>NC_056072.1:37676069-38329933 GCF_016772045.2 Ovis aries
TTAAAAGTAGCAGCCTCAGTTATCTCTGACTCATTTCCCAACCTAGGAGGACTTTATTCTGGTGGCTGTAACTCACCTTTCTTGCCCACAGAAAGAACTCTGCAAAACATTCCAAGAAGAGACAGCAACTACGGGCTTCCAGGAAAGAAGCAAGCACAGTTTTATACAACAGAACAAAGTCAAACCCCACACCGGGCTTCTCTCTGCAAGTCCAAAAAGAGACGACTAAAAGCAGAAACAAGCAATGTCAGTGTCCACTTCTCATCTTCACTCATGTTCATGAAAGCTGGGAGCTGGGGCTCATCTGCTACACTCACTCTGTTGTCCTGAGCACTCTGAGGTTTCTTCTCACTGCCTACAGACTGCCTGCAAATGAAAAACTGGCATTTCGCTTCCCGCTGCTCTCCTGAGAGTCCTGGCTAACCACTTGATTTGAGGCATGCTCACAACACTGCGCTTTCGGGATTGATAAAAATAACAACGTTATCAAGTGATGTTTATTGAACCGTTACTCTGCCAGATAACATACAAAAGGCTGAAACTCTATTACATCATTTCATCTTCCCAGTCACTATGAACTGCTGCTACGATTCCCATTTCACAGGTAAGTCAACTGAGGCTGAGCAAAGCTATGTAAATTTTTCTCAAGTGACTCCTCTAGTGGAGCTGAGATTTGAACCCAATTTGGTTTAACTCTCAACTGGAGTTCTCAGTATAGCCTCTATTTAAAGCTACTATTTGCAACTTTACCACATGGAACCCTGTTTTCTCCATAACACCTCCTAATAGCAGCACACAGAAGCAGGGCTACAAGACAGACACTTAGGGAAGCTAATTTAAAGCCTTGATTATCAAATATCAAAATACATAGTGATCTTCAAAAAGTCCACAAGGAAACGTGAAAAACAAAGAAAATGCAATGAGTTTTTCCTAAACCTGAATTTTCTTCAAATTTAAAGAACTGTCCTTTATTCCAGAACAACAGCTCTCACACTTCTATGATGGTAAGAATTATATATGTTATAATGTCTAATTTTATATATTCTAAAATGCTAGCAACCCTTTGTTTGATCTCCAATGTATTTTAGAAACTTTCTGGTTTGATATATGAAAGCCTGGGACCACTGGTTAAAAGCATTCTTTTTTTCTAATTGTATTACTGGAATTCAGGACTACAGAAAACATCAGCATCACCTGGGATGGGAATTTTTTTTATGTTTAAGATTACAAATCTAATTGATAATGAACTACTACTTTCTCCCTGCCATAAGTTTACATATAAGAGAAAAAGTATTTCATGTTAGCAGGGTCTTTATTACAAAGAGGAACAAGAACATTTAATCTAGTTTTATGTTATGAATGCCTGAAATGCAAAAATCATTCTTCAGCTCATTTATATGATCCCTGCTGTACAAGATGAATATAAATGTAATCCTCTGCCTTCCTCTCAGAAGTACAGTAACTCCAACTGTTAAGTCTACTAACAGGCTTCTTTTTCTTCTTAGAACTTCAATCAAAAATACTTTAATAATCAGATGGGTACATCTATTAGAAATACCACCATAAACTGTGAATATCAACGTGACTAAAAGCAATCTTGCACTGAAATGTTATTTAAACAGTGAAATTTCACTTCTCCTTTTTTTTAAGGATTTTTTTTAAAATGATGCAAATCCCAGATGATTGTGTTTGCTATCTGCTGCAACTTTAGCTTTCACCTAATCTTTTTTTAAATTCAATTATTTCTAATGCAAACTGTGCATACTTTCCCTCCCCCTCAAAGAAAAGATTTTAAAAAAGAACTGCTAAACACAACACAGAGAGTGCTGTAAAACACACCAAAGGAAGGGCTCTTGATGGCTTTACTTACAAAAAAAAAAGAAAAAGGTTTCCCCCTTTGAGATAAAAGTCAGTATTTCTAGCCAAAGACAAGGAAAACAAAGGTCACAGCAGCCTGCACTGTGGATGCACATCCTGGAATGGGCTCAGCACAGAGACTCTTTGCAATTCCATGGGCTGTAGCTTACCAGGCTCCTCCATCCATGGAATTTCTCAGGCAAGAGTACTGGAGTGGGTTGCCATTTCCTTCTCCAGGCGATCTTCCCAACAACACAGCAGAGGGTTAAGCAGGTGAGCTTTGGAGTTAGACATATGTGAGTCCCAAGGTCTTTTGCATGTTTTGGGGTCTTGGTGAAGTATCTCACTCCCCTGGGCCTCAGTTTCCTCATCTGTAAAATGGGGATAATGGTAATACCTGCATCACAGAACAGATGTGAAAAATACATAAGGTAAAACCTGTACTGGCACTGAGTAAAAGTTCTCACTGAACTTGGATTGTCATCATACATGTAGGAACATTGTCAGATGTGGATAGGAGGAAGCAACATGCTGTTATAAGGGAAATACTTGACCACATAACAAATAGGTCATACTCAATAATGAGGCATAAATTTCCTATGCTTCCCTCCTGAGATCAGAGTTCACAAGAACTAATCAAAACTTTAAAAGGAGTACATTTGGCTTGGAAGCCTCATCCTATATAGGAAACATGCATGGTTTCCTTTACTGTGAAGTCTTCTGGGTTGATGAACTCAACATGGACTGTGCCAGGTGTGACACTTCTCAGCAAGCACAAAATCAAAGCTGTGAGATGGAAGGATGTGGGATGCCCTCCTCATTAATCAAAATGTAGATGTGTTTCCTGGTGAATCTGCCTTTTAAGTCAAGTTCCAAAGCTTCACGGGGCTTCAGCTTCCCAAAGTCAGCTCAAGGGCAGAAATTGTCAAGAATCTGTGCCAGGTCCCTTTTTGAAAATCCCATGGAAGTTCCAGATTCCTTCTCCCAAGGATGTATATACTATTCAGGAGCTTAACAGTAGCCAGGCCCCTTCCTCACACCCAAAGCTCTGTAAAACTGAGACAGTAACAGCTCTGTTATGTCCTATATTTGCATTGCCCAGACACAGGTCTATGTCCTAGAAAAGTGGCAGGGAGTGACAAAAGTGACAAAAATAGGAACCTGCTTACACAAAACCTTACATCTTCACATGTATCTCTCTTTCTGGCTCAACATATTTCTTCAATGTTGAAATAACTTTTGGTTGAACGGTGGGTTTTTTTTTTTTTTTTTTTTACTATTTTTAAGATTCTCCCCCTCAAAACAGAATGTTCAAGGAGTAATAGAATCACATTCTGCAGAAAAGGCTTCCCTTCATTAACCAAGAAACCCATTAGAACAAGGATGGCAAACTTTTTCTGTAAAGAGCCAGATGGTTCATTTTGGCCTTGGTAGGCTATATGGCCTCAGTCACACCTCCTCAACTCCACAGGTCACTGCATAGAGAAAAAAGCTGCACAGAAAAAAAGTGCGTGCGTGAACGGCTGTGGCTATGTTCCAGTGAAACTGTGCTCATGGGCTCTGACATCTGACTTTCACATACTTTCCCACAAATCAGGAACTAAACATCTCCTTTTTAGAGTTTTTATGTCAACCACTCAACAATATAAAAAGCATTCTCAGAGGCTTCACTTACGGCTCAGTAGTGAAGAATTCACCTGCCAGTGCAGGAGACACAGGTTCCCTGGTCGAGGAAGATCCCACATGCCACGGAGCACCTAAGCCTGTGTGCCACAGTTACTGAGCCTGCGCTCTAGAGCCCGGGAGCTGCAGCTACTGAACTCTGCATGCCCTAGAGCCCATGCTCCACAGCAAGAGATATCATCGTACTGAGCAGCCCGCATTACCGCAAGCAGAGTAGCCTCCACTCGACACAACTAGAGAAAAGCCTGCACAGCAACGAAGACCCAGCACAGCAAAAATAAATATAAGTAACAAAACTTCTTTAAAAAGAAAAAAAAAAGCATTCTTAGCTAGGCTGCAATCTGCAGTGACGTAGTTAAGGAGCTATACTCAGGTCAGGGGAAAGATTGCTTCTTCAGGAGTGTCTCTAGGTCTACTCAGGCCCTCTCAGTCCTGGGTTAGTGCAGACTTCTTAGGCAGAGAGTTACAAGCAGGAACTGTGAGCAAGGACACTGCCTCCTGGAGCCACAGTGCTCATTCACGGAGCATCAGGTGTGGGCGTTCCAACACCATCACCCGCTCTCCTCGAATGTGTGTAAGTGCAATTTGGAGGCAGTGAACCCAGATCACACTGATTCCTGTCTGAGGCTTACTTTGGATCTTAAGGTGTCAGCAGACTGCAAGCCCTGCTGCCTACAGAACCCTTACAGGCTCATGGAAGCATGCTGCTGCTACTGCTAAGTCACTTCAGTCATGTCTGACTCTGTGCGACACCAAAGACGGCAGCCCACCAGGCTCCCCTGTTCCTGGGATTCTCCAGGCAAGAACACTGGAGTGGGTTGCCATTTCCTTCTCCAATGCATGAAAGTGAAACGTGAAAGTGAAGTCGCTCAGTCGTATCCAACTCTTCGTGACGCCATGGACTGCAGCCTACCAGGCTCCTTATGGGATTTTTCAGGCAAGAGTACTGGAGTGGGTGCCACTGCCTTCTCCGAATGGAAGCAGGCCTTGCCTCAAAAGAAGACACGGAGTGCAGGGAGGCTCCATTTTGCCAGGAGACAAGCTGAAGTCCATGCAAGCATTAAAAAGAAAACCAAAAGAAATATGGTGTCTGAGACATGTTTCAGTGTGGGGAGTGTGGCAGAGATGAAACAAGATTGGGCACGGACTCATGAGCTGTGGGAAAGACATCAGGAGGCTCATTAAAATACTATCTTTACTTCTGTGTATTTGAAATTGTGCATCAGAAAAGTTGGGGCGGGGCAGGGGGGGGGACATTAAGAGAAACCCTAGAGAAAAACAGAGATGTTCTTTATTTCAGAGAGGTTTTATGTCTGTAACACAGTTATTTTAATAGTCCTTCCCACCAATACCTGTTTGTTTCCAGTTATCTGACTATGAACAATTTTCACCCCCAGGAAAGAAAAAGGCGGTACGTTGACTCAATCTGTGTTGATTAAGGCTACCTACCTTCCTAGTTTCTCTTTTTCCTTTGGTACCTAGCTCCCTGCAGCTGTCAACCAACCTCTCTTCCATCCTGACCCAGGCTCAATTAGGTCCCTGTTGTTTTGACAGGGAGGTCACCTGTCATCAACTGTGGATATCACTCAAGGTCACCCTCCTACTCACTCGCCTAAATATCAATGATAAAAAAGATGGTGTCTTGCCTGTCCTCTTTCTGGAAAAGCGCTAACTCAGGTCAGAGACACAGGAAATACTCAGCAACAGTCCCTGGCCAGAAAGCACATACCACGCCCACCCCACCCCAGAATAGGTACCTGTTTTTGAGTCACAACACAATGGAAGGTTAGTCACTTGAACTCTTCAATCTTCCTAGTAGCCCAGTTCATTTATTTGGGGGGCAAATCTTCACTGAACGCAAGCAATGTGAAGGAGCTAAATCCTTCTTGGTCAATAACAACTCTGTCCTCTAGCAGCCTGCACTCTAATAAAAGAGCCATCACATAACACACACCTTCATATGGTGATAGGAAGAGAGCTTAGACAAAGGAAAAATATGGGTTACTTTGATGCTGCACAAGAGGTGGGCTTAAGAAAAGTTAGGAATGACTTTCCAAAGAAAACATCCTATTTTCACTGCCGACTCCTACAATGTTTTCTTTGTAATTTGCTGTCAGGTGAAGGCACTTCATGTTTTTACACTTAAGGACTTAGGTACCAAGCTTAGGTACCAATAGGAAAGCCTTAATCAGCTACTTATACCAGTTACTCTCATCTAAACATAATTAATGTTACTCATACAATTTCAAAAATCACCTTTAAGAAAAAGGTAATTTTCTGCGTTTAGTCTTTTGAAAGTTAAAAATGTTTTATCCATCTTTTCCCAGTAAAACCAACTGTGCCATAAAATTACGTATTACAGAACAAAACAAGCAAGGCAATAAAAATTTGACGATATAAATGTAAAACAGGTTGATCTCTGAAAGATAACTGACATTTTATCCTAACATTTATCTACCTGTGCTAAAAGGAAAACAGAGGGATGATACAGTTGCTAAACCACAGATAATCTCAGTTCCACCTAAGTCAACAGTTCCAACCTCTCCCACAGCATTAACTCTTGGGCAGTCTCATCATGAAGGAATTAGACAATAAAGTACGAGAGGAAAAGAAAAAAAAAGAGATTCTAACTTAGAAATTTTGAAGGTAAAGATAAGTGAACAATCCTTGAGAACCCAAGAAAAGCTGGGGACACCTGCCCTCATAAGTGGACATAACATACTATTTTGCATACAATTTCAGGACAACCAAAACCCCCTGAAGCCAATTCTGTTCAGTTCAGTTGCTCAGTCGTGTCCAACTCTTGGCGACCCTAAGAATCACAGCACACCAGGCCTCCCTGTCCATCACTAACTCCCAGAGTTCACTCAGACTCATGTCCATCGAGTCAGTGATGCCATCCAGCCATCTCATCTCGCTGTCGTCCCCTTCTCCTCTTGCCCCCAATCCCTCCCAGCATCAGAGTCTTTCCAATGAGTCAACTCTTTGCATCAGGTGGCCAAAGTACTGGAGTTTCAGCTTTCGCATCATTCCTTCCAAAGAAATCCCAGGGCTGATCTCCTTCAGAATGGACTGGTTGGATCTCCTTACAGTCCAAGGGACTCTCAAGAGTCTTCTCCAACACCACAGCTCAAAAGCATCAATTCTTCGGCGCTCAGCCTTCTTCACAGTCCAACTCTCACATCCATACATGACTATTGGAAAAATCATAGCCTTGACTAGATGGACCTTAGTCGGCAAAGTAATGTCTCTGCTTTTGAACACCCTATCTGGGTTGGTCATAACTTTCCTTCCAAGGAGTAAGCGACTCTTAATTTCATGGCTGCAGTCACCATCTGCAGTGAATTTGAAGCCCCCCAAAATAGAAGTCTGACACTATTTCCACTGCTTCCCCATCTATTTCCCATAAAGTGATGGGACCAGATGCCATGATCTTCGTTTTCTGAATGTTGAGCTTTAAGCCAACTTTTTTTACTCTCCTCTTTCACTTTCACTTTCACCAAGAGGCTTTTGAGTTCCTCTTCACTTTCTGCCATAAGGGTGGTGTCATCTGCATATCTGAGGTTATTGATATTTCTCCCAGCAATCTTGATTCCAGCTTGTGTTTCTTCCAGTCCAGCGTTTCTCATGAGGTACTCTGCATAGAAGTTAAACAAGCAGGGTGACAATATCCAGCCTTGATGTACTCCTTTTCCTATTTGGAACCAGTCTGTTGTTCCATGTCCAGTTCTAACTGTTGCTTCCTGACCTGCATACAGATTTCTCAAGACGCAGGTCAGGTGGTCTGTATTTCCATCTCTTTCAGAATTTTCCACAGTTTATTGTGATCCACACAGTCAAAGGCTTTGGCATAGTCAATAAAACAGAAATAGATGTTTTTCTGGAACTCTCTTGCTTTTTCCATGGTCCAGTGGATGTTGGCAATTTGATCTCTGGTTCCTCTGCCTTTTCTAAAACCAGCTTGAACATCAGGAAGTTCACGGTTCACGTATTGCTGAAGCCTGGCTTGGAGAATTTTGAGCATTACTTTACTAGCATGTGAGATGAGTGCAATTGTGTGGTAGTTTGAGCATTCTTTGGCATTGCCTTTCTTTGGGATTGGAATGAAAACTGACCTTTTCCAGTCCTGTGGCCACTGCTCAGTTTTCCAAATTTGCTGGCATATTGAGTGCAGCACTTTCACAGCATCATCTTTCAGGATTTGAAACAGTTCCACTGGAATTCCATCACCTCCACTAGCTTTGTTCACAGTGATGCTTTCTAAGGCCCACTTGACTTCACATTCCAGGATGTCTGGCTCTAGGTCAGTGATCACACCATCATGATTATCTGGGTCATGAAGATCTTTTTTGTACAGTTCTTCTGTGTATTCTTGCCATCTCTTCTTAATATCTTCTGCTTCTGTTAGGTCCATACCATTTCTGTCCTTTATCAAGCCCCTCTTTGCATGAAATGTTCCCTTGGTATCTTGAATTTTCTTGAAGAGACCTCTAGTCTTTCCCATTCTGTTCTTTTCCCCTATTTCTTTGCACTGATTGCTCAAGAAGGCTTTCTTATCTCTTCTTGCTATTTTTTGGAACTCTGCATTCAGATGTTTGTATCTTTCCTTTTCTCCTTTGCTTTTCAGCTCTCTTTTCACAGCTATTTGTAAGGCCTCCCCAGACAGTCATTTTGCTTTTTTGCATTTCTTTTCCATGGGGATGGTCTTGATCTCTTTTGTACAATGTCACGAACCTCATTCCATAGTTCATCAGGCACTCTATCTATCAGATCTAGGCCCTTAAATCTATTTCTCACTTCCGCTGTATAATCATAAGGGATTTGATTTAGGTCATACCTGAATGGTCTAGCGGTTTTCCCTACTTTCTTCAATTTAAGTCTGAATTTGGTAATAAGGAGTTCATGATCTGAGCCACAGTCAGCTCCTGGTCTTGTTTTTGTTGACTGTATAGAGCTTCTCCATCTTTGGCTGCAAAGAATATAATCAATCTGATTTCAGTGTTGACCATCTGGTGATGTCCATGTGTAGAGTCTTCTCTTGTTTTTGGAAGAGGGTGTTTGCTATGACTAGCGCATTTTCTTGGCAAAACTCTATTAGTCTTTGCCCTGCTTCATTCCGCACTCCAAGGCCAAATTTGCCTGTTACTCCAGGTGTTTCTTGACTTCCTACTTTTGCATTCCAGTCCCCTATAATGAAAAGGACATCTCTTTTGGGTGTTAGTTCTAAAAGGTCTTGGAAGTCTTCATAGAACTGTTCAACTTCAGCTTCTTCAGCGTTACTGGTTGGGGCATAGACTTGGATTACTGTGATACTGAACGGTTTGCCTTGGAAACGAACAGAGATGATTCTGTTGTTTTTGAGATTGCATCCAAGTACTGCATTTTGGACTCTTTTGTTGACCATGATGGCTACTCCATTTCTTCTGAGGGATTCCTGCCCGCAGTAGTAGACACAATGGTCATCTGAACTAAATTCACCCATTCCAGTCCATTTTAGTTCGCTGATTCCTAGAATGTCAACGTTCACTCTTGCCATCTCGTTTGACCACTTCCAATTTGCCTTGATTCATGAACCTGACATTCCAGGTTCCTTGAATTGAAGCCAATTCAAGCCCCAGGTTAAAAATTTCTGACCTAGATAAATAACAAATTAGGAGATCATGCTAAGATTATCAGCAGTTGAAAGGGTTGAAAAGAAGTAGTATGTATGGAGTCATTTTCTATTATCTAATTTAATTTCAACCCTTACAACCTCCACGGGAAGTAGGTATTATCATCTCCTTTGACAAAGAGGAATTTAGATTCTGAAAGGTAAAATGCAATGTTTACCAACTTCAAACCCAGGTTTCTAACTCTTAGGTGTACAATCATAAACTGGAGAATTCAAAAAGTCTGATCAATATTCCTAAATATCTTCCAAGACAAAGAGTTTCTGACTTAGTCGTTCATTCATAGTTTCAATTTATCTACATATTTCTTTTCAGTTTAACTTTGTTGACAAGAAGAATTAGTAAGAATTTAACTCCAAAACACTTTTTCCTCAGTAGGAGATAATCTCAATCAAAGACAAAGGAGAAGTGTCTGATAATTTTAAAATGTATTTTCATGCTTAAACAGCCTGACATGAACTATTTGTTAGAAAAACAAAGGCCCTCTGTCTAAAGTGCTGGACATCCTTATACTTATCCCAGAAAATCCACAAAGTCACAAATGAATCGAAAATTGACTGAATTAGAAATTTCAGTCTCTACTTAAAACTGGCAGGCAGAAATTCAGCCATCCTGGCTGCTTCAGCATCTTCTGAATGGTTAGAGAAGCTTAGGGAAAAAAATGGTATCACCAATAGCCACTAATAATTTGATAGGTCAGAAGCACAGACACCAAATTTATGATCCCTTTGTGCCCCAAGACAGGAATTAAGAGGTCCTAGATCTTTTTTGGTAAAATACACTAATGACTATGCCCAAAGAGAAAATAATAAATACAGCAAAAAGTGGGTCCAGGCAACTACATTTGGTTGGGTCTCAATCCAGACCAAGTAGTGCAATGAAATACAGACATACTTATTCAACCTCTGTAGGCGAATTACCAATAATTAGCACCATGTTTTCACACAGATTTAGAAACTCTTTATGGGAAATATATCCACATCCAGAGAAGAAAAACTAAGAACAGGAGCAGGTCAGATCCTCTAAAGCTCTACTCCAACTGCTTTCAAGGAGAGTTACCACCTAGTGATTTTAAATTTTTTAAGCCCAGGCAGGCTGCCAATTCAACACTAAAACCGGACTAACAACTGATTTTTCCTATTGCAACATCGCCAGCAAGTCCTGTGTTTTCCCTCTCTTTCCTTTGCTCTCAAACAGCAATTCGCCTTCGCAAAATCAACTAATTTGCTCTCTAATCTGTTACAATTGGAAGCTCTCAGAAAGTTGCCACTGGTATTACTCTTCCTCCTAGTGCCAAGAGGCCAACAAAAAGCTAGTTCAAAAAAACCAAAACTGTGAACATGAAGACAAGACAGGCACTAAAAACAAGAAGTGTGGAGACAGAGTAACAATGGGCCAACTCTGGACTTTAAAATGTTTCTCTTGCCAAAGCTGTACCTATTCTTGGGCCCTTGACAATAACAATGCCAAAATAAATGGCCACACTGAGAAATAAAGTTCCGCTGGGAATATAAACTCAATATTTTGGATACCAAACCTCACTCAAGTCCTTGTCCATACTACTACTGAAGGAACAGCTTGAACTCAGTCTAGAGAAGATTGGACTCCTTTAGACCTTTCTGACCACCATGTGCCCAGGACTAACACAGGCCTTCGACAGCAAAGGGGACTATTTAAAGAAAAAGAAAACCTGAAGTAAAAGTCTGACAGCTCCTAGATATCTTTCATTTAGAGATCCACACTTAGTTACAGTTATTTCCTTCTACCAAACAGTTTTTATTAAAAACTGACCAATAATTAGATTCTGATTTCACTACATAAGTGCACCAAAGGCTTTTTTCAACAGATAAAATTCTGTGACCGCCCCCCGCCCCCGCTGATTTTGACACCTTCATAAAAATACAAAAAAGAAAAAATATCCGATCAACAGCTCCTTGGTTGTGATGATCCTTTTGATTAACCTTTGTAACATAAATCCTATGGAAATAGGCTGTACAGGTAAAGTGCTGTCTTTTTAAAAATTCATTTTTATTGCTGGCAGACAATTACAGGTGGCAAGGTGTCCTTTCCAGAACCCCCTAAGACGTTCGTGGAGACGCTTTTGGAAGCTGAGAATTTCTCCCTCTACTCCTCGCGTTTCATTTGGGTTAAACTCACTGCTGGTCCCAGCGTTCATCACTGGCAATGCGCTTAAACTGCACCCAGCCAGGCCTCCACTGAAGGGCTTTGGATACTCCCGGATATACGGATACTCCCGGATATACGAAGCCTCCGGAAACCGGATTTTCCAAATGCTCCATCCTCCCCTTTCTTCTTTATCAGACAGCATCCTCGCGTGGGAGGAGCGGAGTGGCTCAGGTGGGCTCAAGCTACCGCCCTGGTCAGCCGGCCAGGATACTTCCCCTGGACTTGTACAAACTCCATCAGAGGGCTAGACTCACCTTCGCGACAGAGCCCCATGACTTCGCGGTTTTTCCCAAACTCCTTGTAACTTTCGTCCAATTCCGTCCCTAGGAGATACACACACACAGGAGGAGGGGAGAGGCAGGTCAGTTGCGGAGAGTGTGACGCACGCTCACGCACGCACGGAGTAGGTGCGGGCACCTCCGCGTTCCCCAACCCGGCGATAGCATCTCTGACCCCCGAGGGGGCGGGCCACGGGACGGGGGAGGGGAGAAGGGTCTGAGGATGGGGGAATGGGGGCTGCGCGGGGAAGAGGAGGGCGTGGACACTCACCGTCTTTCCCAGGAAGTTTGGAAGCTTCGACCCACAGATTCCACGACTGTCCCAGCATCGCTTCGGGACTCGGCAGGGGCCGGCGTTCCCCGACGGTCGCCATTGCGGCGGCGGCCGAGGTGGAGGCGGCGCCAGGGCCACCGTCCTCCGGCCGTAGGCGCCGCGGCGGCGGCGGCGGCTGCCGCTGGGGCTGCGGAGGCTGCTGCTGCTGCTGCCGGGCGGCCGCGGCCGCTGCTCCGCCCGCCGCCGCCGCCGCTCGGCGCGGCTCCCCCCTGACGTCATCCGCGGCCCGCTCCGACATTCTTTCCGCTCCTACAATGTAACAAAAAAAGGGGGAAAAGAGTCGCGCGGGGGCTGCTTTTAAGGAGGCGCCGGGGAGTTCCGGCGGCGTGCGCGGCCCGCGGGCCGGGTGGGGCGCGCTGACAGCGCCCCCGGCCGCCCAGACCCCCAGCTCGCCTCCTCCTACCCCCACCCCCCACATCCCCCGCCTTGGGCGCAAAGTCCGCGGCGCGGGCTCGCTTTCGGTTTCGACTCCAGTGCCCCTCGGGGGAGGGGACGAGAGCCGGCGGGCCGCCACCGCGGCGTAGGGTCCCCAGCCTGCCTCCGCCGCGGAGACCCGGCGCGGAGGCCGGCGCCCAGAGCTGCCCCCGCCTCAGCCCCGCGCCTCGCCGCGGCGGCCCACGGCGGGGAGGCCCGAGACGCACCCCCGGCCCCCAGGCTGCCCACCCTGAGGCCGCTCGCATCCCTGGGCCGGGCCCGGCGGCCCCGCTCCTTCCTTCCGTCCGCGCGTCCGTCCGAGCGGCGGCGCCCGGCCGGCTCCCTTAAGCGGAGGCGCCTCCCGCCGCCTCCTCCCCCTCGCCGGTCCCTCCCTCTCAGCTCTCTCGGGCGAAGTTTGCACGTCAAGCCCCCGGAGTGGAGCCAGGGCGAAGTCGGAAACGCAGCCACCTATGGAGGAACCAGCCGGCCGGCCGGCCCCGGGGCACCAGCGGGCGGCGTAGCTGTCGGGCCTTCCCGCCCGGGTCCAATCCAGAGAGCAGGGGCGGATTCAAGGAGCTCTTCGCTCTCAGCTCGCGAGCGGCCGCGCGGCTGTCAAAAGCATGAATGGGAAGCCGCCGCTGAGCGGGACTCCTAGCGCGGAGGAAACCACTGGCAGGCGAGGAAATGCAGCCCAGGTGCTGTCCCAGGTGTCGGCCCGAAGCCCGCCACGGGAGATCAGCGCGTGCTCCCGGGTTACTTGAGCTCGTTCAGCAAAGAGGAGACCATGAAATCAGTGTAAGATGCAGTGGAGGAGACAGAGACCGAGGCGAATCCGTTTACATGTTTTAGAGACACGACTCCAAATTTCTATATTTCCCTTTCCAATGCTCCTGGAAGTGATTCATTCACTACCACCCTCACCCCTCCTCACCACCCCACCACCCCCAAGTCTAATTAGTTTTAATTCAAGCTGTTGGTCTCTCCCTCCCCCTTTATGATTTCTTTGCCTGGGCAGGGCGAGAAGCTAGGGCTTAGGTGAATGTACAGCATTCCTAGAAAATACTGTTTTCTATTAGATATTGTTCACTCAAGCACTGGCCCACAAAACTTAGCACCCTTCCGCAATACACACATTGCGCGTACAGCTTTTGCTCAAGTGATGGGTAAAGACGGTAAAATAAAGGGCTACTTAATGCACTAAAGCACCTGAGGTACTTGAAACAGTAGCAGACCACATCAAGCGCTTTTAATTAAGTGTTCTTAGCATTACTGTTACTTCAAACTGTGTGAAAAATCTGCAGCCTGAGACAGAAACAAGGATTTTAATCAGCATGTTTCACATAGCAGTAATATCCGCACTCCTGAGGCACGCGTGTCATAGCTGCTTACTTAGAGGGGCTTTCCTTAGATGGGGAAAAAGCAGGCTTATTCATTTTTAAAAATTATTATTCATGTTTTTTTTCTTAATCTGGAACATCTGATGTTACAGAGGTGGCCAACTTACCTGCAAAAGTCCAACCCTCAGAAATATAAAGATATTTAAAGAAGAGTAAAAAATAATGTAACGTTATTGCATCCTAAACTCAACCCAGGGCTCCTGTGGAAAGTACTTATTTTAGGTTCAAAATTTGAGGGCTTTAGTGGAAAAAAATTTAAAAATTACATGTATATGCATTTATTTTTAAAATGTTTAGAAATAAGTGTGTAAATTTCTTCCTGGATGACATGCAAACAAAAGTTCCCAAAAATGAAGTTATGGATGCTTCCTATCCTTATCTAAGAAGCAGGGAAAAAAAAAAAGAATAACCAAAAATAGTAGAAATGATTGGTAGGATAAAAAATCATTTCTAAAGTTTTAACTTCCAACAGAAGAGGATCAATGAGAAAAAATGCATAGGTAAAACATAATTTCCTTAGTAGTTCAGTTCCTAACTTGTAAGGAAGGCCCTCAATCTTCATGTCACCAATGTAGACCTTCAATTTTTCATTCATCCAAATCACTGAAAAATCTGTAGAATTACAGAAATACATTAAAAAAAAAAAACACCTAACAATGATTTTCTGTGACTAAAGCACACAGTTTATGGATTATTTTGTATCTTGCAATATTCTACATTTAAGAAAAACAAAAATTTGAATTTTATGGCATTTGGAGCTGCCATTAAAAAGAAAAGCTTAGGGCCACCCAGGTATGTAGGTTCCAAAGAGAGTTTGCTTATTGAGTTCAGCCCTTCTGATCTCTGAGAGTACAGGATGAAAATTAAAATAAGGGGAAGAGTGGCAAACATGAAGGACAGCCCTACTTCAAGATACTGCTCGATTTCCCCCTTTTGACACGTGAAAATACTTCAAGATTCACTAATATGACTTAAAGGTAATGAGGGTCAATATGGCAATTTGTAATACTTCAACTTCCATCCTTATTCCAGTTTCATACCTCCCCCCTCTTTTTGACTGGTTTAATAAAGAAAATACAACAGGGCTTAAAATAAAAATACTAAATATCCTCTTAGCATTATGATAGTTATTAAGAGAAATTGTTACTAATAGCAGCTATCAATTATTGGGTACCTACTAGGTGCCAAGCATTGTTGGAGGTACCTTTTTGCATTAGCTCTATTAATATTCACAGCTGTGTAAAGCAGGAGTTGTATTACTATTTACAGATGAGGAAAACGAGGGAGGGCTCTAGAGCCAGTCCCTATGAATTTTTTCTGAGTTCATATAGTGGCTCTTCACTTACAAACTATGTAACGTAAGCCAGTTACCTAACTTACTTGGATCATCAGTTTCCTAACCTGTAAAATAAAGATAAAGCCAGGTTCCTTTTGAGGACTGCATGAAAAGATACATGGAAAGCACAAAAAAAAGACAAAACAAACACTATAAACAAGTATCTTATATCACACTGAACAATTCAGATAAATTCTTATCTGAGAACTGCGTTACCAAGTTGAAGATGTGAGCACCAAGAGAATGACAGGCAGTTTCTGGCCATCTCTCTTTTCCTGCAGCCAATGCCTTTTACCAGATTCTCTTCACCCATGAAAAGTCCTAACTCCTTCTAGAACATGCAGTTTCTGATATCCAGAGATGGTTTGGGTTTCCCAATGGGTTGAATGAGTAACCAACAAAAGCCAAAACTGCTAGCTGAGAAAAGTACAGTGTTCTGAAACTCAAATTTAGGCAACATTTAAAAAGTGTTCTTATATAAAGACACTCCCTATAACCAAGATTACAACAGAAATTCAAAAACTTGGTTTGATAATAAGGATGACCTGATGACTTCTTACCTAAACACCTCTCTTCTGCATCCAAAAAAAAATGTAAAACCATGAGCAGTACAATTTACATTCAATTATTATTTTCATATAAGTGTTCCTTGTATGCTATCGATCAATTCTCCTACCCGTATACTTCTGATGCTGTCTTACAGTTCTGAAGATCTTCAGTATCTGTCTGCACAGATAAATGATAGGTTTTATAAGGTTTGAGTAATGAAGATTCAACTCATCAAACAGGTTCTGCTTACCTACCACGTATCAGGCACTCTGTTAGGCACTGGGCTGAACACAACACAGTAATTTCACTGAGGACATGAGAAGTAGGAGTTTTTTAAATTCATCAAAATGCTCTTATGGAAAAAGCTGTCACCACCAATTAAACTGCATGTGGCTTAAGAACTAGGCCGTCAGAAGTGAAACGCTGCCAAGTTTTGAGCATTTCATCCCTTCCAGGGATGTATTTAAAAGGTGGCCTTACTTCACCATCCAAATTTAGGGATGTTCCCAGTAGGTGCCAAGGGTAACAAGGTCTCTCTTTACAAAAAGGATTCTCTGCACAGCACAGAATTGTAAAATGCTTTGTTCAAAGGCCAAAGGCATCACTAAATGCAAAACAAAACAACAAAACAATCTTTAAATCCAGTTTAACGTAAAATGGCTGAAACTGTCTAAAACTTTTCTAAGATGCAAGACCCCACATGACCAGTCTTTTTGTTTGGAAAGAACCACTAGTCCCAATACAACATTTTAATAAACCTGAAAACTAGCAACTACAGTATATTTATGTGTGCAAATTACAGGGTTGATAACAGAGATTCTCCATCATCAACCCCAAAGGACTGCAATCATTTGAGTAACAAGAAACTCGAAACTACTGAATTAGGAATGTGTTGCCGTGGGTTTCTTTCTTCCTAAAATTGGCTGTGCCTTTGTTTACAGCCTTTCTCCCTTCTCTGACCACCTCACTCTCTTTCCTTTTTAATTCTCCAGACAGAGCCAGGGCTCTCTTCTGCGTAAGGGGTATGTCCAGGCCAGGCCTCTCCTTAACTGTGCTCCCTCTAATGAAATACCTTCTGGCCTGTTATGGATACATGAGTATTCCAGTAGGGGGAGAACAGTGGAAAAAACTGAATTCATCAGCTCAGTGGCTGGAACTGCTGAAAATCAAGCGCAAAATTAGGAATAATAAAGACAGTTGAAAAAGTAGAGACTTAAAGATGTAGGTAATTATCTTTTTAAAGACTTAACCTTGGCTTCTCCGGTGGTCTAGTGATTGGAAGTCTGCCTCGCAATGCAGGTGACACTGGTTCCATCCCTGGTCTGTGAAGATCCCACATGCTGCAGAATATCTAAGCCTATGCACCACAATTACAGAACCCATGCTCCTGAGCCACAACTACTGAAGCCCACGTGCCCTACAGCCCATGCTCCACAACAAGAGAGTAGCCCCAGCTTGTCACAACTAGAGAAAGCCTGCCTGCAGCAACAAAAACTCAGCACAGCCAAAAATAACTAAAAATCATATATAAAAGACTTAACCTGTATGTGTAGTCATTCTATTAACTATGTCATTTGCCCAAAAGTTCAAAGCTTTAAATTTTTGGTCTGTTTTCTTAATCATACGTGTGTAGCTCGTACAAGTTCTCCCAAAGAATCATTCACCAATAATAGTAAACTGCTTTGAAAGAGAGAAAATTTAACAATACACATAAAGAAGGTATTAACATATAACTTTAAACCGAATAACACCCAAATGTTTCTAGGAATTTGATACTAGCCTATAATTTTAAATGATTCACAAATTTCATTTAAAATCTTCATTTAGAGCCTTAAAGTTAAAAGAGTTCTTTTAAAAATAGAGGAAAAGGATTAAGTTATAGAAATGGAATGGAAAAATTGGACTAATGTTTAGCTATAAAAAGAGGCTGACTGTATAGTCATAGTTCTAGTACACTGCCTCAGATGCAATAAAATGCAAAGATTAAACACACTGTTAAAAATAATTCCCTATGTCACCTTTGTACCAATCAGCTTTCACTGAAGATGGTGAACTATCACCGTCTTTTGGGCCCAGCAGTTAAGAGGATGTGTTCTACAGCCAATACACCCAAGCTGAATCCCAGCTCTACCACTTATTTACTGTATAACTCTGGGGAAAGTGGAACTTCTCTCGCTCGGGCTGTTTCCTCATTTATAAAATGATGTAAAACAAGAGTATCTACTTTATAAGGAGTATTAAGAAAGTTATCAGTACAAAAGTACCCTACCCTACAGGCTTCCCAGATGGCACAGAGATAAAGAATCTGCCTGCCAATGCTGAAGACATGAGTTGGATCCTTGGATCGGGAAGATCTCCTGAAGAAGGAAATGGCAACCCACTCCAGTATTCTTGCCTAGAAAATCCCATGGACAGAGGAACCCAGCAGCTGCAATCCATAGGGTCGCAAAGAGTCAGACACGACTGGACACACATACACCACACCCTGCTGCTGCTGCTGCTGCTAAGTCGCTTCAGTCGTGTCCGACTCTGTGCGACCCCAGAGATGGCAGCCCACCAGGCTCCCCCGTCCCTGGGATTCTCCAGGCAAGAACACTGGAGTGGGTTGCCATTTCCTTCTCCAATGCATGAAAGTGAAAAGTGAAAGTGAAGTCCCTCAGTCGTGTCCGACTCCTAGCGACCCCATGGACTGCAGCCTACCAGGCTCCTCCGCCCAGGGGATTTTCCAGGCAAGGGTACTGGAGTGGGGTGCCATCGCCTTCTCCGGCACCACACCCTACTCTATAGCTATTATTACTAGCACCCCGCCTGTCACATAGAAAGCCCAATTATATTCTAGCCATGCTATGCTATCATCATTCTTGCAGGGTAAAGCATAGCGTCAGTTATGTCAGTCTTTGCTCCAACACTTTCAGGGGCTCATCACCGATCCCTCAACTTATAACCACTCCTTTCATAGCACTTCAGGTCTTTAACAGTTGGCCCCAGGCCCAGCTCCACCACATCTACAGCGTTCCCTCTTGCAGGTACCCTACAGTCCGGCTAAAATGACCAAATCATAGTACTGAGTATGCTCTCCCTCCACATCCCAGCTCTCAAGTCTTTGTTCACATGGATCACACCATCTATAAAACTACTCTTCTTTGGCTAAAATCCTACAGTCACATCCCCCCCCTCACATTCTGTTTCCTTAACAAAATCTTTCCTGATCTCTCACACTAAGCTCACAGGATCTCATACACCTCTAAATCTAAATTGGACCTCCTGGACCAAGGTTAAGGGTAGTATATGTCCTGAAATCATGGTGACAATGAGATATATGTTTAGTCTCCCATGGATTAACAGTTCGCATTCCCAACATAAGCGTGTCATTTGGAACATGGAAACCACCTCCTCACAAACTGTAATATGTATGGTCGCCAGGTCCCTAAGCAAAATGCCTTAGGGCTGAACTCTAGGACTAACTGAAAGTGTGCTACTACAAGAGGGAAGGAACAACACAGCTCTTTTCTCCCTTTTTCTGCAGCAAAGTTCCAGCCCTAAGCAAGGACATAGATCCAGCAAACACAGCTCCCCTAATTGCCACACCCTTTGTGTACATTGATTCAGGAACCCATCCGGGTTTGAACTGCTTCCCCACAGACAGACTGTTCCACAAAGGTTTGCATCCCTTTCCACCTCCAACAGAAAACCTTCTTTTCCTTGGTAGAGAGAGAGAGCATGCAGATTCACATTTCACTAACATGTGAATGAATGGCTGCAAATGGATACAGGTCCCTATCTTCAAGCCCCAACCCACACAAATATTTTCTTATACAAAGGGAGAGACCCGAACCCAAATGACTCTCTAGATTTCATGGTCCCTAAACCCTTTTTCCCAGAAAGACACAATTACTTCATTCTCATGGCAACTTTGATTTTAAATGGTACCATCTATGACTTAAGGCTAAGTTTCAACATTTTAGCCAGTTTTATGCTTCTGACCAGCATAATATCTGCAGGACACACAGACCTTGATCCTGCTCTCCGCTTTCTATCGCATTCTCCTCTCCACCCAAGTGCTCGAAGTGAAGGAACCTCAGGAGCAGAAAAGGTAAACCAAAACAAAACCACCACTGGTGAGATTTGACTTTTGCTGCTTTCCAGAGCTTCTTGTCTTTACTCCAGACAACAGGTATTTTCACAGAACATTTTTCCCCATCGGTTTCTGGGGAAAGGGGCAACGCAGCTGCAGTCACAAGTGGATGGTTAGAAGGCTGCAATCCAACTTACTAAGTATTTCTTACAAAACAAGGCCAAACAGATAAACTGAACTTCATTGAAATTATCAAACTTTTGTGCTTCAAAGGACACCTTGAAGGAAGTGAAAAGAACCCAGAGAATGGAGAAAATTTTTGCAAATCCTTTACCTGATAAGGGACTTGTATGTAGAATGTATAAAGAACTCTTACATCTAAAACTAAAAAGGACAAATAATCCAATTTTTACAAATCAAAAAGTTCTCAATAGACATTTCTCCAAATAAGATAATACAAATGACCAACAAGCACATGAAAAGATGCTCAACATTTTTTGTCATAAGATAAATACAAACGAAAGTTACAATGAGATATCACACCACACCCTCTAGGATGGCCAGTAAGGAAATAAAAACAAACAAGAACAGAAAATGGCAAGTGTTGGTGAGGATGTGGAGGAATCAATGTATATTGTTGATGGGAAAGTAAAATGGTGCAGCCCCTGTGGAAAACAGTTTGACAGTCCTTTAAAAGGTTAAACAAAGAATTACAATATGATCCAGCAATTCCACTTCTAGATGTTCACTCAAAGAACTGAAAGCAGGCACTCAAAGAGATACCTGTACATCAACGTTCATAAGGGCATTTTTCACAAAGCCAAAACATGGAAGCAACCCAGGTGTCCACCAACTGAAGAATGCCTAAATAAAATGTGGTATAGCCACACAATAGAGTATTATTCACCCATTAAAAGGAATGAAATACTGATAAATGCTACAATACAGATAAACCTCAAAAACATGCAAAATAAAAGAAGCAAGACACAAAAAGTCACATATTGCATGATTTCATTTATGTGAAATATCCAAAACAGTTAAATCCATAGAAACAAAGCAGATGAGCGGCTTCCAGGATCTGGTTAGAGAGAAGAGAGAAGGATGGAAAGTGACTGCTTTATGGAAACAATGTCTCCTTTGGGACTGATGCGATAATTTTAGACCATATAGAGGTGCTGTCTGTGCAACACTGTCAATGTATTAAAAATGATTCAAATGGTAAGTTTGCAGCATTTATATTATATCTCAATAAAGCTATTTTTTAAAGCCAACAATAAAATTTGGAAAATTTCACACAAAATTTCAGGTTGACTTCTCTTGAAAAACCTCTATGATCTCATACCATTGACCACAAGGTCCTCATAACAAGATGGAGTTGAACAAGTTGGAGCAGAGGCTGGTCTTGGAGCCCATTTCTGCCACTGACCATCCATCAACCTGTTACCAAAATGTAACAGGACACATTTTGTCTGTGCCTTGGTTAACTCTTCTGCAAAAGGAGGATCAAACCATATCTACCTCATCAGGTTGTTACAAGGAGTTAACAAATTAATATGGTTAGAAGAATGCCTGGCAAATAGTAAGAGCTCATCAAGTGTGAGTTACTTTTACACTTTATGATACTGCGTTTTCTTTGTAATAAGAGGTAAATGGCATTTGCTTTTCATTTTTTGTTGTTGTTGTCTTTACAAATGGAGGTCTAGCACGTAATATAGCAATCCAAAAGAAAGAAGTAGAAAGACAGCCAAGATATAAGTATTTTTAAGGGATATACAAAACACTATGCATAAATCATGCCACTTTTGTGAAAATAAATATAACAATAAATCTATGTATAGAAAACAGTAGATAACTATAGACTTACAGGTAGTAGAGAGGGAAGGAATGTAATTAAAGGGGCTTTTTATTAGGGTTTATATAATGTTTACATTTTTCCCAGCTTTACTGAAATATAACTGACACAACGGATTGTGTATGTTTAAGGTGTACAATGTGATGATTTGAGATACTTGAGAAAGATCCACAGAAATGGATACACAGAGCTTCACAGGTGGTGCCAGTGGTAAAGAATCCACCTGCCTGCCAAAGTAGGAGACACAGAAACGCAGCTTCTGTCCCTGGGCCGGGGAGATCCCTTGGAGTAGGGGGTGCCTCCCCACTCCAGCGTCCTTGCCTGGGAAATGCCATGGGCAGAAGAGCCTGGTGGGCTACAGTCTAGGGGGCCACAAAGAGTTGGACACAACTGAGTGACTAAGCATGGACATATATATCTCCAAACAATTACCACAATCAAGGTTAGCTGATGTATCAGTCACCTCACATAGCTACCTAATATTTTTTAATAGCAAACATTCATAATCAGGAACTATAATAAGCGTGCTTTTTTTCAAGATTAGGAAATTCTAAATTAATTTTGTTTGAGACTTCCATGAGAGTATCATGAAATTCAATGAGGTGAGCAGAAATATCCTAGACTGATAAAGCCAGGGACTGCTTGCTTTGCTTTGAAACCCAGAGGCTGCACCAACCTTGCTTCAGTTTCCTTCTTAAGAACCTGTGGAGCGGACACTGCTGGGTTTTAACGCTGCCAACAGAAGAGAATCTAAACTGCTTGCCAGGCAGTCAACAACTTTCACTACCTGACTCAACATCCTTTTTTTTTTCTTCTAGCTTTATCATCTGTCACACCCCCTTACAAAGACTCCACTCTAGCTAGACAAGATGTAAAACATGTATCCTTCAAATACTTTTCCACATGCCATCCTTTTTTTTAAAAAAATTGAGGTAATATTCACATAACATAAAATTCACCATTTTAACCATTTTAAACGTACAACTTAGTGACACTGAGTGTACTCACAATGTGATGCAATCATACTCACAGCCTTGTCTAGAACATGTCATCACCCTGAAAGGAAACCCTATACCCACTAAGCAGTCACTCCCCATCTCCCATCCCTCCCCCAGCCCCTGGAAACCACATGTTTTCTTTCTCAATAGATCTGCCTATTTTGGGTATTTCACAATATTGAAACAATACAGTATGTGACCTCTTGTGTCTGACTTCTTTCAGTTAGCATACGGTTCAAGGTTCACCCAGGTTGGAGCACATATCTGTAACTTCTTCTACTTTATGGCAGAATAAAATTCCACTGTATGCGGATATATCATCATTTACTGATCCATTCATTGGTTGACGGATGTTCGGGTTCTTTCCACCTTTTTACTTCTATGACTAGCTGCATGCCATTATTTTTTCCCTTTGTTCAGCTTCATGTGATAATCAAAATCAAGCTTTCATGTGAGGTTCAAATCCATTCTGACCTTTCCCAAGCTAGCCTTGTCCCAAAGTCCTCACCTTTCTCTTACCTCCTTTATCACTTCTATACCCAAAGTAGCGAAGTGTCAGCACATGGCAGAATCCCACAGACTTATTCGGCTTGACTCAAATTCTTTTTTACATTGCTAACTTTGAAAACAATCAAGAAAATTCATTAAGGTTAAGTTTTCCATTTTCTTAACATTTTGATGGGTCTGGGTTATTTCAGTAACCACAGTTTTAACTGCTCTCACTGTTTTTACCCTTGCTCCCTATACCCTAACTGAATACACAGAGTGCCCAGAGTGGTTTTATTAAAACAGAAGGCAGATCACTGTATTTACTTATTATATTTGCTATCTGTTATCTGTTCCAGTGGCACAATGGCAGGGGCTTGTGTTCCTTTCATTTACTAATTAATACTCAGTGCCCAGAAGAGCACACAGCATGTAAGCAGGCACTCCACTAATACTTGCTGAATGGATTTTGGGGCCTACAGTCAGCTGGTACTGAAAAAGTGAGCCCTTTGAGATTGGTCATGAATCTAATAGTTTCTCATAGTTTTACCTGGTGCATTTCATTCCTCCACACATCTGATCCCTGCAGACTTGAGTCTGTGATACTCCTGTAAGCCCTTGTCACTGGTTTCCTGGTACCCTATTGTATGTACCACTCTGATGGCAGAAAGGGAGAAGGAGCTAAAGGGCCTTTTAATGAGGGTCAAAGAGAAGAGTGAAAAAGCTTGAAACTCAACATTACAAATAAGATCATGGCATCTGGTCCCATCACCTCATGGCAAACAGAAGGGAAAAAACTGGAAGCAGTGACAGATTTTATTTTTTGGGGCTCCAAAACCACTGCAGACAGTGACTGCGGCCATAAAACTAAAATACACTTGCTCCTTGGAAGAAAAGCTATGACAAACCTAGACTGCATTAAAAAGCAGAGACGTTACTTTGCCAACAAAGTTCAGTATAGAGAGCTGGACCATAAAGAAGGTTGAGCACCAAAGAATTAATGTTTTTCAATTGTGGTGCTGGAGAAGACTCTTGAGAGTCCCTTGGACTGCAAGGAGATCAAACCAGTCAACCCTAAAGGATATCAACCGTGAATATTCATTGGAAGAGCTGATTCTGAAGCTAAAGCTCCAACACTTTGGCCACCAAATGTGAAGAACTGATTCACTGGAAAAGACCCTGATGCTGAGAAAGACTGAAGGCAAAAGGAGAAGAGCAAGGCAGAGAATGAGATGGTTGGATGGCATCACCAACTCAATGGCCATGAATTTGAAAAAACTCCGGGAGATAGTGGAGGACAGAGGAGCCTGGCGTGCTGCAGTCCATGGGGTTGCAAAGAGTCAGACATGACTTAGCAACTGAACAGTAACAATCCTATTGTATTTTATTTTTCATCAGAATAGTAGTCTGTGAAAAT
Source organism: Ovis aries (assembly GCF_016772045.2). Lineage (NCBI taxonomy): Eukaryota > Metazoa > Chordata > Mammalia > Artiodactyla > Bovidae > Ovis > Ovis aries. The sequence goes on from NC_056072.1 coordinate 37,700,602, forward strand.
CACCTCCTATTGCTCTCTTTTCCTCTTCAGGGACAATCCTGCACACAGTAGAAGCTCAGTCAACAATTATGGACTAACGAGCTCCTTTAGCATTTCTGTCAGATATGTTTTCTCTCTACTTTCTCCTCTCACCTCCTCATATCCCACCCCTGCCAGCTGCTGATCACCATCTAGGAAAGTCCTGCTTCTCTTTCCTCTGGCGCTTTTTAGACATTCCACAGAGAATGCCATCCTCGGTGATGACTGTGATGATCACTGCAAGATACCTCTGCACTACTGGCCTTTCGGCTTTGGGCAGGAAAATTTTAAGGGCCGCCTATTTTGAAGGTTGAGACTACATAGCTACCCAGTCTTATGTTCTTCTAAATACCTTAACGAAACTGCCACATCCTTCTAGAAGCTCCTGTTTCTGCTTCGTCATGGTCAAGATGCATGTTCACGTTGTCCACGATGACTCTGTCTTTGCTACAGATGCCTATAACCTGACAGAAGCACTGCAGTTTGTCATCTAAATATGTAAGCTGATCAGTTTCAGAGGCTGAAACTCTTTTGGTCTTTCCTGTTTGGATTCTTTTCAGTTTTATTCTTCAATGACTCATCTTAAACTGCATCTTAACTTGGAAGCCCCCTCATTTCTTTTAAGAGTAGATGGGAGCATAGATCTCTCTCTTTTTTTTTTAATAATAAAAATTCCTCCAGCAATTTTTCTCCTTTTTCACATTATATGAAACATACCACCTTCCTCCCCAGATAGTTAAGTGGAAAATCACAATCGTGTAGTGAGAAACTCAATGAACAGCGGCTGCTATCTTTGTGAATATCTGGGACTGCTCATGAGCTGAGAGCTTTCTGGCAGGCTGGGCAAAGACGCTGGGCCCAGAAAGTGCGCCTGAAGTCCTCCTGCCTGTTTTACAATTTCCTTAAACTCTCCCCTGCCCTGGGCAGCTGGGTCTACATTGCTTGTAGAGAGAAGAAAACAGGAGTTTGGCAAAGTGAAACAGGACAAAATACAAGAGCACATCTTTACACAGCTTTACAGGAAAAGATGACTATAGATGGGGGGCGGCGGGGAAGGTGGTAGGGGTAGATTTCCTATCTCCAAAATATTCCAAAATTCTTACTGAATTTGGGGGAGGGAGGGTTATTTTGAAGATTTTAATCTGACAAACATCTAAAATTACTGTACTCTAAAATTCACTGTCATTTCACATTAATATGATCATATTTGGGGTTATGCTTAAAATTGAAGATCTTACTCAGATACCTTAAATTTCAAAAATTACCATTGTTTGGTAGAACTCAAACTCTTATCATCAGAGGCACTGCAGCATTTATTCAGCCCTGCTATGGTGAAAGAGCAAGTTACCTTTTCTCTGGAGGGCTGGCCAAAAATCTGGATCAATTCACTAGTGGATCTTCATCTGCTGTGATTGTAGCAGCTCTTTCTTCTTAATTTTATTCAGACCTACCAAAAAAAAAAAAAAAAGAAAACAGGCAAAGCGATGAAACAATGGATAAAATGAATCAGAAATCTACAGTCTCATTAGTTGCCAGGGTCCCCAAATTAATATATGTGCTTTAAAATGTCAAAGTGTTAAAATTCGAGGCACTGTACCAGTTTAACAACAAACTCAATTCAATTTTTTTTACAATGAATTTAATTGGCTATATTTATACAATAAACTAAGAACAAATGACTGCTCAATATGTACAGAGTCAGCCTCCTGGGGCTTAAAATCACTGTGTGTAATTTGCCACTAATGAGTTTTCACTTAATTTTTAAAATGGCTATTCAGGAAGCCTGCTCCTATGAAACCTGTCAAAATCACAGATTTAAACACACACACACACACACACACACACACACAAGACACTGAGTGAGAATATTATTTGGAGAGCTCTTTCTGTCCTTTATCATTCAGCAGTTTATAAAAGCAATTTATAATGGTACAGACAGGAAACAAAAGCTCAGTTAAACCATCTTTCTAAAAAGCACACATACACACACAGACACAGACACACACACACACACAAACCCACTCCCTTATCTATGTATTTTTGTACTTGTGCTTACATGCACATTTAAAGTAGAATGTGGGTACTATTCAAATTAATTGGGGGGGGGGGGCGCGCACTAAGGTACAGAATCAAGGGACCGGAGATTAACAAGCCAGAGTTAGAAATTAAGCTGGTGTTCAAGGCTGACAGGCAGCAGGAGAGAAAGAACAGCAAATATGGGCAGTGACACAACTATGGCACAGATGCTGTTCAAGTATAAAGCACAAGGCAGGCTGCTTTCATATGAAAAATTCACTAGCAATACACTTCTCTTCCTATAATCCTCACTGGCTATTCATAAAGGTTGGGAGGCAGGAATACTGCTTTCCTCAACTCATATTTATTATCATACATTCGAAGATGGCAAGCCAAATATTTCTAAGGTTTGAGGTGCTAGTAAAGCTTCTGCCAAACTCGGTGGCTGAAATTCTATGCCATGTTTGAACATTTATTCAAAATTACCTTTATTGGCTTTTAAGTTGCTCCTGGATCATATCCCTCCCTTCTCCCTTTTTAAACAGTTTGTTTTATTCACTCATGGAATATTATTCAGCAATGTAATCATTCCTACAATCTTTATAAGCCAGCTGTTTCTCAGATTTCTAATTGCATCCCAGTCTCGTACCTTTTCAAAGTTTTTTCTCTGATTTCTATTGTAGTGTTTCTTTTCTGCCTTATTTCCAATAAAAGCCACTATCCTGTTTAACATGTCTGTCCTGAGCCAAAATTCATTTCTTTGCATTCTAAACAGCTATGCCAAATTTTACAGCTATGCCAAATCACTCCAAGGGAACCTACAAATTCCCAGGAAAGAAGCAGCCACTAGCCACCTCCCTGATGGTTATTCCTTCAAGGTAGACTGGAGATGCAGACAGAAGAACACTGGCATCGTATGTGCTTGACCTTACTTCTCCAGGTCAAGCTAGTTTTCAGTTTTCCATCAGGATACTTCATCTACATCTCCAAGTATTCAAGGAAGTCATCAGATCTTGAGTGCTGCAAAATTTCCCCCAAGACAGTGTTTGCCTTTAAAAGAATTCACCATTTACTGGCCTGAATACTGTAAAAATGCTTTAAGAGAAACCCTATTCTTGGGAGAAAAATGGTAGTGGCAGCTACTAAAAATAAGCATTTAAAAATAGTAACTTTTCTCTGAATAGGGGTCAGAAATCTTTCTTCAATAGGAAAAAAGAAAAAAAAACTATCACGTTTGTATATGTTCTTTCACTTTATCTCACAATAACACTATGTTCAAAAGAGCTGTTATTATGATCTCCATTTTACTACTGAGGAAACTGAGAGGTCATAATTTGTTCAAGATTACCCAGCAAATAAATGGTTTGAAACTAGAACCAGAACGGAGGCCTTTGGTGCTATTTAGTTCCCTTTTCAGTACACCAAACTGTCTAAACAGCCGCTTTATTTTGTTTTGCAAAGAGAAAGAGAGATAATTTAAAAGGAGGACTGAAGAATATTTCCGAACAACAGAAACATAAAACTTGATAGCTTTTACTCATTCACTACCTATTATGTAACAAGCATTCAATAAATATAATTTTTAAAGCTTTTCTAAAAGTGACAGCCCATTATAGGTGGGAAAGGAGATGAAACAAGAAGACAAGGCATAATTTGAATGTTCTCCAGAGTCCTGAGAGGCACAGATTTACTTTCTTTCTCTTTTGGTTGGGGGTTGGGGGTGGAGATTGTAGATGATGCCTTTTGTCTAGAACGGCTGTTGAGCCCATGGTGATTCTGTAAGCACCATATTTCCCAATACCAAGTCATGTCCATACCATGGGACTCCAAACTCCTCTCGTTTTGGCCAAAGCTGGACACGTGATCCAAACTAAGACATTCAATTCGTTCTCCTGAGAACTAGAAACTGGGATGAACAGGGTCTGTCCTGGTTTATGCTGCAAGCTTTCCCATGTGCTCTCAGTGTCTAGGAAAAGACCAGTGAACAAAGACTGATGTGTGAAGATGCTGCTCAGAGTAGACCAGCCCCAGGAGGCCCTGGAACCCCAGAGGACAAAAAAGGAACTGGTTTCTGCCCAAGGGGTTCCAGGGCTTTCTTGTCCCATGTATAGTCTCCCAGAGGATCCAAGTACATCCTCTGTAGGGTTTTAAGAATCCCCTGGACCTGCAGGGTAAATGGCCCCCTAACCTGAGCTTAAATTCTTGGAATTGATTTCTGATAACTGCAACAAAAATAATCTTGCAGAAAAGACAGTAATATTTTTGTACTACTAAATAAATAAATGGGCAGATATCCAGCAGAATTTTATATAAAAGAGGATCCTATGGAATGCCCAAGGAAAGTCTTCTCATTAACTTTAAATAGCAAAAAGCCCACACTGTTACATGGGCAGCCCCTTATCAGTTTTAAAGAAAAGAACTCATTTTCTAGGAGTAACATTTCTATGTCCTTTTAAGACTGAGAGCCTTGTTGCAATTTAAGGCATAATCTGGATCACTTCTTGTTATATAATTGAGTCTATCAAAATTAAGCAAAACTGCACTCACCTTGATAGAGGAAAGGAAATACAGGCTACAATGAGTTGGCCCTGTTTTTAAGCATGATAGTACACACTTTCTATTTCTTAAATTTTCTTCACTTCCAGCTTTCAGAGAGGCTGTGAAAGAGAAGAGAAAGGGCTGCAAAGGGAGGCCCAACAAGAAGGACCACAAAGGTTCTGACTTGATTCTCTCTTCTAAGCTGGAGATGAGGGAAGGCCGACTCCTCACTCTCCACATCTCAGGAGAGGGCTACTCCAGTGGGTTTATTTATTCAGTGAGAACGTGTGGAGCATGTGCCCTGTGCCCAGTGACATGCCCCGAAAGCACAGGATCCAGGAGTGTATGAATTTGAGCCGCCTGCTAGGTTACACGTTCTTCTCTCCACTCTTCAACTCACTGCAAAGACCATGGGCCTAAAATAGTTTACTGTTTTGTCTGTCTGTTTAGTGATCTTACAGGAAAAGGGTGGGGAGGGATTTGTTGGTAATATTTAAAAAGTGGGGAAATCCACTTAAAATTCCATATTTCTACTTTCTCTTCCAAAAATGTGGCTACTAAGGCTAGCTCTCCTGCATGGGGCTGATGCTATGTCATGGGCTGCCTCTCGTCACTGAGCATCTACCTCTCAAAGTACGCAGCTTGGCTACATGACTGATTTTCCTTCCAGCCTTGTCTCCTGTCAGAAGCCAAGCTCAAGACTCTGAGCCTTTGTTGCTTTCCTGTCTCCCAATTGAAAAATCATAAACCAAAATTTTTAAAGCTGGTTGTCAACTGTGGGCATATTCTCCAAAAACATGATTTAACTGGGGTCCTTAGTTTACTCACTCGGAGAAGGCAATGGCACCCCACTCCAGTACTCTTGCCTGGAAAATCCCATGGACGGAGGAGCCTGGTGGGCTGCAGTCCATGGGGTCGCTAAGAGTCAGACACGACTGAGCGACTTCACTTTCACTTTTCACTTTCCTGCATTGGAGAAGGCAATGGCAACCCACTCCAGTGTTCTTGCCTGGAGAATCCCAGGGACAGGGGAGCCTGGTGGGCTGCCATCTATGGGGTCGCACAGAGTCAGACACGACTGAAGTGACTTAGCAGCAGCAGCAGCAGCAGTTTACTCACTGTCCTCCGACTCAAGCTCCACCTCACTTTCACCCTGACCAGTTTTCTCCCTGGCAAAACAAATTTAAGAATGAAACTCTACACAGTTGACCATCTCATCCGTAGGTTCCTCATCCATGGATTCAACCATCTGATTTGACACTATGTTTACAATCCGCAGTTGAAATTGTGGATGCAGAACCAGTGGATACCATGGGACTGGATGGTCCACAGCGCAATCCTGGACCCAATCTGCCACGGACACCGTCAAGTTTCTGTAACTCCTGAGCCACAGGGACTGCACTAAGGGTCACTCCAGTGAACACCAAAATAGTCTGAAAACAGAACTGGTAAAGGAGGAGCTGAAGCCACTTGCTAGGAGGACTGCAGCACCTCTGCCTAGGTTTCAAGGATATATCTTAGTGCCTTGCAGTTAGTTGTGGGCTTTCCTGACCCTCCATGAAACTTCTTATGTGGAGTCTTAACATTTTTAAAGGACCCTCTGTTTTCTGACAGTGTCTATCTATACACCCACATATAGCCTCTCTCTTCCCCAAGGAGTTCAACATAGTCATGCCTCACTCTCTTTGCCCTTTTAGGTCTCATGGTTCTTCCATCTCAAGTCCCAACTCTCCCAGACTTCTCTGAGATATACTGGATTCTCCAGCCTTTTAGCTCAGGCGTCAGCAGGCCATTTTTTCCATCAATGGTAACTACAGTACACTATTTTACCAGAACCCTAAGAGAGAACCAAAAGTGTAATAGAATTCCCAGTGCCCCAATTTGTCTGTGAAAAATCCTCGGTCAAGTCAGTGAGTTTACAGGTTGATTTACAGAAGCACACAAAAACAGTAATAATAGTAGCAGCTGTCATGTACTAAGCACTTACTATGTGCCCAATACTATTAACACATTGTTAACTTCTCTGGTGCCTCAGATGGTAAAGAATCTGCCTGTAATGTGGGAGGACCTGGGTTCAGTCCCTGGGTTGGGAAGATTCCCCTGCGGAAGGAAATGGCTACCCACTCCAGTATTCTTGCCTGGACAATTTCATGGACAGAGGAGCCTAGCAGGCAAAGAACTGGACATGACTGAGTAACACTTATGTGTGTCATCTAACTTGATCCTCCCAGGTCTATGATGTTGGAATGTTTACTCTACTCCTTTAACAGAGAGAAAACTGAGGCTTGTGAGGAGAGGCCAGTAAGGGGCAGACCTGAGGCAGGTGCATCCCTGAGGTGAGCTTGTATCACTCCTTCCCACCTCTATTCTTTCACACCTGCTCTGCCTGCCACCTTCAACTCCTTTCTTCTTACCTTTCAAGAAACTCACCTCCCTAAGGGGGTTTCTTAGAGGCAAGATCTGCAACATTTCAATCTTGTTTCCCCAGGGCTATTAATTAATGCCTGCTGAATAGAACTGGGTTAAATGGAACCACAGGCTCTGACAATTATCCCTCCACTGAAAGTAAGACGGACCTGGGAGGGATGTTCTTCTCTTGCTAAGAACTTGCCATCAGGCCTGAGCCAAAAGTAGCTCTTCGAACATTAACTTCACTCTTCCTGGACAAATTCACCATAGAGCTGAGGAAGTTCCGGGAAGGAGGGAGGATGGGTAAATTACAGCCCAATACTCCTGTTATCCTCTTCCGAGAGGAATAAAAAGTCTGTGAAGTCAAATGGAAGGATGCAAGCCTGGGGGGACAGAGACGGTTTCTCCTCTAATATTCTGCCAGAGGAACATTAATCTCCTATTACCAAACTGGGGTTCCAGAATTCTAGACTTCATATAAATAAACTCAGTCAAGTCATTCTTTGCTACTCGAGGTGGTCCTTTAGGAAAGATAAATGAACAGCTAGCAACTATTTAGTTCTGGGGTCATACATATTAACATTATCAATAATAATAACTTTCACTGAGTGTTTACTCTGGGCTAGACCCAGTGCTAAGTATCTGACAGGCCCAGTCTTATTTGATTTTCACTGCAGTCCTATGGACAATATTAATAAGGAAGGAAATAGGAGTTTAAAATAGTTAGATGGCTTGTCCAAGGTCACTACAAAATGGCTTACAATAAAGGCAGTGGCTAATGGGACAAAAGTATATTTTTTATGAACAATGCTTGCAGGCTTTTTAAGTTCTTTTTAGCCTTCCTCTTGAAATAATGCTACCTAAAGGCAGGCTGAATAGTCTACTGCAAATCTCTCTTTAAAAGATCCAGAAAAAAAATTCCCTCCTCTTCTATTAAGCCCCTCTAATTATTATCTATGATAGATTGCCAGTGGTCACCTATACTCACATTCTCCCCCTTCTGAGCACACAGTTAGACTAACTTTCCCAATACGCACTGTAGTAAGGTATAACCATATGACCGAGTCCTAAAGCGTGAACAGAATGTTGGATGCCACTTCTAGGCTTGGCCCATAGAAACCTCCTTTTCTTAATCCTCAATCTCTCATACCCTCTGCTGGTCAAATGGAGAGGGTTCCAAGCACCAAGAAGTGAGCAAAGCCAAAAAATCTCACCTGTGAGTGCCTGGGAAAGTGAGGGCCTCCTTGCCAACACACACAGAGCTGTGGCTTGAGTGAGAAATAAACATGGACCGTGTTAAACTACCGAGGTCTTGGGCAGTGACAGCAGTCAACCTACACTAATGCAGTATTATTGTCACTGCGTCATCAGCATTTTCCTTGCCAATGGCACAGCTATAATTTATTTAAAGTACACTAAGTAATGGGCTTTCTTGGTGGCTCAGGTGGTAAAGAATAGGCCTGCAATGCAGGAGACCCAGGTTTGATTCCCAGGTGGGGAAGATCCCCTGGAGAAGGGAATGGCTACCCACTCTAGTACTCTGGCCTGGAGAATTCCATGGACAGAGGAGCCTGGCAGACTATAGTCCACGGGGTCGCAAAGAGTCAGATACAACTGAGCAATGACCACTTTCACACATTAAGTAAAGGGCAATACATGCCTATTTTATTCATTTCTCATTATGACACAGGTATTATATGCATGTTACAGGTAACAAAATCAAGGGGCAGAGATCAATAATCATTTCCTCTGAACAATTACAACATTTACAATCTGAAAGATTAAGTAATTAATTATAGATTGCCTTATTATACACCTTGTAAGTAGGTTAAGTAATTTTCACTCCTGTACTTAGTTGGTTTTTCTTGTGCTTATAACTTGTTTTCCTCATCTGGATAGAAAACTGCTAACAGGAAGGTGAGATCTTACATCTCTAAATTCTGTATCACTTCATATTTTGTATAAATATTTAAGTTAATTAATAGATATACAGTCTTTAAATTCTCTCTATATATAATGTATGTGCAAGGGAAACAGTGCAAGTGTTAGTTGTGTCTGATTCTTTGAGACCCATGGACTTGCTTGCGAGACTCCTCTATCCATGCTCCAGGCAAGAGTACTGGAGTGGATATATATTTTATACATATATATGAAGTTCTATATATATACGAAGTTTTATATATATCTATATATATATAGTATTTCAGGCCACTGCCTCTTAAACATACTTGACCGAGAAAACTGGCCACAGCCTCTTAAATATACCTGACCGAGAAAACAGGCTTATATGTTCTGAAGAGTTACCTAGCACGCTGCTTATTTCAGACCCATCACTTAATGAGTATCATGAATGCAGTTTTTCCATACTGTAATTCTATATGTGACTGTACATACATAGCACAGTGGCTGGCATATATTCAATGGTCAAGAAATGATTGTTCCCTTCTCTTCCATCCCAACAGCTACTTTAAATAGGGTCATATGCTGCTTGAAGGAAAAAAGAAAAAAAGAAAAATGCCAGTAAATAGAGGCTGATTTTAATTACAAAGGATATTTTCCTATCTGGGAGGAAGACTGTCTAAAATGCCAGGAGCTATAGTCAAACGGAGACCAAATGCCAGTTACATGAGTATCCCATTTCTAACTATCTGTGCAGGAGCAGGACCTCTACTCAAGCCAAGGAGCAAGGCTCACTCCTTCACCAAGGGTGAGCTCAGAATGGTGCCCTGGGACACCTTCTATTTGCTCACTTACAGTTCTGTAAGTCCCCATGTTGGGCTCCCTAGAGCCATGGTATGGTTAGCTGTAGCCAAACACTAAGCTGTCCTCCTACAGCTCCCAGAGGTCTTTTTTTGTTTTTGTTTTTTTTTTTTTTTACATTTTGTTAGGAAACAACACACTGGCATCTGAGGAGGATTTCTTCCTTCTGAGGCTTCCCACCTTCACTCACCCATAGGTTTTCAAAAAAAATCTTATTAACATCATGCAGACACAGACTTTCTTATGGTGACCTCTCACATTAACCACATACAGTAAAATTCTGTACCACAATCTTTACATTAGTTAATTAATGTGAAGAGTTCAACTGTTGTTCATTTAAATATCCTGTTCCAAAAAGTCTCTCTTCTTTAAAGAGTTCTTTCAGGATCAAATGGAATACAGATATGGGTCACTTACTTTATTTGGTACAATTAAAGTATATATTTGGGCTTCTTACTCTTGCTCAGTAATCAACTGTAATATTTACTTTGTCAATGGAATTGGCTTTTCCCAGGGTAATTTTCCCTTTAACTTCACAGTATCGTCCTTAACAGTAGGCAATAAGGTTAATGCTATAATCAGCTATTAGGTTGGCACATGCGACTTTAGCCGCTGTTCAAATATAGCAACACAGAGTATAGAACATCCAAGCTAGAAAAACACAGGTTTGAAAATTCGTGAATCAAACTCTGGATAACAAGTTGTTTTATTTTATTTTTTTCAATTTTTTTTGTCTGACTTTTTGTGACCCCATGCACTATACAGTTCATGGAACTCTCCAGGCCAGAATACTGGAGTGGGGAGCCTTTCCTTTCTCCAGGGGATCTTCCCAACCTAGGGATCGAACTCAGGTCTCTCACATTGTAGGCGGATTCTTTACCAGCTGAGCCACAAGGGAAGCCTACAAGTTGTTTTAAAAATGAATATTTCTTTAAGACGTTTAACATATATTCTTTTTAAAATAAAATTATTTTTAAAATATTGACCGACAGAAAGAAAAACACCAATACAGTATATTAACACATCTATATGGAATTTAGAAAGATGGTAACGATGACCCTATATGCAAGACAGCAAAAGAGACACGGATATAAAGAACAGACTTTTGGACTCTGGGAGAAGGCGAGGGTGGGATGATTTGAGTGAATAGCATTGAAACATGTGTATTACCGTATGTGAAACAGATCACCAGTCCAGGTTTGACGTATGAAACAGGGCACTCAAAGCCGGTGCAATAGGACAACCCAGAGGGGTGGGATGGGGAGGGAGGTGGGAGGGGGGGTTCAGGATGGGGGACACACGTACCCCCTGGCTGACTCATGTCAATGTTTGGCAAAAACCACAATATTGTAATTAGTCTCCAATTTAAATAAATTAACAAAACAACAACAAAAAGGAAACCATAAAAGTTATAAGCACAAAAAATAAATACTGACCGAAAAAAAAAATCTCAAAAGATCATATATATGTAACATTCCCAAAATGACAAAATTATAGAGCTGAAGAACAGATTAGTGGTTGCTAGGAGTTAGTGACTGTGAGGATAACAGGAGTAACTGTGACTGTAAAGAAGTAGAACAGGGGAGATTTCTGCAGTGATGGGACAGTTTTATACCTTGATCACTACAGGGGTTACATGCTTCTGCATGGGATAAACCAGCACAGAACTATACCCATACTTTATATACCAATTTCAATTTCCTGGCTTTGCTACCATACTATAGTTAGGTAAGATGTAATCAATGGGAGAAATTGGGTGGAGAGCAACCAGGACCTCTCTGTACTATCTTCACAGTTTCCTGTGAATCTTGAATTATTTCACAATTACAAGTTAAAACAAACAAACAAGAAAAGTAGCTAGAGCTTCCTTGGTGGTTCAGCAATAAAGAATCCGCCTGCCAATGCAGGGGACATGGGTTTGATCCCCAATCCAGGAAGATCCCCCATACTGCTAAGCCCGTGAGCCACAACTGTCAAGTCTGTGCTCTGCAGCCAGGAGCCACAACTACTAAAGCCCCAAAGCCCTAGAGTCTGTGGCCCACAACAAGACAAGCCCTCCCAATGAGGAGTCTGCGCACTGCGGCAAAGGGCAGCCCCCGCTCATGCCGACTGAAGAAAAGTCCTCACAGCAATGAAGACCCAGCACAGTGAGAAAATAAATAAAGAAAAGTTGTTTTTTTAAAAAAGTTAAATGTTAGAGTTAAATATATTTCATAGAGCAATTTATTCATCTTAAAAGATTAAATAATGCCCAAGCCTATGCAAATATATTTCATCATTTAATTTTTCATTCTATATACAAATGAACTACCGATTATCTTGACAAAACCTAGGAGAGAGTGACAATAGAGCAGGTTTTAGAATTGATGTTGCTGTCAGGATGCTTATTGTTCAGGTCAATGTCAGTAACATGAACCACGCTGACAGCCAACATCCAGATATCTTACAAAGGGCAAGTAGTATGCAATATATAAAAAATAAGGACATGTGTTTAAAGACTTATATTAAAAGTCTGTAAGATTCTGCCACAAAAAACAAGAGCGCCATCAAATAGAATACTTCAAATATAACTTATTAACCTATTTTGTGATTTCTGTATGATAATCAAGATCCTATTGAGCGTATGATTATATGTAATTTGCAAAATGTATTCTTAGACATATGTGATTACTAAATATGAGATTTATTTTTTATGTACACAAGCCAATCATTTCTACAATTCAAACATCTCTCTGGCTAAATTAATATAAATTGCTGCAATATGCCAATAATAAATAAGAGACAAAAAGAATTTCAGAAAGTGGGAGATGCAAATTAAACGAAGCCACTGTCAGTTATTTTCACTAGGGCTATAGACAGGGATCTTTTTATCAATGATTAAAATGTAACATTCTGGGACTACATCAAAAACACGACTCCCTGATTCCCTGTATCTCACACCTAAGCTGGCTCAACACTGGTTCATCATGACTCGGAATCTAAAGAGAGGTTGGCAGCACTTCATAAATACCTTCCTGTTCGCTCCTTCCTACAGTGATGCAATTTGACCTACATTTCCAGTGCCCATTGAAACTTCGTAGGAGGGGGAAGAGGAGAGTTTTTCATTTCTCCTACCCTCTGATTAACTAGGACAGCAAATGCCACTCAAGGGACTGCTACTGGGCAGAAGCAAAGGGGGAAAAAAGTCATGTCGGTAGGAAATTCCACAAGAGAACATTTAGAAATATTTCATTCTCTGATTCTGCAAACAAACTGTCATGGCTTCACAAGACAACAGCAAGGAAGTTGCTCCACTTTCCACTCTAATCAGCCTAGGACACTATAGGCTGTTTCATTTACTTCAGGGTCCCACCATGATGAAAATTAAACTTGAACCATAGATTCATCTTTGCAACAGTCCTTTTTTAAAAGAGAAACTATTAATTTCAGAGTGATTTTAAATTTACAGAGAAGTTGTAAAGACTAAACAGAGAATCCCTATATACCCCCACAGCCCGTTTCCCCATTGTTCATCTCTTACCGTCACATTTGTCACAACGAATGAATCAATATCGGCACATTATTATTAACTGAAGTCCACAGTTCATTCAGATTTCCTTAGTTCTTGCCTAATGCCCTTTACCTGCTCCAGGATCCCATCCATGTCACATTACATTTAGTTGTCCCATTTCCTGTACTCCTCTAGACTGCGACAGTTTCTCAGACTTTCCTTTTCTGATAACCTTGACAAAAGTTTTGAGGAGTATCGGTGAAGTACTTCGGAGAAAGAGATGAATTGCTTGTCCAATGTTTTTCTCATGATTATAAAGAGATTATTGAATTGGGGGCGGCAGACCACAGAACTGAAGTGCAACCCTCATTACTTCACATCAAGTGTTCATTTGTCACTGGTTGTGTTAACTTGATCATTTGGCAGATGTAGTATCTGTCAGGCTTCTCTTTTGTAAAGGTTCTCCCCCCTTTTCCATACTGTATTCTGGGGAAGGAAGTCACTGTGCAAAGCCCACATTTGAGGGATAGGCAGTTATGCTTCACTTCCTTTCTGGAGATTATTGACAAAAATTGTTTGAACTCTTCCACATCGAAAATTTAGTCTCTCTCACTTGCTTATTATTCAGTCATTTATTTGTATCAGTATGGACTTAGGGGTATGTGTTTTATATTATTATTTTGCTATGTTACTTATTATTTATATATTTTACTAGAATGTAGTATATGTATATTGTATATCTTATTTATATTTATATCTTGAGTTATAATTTAAAACTATTATTTAGTTCAATCATCCCAGCTGTGACCACCAGGAGCCCCGTTAGGCTCCTGTGTTCCTTTGACATACCCCATCAATGTGTGTTATGCATCTGTGTGGGTTTTTTGTTTGTTACTTCTTGCTTTCTGGCATGAAAATATGCTCCAGGCTCATCTTGCTTATTACCTTCCCCACCTGTAGAATTAAGTTATGTCTGGTTCCTTTTATTGGAAAATGGTATTAGGAATCAAGATCTGGGAATTGGGGCTTATCAAAGTCTATTCAAGTTTGATGCTTTTAAATTTCTACATGAACTACTTGTACAGTAAATCAACACAATTATCTCCTTAAATATTAATATCTTCATTTTGCAGCATAACATGCTAAATCATGAAGAGGATGCCTAATAATCAAACTGCCTTCTGACAGGCCAAACTTTCAGGTTTGATATGACAATAAATGAGTTATTACAACGAAGTTCCTGCGGGGTGGGAGAAGGAGAAAGAAAGAGAATAGAGTGTTTGTTTTCCATGGTTGGGGGCAGGGAACAAAAACCTGGAATTAAATGTGGCCTGCTTTCTGTTCTGTGCAAGGTCTCCTCCTTTTTGCCCTTATTACCATTAAATGCTACTTCCTTTATGTGAGCTCTTAATTATCTGAGTTAAAGGAAAACACAAATATCAGATCTAGCTACAAAATCCATCAATGATGACCTATGACAGCACCTACACCTTCCTGTTTATGGTCTGAATACTTTAATGTTACACTTAGTTTATCTTTGTTGAGACTAATCAGTGGAACACAAGGACAGAGCCAGAACTCTGTAGTGGGGACGCCTAGTGGGAAGCAAACAGATTTCCATTGAAACTGAACGACGCTGAACGAGGCAAACTGGAGTTAATCCCATGCAACACACACAGAAAAATTCTTCACCTCTGACTCCAACCATCAGTCTGTGTAAACAGACTATGTGAATAAAATCTTTGGTGACCTCACTCCCCCTCCTCCTCTTTTTTAAATAGAAAATAGATTGGTACCAGGACATTATACTGATTTTTCTCTGTCATTGTTTTCTCACTCTATCTGATTAAGATTTATATTCAGTAAACATTTCTTGAGCCTCTTCTGTGCACTACACAGCCCAATATGCCTAGTGCTTCCAATTAATCCAACGGATTAAAAAAAAAATTAAGAGCTCTGTTCCCACTATTCCCTCTCAGCTGAGCTGCTGAAGCTGTTGAAAAATAAGTCAGGCCTTGACAATACTGAAGGTACAAAATGGTTTGGAGGGCACATGGCTTAGCATCTACTTCTGCAGTTGTCTCATAACATCTTAGAAAAGATCATAACTTCCCATCTGTAAAACAGATATAATCAAACCTACTTCTCAAGGAGAATGCATGGAAAGCACAGCCCAAGCTCACACAATGGATTCTGTAAGAACTGGCTCATGTTCACACTTCATGTTTCATCATACTCACATCTAAGAAACACAGTAGGCCTGCCCAACTTTAGTATTCCATTACCTTTTTCATTGCCAATTTTACTATCTTTGTAAACCCTAAAATCGTGATCTTAAAAAAAAAAAAGTCAATTCCCTATTCCCCAGTTAACCTGTCTTTGATAAATAAACAATGCCCATTCATTCAAGAGGCATGGACCAGAATGACAGGAAATATTAACAACAATAACAGCTAACATTTCCTGAAATCTTATTTTGTGCCAGATACTATGTAGATGTAGCACAACAGGCCTATGAAATAGTTATTTTAACTGTCCCTAATTCCAAAAAGTCAGATACCACTTAGCAACAGAACAAAAATTTCCAAATGAGAAACTGAGGCTAGAGAGGTGAAGAAACTCGTTTATGGGTGCCATGCATCTGGGCTAGGCAACCTACTCTTACAAAAAAAAAAAAACAACAACAACATAAAAAACAACAACAGTATGATATCAAACAACTGAACATAAACGTCTGTCCCTTTCCCTTTTCAAACACTGTTGCACTGGGCACTACAGTGGAATGAAAGAATCAGCTAAAATGTATCTTTGCTACAGAGATCCAAAGTGAGAGGGCTTCGAACACTTTTGCCCTCAAAAGGACTCCAAACTGAGACTTCCTGCTTCCAAACTGTGGTTAATTAGGAAAACCCAGTGAAGTCTCCCTACAGCATTTTAAACCCAGTGAAGTCTCCCTATAGCATTTTACAGAAAGCCACTCCCCGGCCAGCTTGCAAGGCTATTCACTCTTCGGCCCCAGAAACGGCCTCAGAGCGTTCACGCTGCAGGCCTGCTTCTGTATCCAGCTAGCTTCTTTGGGGCTCAGTTCAGAAGTCACCACCTCTTCATCCAAATAGAGCTAATCCCACTACTGATTCCCTAAACTGGTGTAAAAGCATTCCAGCTGGCTTCCTCATTGATGTTCAGCATCCCAGCTACTCAGTATCTAGGGCTCCTACCTCCTGGAATTACTCCTAGGACAGTCACAGGTATGGAGAAGAGCAATCAATTTTAGGAATCAGACCAGGATTTAAATCCGGTTTTCTCACTGCAGATGGTGATTGCAGCCATGAAATTAAAAGATGCTTGCTCCTTGGAAGAAAAGTTATGACCAACCTAGATAGCATATTCAAAAGCAGAGACACATTACTTTGCCAACTAAGGTCCGTCTAGTCAAGGCTATGGTTTTTCCAGTAGTCATGTATGGATGCGAGAGTTGGACTGTGAAGAAGGCTGAGCACCGAAGAATTGATGCTTTTGAACTGTGGTGTTGGAGAAGACTCTTGAGAGTCCCTTGGACTGCAAGGAGATCCAACCAGTCCATTCTAAAGGAAATCAACCCGGGGATTTCTTTGGAAGGAATGATGCTAAAGCTCAAACTTCAGTACTTTGGCCACCTCATACGAAGAGTTGACTCATTGGAAAAGACTCTGATGCTGGGAGGGATTGGGGGCAGGAGGAGAAGGGGACGACAGAGGATGAGATGGCTGGGTGGCATCACTGACTCGATGGACGCGACTCTTAGTGAACTCGGGGAGTTGGTGATGGACAGGGAGGCCTGGCGTGCTGCGATGCATGGGGTCGCAAAGAGTCGGACACGACTGAGCGACTGAACTGAACTGAACTGAACTTACGAACTGTGTGACCTCAAGCAAGTCAGTTCACCTCTCCCGATTCGGGATTAATGGAGGAGATGAGAGCAGTAAAGCGTAGTGCCTCACACAGACAAAGTGCCACAGTCACCACTGTTCCTGTGCTACAGATCAGCAATCGAGGCTCCGAACTGTGAAACACCAAAGGTCACAAAGCCGGTGAATAGTAGGGGGCAGGCTTGAAACCAGTTCTTTTTCCTTCCAACTCTGCTGAGAATCAATTTGAAGCACCATGACTGGCGATAAGGGCATAATTGTGAAACAGATGGACAGGTACCTGCTCTCTTGATGCTTACCTCCTGGTAGGGAAGACAGCCACCGAACCTTTACACAAGTGGAAAGGTGCTCGAAGGAGTAAGAGCAGGGGGCCTGAATACAAATGGGTTTGACCCCATGTAACAACATCTCTGGAATTCGTCTGGAAGGTCAGAGAAAGCTTCCATGAAATGAAGAGGTGGCAAGAGAAAAGATTCTAAAGAAGCATATTCGAGGAACTAAGATGCCAGAGCACCTGCAAAGGCTGGTGAGGCAGGCGGGGCGAGATCAGAGGACCACAGCAGAACACGGTAAGGATACTGGATGTCATCCATCACTGAAGCAAAGGGACAACACCAAAACATTGGCTGCCTGTAATGAAACAGTAGTAAAATGTTTATTCTAACCCCAGTTCCCTGATGTCAGGGTCATTTGGTATCTTCTTATGGTCTGTACTTCCAGGCCACAGCAAGTATAGTTCTGATAAATATTTGTGAGCCATATGAGAGAATCTTCGGTAAAGACAAACCATTTCTCCCTCCTTCTAATTTCACAGCTGATGCTTCTATTAAAGTTCATATAGCTGATTATCATAAATGGGTATGGATCTCTTTTCATTGTCTGGCCATAAGTTTCTGGAAAGTGGAATAAATATCTTATTTATTTTTCTATCTCTCAAAGCCAAATGATCAACAGTTATGGATTGAAACAGATCCTTTTTTAACAGCCACAAATTTCCTCTTACATTTCCCGATTGCCTGAGTAAGAATCTTCATCCTACCTTAGGGAAATAGACCTGAAGGGATAATTGTCAAGGACTTAAGAAAAAAAAAGTTCTGCTTTCCTTTTGAAGAATAATTTTAATATCAAAAATCCATTTTGTTACTGTGTGATTAAAAGTACAATTCTTATATTTTAGGATAAATCACTTGTACAGTTCACATGCATTTTTTTTTAATCTTAATTTTAACCAAGAACAAAATGCCCCAACAGAAAGTCTTTCAGTGATTTTCCAATTCTAAAAATTGTTCAGATTCTCTCTCTGAATATTTAATTACTCTAATAAGGGTAGGATAACTGTTTAGGCTATTTATTTTAAAAGACAGAACTGAGTCATAATCAATAGTCCATATACTTGAGGGTTTATTTTGGGATTTCAGGGGATGAGGATGATACGATAAAATGATGAAACTGGGATTATGAATATGCTACTAGGGTGTGCTAGTAATTTTCTCTTTGATCCTTTTTCCATCCCCAGACAAATTTTCCACCATTCTGACCCTGCTCTGTGCCCCAAAGGCTGACCTCTATGGGTAGCATCCCTGGGTTCATGCAGACAGGCTTCCAGGTGGGTTTGGCCAATAGAAGGCACTGGAAGGAGATCAAAGGAGGAGGAAAGAATGTGGGGGAGGGGAGTATTACTTCTCTCTTCCCTCCCTAGTCTGGGATGCATTTTCTGGCAGTGACTAAATCCCTCTGGGACTATAGCTCCTGTCAGACAGCCCCTCCTCTTTGGCTCCAGCTCCCTCACCGGACTCCAGGAATGAATGCTATGTCTTCTCTTTGCTCCTCTGGACCGAGCAGTGATAACGGCTTCCCATTGCTGTTATCATTTCTGGGTGATGGGAACCTCTTGTCACCCTTAACTCTTTCCGCTCTCTGAAAATAACCCCTTCATTCAAGTCCTGAACTATTAGAGTTGGACTACTTCCTGCCAGAACTAATTCAAACCACAGAATTGTAAAACCAGCAATCTCCCTCCTCTGCATGTGAGCAGTTATCACAAAGGTTATTCATTTTCCAGAGCAATTCCTTCACACCAGGTACTACCTGTAAGCTCTTATGTTTCTCAGGCAGAAAAGACACCTTTTAAACCGGTCAGTGCAGGAGAACACGGGAGGGTGCTCTTGGAAAACAGCTGGCAGAACGGAGGGGTGACACTTCACCATTCTCTAGGTAGGACCGTGCTGCATGTCAAAAATAATATGTTTATAAAGAGATGCTGCTTCCTATTTCTCCCTGGGTTTCCTCTCGATGAGGGTGTGGAATCAATGTCAGCACTACATTTTCAGGCCAAATACCTAGAACTTGTATCACTGCCTGGGGAAGGTGACCTGTGTGTCACTTCACTTTGCTAGTTTCTCAGACAGAAAGATCTGCTTTACCACTAGCCAAGGCACACAGAGAGAAAGCCAACCACCTTGTAACACTAGCCACCTGCCTGTGACCTTTCCTTCTTTCATAGGATAAATCTTTCTTCTGCACTAGGCAAAAGACAAGCAGAATGAGAACATTCTGCTTTGCTCAGCCTCGCCTGTCTCTTTAACAGATCTGACCAGATTAGCACTTTTCTTTTCCAATGGAGAGGACAGGCATAGGCTTATACCATAATCTGCTCTGAGCTCCTTCAGATTTTCCTTTTACCAAGGCGACTGGATTTGAGGTTAGATGTTAATTGAAATCACCTGGGAGCCTCTAAACATGCCACCTTGCTTTCACTTGGCATGAGTAGCCTGGAGGTTACTGTATTTCTAAACATTGGGGTGTTCCTTTGATCAATCAAGACTTGATTTAAAGAATCCTTCTAAGAGGTTGATAAGAACCCATGTGGCTTATGTCAACAAGCCACTCCAACAGACTCCAAACATCTCCCTCTGCAACCAGCAGGCATTCAGAGCTGGTGCAAGAATTACTAAGACAAAGACAGGCAGATACACTACAGACAGTGGAAAAGATGCTCTGGTACCCCTCAAGACAGGCTGGCCAAAGAGCAAGATGGCTCTCATGGCCCGAGAGTAACACTGAAATGCAATGGGATGAACAAAACTTGGTTCTCACTACCTACATCCATTTCTAATATCTGTTACTCTTACGTGTTCATGTCAGAGAACATTTTATTGGAAAACTCTCTACACAGCTGTGTGGCTACACGTCAAATGTTAACAGTGGTATCTCTAGGTAGCAGAAATGTGAGTAACTTCTATGTCCTTCTGTGTATTTGAGAAATTCCCCAAATTTCTACAAACACCTGTGATTCCTGCAATCTTGAAAAAAATTATTAAACAAAAACCCTATACGGATTCTGGAATTTTAGTTTTCCATAAGAATCAAGTTTATGTAATTCTTGAAACTCAAAATCCAAATGATGTTTCTGGGCTTTTGTGTATTTTAAGACTTTCAATAGTGCAATCATTTTATGAACCATGTTTTCAAATGAAGAACTGGTTCACAACGTAAACATCAGCATGTGAAATCACGTTTAACATGCAAATTTTTTTTCTGGGACGCATCACAACTTGAGATAATTTAGATTCTTCAAGTTCAAAATTCACTATTTTCATACTCTGTGGTGCTCCTAATACAGATGAAAAATGGAACTGTTTCTTTTTCAAGAATACCATACAGACGATATCATATGCAATGATATGGCTAAGAGACTACAGATAAAAGACAGACTGGTGTTTCTTCCACCACAAACGCTAGCCAATAAAAACTTTCCAGGCTACAGCTGATTAATACTTGACAGCAGATCTCTGGAAAAGAAAGCTGATCATTGCTGGCAGTTAGCTAAAGCAGCAGACACACTCAGAAGCCTGCCTACCACTGCATCACGACTTCTGTTCACTGCGATAACTGATTTTTCAATCCAGTGCCACTTACGGTGTAAACAGAAACCTAGGGTATGTACTAGCTTTTCGAGGAGCTACCTTTCTCATAATCTATAATGGCTAAACGTGTTATTCAGTGTCTTGTAGGGTTGAAATTAACAAGGAATCTTAGAAACCATAAACATCTTTACTAGCTTCAGGAAGCTAGTAAATTTGAACAAGTGATTCCTTTTAAACTGTCCTGATGTTATGGTAAATGGTCTCTTTTCTAACTTCAATTTCCAAATGATTTATAGTTATAACTACCAGGACAATAATAATCAACAGGATGAGGAGTGGAGGGAGAAGAGAAGAGAGTTTTAAATAGCTCCTCTTAGAGCAACTAAGAGTAGCTAAGAGGGGATATTTAATCTCCTTTTGTGTTCAGTATATTAAAATTTTTTTAAAAAGTGAATAAAATACAAAGAAATGAAAAATATACATTTTTTCAGTGCATTACCCTGCTAGCACTCTTTACAATTAAGTTCAAGGATTCTAAAGGTTCAAAATGTCTGCAAAAATGAAACCATGAGACAAATTCCATTTTTGACTAGTGCTAACCGAGTATGTTTAGAAGTTGTAGAAATCAGTGTCTGAAACAAATTGGAAAAAGAGAGACAATTTAAAAACTAGTGTTAAATGCTAAAATGAGATTCTAAACCCACGAAAAGTCTTGTGATTTATCAGTTTACAAGATCTGGCCAAACAAAAACCACCATATTGCCATTATGATTATGTTGATGGTTCAGATGACAATGAAACTTTAATACTGAGGGGAAAAGGGCCTAACATACAGCCCAACTGTCAACAGAACACAGTCTGGAGAGCTTAATTAAATGAAAGGGTCAAGGGCTCCTCTCAAAATTTCATGTAGTGATGGACCTGAATAGCAGAAAACAGAGCAGATCATTGAAAAGAGTCCAGGGGTTGGGAGGAGGACAAGTGACTACACCAAAGGTGGTAATTACACCCTGAGGAAGTAAAAAAGGCCAGACTGAAGGGCTCCAAGAGGTACTTCAAAACCAGCTAATCATGGGAAGAAGGGGTGGGGTAAATCGGCTCCTCCACTGGTTATCTATGGGGAAATAAAAAGATACTGGGATTCCAAAGCAAGAGTAAACAAAATCAGCTGCAAAGGAGCAAGGTGACTATTAGGTACCTTCATTACACACCAGTGTCCCCACAGTAAAATAGAGGGTACTCATAGGCTCACCATGTCCAGGTCAGCCTGGGATGTTGGAAAACCAGAAAAAGGGCTTCTGCAGTTGGTAAACCACTATTCTAGCATCACCCTCCGCGAAGGCACAAGTAGCCAAAGCACACAGGGGTCCTCTTGCCCAAACTGTCATACACAGCAGGGGTAACTGCTTTCCTTTTCTAAACCATATTCTCATAAAAAATTGGGGGACATGCTCTTCTCTCCTTTCAAAATATTAAACAGGAAAATATGTGAAAATGCTATGAGTAAAATCACCTTGTATTGCACATTTTACTGTTTGAAGCACGGTTTAACTCATATTCTAAAGGCTATATAACTGTAGGGTGAGCCTTCAACTTATCTGGAAGGTCTAAAATGTTTAAGGTTCTAGCAAGGACGCAGTGGAAGCAGCTAGACACTTCAAGAGGAGAAACAAACACAGGACAGTGTGAAAAATTTAGTGCAGAGGCGAATAACAGTATGTATCTCACTGTGTCCTAAAGGCATCGCTATGTGCTGGGTAAAAATGTTCTTAACAGGGGCTCTGTTACCAAAGAACGGTTTAGTGACAGTCCATGTGCTTTCCTTCCAAAACACAAACAAAATGCATGTTTTATAAAAGATCACCACATAAGAAATGGATGGATACATTTACTGCTGCACTTATAGACAGAGGTAAGTGCTGATTAACTGAAATAGAAATTGGTGGTATGGAGCCACAAGACTGGGTCTCAAACTGAGGTTTAAGAAGCATATGGGGTTGGGAGGGAGAGAAGTGTTGCACATATTAAATGTGATAGATAACGCACAAAGTAACCCACAAAGAGACCCACAGATGTTTGGATCTGTGGTTTTCCCAGCCCCGCATCCACTCACCCTGCTGAAGAATGACAATTGGCCCAACAGGCACTTTCTTGGTGAAACAGGAACCAAGGCACCTGCCAGCACCCAGTCTGAGCCTGAGCAATACACTTAGTAGGGAGACGGGTTAAAAACAACTGGAGAAGTTATGAAGCCTGGCACCCCGAGGACATTCTCCACTGAGTCCTTCTGATCCCTGAGGCTGCCCTGGATCTGATCCATTCTAAGGCCTGGTTCTTCAGCTCTTCTGTCAATGCTGGGAGCTACACCACATCCTTCAGCAACCTCTTTTTTTTCTTAAAGTAGCCAGATTTAGTTTCTGTTGCTTACAGCCAAGGATTTTAAGCTGATTAGTTATTATTCTGAGTTGAGAAGAATCAATTTTCTTAAAGATCTGGGAGAGAAAACTTGACTGGCAAGTAATTTAGACTATTAATGTTATGGTAAAACAAAGGCATAATCATGGAGTGGAATACAAAATTCATGCAGAATTTAAAGATTCTGGGTTTTTCTTTTGAGATTTTTAAAAATGTGTCTCTTACCACTTCTCACTCTCTCCCTGCCCCATGCAAATATCTTTAGCAAGGAGGTTTAAGCAGCACCTGTATAGAGATTAACTTGCTTTAATTTTCAGGATCTGACCTCAGGCCAGGCAAGACCTGTGGAAGAAGCCCTGCCCTAACTGTGAGCAAAACAATGATCACTGTTTTAAGCCACCAAGTTTTGGAGTAGGTTGTTATTACTCAGCAATAGATAAATCATAGTATGTCTACATTCTCTTATTCCATGCATAGCTTAAAGTTTCCCAGGAAGGAACTCAACACTCCAGTGTTTCCAAATAACCGTGTCACAGTGAGATGTGAGATGTAGTTTTACACTTCTTACATATTTTGCAGTCAGGTCCGTGTTTCTGATTACACAGAAACAATGAAATGCACCTCAGCTGGTTCAGGCAGGAAGCAGAATGTATCCACGGCCAAGCTGACTCCAGTGAAAATAAAGCGAAAATTTTCTCAAATTATCATAGCTACACCACAAGGACACAGCAATTGAAGGTGACTAAGAGAAGAAAGATGAAGCAAAATGGCAACGTTTAAAAACTAGAGAACTCAAGACGCATTCTCCCTTTACAGTGCTGGGGCCCGGATCTGCCTTCCGCATGCCTGAAAGGTACCTTCATCACACACATACTCCAAACCCTTTAAAAGTTCACCACACACTATCTAGAGAAAATGCTTGCTTTAGGTCACCTTCTGTTCAACAACTACTGATATTTAAACAGTACCAACTCTATGCCCATGAGCCTCTGAGCACTCTTTCTTTTTTCCTTCTTTTTTTGATAGTGATATGAGGGTATAGGGAGCATGACTGGGTGAAACTAGACCACATACCTGTCTTGGTCAAGGTACTTGGTCTGGTTAGAGGGTTTAAGCTGCTGAATGTGGCAAACGAGGCTCTGCCCTCATGCAAACCCCTGTATCTAGAAGGGGGAAATACTAGTAGCTAATATTGTCATTATCAGCAGCACTATTGTCACTATCATACCTGTGATTATTATACCTCCCACCACTGCTTCCTCCTCAGTTACTGCTAGGTATCTGGCACTCTGCTAAGCACCTACCTCATTTAACCTTCACAACAGCTTATCAAGGTATTAGCACATTTTACAGATGAAGAGACTGAGGTCTAACTGGACAAGGCAACACACCAAGTGCTGAGGCTCATGCTTGTAACCATAGCCTGATTCCCTCCATATACAACTTACTTATAAAATTGATATTTATTGAGTCCTGTATGGAATTTTTTTTCTTTCCTATTAGAAGAGTCTGGAAAATATTCTTGCTTATTACTAATATAGAAAACATTTTTAAAGACATATGAGAAAGCCTATTTCACTTCTCATTCAATACAACAGGGGAATGGTCATCTTGGGGAGTGAGGCCTTAATCAGCCACAAGTATGAGATGTTTTTAATCTGCATGTTTATTCTTTAATAATAATGTTATCATTTTTCCTAATTATAAAAGCAGCACATGGTAGCCAAAAAAAAAAAAAAAACCATAGAGGAAAGAGATCATCACAATTATTACTCCCTAAAGATAATTAGCTCCTATTAGTATTTGGTGTTTCCAGATCCTTTTAGGTTTCTATACACAGGGCTTGCGTCCACCTTAAAAATTACACATTAAACATATTTTTGTGCTATTCTCTGCTTTCTTAAACATCATTCCCACGTCAATAAATATCAACCCACACATCCTTTTTAAAGACTGCTCAGCATTTTACAGTATGGGTAGGCTCTAATTGACTTAATCAAGCCTTTATTAATAGGCATTCAGATTACTTTCTGTTTTGCTATTACAAAAGCATCTATGCACCTTTGTTTTAAGATAAATTCCTACACTTCAGCTTCCCATTCCATGACTCTGGATTTACACTGCCCTAAGTGTCATCCAGAAAATATATACCAAATTAACCTTTTTTTTTTTTTAAAGAAGGAAACTCTTAAATGTTAAGAATAATAATGTAAAAACTTCTAGTATTCAGATTGAATGGCCAAGAAACTTTAAAACTGCAATTTATCTCTAAATGTCTAAAATGTCAATTCATGCCTCTGATCAAATTGCATTAGGTTTACATCTGGAGGGGGAAAACACTAAAGTAACCAATATGTGGGTTTTATTTTCAGTATAGTGTTGTTTTGAAAAGCTAAACTCTGAAAATAACGTATTTGCTGTAAAAGAAGCAATTAGTAGAGAATTCTAAAAAAGGCAGGAAGAGAAGCAAAAATAATAATAATAATAATTACAGCAGCCACCAGTTCTGCATCCTATACAAAGGCCCAGGGAAAAGGGTCGAGAGAGAGAGAAGGCAAAAGCTAGAAGAAGCAACTCTCGGAGCTTCAGGGCCGGCCAGATGAAATTACACAGAGACATATACATCTAAATGCTCAGAACACACCAATCCTGGCGCTAGTCTCCAGGGGTTAGAACACAAGAGGAATCTTTGTGCTTGATTTAACCAAACATCACTGCAGAGGAGGGTGGGGCAGGCCGCCTACAGGTAAGGGTGTCACCTAAGCAGCCTGAGGGCCTAGTATCAATTACTTCCCCTCCAGGGCACAGTCTGCTCTTTTCCAGAGACTCATTGGAAAAGACCCTGATACTGGGAAAGATTGAGGGCAGGAAAAGGGGGTGACAGAGGATGAAATGGTTGGATAGTGTCACAGGCTCAAAAGACGTGAGGTTGAGCGAACTCCAGGAGATGGCGAGGGACAGGGAAACCTGGCATGCTGCAGTTCATGGGGTGGCAAAGAGTCAGATACAACTTAGCGACTGAACAGCAACCAGGGCACAGAGAGGGTGGCAGGAACTGGAGGCTTAACACAGCTCCAAAAGCACCGATTCCCGTCAAAACCATCACACAAGACAGGGCTCAATCATCAATTCCTACTGAAAACTGGGCAACGTGCGAACATTTTTAGCAATAAATAATTTACTGATGAATACAGTGTGTGTGCTAAGGAGGGAAGGCCACACATGGTAACTAGTAACAACTAACCTACTGGAGTCTCTTGCTAATGAGGCCAATGGGGGCAGGAGATAAAGCCTCCATGTCAAAAGTACTAAATTCTTGAGAAAGTAAATGGCAGGGGGGAGGGCTGCTTGGTGACGCCACAAAACTACAGGACTTACAGGTCTAACATTCTTCTAGGCAAGGGGTCAGGAGACTATGGCCCTTGTACAGGTCAAATCCAGCCTCTGCCTGTACATGCCACGAGCCACTGCCAGTACACAACATATTTAAGCGGTTGAAATTTTTAAAAAATATTTTGTGGCATATAAAAATTATACGAAATTCAAACATCGGCGTCCACAAAGTTTTACTGGAACACAGTCATGCCCACTTATTTTTATCTATGGCTGCGAACACAGTCATGCCCACTTATTTTTATCTATGGCTGCTTACTCCATGGACTGATGGAGGTGGTAGGTGTGACAGGCACCTGGGTGGCCAGCAACATCTTCTTTCACCCTTTATAGAAAGTTTGTTGATCTCTGTTCTAGGCCATAAAGTCCAGTCGCTTTTGAATGGTTGACAGCTCTAAACATTGGTGCACGACTATTAGTTTGGCAGTGACATACCCAGGATTTAGACATAACCTGCCAGCCTAACAGACAATGCAACCCCATCGTTAAGAGCAGACAGGTCTAATAGGTCCTACGAATGCAGAGGCAACTGCCCACCGTAACCAGAAAGATGTGCAAGGCTTTCCTGAGTTGAAAGTAGGGTGGTCCCACAAGGTTTATGTGGGAATGAGTATGATTAAAGATTTTCTCTTTGAATGAATGTATTAGCCATCTCTTACAGATGAGAAGAAAACCATCCTCAAAATGGCTACCACCTTTGAGTACTTACTAGGAGCCTAGGACTGAGGAAAGCTTTTTGCTTTTATTATCACACTGAATGGTCATCTTCTCTAGACTCAGAGAAGCTGGTTGGCTCAGGAAATGGGAATCAAATCCAGGTTCCACTCTAAAGCCTGTGTTTCCAGCCACTCTCCAACTTGAAAGCACATGACAAAAAGGCTCACCAGGACTAAATGAGAGGAAAAGGGAAAGACCACAGGAACAGTGGAAACAAGTTCCTTTTTATGTCATTGAGCATTTTATTCACCCGCCCCCATAATACTCTCTTCCATCAATGTTTAAAGAAAAAAATATAATTCATTTCTTCCAAAATCTTTGCTTGAGAGCAGTAAAAGAGTGGGGCTGAATGAACCACTCTCCCCAGGAGCTGGTTGTCGAGCTCAAGCCTCTGCTTATCCACCATTCATCTATTCGGCCTAAATGTTTAAACAAAATTTAAAAACAGCCACAATGCACCCAGGACTAGCACTGTCAAGCCCTTTCTGCGGTGCATGGTTTATCAATTGACAGACAACACTTTGCTGTGGAAATAAAATGGCAGTGCTTTTGTACCTCTAAGACCACATGACTAGGTTAAAGACAACTTAAAAGGCAAGTATTAAGCAGAAAGATCTACTTTTTTCTTATTTTCTCTCTTTTCTTCTAACTCTCATTTTATTTAATAAAAACACATATCTATAATTAGGGGGCTCAGGATCTCTCTTATAAAACAACTCTAGCCCCCTCCTCAGAAAAATACACACACACAAAAAAGTTTAGGTCACAACTCTAGGGGGTTCAGGAATATCCTGAAGCCCATTCATGACCCCTTGAGATTCACAGACCCTAGGATAATCCTTGCTCTGAAAGCAAAACACAGAAATGCCTATTTTGCAGGATCAGGGTAGAAACCACATAGTTAGCTCTCTCATCATCTTTTAGAGTTTCAGAGGTTAATATTAAATAAATACTCAAAGAAACTTTCTTAACTAGACTCTCATACTCTCAAAAAACCGAACCTAATAACTCGAGTAAAGCCCCAAACCTAAAGCCATATATGTTCAAAGTCCACATCAGTTTTGCTAGAGCTTAAAATCTACAATTCCTTTCTGTTCATAGAGATTTTGGAAAGGAAGAAGTGTTAGTATGGACTAAAGCTTGAGTGTCTTCAACTTTAGCATTCATGAGTATGTTAATTCACAATAAATCGTATAAAAGAAGACCACTTGTAAGATTTATTAAAAGATGTTCTCTCACTATATATGAGATGAAAAGTTGATTAAAATTCTTCTTAAATGTTCAACACAAAAGATCTGTGTCAATGCAATTGCCAGTTAAGTTAAAAAATCTGCTTCATCAGCCTCATGAAGTTCAAAAGGCTTAAGTGCCACCACCTGAGCCAAGAATGTTCAGGAATGTTTAGTTTCAGGTATACCTCAAACTTTAAAGTCTTTCCATCTTTCTTGGTCTGATTGATTCAGAAAATTTCTGACACTGCCCAACAAAATACAAAACAAACTTAATAAGTGTTTGGTCAGGACTCCCATCTATGACTGAAGGATACACTGACTCCTGAAAATTTAACTTACAGGGGGCAGAGATACTTTCCCATAAACAACAGTTAAGACTACTTCAAGTCACTAGATACTGTTTCCAAATCAGTATTATGATGATAACGCCAAATAATAAGTAACTCAAAAAGAACGTCATTTCACTGCTTAACAGTTACTTTTTAAACAATGATTACTGCCAAAATGCCACCTGAGACAGACAAGTAATTAATTGATGCCTGAAATTTACAATGTGTAGCATTTAAGATTTAAAGTAATTCCTCTTCTGGTTAGTGTCTTCTTTCCCTCTAAACCAAGAAAATGAACGAAATCATGCCCAGTCAGAATTTATGCCAGTATTAGTCTAAAGCCTGGAGAGATTTCGCACTGTGGGGGAGAGCAAGTTATACATCAAAATATTCACTCAAGGTAACTTGCTTCCTTTTTTTTTTTTTTTGGCCTTTGTGTTAAAAGTCACAGGTGCTAACTCTTTAGAGCACTGTTGAAGAGCATTATTGATGTTTTTACTTCATATATGCGAATAAAATTTTATGCATACTGATTTCTAGCTAGAGGTGATACACCCTTCACTGTCACGTATTTGCATGTACAGCTCTTCCTCTCAGAAACAGAGAAAACCAGGAGAAAGAACTCAATTTGACT
This sequence comes from Ovis aries, assembly GCF_016772045.2. Classification (NCBI taxonomy): domain Eukaryota; kingdom Metazoa; phylum Chordata; class Mammalia; order Artiodactyla; family Bovidae; genus Ovis; species Ovis aries. The sequence goes on from NC_056072.1 coordinate 37,730,327, forward strand.
AAGGAAACTGAAACAACCAAATCCGTCTTCCATAAGAGCTTCAGACCGAAGAAGCAGGGTACTGGGGGGTGGGGGTGGGGGGCAGAAATATTGGAAAATAATATCAAACCTGGATTGAAAACTCAGACCCGCTTCTTGGGGCTCACTGAATCCACCGCAGTGGAGATCAAATCAGCCGGACTGCTGCCCGTTTCCTCTTGCCCATCACCATCGAAATGTTGCCATTTGCGAGAAACTCATAGAAGTTGAATCAAAGTGACTTTTGGGAAGAGATGTCAGTATCTCCGGCAGTGTGCTCCGGAAATGTGTAACTACACGCTAGTCAACGTTTCTCATTGAGCACCTCCCTCTCCCTTCACTTTCGACTTCCCCTTAAGATGGGGACAGTTTTTGAAAATCTGAGAGAGAGAAATAAATAAGAGCATCCCGTCCCGGTTGCCGACGGGGATTCCGGCGCCCGGGGAGGAAGGCGGGCACCCCGCACCCTGGCGCTAAGCGATCTCCGCCCGCAGGTCGCTAAGTTTCTCCGTCCCGGTTTTCCAGCACCCGCCCGACCCCGGAGGGGAAGGGGCGGCAGCCCGGGCCGGATCCGCGCCACCTGGAACCCGGGGCCTTTTTCGCTCGAGGACCGCGCCCCGCGCAAGTGCCCGCCTGCGAGACCCGCCCAAGCGCGCGTGGGTGTTGAAGTTTGCGGGGACCCCCCGCGAGGCGCCCCCTCAGTGCCCCGTGTCCCCCGACTCTCGGCTCAACCCGGGCCGGACGCCCCCTCTCCCCGCGCCTCCCCCGAGGAGAGCGAGCCCACCCCCAGCGGCAACAGAGGGAACGGGGCGGCGGGGGCCGCGGTCGCCGTCCCCCAGGAAGCGCCGGGGGTTCGGACCCCGCGTGGCTCCAGCCGCCCCGGCGGCGCCCGGGCGAGCTCACCTGGCGTCTGGCGGCCTCCGGGGCGGCCTCTGGGCGTGGGCCGGGCGGGGGCGGCAGGGGGCGGGGGGCAGGCTGCGGGGGCCGGGGTTGCACCGGGGCCGCCGCCGCCCGCCTGGCCTCGCCGCACACGCGCTGGCCGTGGCCGCCCCCGGGGCGTGCGGGGAGCGCGGGTCCCGCGGCGGCGGCGGCGGCGGCGCAGCGCGGCTCAGGCGGCGGAGCGGGCGGCCGCGGGCGCCGCCGCCTCCTCCTCCATGGCTGTTTACCCGGCTGCATTGTGGGAGTTTGACCTCCGCCGCCGCCAACCGCCGCCTCAGCTTGCGCCGCCGCCGCCGCCGCCGCCGCGCACGCCATGGGAGCCGTGACTGACGGTGAGGTCCGCTCGCCGCCGCCCCGGCCCGCTCCCCGGAGCCGCGCGGCCTCCCCGGCCCCCGCCGCCGCCTCCCTCGAGACCCCCGGCCTCCCCCGCCGCTTCCGGGAGCCCCTCGGCTTCCCCGACCGGGTCCCTCGGAGACCCGGCCTTTCCCGGCCGCTTCCCCCGAGCTCTTCAGCCTCTCCCCGGAGCCTTCCCTGTCCCCCCTCGGAGCCCCTCGGGCTCCCCGGCCGGCTCTCCCGAGATCGCGCGGGGCGTGGGGCGGGTGCGCCGGGAGGATCGTCTGGGGGCCGCGAGCACACGTGGGGGCCTGAGCAGGCTGGCAGCCAGCGATGCGCGGGTGGGTGGTACCCGGAAGGGGTCCGGGCTGTCGGAGGATGTGGTGAGGGAGCACTGGGTGGGGGCGCTGGGGTCCGAGGGGCGGCGAAGGGGAGAAAGGGCTGGAGGCCTTGCCGTTGGGGGTCCGGAGGACCTAACGAGGGGCTAGAAGAGACTGCGAACTCCGAAGAGGTGGCCGGGGGGTGGGGTGGAGATCGCGCCAGGTTGGACAGCTGGGAGAGGTCTCCGGAGAGTATTGCAGGGGTGTCGGTACAGAGGATGACACCTGGAAAGTGTCTGGGAAGGTCCCCTAGACAGTGGATCGCACGGAGGCCTGAGAGCTAGCCCTGGGTTGGGGGTAGGGAGAGGGAACTGGGGATAATATCAAGAAAGAGTGGATGTGGACGGAGTGTTTGGAAGACAGCCAGGGGCTGTGCCTAGGAGATTAAGAAGAGCCAGTATAGGGATGGGGCCACGTCGGGTAGATCGGTGGAAGACTCATTTGTGTGTGCATGTCTTGGGGAGGGTGGTTTGTCCCCTGAAATGGAGTGGGGAGGGAGAGGTAGGGGCTGAGTTTCTGGCAAGTTGTGAGGTCAGTTTAGGAAGATGGACCCATGTAAGGAGGGGCCCAGGAGGTAGTCTACAGATTGAGAGCCGAATTAGGGTGACACCTTGGGGAAGGTGGACAGACATAAGCATGATGGGCAACTGGAGGGAGAACCTAAGAAGCTATCCAGTTAGGGAGTGAAGAAGTCCGTTGACATTTGGGAAGGGGAGATCTAGGGGCACTGGGTCTGTTTGAAGAGTGGCCAGTAGATGCCTGTAGAGAGGCCATTTCTGAAAAGTTGGAGGTAGACAAGGTCTCCACACGAAAGGACCAGGCCATGGGCAGAAGACTAACAGGCCCAAATTTGTGCCCATGACAGGGAGTAGTTAGATGGAGGCTCTTCAAGATCCAGTTAAAACTTAGCTTCACTCCAGTTAATTTTTTTCAGTAGGTATGTATCGCATCTGGGCTAAGTCTTGGGATTATAGCCCCGAGCCAACAGGCAAGACCTCTTCCTTCTCTGAGGTCACAGTCTGGTGGAAAAGACACATGAGATAATACATTCTCATGGTGGAAAATGTTACTACAGAGGAAGTAGAAGGTTGGGAATTGTAGAAATACATAACAAAAATTGTTTATCCATTCTCAGAGATCAGAAAACCTCCCTGAAACGGTTACCCTTAATCTCACTTTTGAAGGATAAGTAGATGTATTAATTGTTGCCCTGGTATTCCAGGTGGAGAACCGCTTGTGCAAAAGGTCACAAAGTTTTGGAAAACTCAAAGATAACAAATATTGGCTAGAAGTTAGAAAGTTACGAGCCAGACATTTTTGATGGTTATGGGACACCATTAAAAGATTTTAGCATTGGTGTGATGTTATTCAGATGGCATTAAAAACAACAACCACACTCTACTCTGAATAATAATGAAGGGAAGGGAAAGTGAGGCGTTAATTGGCCTCTCTCCTTTCTAACATCTATAGCATATTGATAGTATGCCAAGCATGTTCTAATTACCATCCCCACTTTTCACATGACGCTGGAACACAAGGAGGTTAACTCAACCCTGGGTTGCACAGGTAGCAAGCTATAGAACCTGAGCTCAAAGCCAAAGGACCAACTGCCATGGTTCCTAGAGAGAAAGGATGGGGACTGAGACCAAGAGGGATGGCAGAGAAGCAGACAGATGGAAAAGAAACTGATGAGGTTGAATGTCAGGAGACTGAGTGGATGTGCGAGGAAGGGCCAAGGATTATTCCAGGTTTCTGATTGGAGTGACTATGTGCTTATTAGTGCTACAGCTCTATTCATTGAGGTAGAGAACGGCAAAGGAAAGACAGCTTTTTGTCAGAGGGAGGTGAAGAGGAAGATGAGTTCTAATGTACTGGTTGCAGTCAAGTGCCCATTACATCCAAAGAGACCATCAGAATCCCCACTCTGCCATTCATAAGCAGTCTGACCTTGTGCAGGTTAATTAACCTCTTTGAGCCTCAGTTTCATTCCTTGTAAATGGGGATAATAAAATCTACTTCATAGGCTGGTTTTGAGAATTAGATGCAGCAAAATTTGTGAAGTGCTTTGCACTGAGACTGATACACAGTAATGTCCAGTAAATACTATTAAATGTCAGAGTTGGTTTACTTGCCTCTCCTCCACTTTCTTTTGATGAGGACTGTGCCTTCTCCCATTCTTTATCTGCACAGATTTCCCCTTCCTGCCTTTTCTGCCTGGTGACTGTCCATTTATTCTTCAGGACCCATATCAAATATTCTCCTCTGCTCTTTTCGAAAACCAGTTGATCTTTCACCTGTTAACCGCATTATCTTATTATATTTCTGCTATACCTCTCAATATACTTAATTTACTTATATGATGTGTTCCAGAAAATATTTAAAGTGGCTAATTGTAATGAGAAAACATTGAAATAAATGGATGATAGGGTCTTCCCAGGCAGTCAGGTGGTTAAGATTCCACACTTCCAATGCAAGGGGCACAGGTTCAATCCCTGGTTGGGGAACTAAGATCCCACATGCCTCACAAGGTGGCCCTTGGAAGTGATCGGAGAGTTTCAAGTGGTCATCTTTTGGATCATTCCGGGTTTCTGTGTCGAGAATGAGTTATAGGAAGGCAAGAATGGAAGCAGGGAGGCCAAAGAGAGGTGGTCCAAGTGAGAAACCAGGTTGGCTCTAATTAGGATGATGGCAGGGGAAGACAGGAGTGGGTGGCCTCCACACCCTCAGCCTCCTGAAGGGTTCTCGGAGAAGTTCCAGTACCTGTTTCTGGAGACTTGAGGAAGGCGGATGTCCTCTTGCCAATCGGAGTGCCTGGTCAGGTGCTGTGCCTTCATGTAATCCTTACATCCGGGTTTGCCTATCCAACTGGACTGGGAGCTCTTGGAAGAGAAACTCTTTATATCCTGTGCAAGGACACAATGGTTAGTTGGAGGAATAATCTGCCCTCCTCTAAGGGAAGGAGAGAGATACTACGTTGCTGTCTATAGATATTGAACTTAGATGGCATCACCAACTCAGTGAACATGAATTGGAGTGAGCTCTGGGAGACTGAAGAACAGGGAAGCCTGGCGTGCTGCTGCCACCAGCTTGCAAAGAGATGGACACGACTTAGAGACCTTAGTGAACAGCAACAACTGAACTAGAAATGTTATCCCTAGAAGCATCATCTGTGCATGGACAAGTGGAGGTCCTGGGAAGTTAATGGCTTATAGTCACAAAGCCATTCTCTCTCCTTCCTTGTTGCCACCCCAGCATTTTGGCTGACTGGAAAAACAGTTTAGATGTTGTCACTGTTAATGTAAACTATGTTCACAGTTTGTATTTTGTATGTTAATTTAAAGGGTGTTAAACAGTGTTAGTACCCTAATAGAAGGCATTTCAGAAGCACTCTTTGCAGTACAGAGAACATTAGGTATATGTCTTGATCTGCCAGAGCAACAGATGGATGATGAGAAGGGCAGTAGGGAGCGGGAGGTGGCTGTACACTCCATTTAATAGAGCTTGTTGGTTTTGACAAGTGTTGCTTTTTTTTTTTTTAATTAGAAAGTATAATGCATGGATAATATGCCTGTTAAAACTTGAAATAAAGGTTTTTAACATGCCCGTGAACAACATGACAGAATAATGGAATGCCACTGTGACTTTCTAATAATTGTGTATATTTTCCTCTAACTACAGAGATGACACTTTCCATCTGTAAAAGGAAGATAATAATACATGCTTTATTGGGTTTTTCCACGGATGAAGTGGGATTAATATATGTAAAGCACTTCAAAGTTGAGTGACCATTTAATTGATTGTCCAAACCAGGACACTTTTCAGAGTGAAAGGAAGCAGGAGGTATGGTCATCAGATAGGAGTGTACAAACACTGTGTCTGCTGCTGTTCCTATTTCAGTTGTTGATCCAATGTTAATTACACATTTGTAGCCAAAGGGTTTGTTTGACTTTTTTTTTTCTCCCCTATAAGTACCAATGGATTTGCCCACTTTGTTCTCTCATCTGTGGTCCCAGCACAGGGGTTACTGAAGCAGTTCAAATATTAAATAATATTTCTTTAGCCAAGATAAAAGGCATCTCAAAGTGTGGTTGGAGTTTCAACCTTGACTTGATTAGGGTCATACTCTAAACATTTAAATACATTTAGAGAAAAACCAGAGATGGTGAGGGACAGGGAAGCCTAGCACATTGTAGTCCACGGGGTCACAGAGAGGCGGACACGACTTGGCGACAGAATAGCAACAACAGAAAAACAAAGGACCTCAACATTGATTTTTCTGCTTTTCTTTTTTCATTTTTAATGTAATTTTGGCTTTTGTCATTTACTTTGGCATGAGCAGTTTATTTAGACTGGGCCTGAGTGTCTCGGGAGACCTTACTCTCTCCACTTGACTTTTTTGTGCCTTAACATTGGTGGCCTTAATAGTTGTTTTAATGATTTTAAACTTCTTGAAAGGAGGGGCTCGGTGTTATTTTACCAGGAGGAATCCAATGCAGTGGGATATACGTAATTCAGCTTAATATCCCATAAGCCGTGGTGATCTAGTGATGAACGTAACAGGAATCTGCACATGCGTTGTTTTGCCATGGCCTTAGTCCCTCCTCTTGTTAACAGGTCAAGTCAAACCAGTTTTCTTTTTTGTTGTTAACACATCGCAGATTTATTAAAGAACACTGATGAGAATTTTCAATACAGAATAAATGAAGAAAAATACCTCAAAATGACCAGTAAGTTCTCTATCCAAATAACGACTGTTAATACTGTGAGGAAGAAAAGTGGTACATGTCAGGAAATTCAAGAAGAAATGCCCCAAGGGACAGTGAAAACCTTTCCCTCTTCACCTTCCATAGCTCAGCCCCAGTGGCAGTTCCTGTAAGGTGTTTCTTGTGTCCCCTTCCAGAGTGATTATTAAATGCCATCAAAGGTAAAGAGCATCTTCTCTGGTGTCAGACTCCTGAGTGTGAGTCCCAGCTCCGCTCCTACTTCTTATGGTATTTAATTTGCACAAGTAACTTCCAGTCCCTTCACTGGTAAAATTGGGGTAATAATGGCCACTTTACTGGGCTCTTGTGAGACTAAATGAGCATATGGTAAGCATTAGTTAGTTGGTGTACCAGTATGCATATGTAAAATTTTATACAAATATTTGCATGCTGTTCTGAACTATACTTCCATAATTAATGATATATCTTTGAGTACTTTCTAATACCTTTTGGGGCTCCTCCTACCTTATTCTTATGTGATGTTCTAGTTTTTTAATCAAACCCCTTCTAAATGTTTGTTGTTATTTTCCTTTTCTTTTTTTAACTTTTATAAATAGTATGACAGTGGAGATATTTGTATAGTTGTCTTTGTACACAGTGGGTGTCACTTCTAGAAGACAGGTCAAAAGTATCTGTGTTTTTAATACAAATTGCTACATTGGTTTCCTAGTAGCCAGCTGTTTTTTCCTCTGTAATCTTATCTCCAGTTATCCCTTCCTGTGGTTTTCAGTTTGTATCCAAAGTGTTTAGGAACAGTAAGAAAAAGCCAGCGGTTCATTTGTGTACTTTCAGAATATCTTGCTAAAGAGCCTTTAGAAGGGAAATGCTGATCCTCACTGAGAGATCACAGGATTGCTATCTCTGAAAAGCAGGTGAGATTGGGAGCTGTGAGGTCTAGCAGACTGGGAGGTACATTTGACAGTCGCTTCCCTGATGGCTCAGAGGTTAAAGCATCTGCCTGCATTGCAGCAGACCTGGGTTCGATTCCTGTGTTGAGAAGATCCCCTGGAGAAGGAAATAACGACCCACTCCAGTATTCTTGCCTGGAGAATCCCATGGACAGAGGAGCCTGGTGGGCTAAAGTCCATGGGGTCGCAAAGAGTCAGACACGACTGAGCAACTTCACTTAACCCTAGGAGGAAGTTACATGACAGGCTCTTACCTGTTGTCAAGCCTTGACCTGTCCCTAAAGTAAGAGTTTTACTTTACTAAGTGGGAACTTAGCCCACTATTATCTTCCAAATTGTCCTTCTCTTTCCTTTTTTGAACCTCTGCTCCAAGCGGCTATGAAAACTTGTTCTGTAATCAAGGTTTTAATAGCCACTTTGAGGGAGTAACAATTAGTTTGTGAAAGCAGTGTTAATGTGGGTTTATGAGAGACTGTCCTTTCCACACTAAAATGAGAAAACAACTGCGATGGCTATGTCAGTCAACCAGAGGCTTGGAAATGGAGAGTTGGTTTAATAACTGTAAAGGAGTCATTTCTTCCAGCCTATTTATGAAAAGTTAGGTATTAAAATCTAACCCTTTAAAATGGCTTTCTTGAGACCTCTTTAGCATGTGAAGCAGTTTTATATTCTAGTTAGAGGATGGCATATAAGACAGGAAAGGATCTTAAAAAATACATCCCAGTTTTTCAAATAAATATTTGCTTATCATCATGCTTGTGTCATAACTGATTTGAAAGTGATTTTGAATGGCAGACATTTTATAGGGTATACTTATGGTACCCATATAACTGAATCCAATAAGAAATCTTCATACAAGCCTAAAATCTGGTGGAAAGCCACCATTCTTGGAGCAGATATTAGGTATTTGGGGTTAAACGCTTTTCCGAGGTGGTTTTGATCCTCGTACTTAGTAAAGAAAGGGATCGTGACAACTACGGAATGACGTTGATAACATCACTAATTTCTAAACCAACTTCACTATTTTTACAGGTAGGCCAACGGCCTCCTGACTTAATATTAGTATTCAGATTGCTTAAAGAGAGAGATTCAAGCATGATAATAATTAATGAAGTAAAAGCATATAGTAAACAGAACATGTTTAGGTATGTCAGTCTAGAGCTAATTGATGAGGTACAATTATAAATAAACAACGCTCATGTCATACATGCCAGGAACCATCAGCAGCTGGCCATCCTTAAATTTAAAAAGAGCAGAGAAATTTCAGACAGGCAACTTACCCTTTTAATTTGTTGCTGTTGGAGCTGTGCTCTGTACTTTCTGTATATATATATAATTTCAATCCTCTTCATCCCCACAGACATACCTAGGCAGCAACTACTTCTGCTGACCTTAGAGCATGAAGCTTGAGACAAGCAAATTTGTGACAAATCATAACTGTGCAGAACTTTCTATGTATCTTATGTATCAGTATATAGATGTATCTATAGATATAGCTCCAGCATTTATTCAGTTTCACATTACTTTGGGAATTAAATTTAACATGAAGATAAGAATAACTTTGCTTTTTTCTTTTTTGTTTTCCTACAGTGAACAGGCACTTGTATACTTTTATTTCCATAAGGTTTCACAGCAGTCCTATGAAGTGGATTGTTTTATTCCCATTTTTACAGATGAAGTTAAAAGTTGGTCACGCACACCAAGTAAATACTGCGGACTAACCAGAACACTGGTCCCAGTTTTTGACGTGGGGTCTGGCTGTGAAGAAATGCTCTGTAGACGAAAGAGCGATCAGGCTCAAGCAGGAGAAAGACCCTGGGGGCCTGACAGCACGCCCGCTGTGCTCCAGAACTGATCAGCCTGCACTGCTCGTGCCAGCCAGATGGTCCTGGCTCCTGCCTTTTCCTAACCAAGTCTCTGTTGAGCCCTCATCTGCCTTCCAGAACCTGTGACTCTGATCTCTGCTTTAATTCACATCCTTTTAGCTCCTTCAGTGAGCATATGCTTTGGGAGCCTCCTAACTAGCCTCCGTGCCTGTGGGCACTTCAAAGTTGCACCCCATTTTGTACACTTGATCCTCCTAGAAAGTCCCTTCACAAATCTCCAGCAATTCCAACTTGTTGCCTGCCAACAGGATCTGAGTCTGCCAGTGTGGCATTCACTACTGTGGACTTCCACAATCTGCCCTCTGACTGCCTGTATGTGCTTGGGTCTTGACATCAGTCTCCAGGCCCCCAGACTTAGTGTCTAGAAGAGTGTTCACATCCCAGACCCAGCCTTGCAATTACCACCTCTGCCTTAGCTCACAGCTTTCTCCCTGCCTATTGCAGGTGAGGTGGAGAGAGACACAATTTTAGGTGGCTTGCTTTCTTTTCCTACCTTCCACTTTTGTTGAAGTATAATTGATACACTAAGAACTACATGTGTTGGGTATAATTTGATGCACTTGTGTGCTGTTCTTAGCCACTGAGTCATGTCTGACTCTTTGCAACCCTATGGACTGTAGCCTGCTAGGCTCCTCTGTCCATGGGGATTCTCCAGGCAGGAATACTGGAGTGGGTTGCCATACCCTCCTCCAGGGGATCTTCCTGACCCAGGAATTGAACTGTGGTCTCCTGCATTGCAGGTGGATTCTTTACCAGCTGAGCTATCAGATACAAACACCTATGATACCATCACCACAGTCAGCTTTCTTTATTTTGCAAACATCAACTAACAAATTTTAAGTACTATATGGTTCAAAAATGAAGTAATATAAGACATATTTTCAAAAATATAAGACATGGTTCAAAAATCAAGTAATATAAGACATCTTCCAGCCTGTCCTCCAGCTACCCAACTTACACTGTTCAATTCTTTGGTAACTCCTTATATTAGTTTCTTGTATATCATTCCAGTATATCTATGTGAACATCAATACATATAAATATACTTATTTCCCTACATTTATATGAAAAGAAATATGCCATAAGTAGGATTCTTCACCTTGTTCTTTTAACAAGTTGTATTAAGTGGTCTTCCTTTCAGTATACAGTTTTCCTTTCTTTGTTTTTTACAACTTTATATTATCATATTCTTATACCAAAATTTATATATCTTAATCTGCTGCCAATGAGCATGTCATATTGCATATGGTCAAGTATATCTAGGATTTTTGGGGTCAAAGAATACATATTTGAAATTTCCATAGATACTGTTAAAATGCCTTTTAGCTTTTTCTTTTTTTGACCAATGATGGTCATGTATCAGAAGAGCAGCTTTAGGGACTTCCCTGGTGGTCTAGTGGTTAAGACTCCATGCTTCCAGGGAATGGGTTCAGTCCCTGGTCAGGGAACTAAGATCCCACAAGCCAAGGGGGAGGGCCAAAAAAGAGGGGGGGAAAGCAGCTGAAAATTCTCTTTCCCTGTTCCCCCCAAGCTAAAGGAAGCTCTCCTAATCTCCTGCTGTGTGTCGGTGTCACTTAACAGTCTCAGCCTCCTCTGTGTGTGTACATTCGAATTGTGTGTTATGTCTCCAGCTAGAGTGAGGGAACTCTTGTCTTTACTCCATGTCCTCAAGAGGTTAGGCTGGCACCTATGGACACTGCTGCTCATTGATCAGATATTCATGTCTTTTGTCTAGGAAGAGAAATCTGCTATAGACCTGAAGATAAGATGGTTTTATTGAGGGCAGATGTTCCCAGGCAGGCACCACAAATCCAATTTTAAAATATTTACTGAGCATCAGAAATGTAAAGACACAGTATGAGAGACTGGAGAGGAAACAGAAGGAACAGGACATAGGATGGGCCCTGATGAACCTTTTCCCCAAGTTTATTTGGCCTGTATAATGCTTTAAACATTTTTCAAAAATTTTTGTAATTGGGATATTACATACGTATGTAAACAAGTGCACAGATCTTAAGTATACAGCTGAAAAGATCACAAAATGTCCTGGAAACATTTTCAGTTAGTCACCAAACTTTAAAAATCCCTTGAAAAACCAGATCTGGTAATAACCTCTCACTTTAGGTACTCAATCCTCAATTTCCCTACTCCCTGGTTCCTGCATTCATTTACATTTGAAATCCATTGTCCTCCATAAAGGAGTGTTCCTAGTTATCTGGGAGGAAGATGGGGTTTCCTGGGGGCTTGAAAGAGTAGAGGTAGGAAGATCAAAAATAAACTAAATAGCATCAATTGACCACTGGACTGCTCACCCACTGAAGGTTTACTTTTAACAAAGTTAAAACATGATTGTGACTTTATAAAAAAGTCAATTCCATTTTCTGAATTTTAATCTCTGCCAGGACTGTGTTTTGTCTCAGTCTCCTCAAATAACATTATTGGTGGTTAAAAGAGGAAACCATTAGTTTATATCTTTCAGTGTAAAATTAAAACACTTGATGAATCCGTAGCTGGAAACCCAATTCTAAACATGTTTATCTGATGTTGTCACAGAATAGATTTTAAAACTGGGCAAAAAAAAAATTGGAGCCATCTGCCTTCCAAAGTTTATCTCCACTGCACCTGCACTCAAAAATACTTCTGCCTACACACAGGAACTATTGTTTCAAGATTTTGCTGTTGATTCATCATGCAGGTTCTCTAGGAATTATTCACACTTTAAAAACGATTTTTTAAATGCCTGCATATGGTTGAAAACAAAAATTCTATAAAACCATAAAAATTAAATTGCATCCTCTGTAATACCTCTTATCACAAATAGCCACTATCACCAGTTTCTTATGAATCCTTCCAAAGATATTTGCTGAATACCTAAACACATGTGTGATGGGCACATACATACACAGATGGCTCCTTGTTTACACAAATGGTAGTAAAATATGTGCTTCTCTGCACCTGTGTTATTTTCATTTTACTTAACATATCTAAGGTGATTTTTATGATATTAATATATACATCCACACTGGTTTTTTTTGGCTGAATCTTACTACCTCTTTTTAAAAGCATGAGATTTAGCAATTATCTATTTATGTATATATGTCTGTTTCTTTATTGGCCCCCCTTGTGAGGCATGTGGGATCTTAGTTCCCCAACCAGGAATCGAACCCGTGACCCCTGCGATGGTAGCATGGAATCTTAACCACTGGACTGCCGGGGAAGTCTCTGCATATTATTACACGTAACAACTGTTTTATATTTAGCCAGTCTTTTCCTGGTGAATGTTTAGGTTTGCCATCTTCCTACTACAAGCAGCACTCTTAAGAACAATCCTTTTACATATATCTTTGTGCATGGGTGCACATATTGGAGAGGGAAATGGCAACCCACTCCAGTGTTCTTACCTGGAGAATCCCAGGGACGGTGGAGCCTGGTGGGCTACCATCTGTGGGGTCGCACAGAGTCGGGCACGACTGAAGCGACTTAGCAGCAGCATGGGTGCACATGCATCTGTAGGATGATTTCCTAGAACTGGACTAATGGGGTCAAAAAGCTATATGCATTTGGAATATTATCTGATTGTCCAGCTGCCTTGCAAAGAGCACACCACTTACATACTATCCGTGTATGTAAGTGTGATTTCTCAACACTCTTACCATCGCTTATTATCAGGTCTTTTGATCTTTACCAGTCTGAAAGATGAAAATGATATCTTACTGTGGTTTCAACTTGCACATCTCTTATTATTATGATCCAGCATTATCTTGTCCAGGAAGAACAGTAGCTCACGGCTGCCAAGCAAGCCCACTGCGGCCCTAATTGTTACTCAGCATTGTTATCTGCATTGCTTTTCTATTATCTCTTCTGTTTTTCTTTTCCTTGGAGCAAAAGGGAGACAGACATTAAAAAAAAAAAAAAAAAGTCCTCACGTGGAAAGAAGCGTTACCGATACAATTACTAAATTACACCCCCCAAAAAATTTCTTTTCTCTGACACTTCTCATTCTCTTTTTCTAGTCTCCCACTATGTCTTTCAATCTTCTTTTCTCTCTGTTCCTTTTACTAGTATCTTACAGTACTCAATGCCATGAATGCTTCAGGCTTTCTTCTGTCTGAACAGGTTTTGCCCACAAAGTTTCTCCAAGAATTATTGACTTATTTCTCTGGTAGTACCTGAAAATTATTTTTACTCTACAGCCTGGCAATAAAATGTCAGTTCTGTGAGGGCAAGGCTTTTCCCTGATATAACCCCAGCCCCTAAAACAGTGCCTGACATGAGACAGTTAATAACTTTCCATATATATACATGGAAATTATATTAAAACCTACCTAATGTAAAATGGTGTTGGAGAAGACTCTTGAGAGTCCCTTGGACTGCAAGGAGATCCAACCAGTCCATTCTGAAGGAGATCAGCCCTGGGATTTCTTTGGAAGGAATGATGCTAAAGCTGAAACTCCAGTACTTTGGCCACCTCATGGAAAGAGTTGACTCATTGGAAAAGACTCTGATGCTGGGAGGGATTGGGGGCAGGAGGAGAAGGGGACGACAGAGGATGAGATGGCTGGATGGCATCACTGACTCGATGGACGTGAGTCTGGGTGAACTCTGGGAGTTGGTGATGGACAGGGAGGCCTGGCGTGCTGCGATTCACGGGGTCACAAAGAGTCGGACACGACTGAGCAACTGAACTGAACTGAATGTAAAACTGACCATTTTAATTCTTTTAAGTACAGTATTTTATGTACAGTTCAGTGGCATCAAGTACATTTACATTTCAGTAGTTTTCTTCTAAATAAATGAATCTGTAGTGGTGTTGCTCATTTGTCCCTGAAAGTGAACAGGAACCAGAAAGTCATTTTAATTCACATTATTCTGTCCTCCAGACGAAGTCATACGGAAGCGTCTCCTAATCGATGGAGATGGTGCTGGAGATGATCGGAGAATTAATCTGCTGGTGAAAAGTTTCATTAAATGGTGCAACTCAGGATCTCAGGAAGAGGGGTATTTCATGTTGCTGCCGTTTCTATACTAATGTCCTACTGTGATTTTTTTTTTAGATCATACATATAGTGCTGTCAGTTTTTCATATTTTCACTCATTAACAGAGTCCAGAGTAGGTTTTTCTAGCCTTCCCTTCAGAGGCTACTTTTATGTTTATTAAAATGTGCAGAAGGTGCAGTGATAAGAATTGAGGGTTAAATTCAGACTTAATACTTTGGTCCCTTTTAAAAGCAAATAAGTGTTTAGTAAGACAAAATACTTACATGAAATTTTCTCTATTTTTTAAAAAAAGTACTAATAAAGTTGCTGCAAGGTTTTATATATTTGATAAATTTCTAACTTAGAGTTTTTTCATCATTTGAATTAGCTTTTCACATAGATAAATAATTATATAGAATGAAAAAATTGAGAACAGAATTGTGATGATAAAAACCATCTTAAAACATTTTAAAAAAGGATACTAAGCAAAATTCAAAAAATAGTTGTCTGAATTAAACTTATATTGCTAACAACTACAGTCCCATCTTTACATTTATAACTAATACAGTTTATAAATTCAAGTAAACCACATTTGGAAAAAGAAAACCTAAAGGACGGATATTTCAAATTGTTTTAAATAAAGCATATTCTCTCAGAACCTGGCATAATTTACTTAGCAAAGGTGTGCCTGCATTGTAATGATTCAGCTGGAAATCCACAAAATGTTTATTCTCTTTCTCTCTCTTTTATGTTAGATACAGCCAGTACCAACGTATGCTGAGCACGCTGTCCCAATGTGAATTTTCAATGGGCAAAACTTTGCTAGTATATGATATGAATCTCAGAGAAATGGAAAATTATGAAAAAATTTACAAAGAGATAGGTAAGGAAACAAAGTAATTGTTTCTGTCTATAATTTTAATTTTTATGGGCTAAGGGAAACAATATTTACTAACATTTTTCTCTGGTTAGTGGTAAAATAATAACAATATTAATAGAAAGAATATATTCTAATATGAGATTATACTTTGAGTTACAGCTTTGTTTTAAATGCCAGCATCTGTTTTATTAGCAAGGAAACTAAATTTAAAAACACAGTTAAAAACTGAAAATGGAGATTATACATGTTGTTATAAGTATCTTAAAAAAACCTTTTTATATAGAATGTAGCATTGCTGGAGCCCATGAAAAAATTGCTGAGTGCAAAAAGCAAATTCTTCAAGCAAAACGAATACGAAAAAATCGGCAAGGTAAGGGTTTTGTGGGATGTAGTGAGCAACTTCACTTGCACTCTTCACTTTCATGCATTGGAGAAGGATATGGCAACCCACTCCAGTGTTCTTGCCTAGAGAATCCCAGGGATGGGGGAGCTTGGTGGGCTGCCGTCTCTGGGGTCGCACAGAGTCGGACACGACTGAAGCGACTTAGCAGCAGCAGCAGCAGTGTGCAAATACTTCATTACTGACTAGTATTTTCATGCAGCTTTTACCGTGGTGAGATGAAACCTTCAGTAGAATCAACCTAAATTATAAAAAAGAATTAGGAGACAAACTTAATTCTTTAAAACTATACTATTTTTTAAAATAGCAGAGAAGGAAGGCCATGGTAAAAAAAAAAAAAGTTGGACTATGTTGATTAAACAAGTATGTTTTTAAGTATTCTTTTTTTTTTTTTTTTTTTACTGCTCTCATACCCCTTTGCCTAAATAATGTTATACAAGTACATTAGATTTAAGACTTTGTGTTTTGTGTGGGTTAATGGAATTACGTTAAAAAAAAGAAAGAAAGAAATAAGCTCAGTGACTTTTTTTATTAAGGACTATACAAGCAGACATTTACAATCTGCCTGGATTTTATTAGAATAGGAAGGTTAAACTTTAGTTTTCTTCTCATCTCTTTTGTTCTTAATTAAGATCTGCCTTATTTTAGTTCATATCAACTAGTTCAAAATAATTTTCATGGCAGAGGCATTGCTCCTCCTATAAGATAAATTGAAAGGAAGATTAAAAATATAATGGAAAGTCACAACTGTGACATATACATGAAAGATATAGAAAATGTTAATTATTTTGGAGTTGTGGAGTTTTACCATTTAGGTTTTGTTGTTGTTGTTTATATTGAACATGTATTATTTTATAATCCAAAAATATTTTATTAAAAATCACACTTATATTGAATTAATACACTGTCAACAAACAATTTTACTTTTTAATGAGTTAATTAAGATGATGTTCAAATCCTTATTTTTTAAAAGATGGTTTTTTAATTCAGTCTAAAATGCATGTGGTCAGGTTGCAGTGGCCAATTTAGAGCAGGATATACCAACTTATTTAAGAACTAATATCAATTGTAAAATCATTAAAAAAAATTTTACAGTGTTTTGATAGATTAATAAGGCTTTTAAGTAAATGCTGCCATATATCATTTCATAGGAAAAGTTAACAAGAGATATATGACTTATCTTGGAGGTCTTAGTGGAGCAGAAAAACAAAGTTCCTGAATTATAAATCATTTCTAAGTTTATGAGATATTTACCTTTGAAATGAGTGAGAAGTATAATTTCCCCTTGTCTAAGATTTGAAATTAATTGTAGGATACCTTGTTAATTAATTATAGATCACCTTGTTGGACTTCCCTGGTGGCTCAGATGGTAAAGTGTCTGCCCGCAACGCGGGAGACCTGGGTTCGATCCCTGGGTTGGGAAGATCCCATGGAGAAGGAAATGGTAACCCACTCCAGTACTCTTGCCTGGAAAATACTGAGGAGCCTGATAGGCTACTGTCTATGGGGTTGCAAAGAGTGGAACACGACTTCACTTTCACTTTCACTTTGTCAGTCTTCTATTTGCAGGGCAAATAATAAGATTCTTTCAAGTTCAGAATCAGTCTACTTGATGATCAATAATGACTTAAGTTCACTTTCTCTTATGCTAGTCCTTTGTATTCTACCCAGGGATACGTAAATGGAAAGACAGAGTAGGAGCTAAAATCCTTGTTTGGAATATACTTTTGAAGTCATGAATTGTCACAGTTATAATTGAATGAAAGGAAGCTGACAATACTCCGCTTATCCTTCAATGTTTCCACTTCTTTATCTACTAGGAAAAGAATTAGGAGAGATTTGTGATGTTAGACACTTTGTTTTGATATCCAGGTTTGAAATATCTTATTTTGGTAAATATTTTTGTATCTTTCAGAATATGATGCACTGGCAAAAGTGATCCAGCATCATCCAGACAGGCATGAGACATTAAAGTAAGTTTAGAGCTTTACTTTGAAAAGAGCCAATCTTTATACATAAATGTTTACATACTAGTATACACATTCCATTTCTATGGGAATATATCATATGTTTCAAAAAATAAGGGTCAACCCTAAAAATTACAGATTCTAATACCACTTGATTAGATTTTCCTTCTGCTAACCTTGCTGCCTATAGTTCTAAAATAAATGCATGTAATATGTATCAATACAAAAACAGATAAATAGAATATGGTCTACTCATATAGAATACTAAATAGGAGTTATAGAGAATTTGGAAATAAACACTTTCCAAACACCAATTTAAAAAATAATCAGTGAATAGGAAAACAGAAGATATATATAATGAATTTTAAATTATTAATAAGTTTCTGAAATATATACAGAATAATAATCATTTATAAAAGTTAGAGCCCTCCAAATATTCTATCCTGATGCTGTATGTTATTGAGAATCAAATATATGCATAAAAAAGGATTGGTATAATATAAGGATTGCCTGAATGGAAAGTAAAGGAGGGAAAAAGGCCTGGTTCAGAGGAAAGTGAAAGTGAAGTTGCTCAGTTGTGTCCGACTCTTTGCGACCCCATGGACTGTAGCCCACCAGGCTCCTCCCTCCATGGGATTCTCCAGGCAAGAGTACTGGAGTGGGTTGTCACTTCCTTCTCCAGGAGATCTTCCCGACCCTGGGATCGAACCCAGGTCTTCCGCATTCCAGGCAGACGCTTTAACCTCTGAGCTACCAGGGGTTAAAGTTCAAAGGGTATTTAATTATTCTGCAATTTAGCACATTTACTGCCCCCCCAAAAAAGTTTTGAATTATGACAAAATGTTAAAAGGGTTTGATATGCTATTGTCAAGTTTTCCTATACTTTAAAAATTATCTAAAATTTAATTTTAATGAAAAGTAGTACATATTTAGAAGTTAAGGAATCACCCTTAGTTTTAAAAGTCTCATCATAATGGACGTTAGAGCTCCTTATCCTTTATATAAGTACTATTATTTAGTAACTGAAAAATTAGATATTAATTATGAATTCTTTTCTCCCAATTAGCAAAACATAACACTTTCATTTTTTTTTTCAGAGAACTAGAGGCTCTGGGAAAAGAATTAGAACATCTTTCACATATTAAAGAAAGTGTTGAAGATAAGGTATTTGCATGTGGTATCATTAGTCTTTGTGTTCTGTATTGGTTTATAGATCATTTGTGTGTTAATTTTTTTTCTTACTAACACAGCTGGAATTGAGAAGGAAACAGTTTCATGTTCTTCTTAGTACCATCCATGAACTTCAGCAAACACTGGAAAGTAAGTAACGTGACTGTAAAATGAATGTTCGTGTAGATTTTATTTTTTAAAGATTAACTTATTTTACTGCATCAGGTCTGAGTTGCAGCATGCCAACTCTTAGTTGCATCTTGAGGGATCTAGTTCCCTAACCAGGGATCAAACCCAGTTCCCCTGCATTGGGAGCACAGAGTCTTAGCCACTGGACCACCAGGGAAGACCCTATGTAGGTATTTTAATGACATGGGGAACTTCTTTTTAAATTGAAGTCTCTCACATAAATTTTGCATTTTGATTCAGCTAATGTGTGCTTAGTCACTCAGTCATGTCTGACTCTTTGCGATCCCATGGACTGTAGCCCACCAGGCTCCCCTGTCCATGGGACCCTCCAGGCAAGCACACTGAAGTGGGCCGCCATTCCCTCCTCCAGGAATTCAACTTATAACAACAACCAAAGCAGAACTTTTCAAAACCAAACCCCCTTGTGTGGGTCAGTTGCAATCATAGGCTGCCATTTTGCCATTTTTGCTTTAAATATATTCACTTATAAAGGACAAAAATGTTTTCATATATTCATCAGACATATAGTTTAAGCAAATTTGATTAGAGTTTTACGTTTCTTTTTCAACTGCAGATGATGAAAAGCTGTCAGAGGTAGAAGAAGCTCAAGAAGCAAGCATGGAAACTGATCCTAAACCATAGACCAAGTAATCACTCTCCATCCCCAAGAATGTTGAAGTAGCAATGTGATCTCAGTGTGTTTAGAATTTGTTGTGCTCTCGAGATATGTAAAGTTTTGGCAGTGAACTATTTTGCTTTTAAATGTTAATGCAGAGTTCATTCATATTTCTTCATACAAAGGAAGATGACTTCATTATATATTTGCTTTTACTGAAATGTCTCTTTTGTATTTAAAAGGTGGGAAGCAACATCCAAAATAAATGTTGAATAAAATGTTTTTAAGCCAAATATGTTTGTACTCATTGGCATTCTAGGTAGTTTTTAATTGGTAACATTGATTTGCTCACAAAATAAATGGAAGATAGTAAGAAGGTGGCATTTCTGGAGGGTACATGAGAAAATGAGTCAGTTTTTGGAAATTGTTACCACTTTTGAAAATGAAGACTATGAACAGGCTCTTAGGAGAGCTGTGAACTTGTTAAATTATGTACAGAACGTTTGTGGTGTATGCTTACTGTTAGAGAGGTTCCGTGATAAGAAGAATCACTGGGCTAAGAAGTAATTATAAGATGCAAAGTCAATCAAAATATATTACTTTCTAGATCTCTGTCCTTGATACTTGAGATATATGGTTGGTAAATGTTTTGGTAAAACATTTTCTCTCTATTGTTTTCTTCTGTAGGAGTCATTTTCAAGAGTCTTGCAAGAAAGGATTTCATGATCTTTTTATAAATTTAAGTCTGAATCACATGTACTTTTCTTAAGGATTGAATTATATGTCTAATACTTGCTAGGTTCCATCCTTATCCATTCATTTTAGTTCAGAAACATGACACTTTGCATGAATCATACCTTAATAATGTTACATTTTTGTAATTTTAATAAGAACTCTTCTCTTTAAAAACAAAGGTTTAAAGTTAGCTCAATAGTAGTCACAGTGAAAGTGTCAAAATACCTTTAAGTGCTTCCTCTAATTTCATCTGGCAAATCATGGTAGAAATTTCTTTATAGAATTGGTATGTCCTGGTAAATATTTCTATTTTCCATTATTAGTAAAAATTATGAAGCAAAAAATTACTTATACTGACTCATAATTAAAAATCAATTTTTGTAAAAGGACTATTGGGAAAAATATTTTTATAAGGACTGTTGGGCAGAATATTTTTAGACTCACCCCTCCCCGAACTGATTAAGAGAAATTTATTCAGGATTATGTACCAAAGATAAGAATCTCTATGAAACATAACTTTTATGCCATCAGAATCAGAATCGGAAGCAGCACCAAGTACATGGGAAACACACATTTTTCAATTTATACTTTCTCATGGTTCGCCTGGACATCCTCTGCAACTGCTTAGAAGACTGAAGAATTTCATCCCCTAGAAACTCACACTGTTGAAGTTCAGCATGTCTTTGGGCCAATAACTTCATGGATTTATCTGTCACTGTTTCTATGAGGTCATCCACCTAGCCCAAAACAAAGAAACGAAGCCATGTGTTAGAAAGCCTTGTCCACACCCAAGGGAGAGCTGTTTTTCCTGAGAGATGAGTTCAGGAACTGGTGGATGTCTGCAAGTCCCAAAGGATTATTCTAATTCAAGTCATAGCAAACAGAGCTTGAAAACATGCATTTACCACCCAGTGCTAAAGACAATCTCATTTCTTCTCCAGCCCTTGTGTGTGTGCCTTCATTTTAATTGAATTCACTTTAACATTTAGTAGGCACACAGCATCATCCTCAGCGCCCTCAGCAATCCTGTAGCCACTCTCAAATGCCCCCCACTAACAGGATGCCTTCATGCTAATCATTAGTTTCGTCCGACAGCCATGCTGTCTAGCAGGGCTGTGCGTTCAGTTGAGCCCAGGCCTCTGATGCTTTTGAAACACAAAGTAAAAACCTTTGTCCACTACCTGCATTTGAAGTTTTCCCACTGTCAAATCTGATTTCCGGAGAATGTTTTCCATGCTGTGCTGCTTTCTTTTAAATACCGGAAAGTATGGTCTCTTTTTTGATGAATATGGAACCTATCATAAAAATGTAAAAAACACATCAGATTAAGAAGTGCCACCATTATTTCTGTGATGGTGCTTCAGCGAACACTCTTACCCTTGCGACATCCTCTTTTAAACTGAATATTTGCCACATAACAACATTGGATTGGAGGCTGTATTCATATTATTCTCCACGCCCCATGCATCTCCTTTGTGCCCAGAGCTCTCTTTGAAGAGATCTATAGGGTGCAGAGAAATGAGATTGTCTGGTTCTGAAAGAATATACAGTGTCAGGAAAAAAGCAGGTCATTCGTAAGGGGAAGAAGAAGAAATTGCCTCTGTAGCCGCTGAGCACAGCCAGAGTGTGGGACTGTTGTAGATGAGTGCCCCAGAAAGCTCATTATCACTGGATCCAGTTGCTAATCTGGTCTCTTTTCTGCAGGTTTCCTTATTTTCATGGCAGACATGTTTCCAAACATAAAAAAGAAAGCTCTGGGTTCTTTTCATCGCATGCCTGATACCCTTCCCATGGTCCTGGCTTGCTGGTTACAAGTACCTGTGCTATTAAAACTCATTCCTAGGTCATGGCTCCTGGCTAATATGGCCTTTTTAGTCTTACTAGGTTCACTCTTCCTTCCCCTTGTGTTTAGTAATTACCATCAGGACTACTGTGAGACCTACACAAAGTGGGATGTGCAATCACATTTGGGTCTTGCCCTTTGCCCAAGTTTACAAATGAGTCTGTGGAACCTCTGCCCTGCCCTGCCAGCTCCTGCGTGCATGCTCAGTCACTCAATCGTGTCTGACTCTTTTGTGACCCCGTGGGCTATAGCCCGCCAGGCTCCTCTGTCCTTGGGATATCCCAGGCAAAAATATGGGAGTGGGTTGCTGTTCCTCCTTCAGGGGTTCTTCCTGACCCAGGGATGGAACTTGCATCTCCCGCATTGGCAGGCAGATTCTTTATTGCTGAGCCACCTGGGAAGCCCTGCCAGCTCACCCCGGCTCCAGTGTCACTTGCAGAACCTTCCCCAATCTAACCAGAGCACAACTCCTCTTGTTTCTCTCTCATAAAACCCAGTGTTTGTTTGTTTGGTTTTTTCCTACTAAGCACTTAGCTTGGTAATTACTTATTTCTGTGTGTTGAATACTGTTATTAAAAAGTCAAATGTCTTGAAGGGTCAGGCACGTTTTGAGAAACAGGCTCAGTTGGGCTGGCATGGCCTGGAGAGAACGGGCCTCCTGCAAAGTGGGTGGCCTCTGTATAGCTCCTGCTGTTGCTGGAGGAACTGCAGGCTCCATGTTGCCAAATCCTCTTATTTTTCAAAAGGAAGTTGAAAATCCAGACTTGTTTGAATGATTCTAATTTCAAAACATGGACAACTGATTCAAATATATGAGAACATAGGAGAGCATATGAGAACATTCTGAGAGCTAACAGTGCCATGGTTTAATGTCTATCTCCTCCATCAAACTATAAGTTCCATGGAAACAGGACAAGGGCCATTGGGTCACATTTATAGCCCCCAAATGTAGAAACTGCCCTGCACATATTCAGTTCAGTTCAGTCACTCAGTCATGTCCGACTCTTTGTGACCCCATGAATTGGAGCACGCCAGGCCTCCCTGTCCATCACCAACTCCCGGAGTTCACTCAGATTCACAGCCATCGAGTCAGTGATGCCACCCAGCCATCTCATCCTCAGTCGTCCCCTTCTTCTCCTGCCCCCAATCCCTCCCAGCATCAGAGTCTTTTCCAATGAGTCAACTCTTTGCATGAGGTGGCCACAGTACTGGAGTTTCAGCTTTAGCATCATTCCTTCCAAAGAAATCCCAGCGCTGATCTCCTTTAGAATGGACTGGTGGATCTCCTTGCAGTCCAAGGGACTCTCAAGAGTCTTCTCCAACACCACAGTTCAAAAGCATCAATTCTTCGGCGCTCAACCTTCTTCACAGTCCAACTCTCACATCCATACATGACTACTGGAAAAACCATAGCCTTGACTAGACAGACCTTAGTCAGTAAAGTAATGTCTCTGCTTTTGAATATGCTATCTGGGTTGGTCATAACTTTTCTTCCAAGGAGTAAGCATCTTTTAATTTCATGGCTGCAGTCACCATCTGCAGTGATTTGGGAGCCCCCAAAAATAAAGTCTGACACTGTTTCCACTGTTTCCCCATGTATTTCCCATGAAGTGATGGGACCAGATGCCATGATCTTCGTTTTTTTAATGTTGAGCTTTAAGCCAACTTTTTCCCTCTCCTCTTTCACTTTCATCAAGAGGCTTTTGAGTTCCTCTTCGCTTTCTGCCATAAGGGTGGTGTCATCTGCATATCTGAGGTTATTGATATTTCTCCCAGCAATCTTGATTCCAGCTTGTGTTTCTTCCAGTCCAGCGTTTCTCATGAGGTACTCTGCATAGAAGTTAAATAAGCAGGGTGACAATATCCAGCCTTGACGTACTCCTTTTACTATTTGGAACCAGTCTGTTGTTCCATGTCCAGTTCTAACTGTTGCTTCCTGACCTGCATACAGATTTCTCAAGAGGCAGGTCAGGTGGTCTGTATTTCCATCTCTCTCAGAATTTTCCGCAGTTTATTGTGATCCACACAGTCAAAGGCTTTGGCATAGTCAATAAAACAGAAATAGATGTTTTTCTGGAACTCTCTTGCTTTTTCCATGATCCAGCAGATGTTGGCAATTTGATCTCTGGTTCCTCTGCCTTTTCTAAAACCAGCTTGAACATCAGGAAGTTCACGGTTCACGTATTGCTGAAGCCTGGCTTGGAGAATTTTGAGCATTACTTTACTAGCATGTGAGATGAGTGCAACTGTGTGGTAGTTTGAGCCTTCTTTGGCATCGCCTTTCTTTGGGATTGGAATGAAAACTGACCTTTTCCAGTCCTGTGGCCACTGCTGAGTTTTCCAAATTTGCTGGCATATTGAGTGAAGCACTTTCACAGCATCATCTTTCAGGATTTGAAAGATGGAATTCAACTGGAATTCCATCACCTCCACTAGCTTTGTTCGTAGTGATGCTTTCTAAGGCCCACTTGACTTCACATTCCAGGATGTCTGGCTCTAGATGAGTGATCACACCATCGTGATTATCCAGTTCATGAAGATCTTTTATGCACAGTTCTTCTGTGTATTCTTGCACATATTAGGAATATGATAAATATGAACCTAGCACTCAAGAGGCAAAATTCAAAACTAATACTGGTATACTCTGGCAGTGCACTAGAGCAGCGCTGTTTAATAGAACTTCCCACAAAAATGAAAGTGTTCTTTATCTGTGCTGTCAAATGCCATAGCCACTGGCCATATTTGTTAACTGAGCACATGAAATGTAGCTAGTGCAGTGAAGGGAATGGACTGTTCTTTTTATTTAGTTTTAATTAATGCAAATAGTCACATGTGACTATTGGCTACCATAATAGACAGTACAATTAGTACCTAGCATAGTAATTAGTGGGCTTCCCAGGGCTTTACTCTTCTCAGCAGTAAAGAGTCTGCCTGCAATGAGTGCAGAAACACAGGAGACCCAGGTTCAATCCTGGGTTGGGAAGAGTCCCTGAAGAAGGAAATGACAACCCACACCAGTACTCTTGCTTGGAAAATTCCATGGACATAGGAGCCTGGCGGGCTACAGTCGAAGGGGTCAGAAAAAGTCAACACAACCGAGCACAGCAGGAACAGCATAGTAATTAGGAATAAGCACTCATAGAGTCAAATCTTCCTGGATTTGAAGCCTGGCTCTTCCGATTATCTGGGCCAATTACTTAACCTCTCATTGCCATCCCTAAAATAATATCCTACTTATTGCAGCAAGCTATTGTTACCTACTTTATAGGGCTGTTGTAAGGAATATCTGAGTTGATATTTTTAAAGCACTTAGAAGAGGGTTTGGAACATAGTCAGCTTTAATAAATGCTTATTATGTCGAAAGAAACAATACTTCAGATTCCATTAAAAAATAGCAGGGGCAATTTAGGCACAAACTTGATCTAAGTACAGATAAGCACAAGCTTTGGGTTGGAGCGTCCTGGATCATCAAGTGCTGCACTGTCTATACTATACACATGTTCTATTTGTATTTTAATTTCAATTATAATGGAATGAAACTTAAAATTCAATTCCTCAGTTATACTGCCACATCAGCTGGGAAAGACTGAGGGCAAGAGGAGAAGGGGGTGACAGAGGATGAGATGGTTATGAAGCATCATGGACTCAATGGACATAAATTTGAGTAGTCTCCCGGAGACAGGGAAGGACAGAGGAGCCTGGCATGCTGCAGTCCATAGGGTTGTAAACAGTCGGACATGACTGAGGGACTGAACAACAACAACCGGCCATATGCAAAGGCTTCAAAGTACACATGCTAATGGCTACTGTTTTGGACAAATGTTTGCATCCTTGCAGAAATTCTGTGGGGTTGGTCTGGAGAGTATCTCTCCACAGAGCATGCATGATATGCCAGATGCTAATATACCAACTTGATATTTGAACAGCTGACCAAGTCAATATAAAGCTGCAAACCCCACTGTTGCCCAGATTATAGCAGAAGCTGAACCATTCGAGCTCAGAAGTTGAGGAATCAGACCTGGCAAGTCCACTTGCTGTGCCCTGAATTCCAGGAGTGGAGACACAAAGGGCAGCTTTAAATGGGAGAGAACTTGGTTTTTACCACAGGCCTGAGCATTGACTTCCGTGTAAGTCTTTAGACGCAAGTTTGTCTTAGCATTTTACCTTTTTCATTCCTGAAGGAAGTGATGTTAAGATAAATGCTTGCTGGTTCTCCTGGCTTGGAGGAGTGTATTTCCTTGGGTTATCGCCTCCGTCTCTGCTCCGACAACGTCAAGTTGTATAGTTGCTTAGAGGGAGTGAGGGGGAAAAAACAGACAGTCTTGAAGGATCACAATAATAAACATACTCTTTCTATGAGAAAATCTCCTGAAAAGCAAGCATCACATGCAGTTTCAGTGGCTTTTTTTCTTTGGGGTTAAAATTGAAAATGAACTTGCTTTGCTGAATCTCGCACTTTCTCTTGCACACTTGGCCTTTTCTTGTGGTCATGACCTCCATAGTCACCAACCCGTCTTGACAAGGTGGTTGATAACTGTCTCTGAAACTTCACTTTTGCCCTCTGTTGTTTTTCCCTGTAACTCTTGTGGAATTAGAAAAAGTACCCTCTAACATAGAAGACAAGCCAACGACTACTTGCTGTTGACTGAAGACGTTTAAGTGTGCTCAGTCATTCACATACCATCTTAATAGTTTTTCCCACATACTAGGAGCCCTCTGAATCCTAGAGTCCTTAATATTTTTCTCTGTCAGTTCAGTTCTTGGGACTTCTCTGGGGGTCCAGTGTTAGGAGCCCTCGCTGCTGGTGCAGGCTGTTCGGATTCAATCCCTGGTCAGGGAACTAAGATGCCACAGGCTATGCGGCACAGCCAAAAGATAAGGAAAAAAAACATCCTCATTAAAAAAAAAAATCAGTTCTTAACACAATAAACATGCTTACAAAGGAAACTGGAAACACTATCATAAATCAAAAACCAGTATCAAAAATATAGACACTGGGAATAGTATGGTAAACCCCAAATCATGTCATTGCCAACAGAAGGTAGTAAACTTGAGGCTACTCCCTTTTTTATTAGGATAGAAAAAGGGAAGGAGAGGAGACTTTTTTCCTTGATGTAGTGAAAGGGGTCAAAAAAGGCACTGGGAAAAGCGGGGTGTGCAGCATGTTCCATGTTTCAGTGTTTTCATGCTGTGCCCAGCCCCTAAAATCAATGTAATCTGCTTCACGTCACTTGATAACTGCATTGAGGAACCATGGCTCCTCAGCTCAGGGACTGGTGGCTCTAAATTCAAAGCGGATGCTCAACCCAGAGGGACGCTCCTTTCTCCCCCACCTTCCACTGTCAGCTCTTGCCCAAATCTTGCAACTCCTGCCAGTGAACATTCTCTTCAACCTCACCACCCCCACTGCCACGACCAGCCCCAGCTAAAATTATCCGTTGCCTTGGATGAATGCAAGAGCCTGTTTATCATTCCTCCTGCATCGGATCTTACCCTCCTCCAATCCAGTCTCTACCCTGCAGTCTGAGCTACCTTTAAAAAATGCCTTTCAAATCATATTAATCCCCAGCTTGAAAGCATCTTATCACCCTTAGGAAAAGTTAAAATTTCTTAACATGGTTTCAAAACACCCTCATCACCTTATTCAGCAGACTCTCCCTGGCTGGATTACTTTCATTCCTTAATTATGCCCAGTGCTCTCTTGACATTGGGACTTGAACATGCTCTACCCTCTTCCTGGAAAACTGTTCTCACTCTTTTTCCTTATCTAACTCTAGCTGTCCTCCAGGTCTCATCTGAGTTGTCTTTTCCTTAGGGAGGCTTTCTCGAGCCCCCTCTCCCAAACTCAGCATCCATGATGTGTACCCACCCTGGCCTGTGCTTCTTCTTTTTGCATCAGAGGCAAATATATGCATAACATTGAAATGCCCCTCCATGCCCTCTGTAACTCCAGGAGGGCAGAGACCATGCCTATGTCTGCTGCTCTAGCACTTACAGTGTGGCTGCCACATAGTAAGTATTTACTACATAATTGTTTTAAAGTCTAATGAGGATCAACAGGGATGAGCAACTGTCTTTTGGCCACAGTTGAGAATCAGAATGTTTGAGCTGCAGCCTGAAGATGGGCAAGTTTCTTGGAGAAATCTTAGCGTAGAGATTTGTTATTTCAGCTATGATAAAAATAAGCCAATGCGTGGGCTGTGGGAGAAGGCTCTGGTCCTCTGTT
This sequence comes from Ovis aries, assembly GCF_016772045.2. Taxonomy (NCBI): domain Eukaryota; kingdom Metazoa; phylum Chordata; class Mammalia; order Artiodactyla; family Bovidae; genus Ovis; species Ovis aries. The sequence continues at coordinate 37,758,557 of NC_056072.1, forward strand.
TTCTGCTGGACTCTCCAAGTCCAGCCCAGTCAGTAGAGGAGTGTGCCCTCATCGCTGTTTTCAATAGAAACAGGCAGGTCAGTCTATGCCAGGTAATTGCTAGATGCTTGGATGCTTGTATTAGTTGTCTTTTTTCCAGAAGAGAGAGTTTGTTTGAAAGGGTAATGCGTCAGCTGGAGGCCATCAGTTTTTGTTTTTTTCTGGAAAAAGTATCTACCAGGTGTGCAGCCTTATCATGATGTGAAATTGAAGATACATGTGAATCACCTACATATACATAAGTATTCTATATATTTATAGAATGCTGTACTGTCAAGGGAACTAGAAATATACAAAGGGTATTTATGGCACTGAAGCTTTTCTGTACGGTATTGTAATGAGAGGCACATTACACGGTGGGTTTTTCAAACCCACGGAACTGTGGGGGCAAAGAGTGAGTCCTAATGTAAACTATGGTGGCTGTTTACTTGCTAAGCTGTGTCCAACTCTTGTGACACCATAGACTGACTGTAGCCTGCCAGACCCCTCTGTCCATGGGATTCTCCAGGCAAGAATATTGGAGTGGATTGCCATTTCTTCTCCAAGTTAGGGATCAAACCTGGGTCTCCTGCATTGCAGGTGGATTCTTTACTAACTTAGCCACCAGGGAAGCCCAGCGTAAACTATGGACTAGTGTTAATAATAATATGTTAATATTGGCTCATCAACTAACAAGTGTACTGTACTAAGGCAAGAAGTTCATAATAGAGGAAATCGTGTGGGTGGGATAAGGAGAGGGGGGTATAGAGGAAATTTCTGTATTTTCCACTCAATTTTTCCAGTTTACCTAGAACTGCTCTACAAAAATAGTCTATTTTAAAAAGGAGAATGCAAATAGTAGTCATCACTCACAAGAGCCCCCCACCAAACCAAACGTCATTACCATGTCACAAAAGAAACTGTCAACAGTTCAAACGCCAATTCTTCACAAAGTATGTGGGAGGTAGGTATAATAAAATAAAATTTCCTTTACGACTTACCAATCATACATTTTTAAAATAGAATTCTCATCACACCTTCGTCTGTTGGAAGCAGCCATTTGAAAATCTGCCTCACTTCTTTCTCCAGAAACAAAACCAGAAAAGCCCACTTTGGTTTGATTTTCTAATATATGTACATGTGTATATGCGTATATATATACACACCTGTGCACACATCGAATATTTCCGTGAAAAGTAGTTTTAGACTGATGAGACCAGTGATTAATTGGAGTGGGAGTGACCTCAAATGCAATCTAATTCCGTTTTTGAAGATGTACACACACACACACACACACATACACACACATACGTCACCTGGGGATCTTTCTAAAAGGCAGATTCTAACTCAGTAGCCCTGTGTGGGGGCCTTAACTTCTGCATTTCAGACAAGCTCCCCAGAAATGCTATTCTGTGGCTAGCAACAAAAGCTGTCCTATTTCATTTTCTCTCTTGGCCTTGACACTGAACCATATGTTGACTTGTATTACCATTCTGGGAGAGCTTTCTCATTCTTGGTTTGGTAAATAACTTGGGCGATGGAAGCTCTTTGACAATTCTAAGAAGGCTCTGTGTATTTGGAAGGAGGGTTTCTTTGTGGTCAGGGGCACCCTCTTTGTTGACACTTGCTGGCTTGCTTCTGTATGAGTGTGACAGCATCCTCCCCAAAGCAGTCTTCACTTTCCTCACCATATTTTTCTTCTGATTTTTCTGGTTCTTGTGAAATTCCATGTCACTATTACTGGATGACTCCTCTTTAGGGACCAATACATTTTGTTTTACTAAGTTGGTAGACTCAGCTTTATGCCATCTGAACAAAGGAAAAATAACTTGTATTAAGGAAATTGAAAAGTTAAAAATGAAACACTAGAATCATGAAAATCAACTACAAATGTGAACAAATTATACAGTTCCAAAAAAGAAAACCGAAGACCAAGCATCAAATCCAAAGCCAAAGCAACTACTTGGTATTTTGTTGCTGAACTCTAGAGTTGTGTTCTGGCCACTATCTCATTTAATCCTCAGAGCTGGTAGTTTATATTATTATCTTCAGTTTACTAATGAGTAAGCTGAGACACAGAGAGATTAATTTAATTGACAGAGTATAGAATGCAGATTTTAATCTTGGTTTGAGAGTGTTAGAATATATTACCTCATATTGGCAAATTGGTGATCTCTTTTAATCACAGTTTGAGATTTTTTTTTTGCTGGACTTCAAAATGTGGTTCCAAATGTGATGAGACATGAGAGTGTCTGCTAGGTAGATAATAAAAATACATTCTCCAAGGTCCTATAAATGCTGCATTTTATGCAGAATACTGATTTAGAGAGAATAATTATAAATGCATATTTCCAAAATTCCAAATAAATAATATCTTCATCATTTTAGTAATAAAATAGGTAATATTTCTTAGTAGACTTTTATGTGCTAAACACTCATCTGAGTTCTTTGATATGTATTACTTATTTCAATCCTCCTACTATCATCTCCATTTTACAAATGAGGAAATTAAAACTTGGAAACTTAAATAACTTATGCCCAGATACTCTGACCCCAAAGTCTATTCTGTTAGTTTCTGTGCTAAGTGAGTATCACCTGTTCCATGATACCCTTATTTATCTAATATTCTTCCTTGATTAACTATTTTGATGTTAGTTTCATCCAAAGCAACAATATCCATAAAATTCCAGGGATTTTAAAAAACCAGTCCTCTATTTCTAGATAAAAAGTCATTTATGGGCTAGGACTAATTTCCCATGGACCTCTAGGAGAACTTTTAATAAAACCATCCGTTTCTACTACCATAAATACACACACACATGGGAATACAATGTAGGAGGTTCAGGAACCCCCAAGGTCATCCACGCAACACCTATCAAGTAAAAAACCCAGCTCTAAGCAGTTTCTGAGTCTCCAAAATGCACCTCCTAGTCCCATCCCCCCACCCTCATTAATTTTATAACATAATTAATAAGATGATTTTGCTCCAAAGCCTAGGAATAGAACTGCTACCATTGCCGTTATGAAAAGAATCTTTTCTTCCCTAACCTTTTAAGTATCTTGGTTGCTTGTGAATTTATTTGGTTGTATTGCCTCTCCTTTTAAACCCTATTTTTTTATTGGAAGTGGAAATCTCCGCAAAATTTCATTTTGCCCATGGAAGTTCAGAAGTCTGGTCTTTGATACTTCAGGCCTCATGAAAACGACACTTTTCTACCTATCTGAGCTATTGCTCATGAATCTGGTAAGAAAGAATACTCCCCAAATTGGAAAATAATCATCTCACTGCCTTTCCAAATTAAAATGTATTACATTTGGAGTATTCCATGCTCATCTTCATGGTTTTGCCACTAGCAAGAAATATGAGGTATAAGACAGTTTTTAGGTTACAGTAAAGAGCATGCACATGGATAAAATATAATTAGTACACATTACCACAGCCCAAATTGCTGGAAAGGGGAATGGAAAGAGCACTGATCATGGACTTATTTTGAAAAATGCGCTATTAATTTTTCAAAAGAATAGTGTTTGCTGTCTTAAACTGTGAGACTTAAATATGAACTTAGTATCTACTAATGTTAATATCATATGTGACATTAAATCTTAAGTTCAGGTAGAAAGGAAAGGTTTTCCCATTACAATGAAGACTTTTCTGATCACAAAACGAGGTTTCCATTGTGGCACTAGACTCCCTGATCCAATGTATATATGCTGTCTATATATGCGGTCCCTGTTCCCTCTGATCCACACAGAGCCTTCATTTCTAAATGCAGTGCTTAAAAACATGCTACTTTTTTCTGATCAGCACAGTGAATATTGTTTAATGCAAAATCCAAAGCATCTCACTGAAGAGAGAAGAAAATGAGCCCCAGTTTCCTACCTTTCAATCCCTTTCCTTTTGATCGAGCCGCTTCTCTTTCTGGGCTGCTGAAATCTTCGGTACTGGCCAGCTCTTTCGTAAGCAACCTTAAAGCACTCTGGAGTATACAGGTGAGGGTGATCCATTGCTGTCAACCTCACCTGCAGTAGCTGTTGTTAATTTCTTTAGCTCTTAGGCTCACAAACTACAAAACAAAATCATCCAGTGACCGAGGCGCTTTTGACTCCTGGGCTCTTTGGGGGTAAATTATGTAGGAAAATTTTTGGAAGTGCTTCCTTATTCCCTTCCAGGTGTTACAGACATCATTTGTGGGACCAGCCCTGTTTACCACTTTACAGAGGTCATCAATGATGCATTTGACAGAGCAGTGGGAAATTCCCAGCCGTGTTGCAGACTCCAGGGCAGGGCAGATGTGAATAGGTGACCTGCTTGTCTAACCACTGCCATTTGGGTTGGTAACAAAATAATCACACACCAACTGATTATCACATTCAAATGTGCATGTCTGCATTCCGAAGCGGGAAGAACCGAGACCACCAACACTAATTCCAACGACCCCAGCTTTTGTTAGCTCTTTCATGTGGAACTGATGAATGCTCTCTGTCCAGTTTTTATTTGGCTTTCTCACAGTACACCCCCTTGGGCTATTTTGTAGTGATCTCTCAAAACACACGGCTGAGAAAGTTGAGCCCACCCCTCCCTTTTGACATTTGGTGTATTTCCTGGAGGAGAGCAAATTCTCGCTGGGTTGGAACTTCTCACCACAAGGTGGCAGCAGACACTAGGGTTTATTCCCATCCCCTTCTGGCGCTTTGAGTTTTTCAGTCTGAAGTAACTAACTAGAAGCTAAGAAGGAAAACTCCAGAAGAGTGTTGGGGGATATAATGATTATTGTTTTCTGTGTTTGTACTCATCAGTCATCTGGAGCTGGACTCTCAAACATGTTTGAGAGTCATGAGGGTTTTTTAATCATTAAAATTAAAGACAAATTGAAAAAATTTTTAATTGTGATAAAATATATATTATATTGGAGAAGGCAATGGCAACCCACTACAGTACTCTTCCCTGGAAAATCCCATGGATGGAGGAGCCTGGAAGGCTGCAGTCCATGGGGTCGGTAAGAGTAGGACACGACTGAGCGACTTCACTTTCACTTTTCACTTACATGCATTGGAGAAGGAAATGGCAACACACTCCAGTGTTCTTGCCTGGAGAATCCCAGGGACAGGGGAGCCTGGTGGGCTGCCATCTCTGGGGTCGCACAGAGTCGGACACGACTGAAGCGACTTAGCACTTAGCATATATTATATACTGCTGCTGCTGCGTCGTTTCAGTCGTGTCCAATTCTGTGTGACCCCACAGACACAAATTACCTGGGGATCTTGTTAAAATGCAGATTTTGTTGCAGCAGTTCTGCCTGATGAGGTCATTGGGCCAGCTGCTGCCGCTGCTGCTGCTGCCAAGTGGCGTCAGTTGTGTCCGACTCTGTGCGACCCCATAGACAGCAGCCCACCAGGCTCCCCCGTCCCTGGGATTCTCCAGGCAAGAACACTGGAGTGGGTTGCCAGTTCCTTCTCCAATGCATGAAAGTGAAAAGTGAAATTGGAGTCGCTCAGTCGTGTCTGACTCTTAGCAACCCCATGGACTACAGCCTACCAGGCTCCTCTGTCCATGGGATTTTCCAGGCAAGAGTACTGGAGTGCGGTGCCATTGCCTTCTCCGTATTGGGCCAGAGAGCTCAACAAAATTAAAAAGGGCTACTTGCATGAGGATTTGTCTGCTCCTGGCAGATTAATCAGCAAGCACCAGAGCCCTGAGGTGGAAGAAGTCTGATGTCTTTGAAAACTTAAAGTGGCTGCAGCGAAGAGGCAATGTATGTGATAAGCTGGAGTGACAGGCAGGGCCAAGCCAGCTGGATCCTACAGAACAACTGAAAATTGTAACATTATTTTGAATCTTCAGAATAATGGGAAGTTATGAGGGTTTTTTAATCATTAAAATCAAAGACAAATTAAAAATTTTTAATTGTGGTGAAATATATGTTATATGCTGCTGCTGCTGCATTACTTCAGTCATGTCCAATTCTGTGCGACCCCATAGACAGCAGCCCACCAGTCTCCTCCGTCCCTGAGATTCTCTAGGTAAGAATACTGGAGTGGGTTGCCATTTCCTTCTCCAATGCACGCATGCATGCTAAGTGGCTTCAGTCGTGTCCAACTCTGTGCGACTCCATGGACAGCAGCCCACCAGGCTCCTCTGTCCACAGGATTCTCCAGGCAAGAATAGTGGAGTGGGTTGCCATTTCCTTCTCCAATACATTATATAAAATTGACCATTTTTAAGTGTGTTCATATTGTTGTGCAACCATCACCACCAGCATCTTCAGAACTTTATCTTGGAAAACTGAAATTGAAAACCCATTAAACAATAACTCCTAATAACTTTTCTGTCTCTATGAATTTTTCTTAATTGGAAAAAAGCATCTTGGAAGAAGTCACTACGTAAGGTGACAAAATTCCAAAAATGAATTACCATGAAAATATACATCCCAATTTCTTTGTACAATAGTGAGAAAAATCTGCAGTACAGAAGAAGAGTGAATAAGAAATAGGAAGGGCTAAGGAGAAGGGTGTGAAGGTGAACAGTATTTTGATGCAAGCCCAGAAGTTAAGTAGAAAGCCTGTAGCTGCGTATGCGTTATTCATCCACCCTGTACATTAGGTAACTGAAGGGCAAAAATAAAGCCAAAGGAGAATTCTGTTTTGTTTGGGGGTAAATTTCAAAACTTTTGATTTCTGAGTTGAATTCAGAACCAGCTCTTTTTAGTTCTTGGCATAATGACTGAATTCAACAGCTCTCAACAATGAAAAAAATGTTATTGCTACATCCAGTCCAAGAGATGGCCGTACTCTGTCACTATGAATTTGATGACACTTTTTGAGGAGTGGTGCTGAAACCCAGCCTCTGTGTACCAATGCTGAATTGAATCTCAGAGACACAATTTTGGGTGAACTGGGAGAGAAGGGCTCTCTATTGCTTTGCCCAGCAAAGGAGGCCAGAGCAAGCTAGTACCCATAAGACTGTCCCACCCTGGAGTGGGTAGAGAGGGGTCTTACAGTGTTAAAGCAACAGGGCATGATCACCTCCTGGACATTCTTCTGAATGGTTGGTGGTGAGGTAACTGGGAGTCAGCACCATCAGCCTTCTGGTTCCAGTCAGTCTGGGGTCTACGTGCTTGCGGGCAGCATTCTTCCACTTGGTGGAGGTTTCTGTACCTGCAAAACAGTTCAAAAGATTAAGCTGAGAATATTATCGATAGTCCTCGGGGAAGAAATAAAGGTCCCTGACTTTGTTTAACGGCTAAAGTATTATTATTTTGTCTGGCTTGACTGTTTTCCTTTCTTTCTGCATTTTTCTCACTTCTGTGATTAAACTTTTTCTTTGACTAAAGCTTTTCTACAGACAAAAGGCAGGTGGAGGATTTGGCTTGAGGACCATTTTGGGAAGGCCTCGGAGGGTCCTTCTGGGTTACAGGAGCTACTACTACTACTAAGTCACTTCAGTCGTGTCCGACTGTTCAGTCTGTGTGACCCCAGAGACGGCAGCCCACCGTCTCCCTCGTCCCTGGGATTCTCCAGGCAAGAACACTGGAGTGGGTTGCCATTTCCTTCTCCAATGCATGAAAGTGAAAAGTGAAAGTGAAGTCGCTCAGTCGTGTCCGACTCTTAGCGACCCCATGGACTGCAGCCTTCCAGGCTCCTCCGTCCATGGGATTTGCCAGGCAAGAGTACTGGAGTGGGGTGCCATTGCCTTCTCCTACAGGAGCTAGGAATATATATTTATTCTGTGCAATGAGAATCCAGCATTGAACGAAACAACTGGAACCCCTGTCTAAGATTTACACTCTAGCGGAGGGCACAGATAGCAAACTTGTTAGTGAACTGATACAGCATTCAGACACCAATAAGGAATGCGAAGAAAAAGCTAGGAAAACCCTGTAGCAAGTGAGCGCTCCTACCAGGGTGATCAGAAAAGACCTTTCAAGGCAGTGATAGTTGAGGTGAGACATTTCACCTTGGAAAGGACATACACTATGGTCGGATCTGTGTTCTAAAGCAAAGTATTCCAAAGATGAAAAATGACCAGAGCAAAAGTTCTGAGGTGAGTGGGCACTAGGTCAGATTGGAGGGCAGGAAGGAGACCACAGTGGTGGGAATTCAGATGACAAAGGAAGGCTGCCTTATGTTTGTGCTTTTAAAAAGATTGCTGGGACTTCCCCGACATCCAGTGGTTAAGACTCGGCACTTTCAAGGCAAGGGTATGGGTTTGATCCCTTGTTGGGGAACTGAGATTCTGCCTGCCACATGGCATGGCCAGGAAGTTAAAGAAAAAAATAAAAAGAAGAAAGAAAAGATTGCTGTGTGCCGCTTGCAATGCACTGGAAATAAGTATGATGGCTGAAGAGGCAACTGATCCAGGATGGAGATGCTGGTGATTAGGTGCAGAGATTCAGGGAATATTTAAGAAGTATCATACTGAAATGAACTCAATGTCAAGTGGCGGTGAGTAGACAGCAGGATAAATTAGACTGGGAAGTTAGCTTGTTGCAGTAGCTCAAGTCTGAGACTGGAGTGGCTTTAAAAAAACTTTTTTTGGGCCATGCTGTGCAGCATGTGGGATCTACAGTTCCCCAGCCAGAAATCGAACCTGTGTCCCCTACCTTGGAGGCATGGGGTCTGAACCACTAGACTACCAGGTAAGTTCTTGGAGTGGTTTAACTAAATAGGGGTAATGGAAGTAGAGAGAAGTGCACTGATTCAAGAGTCCCCTGTAAGTCTACCTTTCTTTCCAACCCTCCTTGGGATATGGCTTGGCATCAAACCCATAGGATCACTCCCTGGACATTGGTAAATGTCCCTTTCAAAAGCCAGAGCAGGGCAAAGCCTGGTCAAAACACAATCTCCCTTGTTCTTAACATTATCCTTCTATCCTTCTAACACATCTGAGATCACATAATCCTGTTCAGGTAACCATAACAACAGTTGCAAATGAGAAAGCTTGTGTGGCCAGGCAGGTAAATGTGAGAAGCTGCAGGGTGTAGCAAGGAGGGGAAGCACCTTTGGTAAACTGTGGAATGCTGGACCAATCAAATGCTGCTGCTAAGTCACTTCAGTCATGTCCAACTCTGTGCGACCCCATAGACGGCAGCCCACCAGGCTCCCCCGTCCCTGGGATTCTCCAGGCAAGAGTACTGGAGGGGGTTGCCATTTCCTTCTCCAATGCATGAAAGTGAAAAGTGAAAGTCAAGTTGCTCAGTCGTGTCTGACCCTCAGCAACCCCATGGACTGCAGCCTTCCAGGCTCCTCCATCCAGGGGTTTTCCAGGCAAGAGTACTGGAGTGGGATGCCATTGCCTTCTCCAAATAAAATGCTAATGAACTTCAAATTGTTAAGGCTCTTCCAGCATTTAAAAATGTGGTCTGCAAGTCCTGTTTAGCTTGTGGGTCACCTATTTGCTGACTCCAAAGGTCTTTTAATGTAAACTCTCCATTCAGCCAGGCAGATCTTTCCTATCTGTGGTCCCAAGGCTGATTCCCATCTTCCTCCAAGTTCTTTTTTCCTCCCTCCAAGTTTTAACTTAAATGTATTAACTTGTATTCTATTGCCTTTGGGCTAGGTATTACACTGTTTTTGCATCTCATCTCTATCTGGTTTCGTAACCTTTTCTATGAATGTGTAAGTTCTCAAAAACTTGGTAAGCAGAGATTCCAGGTCTTACTTCAAATTTGGGTGTAATAAACACATAGACTTTTGAGAATCTCTTGGACAGCAAGGAGATCAAACCAGTCCATCCTAAAGGAAATCAGTCCTGAATATTCATTGGAAGGACTGATGCTGAAGCTGAAGCTCCAGTACTTTGGCCACCTGAAGAGAGGAACTGACTCATTGAAAAGACCCTGATGCTGGGAAAGATTGAAGATGGAGGAGAAGGGGATACAGGGAATGAGACGGTTGGATGGCATCGCTGACTCTATGGCCGTGAGTTTGAGCAAGCTCCGGGAGTTGGTGATGGACAGGGAAGTCTGGTGTGCTGCAGTCCATGGGGTCAGAAGAGTCAGACATGACTGAATGACTGAACTGAACTGAACTGAAATGCATAGAACAGGCAGAATGATGTACTTTAGTGGTGCTGTGATTTAGTCGCTAAGTCAAGTTCCACTCTGGCAACCCCATGGACTGTAGCCCACCAGTCTCCTCTGTCCACGGGATTTCCCCTGGCAAGGATACTGGAGTGGGTTGCCACGCCCTCCTCTAGGGGATCATCATGCCCGGGGATTGAACCTGGGTCTCCTGCATTGCAGATTCTTTACTGACTGAGATATGAGGGAAGCCTCTATCTTAGTGGAGTCACTTAAAAATGGAATCCCTTTGAAAATGAATGACTCTAGTAAGGTGAAGAGTCCTCACTCACTCAACTCACCCAGGACTGACCAGGGCTTAGGAGGTCTTTGCATGTAGAGAAATATGACTTGGGGACATTTTCCTTTTCGCTTGAGCACATCTCCTTACTGGAGCTTTTGCCTACTTGAGAGAAGAAAGTAACATTTTACAGGTCACTTAGCAAGTACTGTTCCACAAGGAAGTGTATACTGGGGGCCTAGAGACAGAATGCTTCACCCAAGGACTCCTTACCTAGAGGGTGCCACTCCCTAGCGCTCCAGGAAGGCTGGGGATGGGGCATAGTGTCTCTGAAGTGGCAAGAGGCTTTTCAAGGAAGGATGTCTCTTTTTCAGTTGCTTTTTGTATGGATTTCTGCCCCAGGTAAGTATCTGTGACTTTAGATTCATCGTGTACCTCTTAGGATAAACATTTGGTTTGCTTTGACAGTCTTTAATAACTTGAACTCTTCCGAAGTTGTCAAGTACTCTAGGCTGTGCCCCATTAGAAAGTCAATGTTTCAGTTAAAATGTCCTCTCAGATGCAGTTGAGATTAGTGTAGACTGGTACAAGTTCTTTGGAGGGCAGTTTGGCAACACCTACCAGCATGTGATGTCTATATTATCTCAGAGCCAGTGTGTTACTTCTGGGAATTTATTCTACAGAAATGCTCATAGAATGATGTAAAGATATATGCAGGTTTATTTGTAAGAGCAAAGACTAAGGCAGCCTATACGGCCATCGATAGAAGAGTAAAAACTGTCTGTAGACACAGACATAATATGGCCGTTGGAGCCATTGAAAGAAGGAGGAAGATCTGTTTGTTCTGATGTGCAAATAAAAAGATCATTCACAGTGTATTATGGAGTGGAGACAGGATGTCCCAAAGCTGTGAATACAAGAAGATTCTTTAAAAAGAAAAAAAACTATATTCACATGCAAGCTGGCATAGCATGTACTGGAAGAATATCCACCAAAGAGTTAACAGTGTGTATTTTGGGAGCTTGGGACTGAAAATGGTGATACAGTGCAGACATGAGGAGGAATAGCTAGGAGGTTTAAAGATGCTCATTTTATATACTTTATATTGTTTTTTTTTTTTTAAATGTGAGCATCTGTTACATTAAACTAAGAAATCAAACTCAAGAATTTAAAATTTAATTATCCAAATTTTGAATCATTTTCTTCATACATTTATTCACTTATTCATTCAGCAAATATTTCTTAGGTGCCTACCATGGCCAGACACTGTTCTTTTTCCTGGTGACATAGCAGGGATCTAACAGATGAAAATCCCCAATTTCATGCAGCCTGTATTTGAGGTGGGGGGAGAGGAAGCTGAAAGTAAATGTATCATATGACAAAAAATAAAGAAATGATATATAAAATTTAAAACTTTTCACCTGCAGGGGTAGGATATAATGCTATTTTTGTGCCAGGCTGGCCTGGGAAGACCTCTCTGATATGAGGACATTATATCAGAGTCCTAAAAGGAAACGAGTACACAGGAGCTGTGTTGATCCAGGGAAGATGCATTTGGACAGGGAGTGCCGTCAAGGCCAAGGCCCTGAGGCAGGACCTGCTTGATGTGTTTAAGGAACAGAAAGGTTTGTGTGGATCAAGCAGAGGGAGTAAGGGCAAGAGTGGAGGAATATGAGGCCAGATAAATGAAGGAAGACTCATCTATCCTGTGGGGCGTGGAGGCCAGCATATAAACTTGGCTTTCACGCTGTGTGACATGAAAAGCTGTCATAGGATTTTGAGAAAAAGCATGGTGTTACCTGACTTCAGTTTTAGCATGTTGTCACCTCCACTTCGAGTTGCTCAATCATGTAAAAGGTACATGTTGATATTTTCTAACATAACCCAAAGAACCCCTGAATTAGCATGACTGCTGTAAGAAATTATCACAAACTTGGAAGTGCCTTAAGACTGCATAGATATATGACCTTGCAGTTCTCCAGTTAGAAGTCTGGCATGGGTCTCACTGGGCTAAAATTAAAGTATTGGCAGGACTGGATTTTCCTCTGGACTCTCAAGGGCTATACCCATTTCCTTACCTCTTCTAGTGTCTGGAGGCCACCCCCTTCCTCCGCTAGTCACTCCCTTCCGCCACGTTACAGCCAGCAACCTGCATCTTTCTGACCTTTCATCCTATCTCCTGATTCTCTCTTTCTGCCTCCCTCTGCTACTTTCAAGGATCCTTGTGCCTACATGGATCTGAACCAGATGACCCAGGACCATCTCCCTATTTCAAGATCCCTAACTTAATCATGTTGGCAATGTAACCACTTTTGCTATGTAACGTAACATATTGAGAGGTTCTGGGGATCAAGAAATGGATATCCATGGGGTGGGGCCATTATTCTACCACAGAGCCCAAGCATTGTACTTTGCTAAGCAACTGCAGTCCCCCACCCCAGGATACACATATATCCCTCGTGGAGTGTAAATTTCAGCTATGGAGAAAAAATTCTGAGTAAGACTTTGACATGCTGTTCCAGAGGGAAATCAATGAACAGAAATTAAAATTTTCCACTGACAAATTTCAGGGTTCAGAAACTTTCTTAGACGGGAGGCCTATATTGTGGCCTGAAGGACACCTTTGAAAGAGAATTTGTCAACATAGGAAAGAGGATAGTGGAATATCAATGACTGGAGGGAAGCCTGCAAACATATTTAGAAACAGGTTCATGAAATAACTGACTCAAGAAAGTCTCCTTGGATGGAGATTAAATTTAAAAAGAAGAAAACAAAAGAAACACGAATTCTCCAGCACTTTGGCGCTAGAGGGCACCATCAGACAAGGTGCAGGGGTTGACGGATGGAATTAGGCTTGCGTGCACCGAAATGGTGAGAAGGGACCAAGAAACTTGGGCAGCGCGCTGAAACCGCCTTCTTCCTCCTCCTGGAAACAGCAAACCTTCTGTCTGGCTGAGAGTGCCTGGGGTGATAGTGAAGAACCACTAAAAGGCCCTATTCATCACTGTGTGAAAGTGAAAGTGAAGTCGCTCAGTCTCTTTGTGACCCCATGGACTGTAGCCTACCAGGCTCCTCCCTCCATGGGATTCTCCAGGCAAGAGTACTGGACTGGGTTGCCATTTCCTTCTCCAAGGGATCTTCCCAACCCAGGGATCGAATCCAGCTCTCCTGCATTCCAGGCAGACGCTTTAACCTCTGAGCCTGTGTAGGAGCATATATATAGACATATTATCTTATTGTGAATTCATCACTGTGTAGGAGCATATATATATATACATATTATCTTACTGTGAATGGCCATTGGATTGTTCTTTAAGTTTTATTGCTCATTGCAAAAGATGACACTACAACAGTACCTGGCTTGCCTCCTTAGCACTTAATAATTGTGCTAAGCACTTAATAATTAATGACCAAGCAAACTGCAATAGAATTTTAATTTGAGAGTGGAGAAGCAACAGGACCTGAATTCAGGGGACTGTCTCTGCAAAGTGTTTGAGAGTCTATCCTTAGTCTGCATGAGTGTGTGCTAAGTCATTTTGACTCTGTGTGACCCTACGAACTGTAGCCCACAGGCTCCTTCGTCCATGAGATTCTCCAGGCAAGCATACTGGAGTGGGTTGCCATGCCCTCCTCCAGGGGCTATCCTTAGTGTACCTTAGCTAAAATCTTCACCATAAAGAAGAGACCCAGCTGAAATTCAAGGGCAGCAGAAAACACATAGGACAGAGGGCAAGAAGGAAAGATAGAAAAACAGAGCTGAGGTAGGTCAGCCCTGTAGGGCATATGATGGCAATTATCTCTGAATGTATTATGATTTCAAGCACTGAGTAATTTCCTGGCACTGAGGGGTTAGATAGAAGTCATGTGAAACAATGTCATTTAGGAAACTATTTTTGTTCACATTTCATGCATCATGTCTAATAAAACTTATAATGAATCAATGTAGAAAGAAATCCTACATCTCTCATGAGTGAATGGCAAACCTTTGCCAATAATCTAATTATTTATCTTTTTTTAATCTCATCCTTATTCTTTATTGTTTAAATTTTATTTATTTTTCATTGAAGGATACTTGCTTTACAGAATAAATCACTTACCTCTTAAATACAGTGATCTGTTCCCTGACTTGGTGTAGCCAAAGAAGCTTCTTATCAAACAGCAGTTGGTTTCCAGCTTCAGAGAAGATGAGTTGCTTGCCCAGTGGTCACATGGCCAGTGAAGAGGCAGGCCTAGGATGTGAGTCAAGGTCTGTCTGCTTGGTTTAAGAGTCCGCTCCTAATGTGGTCCCTTCTCCTTTCTCCCTAGAACTAGAGCTTTTTGGTGAGGGCTTTCTCAAAATTTGAAATTTGAGGACATTTGTCTTTTCCAATTTCTACCCCCAAAGAACTTTACTCTGAATCATGAACTCATCTCTATCATTTAAAAATATGTGATTTGGTTCCATCAAAATTTCGGGTTCCAATCTTTATACTCCTGTTTATTAGCTGTGTCCTTTTAGGCCAGTTGGTCTCTCTGTGCCTTAGTTTTCTTATGTGCACATGGAAATGATGATAATCCTACCCCTTGCTCTAGCGCTGTTTAGACGATTAAACAAACAAACAAAAAAATCATATGGGGACTTCCCTGTGGTCCAGTGCATGAGACGTTGCCTTCCAGTGCTGAGGGTGCAGTTTCGATCCCTGGTCGGAGAGCTGAGACTCTGCATGCCTGGCAGCCAAAAATGCAGAACACACACAACAGAAGCAATACTGTAACAAACTCAAGAAAGACTTAAAAAATTTCTATGAAGGAGTGTCCTATAAACGGTCATTAATATTATTTATTATTCATTCAGCAAATACTGTCAGGTATTCTTATTTAGTGTGCTGAATAGATACATTCCTTGCACTTTTCTGCAAACTTTAAGTGCAAGGGGAGTCACACGAGTGAAAAGAAATTGGAACATAATGTGTCTAGTGTTGTGATGGGGTGGCATGGAAACACTGAGAATAAGCGTCTAATCCAGCCTGGGTAGGTCAGGGCAGGCTTTCTGAAGGAAGTAATATTTAAGGGGCAACCAAAGGATGGGTAGAATTTGAGGGAATCAAAAAATATTTCAGAAACAATTTATGTAATTGTCCAGAGATGGTCAAGAGAAATGGAAAGCAGGTCAGGATAACTGGAACAGAGAATGTAAGGAGAGTTGTTCAAATATAATATGAGATCTGGTGGTTCAGATGGTAAAGAATCTGTGAGGAATGCAGGAGACCTGGGTTTGATCCCTCAGCTGGCAAGATCCCCTGGAGAAGGGAATGGCTACCCACTCCAGTACTCTTGCCTGGGAAATCCCATGGACAGAGGAGCCTGGCAGGCCACAGTCCCTGGGGTTGCAAAGAGTCAGGCACAACCAAGCGCCCAACTTAACACTTTCACTTTTCACTTTTCAATACAAGACCTGTGCAAGCACAGCATCCTCGAAGAGCCCTCTATGTTGTGCCCTCATGCTCTTCTTACAGAAAATGACCATTGCAATAATCTTTACATTTTGAGGTATGTTATAAAAAATGATTATATCATATGGTTTTAGTTTAGATTTTCCCGAAGCAGTACCCAACAGAAGGGTTCCAGTGCAAGTGGATTTATTTGGGAGATGATCCCGGAAAAACACCAGTAAGGAGATGAGGAAATGAGGAGTGGAGCCAGCCAGTAAAAGGCATGCGATCAAGCATGTGAGCAGCGAGGGCGACTGGGGCTCAACCCCACTGGGACTTGGGTCTCCAATGGAGAGGCACTGTTTGAGTTACTGAGGATGGGGAGGTCGAGCTGTTTAACCACCAGGTCCCTGCTGGCCATCGGTGGAGGGCTGCTTCCAGGAGCATGAACTGTCTCGCCCTCTGTATTCATTGAACTATCACTTAAATTTAAAAAGTGCATAGAAAATAAACATGTTGAAAAATTCATTTTTTTAAAACAACGATGTATACTTTTTACTTTTACATTCAGTCTCTCATGGACAGCTTTCAGCATTATTGTTTTTTTAAATATTAAAGTATTTTCCTTCATCCGTGTCACAGGGAGTTAACACTAATGGACTTCAGATATATTCCCCCCCTTTTTTTCTTCTTTTTCTCTAAGCAGAAGTTTGGAAGAACACAAGGGGTAACAACAACAACAACAACAACAACCAAAAGTTCTGTTATACATGGCAAAGTTGTCAAGAAAGGCCTTATTTCTAGAAAAGAAGCTTGTCATCTATTGCACTTTGGAACAGTCATTCAACTACCTGTATTTACTAAAGAGACTGTTAAAAGTTCAATAAAAGAAACACCACAAATCTGTTTTATTGGTTGAAAGACAGAACTAGAGTGCCTTGGAACAAGACACCAGGAAAGCACAGAACACAATTTTCTCCTAAATGCAAGGGGTAACCCCAACATTCATAACCAAAAATAAAGCACAGGCACTGATGGCAACGTTCCAGGCACAAAAAATCCAGGTGACATCATTTCTGCATTTCTCTCTGATCCCAGGAATGGACTGTTTCACCATTCCTCAAGGATGTTTAAACAGTGGTACAGACAGTGTCTCTCTGTGGAGCAGAGAATGTTTGTTTATCATGAACTAAAATAAAGCTATTTTCTCCCTCTAGGGCAATGATTGGCACGCTTATGCCTCATTCTAAAGATTAGGGTTCCCTGGGAAATAGATGGGGAAACAGTGGAAACAGTCTCGGACTTTATTTTTGGGGGGCTCCAAAATCACTGCAGATGGTGACTGCAGCCATGAAATTAAAAGACGCTTACTCCTTGGAAGAAAAGTTATGACCAACCTAGATAGCATATCGAAAAGCAGAGACATTACTTTGCTGACTGAGGTCCATCTAGTCAAGGCTATGGTTTTTCCAGTAGTCATGTATGGATGTGAGAGTTGGACTGTGAAGAAGGCTGAGCGCCGAAGAATTGATGCTTTTGAACTGCGATGTTGGAGACTACTCTTGAGAGTCCCTTGGACTGTAAGGAGATCCAACTAGTCCATTCTGAAGGAGATCAGCCCTGGGATTTCTTTGAAGGAATGATGCTAAAGCTGAAACTCCAGTACTTTGGCCAGCTCATGCAAAGAGTTGACTCATTGGAAAAGACTCTGATGCTGGGAGGGATTGGGGGCAGGAGGAGAAGGGGACGACAGAGGATGAGATGGCTGGATGGCATCACTGACTCGATGGACGCGAGTCTGAGTGAACTCTGGGAGTTGGTGATGGACAGGGAGGCCTGGCGTGCTGCGATTCATGGGGTCGCAAAGAGTCAGACACGACTGAGCGACTGAACTGAACTGAACTGAGCACAGGGTTTCCCAACTGTGTCATAAGCCTCGTGCACACTCATGTCCACCTGGATCCCTCTTTGCTGTCCCCTGGGACTTCAGGAGCAAAGGAAATTGATGCGAACATTAAGTGCCTAATGCTTGTTGTACCATCAATAGCAAAGGCCTACGTCTCTGTATTAGTCAGCTCAGGCTGCCACCTCAAAGTACCAAAGAGTGGGTGGCTTCAATGACAGTCATTGATTTTCTTACAGTTCTGGAGACTGCAAATCTGAGATCAGGGTATCAGCATGGTCAGGTCCTAGGGAAGGCTGTCTTCCTGGCCTCATGCATCAGAAAGAGAGAGAGCGATCTCTTCCTCTTCTGATAAGGCCATGGTCCTATTGGATATGGGCCCCCACCCTCATGACCTCACTAACCTTAATTACATCCTAAAGATCCTGTATCCAGACATAGTCACATTGGAGTTACACCATACGAATTTGGGGAGCACACAATACAGTCCATTGGATTATGCCCTAATTCAAGAGCCTTAATTCAAATGTTCATCTCACTCAGACACATCCGGATTAATGTTTGGTCAAATGTTGGGCACCTTATGGCCCAGTCAAGTTGACACATTACATTAACCATCACAGTCCCTGACATAGGAATCTTGAGTCCTCTGCCAGCATTTGTGAAACTATGGCAGATTTAAGTTGTCATATGGGAACCTAGGGTTAAGTTCTCAGATACTTCATGGCTCTTAATGATCCTACCATGTCTATCTAACTGATATGCTACCTAACCAATATGCTACTGGGGAAGAGCAGAGGGCAATTACTAAAAAGCTCCATAAAGAATGAAGTGGCTGGGCCAAAGTGGAAATGATGCTCAGTTGCAGATGTGTCTGGTGATGAAAGTAAAGTCTGATGGATGCTGTAAAGAGCAATATCGCATAGGAACCTGGAACATTAGGTCCATGAATCAAGCAGGAGATGGCAAGAGTGAACATTGACATTGTAGGAATCAGTGAACTAAAATGAATGGGAATGGGTAAATTTAATTCAGATGACCATTAGATCTACTACATGGGCAAGAATCCCTTAGAAGAAATGGGTAGTCCTCATAGTCAGCAAGAGTCCAAAATGCATTACTTGGGTGCAGTCTCAAAAATGACACAATGATCTCTGTTCATTTCCAAGGCAAACCATTCAACATCACAGTAATCCAAGTCTATGCCCCAACCACTAATGCCAAAGAAGCTGAAGTTAACTGGTTCTATGAAGACCTACAAGACCTTCTAGAACTAACACCAAAATAAAAAGAGATATCCTTTTCAACATAAGAGATTGGAATGAAAAGCTGATTTTAGGACTTTTCATAAAAAAGGGAGCTATACACATTTTTTTTCCTTTGTGGTTTTAAAATATGAAAGAAGTTGGGGAGCACTGCAGAAATCCCTATAAGAAAAAGTCCAATTTTGTTTCTTCTCTAAGGTGTTCTAGCCTTTCCAAATTTTGCCATCAAAAATGCCAGCCCTCTTCCCGAAAATGCTTCTGAACACACGTGGGTTGTCATAATCACCGTCTGTCTCACCCCACACTTCTCTGACTGGCGATCCAGTCACTATCCACGCATTTGCGCTGTCTTGCAGACTTACATATCAGTGGGAAGTAAGTACATAGGCAAACTATCGTCACTTGGTACCACAAGAGTTCTAAAAGGAAACCATCACCATTTCCGTTCTTACCTTCCACTGTATCTTATTAACCTAGCACCTATTCCTTGGGATCCCAGTATGTGTCAGATGCTCTAAAAATCCTTGTGGGCATCAAGATGCATTTATCTCACGGTTACCTGTTGAGGACCTCCTCAGACACAGGGCAAGGCAGTGGGGCTCTTATGGAATATGGTCCTTGCCTTCATGGTGTTTACTGGTTTGTAGAGAGATACTATTTAAGTCAATACTCACACACGTGTAACATGGCGAGTATAATAGGAGTCATGGAGGGCAGGCCCACAGGTCTGTGAGAGCACTTAAATGGGACATTTGACTGAGTCAGGCTTCCCTGAGGAAGCATGAGAAGCAATCTTCTAAATAGATGGAGAGAGAGAGAGAGAAAAAGAGAGAGACAGAGAGAGAGACAGAGAGAGACAGAGAGAGAGAGAGAGAGAGAGAGAGAGAGAGAGAGAGAGAGGACTCCAGGTAGAGAGAATAGCATGTGCAAAGGCTCTGTGGCAAGAAAGAATACAGTGAAGAGAAGGGCCTGGGAGGTGGCTCAAGTGGCAGGAGCTGAAGGGGCAGTGGAGAGAGAGAGTAGATTTTAAAGGAGGTGGGGGTAGGGGGCTAGATCCTGCAGGGTGTATGAGTTGTCTTATCAAGTCTTACTTACCACCCAGCATAATAAAGCCAATATCCCCCTCTGGGGCAAAGTTCATGCAGACTTACAGGACTATAAAATAAGCTCAAGATTCCTCAAATATGATGCAAACGCATTGCACACACAACATTCACCTGCCCGGCCCTCTCCCTGCATTGCTCCCATAGGACTTGAGAGCCGATAGGAAAGCATGTAGCACATGCTGTTTGCTGGGCTGGGGATAATAAAGCCCTAAACAGCAAGGTGTGTTTCCTTTCCAAACAGCCTTATGTAGGGGAATCTGTATTGGCTCCAGGCTTTAAGAGATTCTGAAACCAATAGAGAAAGTGCTGGGCTAAGTCACTTCAGTCGTGTCCAACTCTGTGTGACCCTATGGACTATA
This sequence comes from Ovis aries, assembly GCF_016772045.2. Classification (NCBI taxonomy): domain Eukaryota; kingdom Metazoa; phylum Chordata; class Mammalia; order Artiodactyla; family Bovidae; genus Ovis; species Ovis aries. The sequence goes on from NC_056072.1 coordinate 37,778,918, forward strand.
GCCTACCAGGCTTCTCAGTCCATGGGATTCTCTAGGCAAGAACACTAGAGTGGGTTGTCATGCCCATCTTCAAGGGCTCTTCCAGACACAGGGACTGAACCTGCATCTCTTCATGTTTTCTGCATTGGCAAGCAGGTTCTCTACCACCACAGCCAGAAAACCACTAGGGGGAAGACATGGCTAAATGGGCAGCTGTGGTAAATCAGGAAAGGCAGGATGAGATAGGGTAAGACTGCAGACTGTGGAGCCAAACTGCACGTGTTCAAATCCTGGGTTTGTATCACTCTGAGCAGATGTTTTAACTTGTCTGTTCTGATTTTTGTCATCTATAAAATATGGATAAGAACACAGCTGCCTCATGGGCAGTATTAAATCCATTAAGTGCTTGAACAGTGCTTGGTAGTCAGTCAGTTCTGTATCAGTATTAGTTATGCTTTTATAATGGTGATCCAGGCTAGACAGAGGTTGACACAAAGAGCTGCTGACATAGAAATCCAAACTGAGAAAGCAAGGAGGAAGCTCTGTTAAGGCGTTAACATTCCTCCCAAAGAACTCGAGGAAAAGGGCACGACATCAGAGGAACCATAGCTGTTCTCGGCATAGGTTTTGTGATCGGAGAATGCTAGGTTTGCGTTGCAGTACCTCCAGTTAATAGCAATATGACCTTGGGGAAGTTACTTGACTTTTCGGCAGTTTTTCTATTCTGTACAAAGAGATTAATAATAATAATACCACCTCACTCAGGAGTTGGTAAGACGATTGTATGAGATAATAAATGCAAAATGTTGTTTAGTGCTTGACCATAAGGAGCAATTTACACACTGGAGATGTTACTAAAATAAATATAATTCAACATTCAACAGTAGTGTAATTAAATTACAGAGAATAAAAAGCTATAAGAAAGGTGGTCATATTATCATAATTATGTCATAGACCAGCTCTAGATAGCTTTAAAAACATTTCAATCATGAAACAGTTTCATAGCATGGAAGTAAATCTACAGAGAAAGACACAGCTAAATGAGTTAATATCTGTCTTGACAGTATCACTGTATAAGAAGGCATATACTGTTCTTTTACAGGTTAAGCAAATCATTATCCTTTGTTGAACTTCCTTTCTTACAGAATATATACTTGTTTGGTTTGCAAAAGACTGAGCTTGGGACGGGTAACCGGGCAGGCAGTCAAACCAAAAGAGAGAGGGAAAAAAAAATCCAGTGCCAAACTCGTCTCCTGAAGAAACAATAGCAAATCTTGAAGTGATCTGACTATATAGATACATCAATGAAGTGAGACAAGGTGTTCTCCAGTTATGTAATCTTCAAATTGCTACCTGTCATTGAGTAATCTAAGTGGGGTCACACAGGCAGGATGGCAAAAGGAATTCAAGTTAGCCTTTGTGCGTGTACTTTCTGTTCTCTGGACAGGAGTAATCAACCAGAGGAACACTTAAACCATCTTCCTGTCTTCTTCCATTGTGACATGTAAAGAATACCATTTGCATTTTAAAAAATTCAACAAGTATTTGTTAAAGAGCCTAACACTGTGGAAGGAGCTAAGGAGTAAGGACACAGCTGATGCCTCCATGGGGCTTCCAAGGCAAAGGGCACCATCCCATGAGGGCCAGCCTGAGCCGAAGGCTATGTTTCTTGGTTAAGAGAGTCCTTGAGAACAAGGCTGTGCTTAGTTGCAGCTTGAAAATCCTATGCATCTTCAGATCAGGATATAAGTACTAACTTATCAGGAAGCATCTTGGTGTGAGGAAAAGAAAACAGGTTTTAGAGTCAGAAAGACTTTACATCTGGCTTTATATCTTTATATCTTAGCTCTTCCTAGCCATTTTACCTTGGTCATCTAACTTCAGAGCCTCAGTTTCCTCTTTGGTAGAATAAGGATATTAATAGCATTTGCTCCATGGAATAACTGTGAGAACTGACAAGATGAAGTGTCCAGCCTGTGATAAGTGTTCAGGAGAGGAGTGACATCTCATGGAAGTGGGAGGAAAACATTCAGGTGTTACTGCCACAGGTGGAGTTGGTCAGTACAAGAGCTCTGGGGTACACTGGCAAGGGTCAGGTCCAAGTCATGCCTCTTTCAGAAGCATGACTTTCCTAGTTGTATTACATAGTCCAAACTTCAGTTGCCTCTTCTGTGAAATGGGGATAATGATATTATCTTCTTCGGATGTTTAAATTCTGTAAGAAGCTAAGAGCATTAAAAGTGCTCAATAAATGTTAGCCCTTGTTCAAGCTGGTTTTAGAAAAGGCAGAGGAACCAGAGATCAAATTGCCAACATCTGCTGGGTCATGGAAAAAGTAAGAGAGCTCCAGAAAAACATCTATTTCTGCTTTATTGACTATGGCAAAGCCTTTGACTTTGTGGATCACAATAAACTGTGGAAAATTCTGAGAGATGGGAATACCAGACCACCTGACCTGCCTCTTGAGAAATCTGTATGCAGGTGAGGAAGTAACAGTTAGAACTGGACATGGAACAACAGACTGGTTCCAAATAGGAAAAGGAGTACATCAAGGCTGTATATTGTCACCCTGCTTATTTAACTTCTATGCAGAGTACATCCTGAGAAACGCTGGACTGGAAGAAACACAAGCTGGAATCAAGATTGCCGGGAGAAATATTAACCTCAGATATGCAGATGACACCACCCTTATGGCAGAAAGCGAAGAGGAACTCAAAAGCCTCTTGATGAAAGTTAAAGAGGAGAGTGAAAAAGTTGGCCTAAAGCTCAACATTCAGAAAATGAAGATCATGGCATCCGGTCCCATCACTTCATGGGAAATAGATGGGGAAACAGTGGAAACAGTGTCAGACTTTATTTTGGGGACTCCAAAATCACTGCAGATGGTGATTGCAGCCATGAAATTAAAAGACGCTTACTCCTTGGAAGAAAAGTTATGACCAACCTAGATAGCATATTCAAAAGCAGAGACATTACTTTGCTGACTGAGGTCCATCTAGTCAAGGCTATGGTTTTTCCAGTGGTCATGTATGGATGTGAGAGTTGGACTGTGAAGAAAGCTGAGCACCGAAGAATTGATGCTTTAGAACTGTGGTGTTGGAGACGACTCTTGAGAGTCCCTTGGACTGCAAGGAGATCCAACCAGTCCATTCTGAAGGAGATCAACCCTGGGATTTCTTTGGAAGGAATGATGCTAAAGCTGAAACTCCAGTACTGTGGCCACCTCATGCAAAGAGTTGACTCATTGGAAAAGACTCTGATGCTGGGAGGGATTGGAGGCAGGAGGAGAAGGGGATGACAGAGGATGAAATGGCTGGATGGCATCACTGATTCGATGGACGCGAGTCTGAGTGAACTCCGGGAGATGGTGATGGACAGGGAGGCCTGGCGTGCTGCGATTCATGGGGTCGCAAAGAGTCGGACACGACTGAGCGATTGAACTGAACTGAACTTGTCAGCATGAGGCTGCCAGGATAGTATGATGATCCTTTCTTCTGAGGGTTGATTATTTGCTTACTGGGAAGGCAGACCCACTGGAAGCATAGCAGCGTGGTTAAAGAGTACAGACTTTGGTGTAAAAAACCCGAGTTCACATCTTGCCTCTATTCTTTGCTTGGTGACCTATCTAAGCCTCAGTTATTTCATCGGTCATACTAATAGTACCAATAACACTTTTTCTTCAGGGTTAAATGATTCAAATTAAATATTTGCAGTTGGTACAGAGAAAGTGCTCAGTACACTAAGCTATTAGTATTGCCTTAGAACCCATCACCATCATGGGCAAGGGGTTCATGGCTTAACACAGAATGTCCAAAGACATGTGGCCAGCCTTTCCAGTGAGTTTTGCTACCCAATAAAACCCTTTTTCCCCTGTAACTTTACCAACAAGAAAAGCTTTAGAAACAAGAATTACCCAACCAACTCACACCTTGCCAGAAATGGAAAGGACATGAACAACAGAACATACAAGGCTTTTATATGAGGGTGAAGAAATACAAGTTAGAGACCTGAAGGGTCGTGGCTGAAGTCTTGGGGCCATTTCTTCGTGAACATGGATTTGAATTCAATTTTCTTGTTTTTCAACTTTAGGGAATCCCTAAAGAGAGCGGTTCAAAAACCAGCATGAAACAACCATGGAAAATACAATAGGAGGCTCAGGGTGACTGAATGGGGGATGAAAAAAGACTCATGCTCATTTTTCATCCATTTTGAGGTGCTAGGCAGCTTGGGCTAATGGTTAAGAATAGGAAGATGAGTGTGAGATCAGATGGGGTCTGTATTTCTCTCTGTGAAAATGTGGCCAATCTGTTTAACCTCTACAAGCCTCAGTTTCTGCATGTGTAGGATGCACCCAATAATAGCACTCACAGCAAGGACAGAATAAGCTATTTGTAAAGTGCTTAGCATATTAAAAAGCAGAGACATTACTTTGCTGACTAAGGTCTGTCTATTGGTTTTTCCAGTAGTCATGTATGGTTGTGAGAGTTGGACTGTAAAGAAAGCTGAACGCTGAAGAATTGATGCTTTTAAACTGGTGTTGGAGAAGACTCTTGAGAGTCCCTTGGACTGCAAGGAGATCCAACCAGTCCATCCTAAAGGAGATCAGTCCTGGGTGTTCATTGGAAGGAATGATGTTGAAGCTGAAACTCCAGTACTTTGGCCACCTGATGTGAAGAACAGACTCATTGGAAAACACCCTGATGCTGGCAAAGATTGAAGGTGGAAGGAGAAGGAGATGACAGAGGATGAGATGGTTGGACGGCATCATCGACTTGATGGACATGAGTTTGAGCAAGCTCCAGGAGTTGGTGATGGAGAGGGAAGCCAGGTGTGCTGCAGTCCATGGGTTGGACACAACTGAGCAACTTAACTGAACTGTAGGATAAACCATGACAAATTAGAGAAGGGATATGATCAACTTTGTTATTAGAAAGAATAACATGGGAAAGCAGGCTGGATGAAGGGTAAACCATTTAATACTACATATGTGAATTCTCTGTTCATGCAGGTTTTTTAAGAAATCAGATCACCTTGCTTCCACTTTTTAAATACGTGACTTTTTTCTGTCTTTTAAAAAAATGCTGATTCATATTGAAGATTATCAATATAAAACATTCTGTCTACATCCTTAGGATGCCAGTCATTCACTCCATGATTCTGCATTCTAAAAAATATTATTCACCACTGGAGTACCCAAGCTGGACTTTGAGATGGTGGCTCTGTACTCCCTGGTAATCTATGCCAAAGATGACAGACAGGCAACAGCATCACAAACCATTTTAATGCAGACTCAAGATGTGAATGAACTACCCATCTTCACGGGATCCCTTGCTCAGGGAGACCAAGGTACAGAGCTCTTCTCTTGGGGAAGGAAGGACCCTGTGGACATATGTATGTTGATGCCATGCCCTCTCATAGCATCATGGGTCTAAGAGTGATAGTGAGAATTATGATAACAAAAGTAATAATACATGGCTGCAGAAAAGGACAGGCATTAATAATCAGACACTAGTAACGTAATTAACTGTGTAATCTTGAGTTAGTTTCTCTTTCTAATCCTCAGTAAAATAGAAATACTAGTTACCAATGATTTGGAGTGCTTAGCAATTAAAAGCACTCAGGAAATGTTCAATGTCACTATTGTCTAAATGTATCAACTCTATACCTGATACATGACAGGCAGATAAATGGTGTCTACCATCATGATGACAATGATGAATGGGAATCATCCTATACCAACATCTGTACAGAGTAAGCATAATGCATTCAGTGTTGTCTAAGATCTAGGATTGAATGAGGAGTTTCTGGGCTTATAATGGTGACACTCATTCAAGCACATCTATTTTACATTTTTTGGCAGTTACTGAGATTTATATCCTAGAAGACATGGCCCCCAACACAGTAATTTACAGAGTGGTGGCTAAGGATCCAGAGGATGCTGTTTTGGAGGTAATTCATGGTTTACGGCAGAGACCGTCAGTGCCTGGTAGTTTTATGTGCAACTACATTCACAAATAAAGCCATGGAGATGATCAGGTCAATTATACCCACAATTCAGGTTCTGGATATACTATTGCCTCAATTATAAGGACACTGCAGGTGAAGATGATTCAAAACTGGGTTGTCTGGGCAATTGCTTCCTTTCTGGGACATTCCACTCTGTGCATGCAGGTCCAGCCTTACATAACTTTTGACAAAAGATGCCAAGCATTTTAGTTCATTCTTGGGAATTTTGGCTACACATACTGTTGACAAACACTACAACTTCCTGGCAGAATTGATTTCAAATGCTATTTGAAAATGCTGAGTCTGGTCCTCAGGGTTGATAACAGCCCCAAGAATGCATTTATGTAGAATAGGTATTCTCTAGAATACCTCTAAAGAATGTGCGAGCAGGAGGAAACTATGGATTTAGACCCTAGAGGCTTGGATTTAAGTCCCAACTTTATTTGTTTAAGTCCTTTACCATTCTTGCTTCTATGTTTCAGCTGTAAAGTTGGGAAAAGAATATAGCTTTGTTTTCTCTCATACTGCTTTCTCTCATATTGTAATCGACTTCAGTTCAGTTCAGTTCAGTTCATTTCAGTCGCTCAGTCCTGTCCGACTCTTTGCGACCCCATGAATTGCAGCATGCCAGGCCTCCCCATCCATCACCAACTCCTGAAGTTCACTCAGACTCACGGCCATCGAGTCAGTGATGCCATCCAGCCATTTCATCCTCTGTCGTCCCCTTCTCCTCCTGCCCCCAATCCCTCCCAGCATCAGAGTCTTTTCCAATGAGTCAACTCTTCCCATGAGGTGGCCAAAGTACTGGAGTTTCGGCTTTGGCATCATTCCTTCCAAAGAAATCCCAGGGTTGATCTCCTTCAGAATGGACTGGTTGGATCTCCTTGCAGTCCAAGGGACTCTCAAGAGTCTTCTCCAACACCACAGTTCAAAAGTATCAATTCTTTGGCACTCAGCCTTCTTCACAGTCCAACTCTCACATCCATACATGACCACTGGAAAAACCATAGCCTTGACTAGATGGACCTTAGTCGGCAAAGTAATGTCTCTGCTTTTGAATATGCTATCTAGGTTGGTCATAACTTTTCTTCCAAGGAGTAAGCGTCTTTAATTTCATGGCTGCAGTCACCATCTGCAGTGATTCTGGAGCCCCAAAAAATAAAGTCTGACACTATTTCCACTGTTTCTCCATCTATTTCCCATGAAGTGATGGGACCAGATGCCATGATCTTCATTTTCTGAATGTTGAGCTTTAAGCCAACTTTTTCACTCTCCTCTTTCACTTAATGAACTTAAAAAGCAGTTTTTACTGTGAAAGATATTTACTGTGAAATATCTTGCAAATGACAGGATTTGTATTTCAGCATCAATTTTTGATGCCATATAGACTGGTTATGGCAATCCACTGCAGTATTCTTGCCTGGAAAATCCCATGGACAGAGGAGCCTCGTGGGCTACAATCCATGGGGTCACAAAGAGTCAGATATGGCTGAAGTGACTAAACCACCACCACCGCCACACTGGTTATGACATTATTTGGCTTTACTGTTTTTAGCTAATGGATCGACAGACAAGAATATCACGGCATTGCACTTTCCTAGTGGTCCAGTGGTTCAGTCTCTGCGCTTCTACTGCAGGAGGCATGTGATTCCTGGTTGGGGGACTAAAATCCTGCATGCCTTGGAGTACCAAGGGGGGGAAAAAAACCAATATCATGGCCTTTAATTTTTAATGTTGTATTGTTTTTCCAAACTGGTGAAAAATTAGAGAATTGTCCATACCGATGCTGTAATTCCAACATTTACAATGTACTAGTGATACTGCTGGGTCTTTATCCAAGGTGACTTGACTTTTATAAAACTGTCTTTAAACAGTGGATGGCCACCAGTATCTAAGGCCTTGTCCATGTGGCTTTTTAAGGTACTGAACACACACAAGTAATTACATGAATGAACACTGCTATTGTCAAGCATCCCTACACACATTGTCTTCTCTTCCTCCCCAGAGCACAATACCACATCCAGGATGGGACTGGAAAGGTCACAGCTTCCTGTGCAACATGCAATTAAGCCACCTAATCATGCATACTGCTCCAAATCAACATGTTCAAGATTATAGTGTTGAATCCAGGACTGAGCAACTCCAACCACACGGGTATCAGATATCATATCACAATTGCTTCCTTGCTGTTCTCTATGACAGCTCACCCACCATGTTGACATTTTTAGGGTGGAAAACACATCACAGTTCCAAGAGGGTTTAGCTGTGACTTTAATGTGCAACCACAATGACTTACTAGCCAATTAATGCTAGTAATTCATGTCAAAGGAAAGACTCCCAAAGGCTTGCTCATAGAGATTAAATGTTTCTGGTCCTGGCCCTATACTTTTCTCAGAAGAGAACTGGTTCCTGGGCCATATTTGAAAGTCTCATGAAATGTTCTTTGTGAATTTTACCAAACATGGAATGACATTTCAGTATTGATACTGGCTGTGGAAACTTACATTTAGATCCACTCCTACACACATCCTTCTAACACAGGAGACCAGATCAGATGTGTTATTCAAGTATTCATGATTGGGCAACAACTTTCTTTTGTATTTGACTTCACGTTGATTCAGAGAAAAACTGGTTGCAATCTGGGAGATAGCTCACCACTGTTTTGGAGTCTGATGTAGGATGATGATAATAAGGACACGAATAACTGTTAAGGGACTTCCCTGGTGGTCCGGTGGCTAAGAATTCGCCTGCCAATGCAGGGTATATGGGTTCAGTTTCTAGTCCAGGAAAACCCCACAGGCCATGGGGCAACTAAACACGTGCCACAACTGCTGAGCAACTAGAGAGTAGCCCCAGCTCGCCACAACTAGGGAAAGCCTGTGGACAGCAGTGAAAACCCAACACAGCCAAAAATAAAAGAAGTAAACACGTTTTAAAAATTACGCTTAGAAAAACAACTGTTTTTATTGGATGATAGGCACACACCTATCATTGAATCCCTATGGTAATCACTGAACTAGAAGCTATTGCCTACAATGATATTAAGTAACGGATCAATATATTAAATATTGATCCATGGATCAATACTTCTTGATCCATGGATCAACAAACTAATATATTATGCCTTTAATTTACAGATGAAGCCCATTAGGCTAATAGGATTAAGCAATTTGCCTGAAGAACAATTAGTGTACTTGAAATTCAAACTCATGTTCCTTTTGCTCTAAAGCCAGGGTGTTTCTTCTCATACAACCAAAACCTGACCAAAGTGTATTCCATAAAACACAAGTCCCACCAGATGCTCTAAGAGAAGCATAAAAAATTCTATGATTAAATGATTTGGGGAAATGACGTTTGCTTATCTCTTCTGAATTCACAACACCCAGCATATTAAATTCCCTTAGGAGTTCTCTAATAGAGAGATGCTTGCTTAATCAGATTTGTTATAATTGTTTGTTCATAGCACTTTTTATATGAAATGTAACACCTGTTTACATTTCATGTAATGCATAACTAGTATGCCACAGGGTAGAAAGATTATACTAGCTCCTGCTATTAGATTGATAAAACTGGACATATATCTCTGGGGTTGTTACAATGATGAAAGATGAAATTCCAGACGAAGTCCTGGCCCATAATAAATAATATACCAAAAATTGATTTTATCCTTATCTAGCCCACTAATTTCCAGGACTAAGATTTTTCATGCTTGACCACGAATGTTACTGTACATGTTCAAAGATCCTGGAAACTCTGGTTCATGTGTTATTCTTAGAGAAAGAAAAAGTTAAACTTCTTGTCCTGAACAAGCTGAAAATCAAAGACTTTACTTACCATGAGGACAAACCAGTCCTCCAAAATCCGGACAGACTGGTGAATCCAGAGAGTCACAGCCAAGTTCTGCTTACTTGGAGCAGAAACTGCTAGAAGTGTGAGCAGGTATAAAGACATACCATGGTAATTTTGATGAACTGCTGGAGGTTGAATGTGAAGTACTTTGAGACAAAGTGCTGGGTGCCACAGTCTTAGGGGGATCCCATATTTTCATAGCTTTTACCACCAGGAACTCACAGGTTTTCACAGTGAAGATTCCAAAAAGATTGCCCTGTATCTTGGGGAGAATGAGAGAAAGAAGAGAATCTTTGTGAAACAAACCCAGAACTTTCTCTTAACAAAGCCTACACTCTTGGGGAAAAGACTTTTTCTGAACCTTACCTCATCTGGAATACAGACACCTACACACATTCCCTTATGTAAATCATATTCAAGGTTCAGAAACCTAAAGACAAAATCTTGAGAGATGTCTAGGGAAATAAACTGTCATACCTATAGCGGAACAAGGATAAGAAATAAAGCAGGCTTCTCGTTAGGAACCACGCAAATAAAAAAGAGAGGAGAATAATTTTAAAAGTTGAAAGAAAAATATCAAGAAGTCTGCATTCTTTGAAATTACCCTTCCAAGACTAGAGAGGAATAAAGACTTTTTCAGCCTAGCACAAACTGAGGAAATGAATCACCAGCATACCTGACCCGCAAGAAATGTTAAAGTTCATCAGCAAGAGGGTAAATAAGGTAGGTAAAAACTCAGATCTGCATCTAGAAAGGAAGAGCACAAGAGAAGAAATGCTTAAATGTAAAGTAATTTTTACTTTCAATTGACATAAAAGATAATTTTATTTAATAGTAACAATGTAGTAAAGATTACAGTATATTGTTAAGTGAAATGAATATCAGTAATATCACAAGTAGGAAAAGAGAAGAATTGGGACTATTCTGTTATATGCTATCTATACTGTTACTGCTATACTCTCTAAAAAGCAACATAGTGTTATTTGAAGCTACCTTTAGATTAGTCAAAAATGTGCACTGAAAACTCTGAGGCAACAACAAAAAAATTAAGAAGAAATAAAACTGATATGCTACTAGAGGAGACAAAATAGAATTATATAAAATATTCAATTCAATTCAAGAGGGGAGAAAATGACAGTTGAAATGAACAGAAAATAGTTACAAATGTGGGAGATATTAATTCAACTAAAACAAAGTCTGAATGCATCAACTCAAAGATACAGATTGTCAGAGTAGATTAAAAACAAAAGGCCCAGCTGTTAATATATGATGTCTGCAAGAAACATACTTTAAATATAAACACTCAAAAATAGGCTAAAAGTAAAAGGAATGGAAAAAAGATACCATGTTGACATCAATCCCTGTAAAGCTGGAGGGAAAAAAAAGTGAAAGTGTTAGTTGCCCAGTTGTGTCCGACTCTTTGCAACCCCATGGACTGTAGCCCACAGGCTCCTCTGTCCACGGAGTTATCCAGGCAAGAATACTGGAGTGGGTTGCCATTCCTTCCTCCAGGGAATCTTCCTGATTCAGGGTTTGAATTCAGGTCTCCTGCAATGCAGGCAGATTCTTTACCACCTGATCCACCAGGAAAGCTGGAGCAGCTATATTAATTTCAAACAGAAAATGGGGAGTAGGCATCCATGGAATGTCCATAAAGGGCAACTCAGCCATATTTAGGGTCTGTCTAGGGATGATTAAAAAAAATGACTGCAGATAGAAGATCCCCCTTCTTCCCCACCCCACAGTAATGAGATCCCTGGTGACTTGAAGCTGACCTACTCTTCACCTCAGAGGTCTTTCCAATGCTTTCCTGGGTTTCAGGTCTACCCCAACTCTCCATGTCATCCCACACAAATCACCACTTCTCCGCCTACCTTAACCTTCCTGGTTCCATGGTGATGGGACTAGTGGTGATAAGAGGGGTGCATGCGGCTTTCTCTATTGTCAATACACTGAAAGGCAGTTTTGGACATCTGTGTAGAGTATATCAGTTTAATTCTGCCTTAAGAATCCTACTTTCTGGGACAGTGCAGATGCCTCTGACTGTCATGAATAAGAAGTGTGTTGGGGAGGAAGAGTTATCTTGCTCAATATGTATTCCATCTTTTCCTTTCTTCAAGAACTTACTCCCTCATAGTTGCTTTTCAAAGTAGCACGTTATGCCTTGTCTATCAAAACAGTTAATTAGCCCCTTGTAAAAATATGTCCTGGCTTTGAGGACAAGCAACCACGGGACTGTGGGAGAGATGAGTGAAGGGTTAAGGGTGAGAAGGATGAAAGATAAAATGGGACTATTTTTATGACATAAGATTTAATCACTCTATGTGAAGGTAAAATATATCATTCAAGATATGCCAATGGTGAATGGAATTGATCCCTTAATTTCTCTTTCTGATTTTTCATTGTTAGTATATATAAATGCAAGTGATTTCTGGGTATTGAGTTTGTACCCTACAATATTGTTAAATTCACTGATTAGCTCTAGTAATTTTCTGACACTGTCTTTAGGGTTTTCTATGTATAGTATCATGTCACCTGCAAACAGTGAGAGCTTTACTTCTTCTTTTCTGAACTGGATTCCTTTTATTTCTTTTTCTTCTCTGATTGCTGTAGCTAGGACTTCCAGAACTATGTTGAATAATAGTGGTGAAAGTGGACACCCTTGTCTTGTTCCTGATCTTAGGGGGAATGCTTTCAGTTTCTCACCATTGAAAATAATGTTTGCTGTAGGCTTATCATAAATGGCCTCTACTATGTTCAGGCAGGTTCCTTCTATGCCCATTTTTTGAAGAGTTTTAATCATAAATGGGTGCTGAATTTTGTCAAAGGCCTTTTCTGCATCTATTGAGATTATTATATGGTTTTTATCTTTCAGTTTGTTAATATGGTGTATCACATTGATTGATTTGTGTATACAGAAGAAGCCTTGCATTCCTGGAATAAACCCAACTTGATCATGGTCTATGAGCTTTTTGATGTGTTGCTGAATTCTGTTTGCTAAAATTTTGTTGAGCCCATTCACCATTGCAACAAAAAGAATTAAATATACAGGAATAAACTTACCTAAGGAGACAAAAGAACTGTACACAGAAAATTATAAGACACTGATGAAAGAAATCAAAGATGACATAAACAGATGGAGAGATATTCCATGTTTCTGGGTAGGAAGAATCAATATTGTGAAAATGACTATATTACCAAACACAGTCAACACATTCAATGTGATCTCTATCACATTACCAGTGGCATTTTTCACAGGACTAGAACAAAAATTTTCACAATTCATATGGAAACACAAAAGACCCCAAATAGCCAAAGCACTCTTGAAAAAGAAGAATGGAGCTGGAGGAATCAATCTTCCTGACTTCAGATTATATTACAAAGCTACAGTCATCAGGGTAGTATGGTACTGGCACAAAAGCAGAAATATAGAGCAATGGAACAAGATAGAAAGTCCAGAAATAAACCCATGCACCTATGGGTACCTTATTTTTGACAAAGGAGGCAAGAATATACAATAGGGCAAAGGCAGCCTCTTCAATAAATGATGCTGGGAAAACTGGACAGCTACATGTAAAAGGCATGCCAAAGTTAATAACAGCTCTTAGAAAACAGATCTTAAATATATATTGTCATTTCATTAGTAAACTTTTATTTTCTTTTGGGCATTATGTAATAGAATAAGCAAAGGATCAGCTAACATAAACCAGCATTCTGATAACTTTCTGGGAAGATTTTTTTAAAAATTCCAATAAAGAATAATTTCTGGATGTTTCATGGTAACGCTTGAAAGATAAAATACATACCACTTAATGATAAATAGAAGTTGTTTCTGTGGTTTTGTTATTTTTCCCTCTTTGATAAAACACGTGCAATGAACCATTGTAAGCCACAGATTTTATCTGGAAATAAGCAATATTTTCCATTCAGTCAAGTATATTGACTGAAAGCTGATGATGATCAGATTTTTATGATAGATGTTTGGATATTCTAAGAGGCATAATTAGTGATGGAATTATCAAAAGATTCAACAATTATACTGCAGTCGAGTTTATAATTATGGATCTAAGGATTTTAATTATATACTCCTGTTTTATAACAGCTGTAAAAACAAACATTCAAGAGGAGAAAAAGATGAGCCTATTGAGTGAGAAACCAGAATATATAAATTGTGCTTTATAATTTGGGGTGGCAATTCTGCTTTTAATGGCCTGTTTTTAAGTATAATTATTTTAGGGAAAAGGCCCATGTTTCCTTTGAATGGCATCACTTTCAACTTTTTAAGTTTTATGTGTGTGGAAGGGGTGCACACCTCAAATAAGGTAGGGTAGCTCCTAAGTGGAGGAAAAGGGTGGCTGTCATTTTGGAAGCAGGAGGAACTCTAAAACCTGCCATGGCTCTTGTCAAAAGGTTGGGGAGGGGACACCATGCCAGGAGCCAGCACCTGAGAATCTCTAACTTACGGCTATTTACAGAACAAAAAGCTGCCATACTGAAATCCAACAAAACAAGGTAAAACAAAAAAACAAAGCCTTCTTGCTGTTCATATTTGAAAAGTTAACCAGAAATTAACATCACTTTATCTGGATAGTGGCTATCCTATACAGATCTCTGCCCAAATTCATTAAAATGGAAATTCTTTTGCACCTAGTAGAAAAACTAACTTTTTCTGGCTGCTCGAAGTCAATTATTAAGATAGCAAGGGAATAACTGACTTTTGCATAACTGGTTTGTGATAGTATAGATGTATCAATACTCATATTATCCGCATTTGTGTCTTTCTTTTACATAAACAGGCAGTGGCTGTTCTTGATTCATAAGGACTCTCAACAATTTTGCAGGATAACTTGACAAATTCATTTTATTGCTTTAAAATTTTCATTTCATTGTGCGGGAACACTTAATGTGAGATCTACTCTCTTAATGGACTTTTAAGTGTACAATACAATATCATTAACTATAGACACAAGGGTCTAGCCCCTTTCTAGAACTTATCTTGTATGACTGCAGTATTAAAACCGTGGAATAACAACTCTTCATTTTCCCCTCCTGCCCATCCCTGGTAATCACCACCCCTCTCTCTGCTTTTATGAGTTTGATTAGATACCCAACAGGAATCATGCAGTATTTTTCCTTCTGTGACTGGCTGATTTTACTTAGCATCATGCTTTTAGGTTATATCTATGTTGTTGTATACTGCCAGATTTTCTTCTTTTAAAAGATTAAATGATTTTCTTTATATGTATATAGCACATTTTCTTTATCTGTCAGTGGACATTTAGCTTATTTCTATATCTCAGCTATTGTGAATAATTCTGCAGTTTGAGAGTGATGATATCTCTTTGATATCCTGATTTCAATTTTACAGATTCAGTGGAATCACTATCAAAGTCTCAGTGATGTTTTTTATAAAAATGAAAAAAAATAATTCTAAAATTTCATAGGGAACCACAAAAGACCAGGAATTGCCGAAACAATTTCGAGAAGGAAGAATTAAGCTAGAAGTATCTCACTTCCTCATTTCAAAATTCATTACAAAGAAAATTAAAATAAAATGGTACTGCATAAACATCGATGTGTAGACCGATAAAATAGAACAGACAGCCCAGAAGTAAATCTATTCATGCTGCTGCTGCTGCTTCTAAGTCGCTTCAGTCGTGTCCGCCTCTGTGCAGCCCCATAGACACCAGCCCACCAGGCTCCCCAGTCCCTGGGATTCTCTAGGCAAGAACACTGGAGTGGGTTGCCATTTCCTTCTCCAACGCATGAAAGTAAAAACTGAAAGTGAAGTCGCTCAGTCGTGTCCGACTCTTAGCGACCCCATGGACTGCAGCCCACCAGGCTCCTCCGTCCATGGGATTTTCCAGGCAAGAGTATTAGAGTGGGGTGCCATTGCCTTCTCCGATGTTTAGGTTTTACTATGTTCTGGCTTTGTGATTTTGGCAAATCTCACCTCTCTGTGCCTCAGTTGATTTGTAATGAGGTTAATAATAGCACCTACCTCAGGGTGATTCTGAAGATTAGATAAGGTCATACATTATCTAATGTGGTGGCTCAGAGGTTAAAGTGTCTGCCTGCAGTATAGGAGACCTGGGTTTGATCCCTGGGTCGGAAAGATCTCCTGGAGAAGGAAATGGCAACCTACTCCAGTATTCTTGCCTGGAGAATCCCATGGACCGAGGAGCCTGGTGGGCTATAGTCCACAGGGTCGCAAATCGTCGGACACGACTGAGCGACTTCACTTTCACTTTCACCTGAGGATGATTCTGAAGATTCAGTTCAGTTCAGTTGCTCAGTCGTGTCCGACGCTTTGTGATCCCATGAATCGCAGCACGCCAGGCCTCCCTGTCCATCACCAACTCCCGGAGTTCACTCAGATTCACAGCCATCGAGTCAGTGATGCCATCCAGCCATCTCATCCTCTGTTGTCCCCTTCTCCTCCTGCCCCCAGTCCCTCCCAGCATCAGAGTCTTTTCCAATGAGTCAACTCTTCACATGAGGTGGCCAAAGTACTGGAGTTTCAGCTTCAGCATCATTCCTTCCAAAGAAATCCCGGGGCTGATCTCCTTCAGAATGGACTGGTTGGATCTCCTTGCAGTCCAAGGGACTCTCAAGAGTCTTCTCCAACACCACAGTTCAAAAGCATCAATTCTTTGGCACTCAGCTTTTTTCACAGTCCAACTTTCACATTCATCCATGACTACTGGAAAAATCATAGCCTTGATTAGACGGACCTTTGTTGGCAAAGTAATGTCTCTGCTTTTCGATATGCTATCTAGGTTGGTCATAAATTTTCTTCCAAGGAGTAAGCATCTTTTAATTTCATGGCTGCAGTCACCATCTGCAGTGATTTTGGAGCCCCCAAAAATAAAGTCTGACACTGTTTCCACTGTTTCCCCATCTATTTCCCATGAAGTGATGGGACCAGATGCCATGATCTTCATTTTCTGAATGTTGAGCTTTAAGCCAACTTTTTCACTCTCCTCTTTCACTTTCATCAAGAGGCTTTTTAGCTCCTCTTCACTTTCTGCCATAAGGGTGGTATCATCTGCATATCTGAGGTTATTGATATTTCTCCTGGCAATCTTGATTCCAGTTTGTGCTTCTTCCAGCCCAGTGTTTCTCATGATGTATTCTGCATAGAAGTTAAATAAGCAGGGTGACAATATACAGCCTTGATGTACTCCTTTTCCCATTTGGAAGCAGTCTGTTGTTCCATGTCCATTCTAACTGTTGCCTCCTGAGCTGCATACAGGTTTTTCAAGAGGCAGGTCAGGTGGTCTGGTATTCCCATCTCGATAAGGTCATACATGCAAAGGCCTTAGAACAGTGCTTGACAGATGATAGTATTCAATAATAGATAATGTTAGAATTCTTCTTTGATAATAAACTCTGAGCTTTTCTCTTATCTTTCTGCCTACTCTGATTTTCTATCCCTGCTCATCCTCCTTCTGTTAGATCTTCCAGTGTTTTTCTGGGCTTCATCTTAGTCTTCCCTTGCCCTCTGTTCCTTTCCCTCCCTTATTTCCCTTTAAACAGTAACACTGAGTTGTTGCCATTCAGTTGCTAAGTCATGTCCAACTCTTTGTGACCCCATGGACTGTAGCACGCTGGGCTTCCCTTTCCTTCACTATCTCTCAGAGCTTGCTCAAACTCAGGTCTACTGAGTCGATGATGCCATCCAACCATCTCATCCTCTGTTGCCCACTTCTCCTCCTGCCTGAAATCTATCCAACCTCAGGGTCTTTTCCAAAGAGGTGGCTCTTCATACCAGGTGGCCAAAGTATTGGAGTTTCAGCTTCAGCATCAGTCCTTCCAATGAATATTCAGGGTTGATATCCTTTAGGATTGACTGGTTTGATCTCTTTGCTGTCCAAGGGACTTTCAAGAGTCTTCTCCAGCACCACAGTTTGAAAGCATCAATTCTTCGGGGTTCAGCTTTCTTCATGGTCCAACTCTACTGCCACTGTATCTTCATCTGTGTAAACACTCTAAATCCCCACCTTAAATATTTAAAAACAAGTTTAAATATAATGTGTTTTTTTTTTTAAAGATTTTGTTGTTGTGGACCATTTTAAAAGTCTTCATTGAATTTTTTACCATACTGTTTACCTACCATTTCATGTTTTGATTTTTTGGCCACAATGCATGTGGGATCTAAGCTCCCTGACCAGGGACAGAAAGTGCAACCCCTTCATTGGAAGGCAAAGTCTCAAGCACTGGACCACCAGGGAAGTCTCAATGGGAGACAGGCAGTATAACAAGACGGTCTGAAGTCAGAAAGATGTGGGCTTGAGGTTTAGGTTAACCATGGCCTAGTTAATTGTTCGGGGATCATTTCCTCGACATTTGTACGCCTCAGCTTCCTCATCTGTAAGATGGGGCTGAGAATAGTACCAATATCTTAGCATCATTTTAAGGATTAAATGAGACAGTCCAGGGAAAAGGGCTAAGCACAGAATCTGAGTCAGAGTAGAGGGTAGCCATCACTATTGTTTCCATGAACACAGAGAAATCCAGAAGAATCCTGTTACTGCTCTTGAAGCATGGAAGCCCTAATTCTCCTTGCTGGGTTTGGCCTGCAGTCTGGGCTCTGACATTTCTGATTTCCAAGCATCTCTGAAAGCAAATAGTCATGAACAAACCTTTCAGAGAAGAGAATAAAGTGGATTTGGAAGCTAAGTCCACTCAGAAAGACATAAAACTCCCCTTGCCATACTTGCCCCTGTGAGCTGTTGAAATAATTCTCAACTAAGGAGTGAGGCTACCATTGTTATTCTTATAGCTGAGATACTTCTTTACTAGTTGATGGTGTTATTACAGATAAAATGGGGAGAAATGAATCTAAGTTGCCTGGTCCCACAGAGAGTTAATTTCTCATCCCTTGGACTGCCTTCCTGTTCTGGGGATCATTCATTTAGGTGGTTTTCCCGGTGATGGCCCTGGCTGCCTAGCAACCATCAGCTCCAACCTTCTCTGAATAGCGGCAGGAGTTGTTCATATCAATGCCATCAATTTTTTTAAAGACTATCTCATTTTATGAAAAATTAAACCTCATAAAAATGCAGCTTCCCAATATATGTTGTTCCCAAACAGTGGTTGACAACTCTAATACAGAAACTGAATTGAGAACTGCAAATTCTTGAGTGGTTAGGCACATAAATGTAGGTGTCTTTTAAAAAATCGTATATTTTTAAAATATATAACCAGTGCTTTTGAGCACTCTCAAGTAATGTAACCACCAGCCGTCCTTCGTCCTCCCACCATGAAATGGGCATCATTATTCCTGTGTTTGCCCTAAAAGTAGATAGGTGATGGATTCTTCTGCAGTTCCTGAATGCTAATTTCTACCACATTGTTCTACAGCAAAAGCAGAACTCAATTCTATCTTATTTATGTGTGTAGAAATGGATGGTATGAATTTAAATTAATCAGAACACCGTGATGCATCAGCAAATCAATAAATTAAAAGGTCACAAATTTCTCCAAATGATTTTTAGGCTGCTTTGTAATCCTTCTGGGTTTAATCTTCTCTATTAAATTATCTCTGGGTCTACACAATTATTAAGCCAGCAGTGCTCAGTTTAATTAACTCCTGGTATTAATCCTCCCATGGATTATTTGCCTGAGCTTTTTCTAATAATTTGTTACCTATTCCAGAAACTTGAACCTCACCTACCCTCTTTGGCAAAACAACAACAACCAAAGGCCCCCCAAACCCAAGCAAGCTGACTTAGTGATGCAGTGTGGTAAGTAAAGAAGCATTATGAAAAGCCCAGCTCGTAGACTAGAGGCACGCCACTTGGATTTTCTAAGCTTTACTGTATCTATCTGTGAAATGGGGAATAATATCAGTACCTATGGCAGAGTTGTTATGATCATTAAAACACAATGTATTTGAAGCATTTAACAGAAAACTAGAAGATAATATAAATGAAAGTCAAGGAAAACAGACAACTTAAAGTATTGCTTGTACCTCTGAGTTGCGTGTGCTTAGTCACTCAGTCATGTTTGACTCTTTGTGACCTCAAGGACTGTAGCCCACCAGGCTCCTCTGTCCATGGAATCCTCCAGGCAAGAATACTGGAGTGGGAGGCCATTCCCTCTCCAGGGGATCTTTCTGACCCAGGGATTGAACCTGGGTCTCCTGCATTGCAGGCAGATTCTTTACTGTCTGAGCCATCAGGAGAGCCCCTGGTGGTACCTACGCACATAAAATTAGATGAATAGACATCTCAATATTTCTGTTTTCCCCCTCCACAGCTCTCTGTCCTCTCAGCCCTCCCTGAAAAAAGTGTGCCTTCGGCATCACCAAGTCAACAGAAAACAATCTGTCAAGTTCTCATTAAACAATCAGTATTCTTTTCTAAATGTAACTCTTTTTCACTCAACTTTAGCTTTCGTTGGAGTGTTGTAAGACATACATTCTCAGATAACATACTGAATATAACAGATTAGGAAAATCCATTTTTAATATTTAAGGGCAAATGAAGTGGCTTGAAGTTGGTTGAATGGAGTACAATTTCATCAGCATCATCATAGGCAAACATGAGCATGTTCACATGTAGTGGGTGGGAGGGGGGTGGCCCAGAGTACAGAGAGGTTTCAAGACTGGTTCTTGGAGGTGCATGTCATCTGGTTATTTCAGTGTCTCTGCAATATTTTTTTTTCCTCATCCTGTCCAATAAACAGTACTTCCTTTCCCTGGAGGGTTCTAGCTTCACAATCGACAGCATCGGAATAATTTCTACATCAGCAGTGTCTGATTTTGAGAGTGAAGCTAGAAGGTAAATACTGCTAGTGGCTTTTCATTTACTCAAAATGTCTACCCTTCGGTCCATAGTTCCCTTTTTGAGAGGATTTCACCCCATCTGGCTTCAATGTGCTCCCAAATGAACATGCTTTTGGCATTGCCTTAGATATTAAATCATCATCTAAACTGTAATTGCACAGTTATTGGTTTAGGTACTAGCTGTGGCTATTAGGGCTCTTCTCTTCATCATCCACTTTCTTCAAAGCCAGGCATCAAGGTGATTTCGGTGATGGCGTTTGTGACCTGCCGTAGAAGGCAGTGGGGACTTCTCCCTGGATGGCTGGGGGCACAGAATTCATTCCCAGTGTAATCCAGTGACTCTGAAAAGTTAATGGACTGACATTTTCTCCTGATTTCCTCCACATCTGCTGTAGGGGGTCGGTTCACAGCTCTTATTTCTATTTTTATAATGGTTTTTATGACCACCCTTTTCAGTCTTATGTTCTGCATCAAAGTGCTTTACAGGGAAAAGAAATAGACCTTTAAACCATTCTAGTCAGCTTGCTCCTGAATCTCATAAGAACATTCTTCATGATTATGAAAGCTGAAGATGCAATATATCCTGGGTTAGTGTCTTCAGTAAAACAGACTGAGGATTCAAAAATGGGATGTCCCTGTCCCATATATATGTACACAAATGAACTTATAAAACAGAAAGAGATTCACAGACTTGGTTACCAGGGGGTGAGGTGGGGGGAGAGATAGTTAGGGAGCTGGGGATCAACAAGTACATACTGCTGTATTTAAAATGGATAACCAACAAGGACCTGCTGTATAGCACTGGGAACTCTGCTCAATGTTATGTGTCAGCCTGGATGGGAGAGGGGTTTGGAGGAGAATGGATACATGTATATGTGTGGCTGAGTCCCTCTGCCGTCCACCTGAAACTATCACAGCATTGTTAATTGGCTATACTTCAATATATTAAAAAAAAATAGTTTAAAAATGGGATGTAACTGAAGTCAGCAGGAGAAGCATGCTTCTAAATTTGTATTTATCATTATTTGGGAGGTGGAAATTGCCAGAATCTTTATCCATTTCCCCTTACTCTCAAAATCCTCTGCCCCCATGTTTAACTGATCACATAAATAGTTTTGGAGTAATGGATCATGTCTGTACCAGATTTCATGTTTTCTTTTGTTGGCCTGGTATCTTCATGGAAAAATAATTATGTATATCCCAGATACTTAAAAATCTTAAGACTTGTTAAAAATGGGAGTAAAATTATTAACGAGAGTTTAAGAAATTAATTCTTTCACAAAAAGTGACAACTAAAGCTTTCCCTTTTCTCAGAATCTTTGATATCAGAGGATATGGCACTGAAAGAATTCGGCTCTGCTTGAAGAATCTAAATAAATAATTCTTTTGCTAAAGTTTTGCAATGGCTTTTCACTGCTACTCTATGGAGAGCAGACTACTCCTTAGTTTTCCAACCTCCAGTTTCCAGTCACTGAACAGACCTTTAAATGAGAATAAAGGAAATTTTGGAATGCCTCATTGGCAAAGGAATCTAAACAATTCTCTCTCTTTAAGGAGATATAAGGGCTGTGACATCAGTTATTCAAATCCATATGAAAGAGTTAACAAGGCTCATTTCTTCCTTACTCTTTTGCAGTCAACTCTTCCGCATATGGCTAGACCAAATGAATCCTGCCCGCATCGTATTCCTTCTATTCCTCTAGTGATTCTTTCTAGAATTATTAAAGAAATGTCTTTATTCTTATAAGTGGATTGGCTTTATGATTTTTGTCGAGTTATCTCATAAATAATCATTTTATTGTAGGAGAGGTTTTGAAATAAGAACTGTTTTGATTTTTAGGATTAAATAAATGGAAAATAGTAATTTTGGTTTCAATTATCAGTATACTTCTATTTAGAATAGTTTTTTTTTTTTTTTCCTGGAAAGGTGACCAACAGTCCCAACTGCCTGGGCAGTTTCTGGGGTGTGTGTGTGTAGGACTTTCCATGCTACACTGGATCTTGTATGCTTAGTCACTCAGTTATATCTGAACCCACGGACTGTAGCCTTCCAGGCTCTTCTGTGCATGGGATTTTCCCTGCAAGAACACTGGAGTGGGTTGCCATTTCCTCCTTCAGGGGGCAGTCCTGGGCAAGCTGAGACCACTGGTGACTGACGAACACAGACTATGAATGTGAACATTCATCTTTCCATTAGGATACATTTCATACTTTCATTCTTCAAATCCATAAATATTTCTGCTGAGATAGAAACTTTTTAATCATCTAACTGGCCTACTCTTTTCTCATAATCATTATGTTGCTTTGAAGTGTTTTTACATCTTCTTTGTATTTGTCAGTCAGTTTTCCGTATTGAAAAGTCAGTGTTTAAAGGTAAGAGCCCATACCCATAGCTCTGCTTTGCTCTGCCACACTAAGGAATTCCCTTCAGTTTTTTATTACTGATGGGGATTGAGAGACTTCTCTAAATTCCTGCCTGTCCTTTCAACGGATTTGACTAATTTCATTCTTAACCACTGCCAACTGTTAAAATAACTGGTCTGACTGACATTTTAACTAAATGAATCAATTGTTTTCACTGGTCAGTTAAAGTGAAACAAATTCTATTTCTGGGAAAGCCTGTCAATTACTATAAAATCTTGGCTGTTTTTCTTGTTGCTACCCTTTCAGTTTCTCACTAGTTACTAAAGTGGTTGATCCTGGAGGACTGTTTACTGCTGGGAATCTAAAGGTTTTCCTCATCAATGTCAACAATAAGGACCCCATTCTTACCTGCAGGTAAGGAAATAAAATGTATTCTTTTAAATTGGTCTTGAAAATCGAATATGAAAATGTAGTCTCTGAAATTCATTAGTGAAATTTCCATTAGAATGAAATAGCTTTTCTTTTCTTTCTCCCCTGAGAAGGAAAAGAAAAAAGGAAAAAAAAAGTCAGATGTAAGCAATCTCTTAAGCTTGCAAAGAAAAGGCTTTCTTAACAACTGAAAGCAAAGTAGTTTTTTAAAAGCATAAAACATATTGAAATTGCAATAGAATTAGGTATTAATGCAAAATATTCTTAATATCTGATGGGCTGAATTCTCTCTTATTGCTCTCAAGGAAAATTCTGGTGATAGTTATCACCAATAAGTTTATAAAACCATACTGAAGGGACAGCATTTCTAAAAAACTAGTGTTTACACTAGGAAGCTAAGAGCTCAGTGGTTTAGCATAGTCTCTACAGCCAGATAGCCTTGGGGTCAAATCCTCTCTTAGACACCTTGGTATTTACTTTTGAAAGTTACTTACTTTCTTAAAATTTGTTTCCACATCTATAAAATGGTACCTACTTCCTGGGACTGCTGTTAGGAATAAATGAAGAAACACAAGGATAGTGCTTAGCACTGAGTCTAAACTCTAGGCAAGTATTCAATAAATGGGCTAACTCCAAGGTCCATACTTTCCACTCTCATCATACTACCTCTAGCCCTGACTCCTCTACCACCAGAACAAGTGGAAAACAACACACACCAAACCATTGTCACTCTGATAGTCTTCTCTTTTAAATCAAGATCATTCAATATGGAAAATGCTATTTTGAGTGTTACCTCTGCAAATTCAACTCTGCACAATGATGTAAACATCACATTGGATGAGGAAATTCCAACTGGGAAAACGGTTGCCAGGCAGCCCAAGATTACTTGGGTGACTTAACCTTTGAACTAGATCCAAGGAATGCGTACTTTGCAATTGACAAAGGTAGGTTGAGAGTGTTCGTAAATTCTCTGCCTTATTTTCTGCTATTATCATTTGTATTATGTCTCCTTTGCAAGACTGAATTCCTTGAGGGTAGATATCAGACTGTCTGCATTTTCAGAACCTCTAAAGAAGCACATGGTAGATCTTAATATGCATCTCTTGCATAACTTTCAGCAAAACCTTGTCTTTTGTCCACTTGTGAGCTAAATTGTGGGTCCTCATGGCTGCTACAGAAGGACAGCTCTCCACTCTTTCGATCTTCTAGCGCATCTTTTTAGGCTTAAATCACTTCTCTCTGCTCCATGTTCACATTTTTGTGAGAGAGAATCTCTTTGGACTTTCTAGAATCCATCACTCCCTTCTTGCCCAATCATGTTGGGCGTAGATCAGGTTATGTGAAATGTAAGACTTCTTTGGGGGCTGAATAGACAACAAAGGCGGTCTCTAGCACATCTGCAAGCTTAAGCCGTTGTAGCAGATGCTGTCTGTGTCTCTTCAGGCCTTAACATTTTTGTAGCCTGACTTCCAGCTGTCAGGATCTGCATTTCTTTGCTGGAGGGATTATTTGGGGTCTGCCCTTCTCCTCCTCTGCAAAGAGCGGGTTGGACATGTTCGAAAAACACTACCTATCCCCACAAGCTTTACCAATGACTAAAGAGAACTGGTGTACAAATACTCCCGCTTTTTGCCCTTGGAGAAACAATTCTTTCTTTCTCTTTTTTCCTGATGTGGACCATTTTTTAAGCTTTTATTGAATTTGTTACAATATTACTGCTATTTTATGTTTTGGTTTATTGGTCACGAGCCATGTGGGATCTCAGCTTCCCCACCAGGGATCAAACCCACACCTCTTGCATTGGAAGGTGAAGTCTTAACCACTGGACCACTAGGGAAGTCCCTGGAGGGAAAATTTTGAGTGCATGCTTCTCACTGGCTTCCAGAGTTCCCCAGTGGTATTAAACTGTAAGTTGCCCACAGCAGTAACCTGCTTGGTAATGACTGCACTTTTTTTATTGGCAGTCTTTTCTTTCCTGTCTCACTTTTCCCATCCCCCAGAGCTCTGGATCTGCTCCCACATAAACTACTTGCACTCAAATTCTCATCTTGGGTTCTATTCCTGAGGGCACCCCAATCAGGGCAGGCCCCATCCCCTCCAACCTGAATTTCTGCATAGATATCTTAACTGGGCTTCTGCTGAGCAGAGCTGCTACAGTGAATTTGTTTAAAAGTCAAGCTGGGGTCCAGTAGTTAAGATGCTGGACATCCCCTACAGGGGGTGCAGGTTCAGTCCCTGGACAAAAAGATTCCACATGCTATGCAGCACAGCCAAAAAGGAAAAAAAAAGAAGGAAAAAGAAAAAGTCAAATTAAATCTATATAAAATTATCCTGTAATTTTCCTTTGCCCTTGGAATGCAATCCAGACTTCTGATCTCATCCCCATCCCCAAGACCCTGCTTTCTCTGGCCCCTGCCTCTCCCTCCAACCTCATCCTGTTCCTTGTCTTCCTTTGTCTATTATACTACCACCAAATGACTGACTGCCTTAGGATCTCTGTCCTTGCACTTTTCAGGACCTCACCCTGAGACATTATTTTTAATCACATCACAGTGTTCATTTCCTTGTTGTTGTTGTTCCATCGCTAAGTTGTGTCCTACTCTTTTTCATTTCCTTAAGAAAGTCTACCTGAAATTCTTTTCTTGTTTATACTTGCTTAGTGTTGGCCTCTCAGCCCAGATTGTAAATTCTATAAAGGAAGGGACTTAATTGTGGCTCATCCAGTATTCAAGACACTTTCCAACCCATAGTTGGCATTCCATATATGCTTCAAACTGAATGAATGGATGGATGGACTGGGTGGAAGGAAGTCTGAGGAGTTATGATCTCCTTACTGTGTTTTCATGTATGATGTTCTCTCTGCTGGGAATGATCTCCATTTGCCATCCTTTCCTTATCTGACATATCCTTCAAGGCTGAAAATAAGGACCACCCTTCTAGAAAATGTCCCCTGTTCCCCTAAGCCAAAAACAACTTTGTTTTGCTACTTGCTAGTAGAATAATGAGGGTATTTTGGTGATAAACAATTACACACTGTGTCTACATTTTGAATCAGCTTCTTAATTCTAAAAAATGGGGCATAATTCATACTTTATTTTTTCCATCGCTATATAATAAAGTAATTTTGAAAATGACACATGGGCCAGTTTGCAGCAAGATGTGCTGTTTTGTTGCAGAGCGTGGAACAGTGGTTACTGCTTCTCGCCTTGATGTGGAGAGAGCCGAGACTGCACGTGGTCAGTCCTTCTCCAATTAAAGCTTGTGAAGGTGACTGGCAGTGTGCGGCCATTCTGGTGACTCTCTGTATCTGTGGCATGAATGACAATGCACCTTTTTTGATCAGTATCTTATTAGGTGAGCTGAGATGGGTGGCTGAGGTAAGAATTTCAAGTGAGTGGAGAGCAGAGGCATTGTATTGCTATGTTTATTGGCTCAACCAGACCCATGGTTGATCATCACGTTGATGCTTATTGAGTCTCATATTCTGGTTCTCAGAAAGGACTTGTTGAAATCCAGGTTTTCTGGATCTGACAGTAAGCTGTTAAAAGCTTAAGTTTTGGAGTCACAGACCTGGATTGGATTCCTGGTTCTATCACACAAGAGCTCTGTGATCTTGGGTAATTTACTGAAACCTTCTGATCTTCAATTTCTTTCTTTATAAAATGGGATGACAATAGTACTTACTCTTGAGGGTGGGTACTCTTTAGAATAAATGGGATAATTTATATAACATTCTCGGCATAGTGCTGAGCACGTGGTGAGAATTTCATAAATGCTGTTTATCACAGTTTTGTAATCCCTTATTTGAAAACCTTCCGCTCTGGCTGTATTTCAAGACAAAGACTTTTTGAATTTTAGAAAGGTAATATGGCGTGTCTAGCATATATTATGCAATTACCCACTATTCAAATTCATGAATATCTCTGCTGTGAAACAGAAATACTCAAACTAAGTGGGACAAAGAAAGATCTGGCCTGTCAGGTTAGGTCAGGCTTTGATGATCTCAGTAAATTATGAGAAACTCTTGTTTCGGGCTTTTGGAATTTGGATGTGGGATTATGGGGTTAGGTTTCTGTCAGTATGGCTATTTTTATTATTTGAAGCTCAGTTTCCAAACCTACAATTCTGTGACTTTCTTTGTCTCCCCTCCCTTATCCCAATCAAACTCTCAACTACATGTAAGACAGTTGTCCTCCAGCCCACCTCCCATTTCCTAAACTTTATCTCTGATTATCTAATGATAAATAAATCCTAGTAATAATTGCTGCTAATTACTACTCATGTGGTTTTGTGCCCCAATTACTCTACCTTTCGAATGAAAACGATAATTGCACCTACCTCGTAGCAATGCTTAGAATTTGTTCTGAACAGAGGTTGGCAGTCACTAAATGATACCTTCCTATTCCTTTTCTTTCTCCTTCTTCTCCACCCTGATTCTCCAGGATCACAGTTAATTAATCAAATACCTACCCTATGATGAATCCAGTCCTATAGTCCCTGGAGATATGGCGTATTCGCTATGGTCTTTAGCTGTAAGAAGGTTGTTTCTTGTTGTGATGATATGATGGTATGATGACATGATGAATACATATAAGGCAAAAAAAAAAAAGATAATTTAATATTAAGTTATATGTATAGTCATTTCCTTGTTAAAAGAAGAATATGTGGGACTAGAGCATTCAGGGGAGCTTCCTGAAGGGGTGAGAGCTACCTGAGTCTTTGAAGAATGACTAGGATTTTAGAGGGTGAAGGCTTAACAGTGAGCATTTCGGGCAGAGGGATCCCAGTGAAGACATGGGGGACTTTACAGAGATGGAAATAAGTCCAGTGTAACTACTGGGTAAAGGTTGCCTCTCTTGACCACACCATAAAGATGCTCTAGACTCAGACAATCTTCAAGAATTATCTGATTCCAACTCACGCCTTCTCCACTGAGGTGATGTCCTTGATAGCCTTCCAAACAAGTACCAAGCTGGGAGGAGAAAAGAAATACTCCCAGAAAATGAGCAATCAGACCACATTCATAGCACCTTTTGGGAAATGACTCCCAGATGATGCTCCAAAGCAGAACAGTCTGTCCCAGGATAAGTAGAGCTGTCACACTGAACTAGTGTGTCATTATCTGAACTAGTGGATGTCTATGAGGAAAGTATTACCTTTTAAGACTATCCATCTAAAGCATTTTCTTCCCCCTCCTTAAAAGATAAAACAGATACGCAGGCCAAGAGATGATTGCAAAAGACACAGTAGTTGCAAAACGCCAGTGTCATGACCTTGATGAACCTCCTGATGCAATCCATTATGCTCCGAGCTTGGGGACAATTGGTTCTGGACAACTCTTTGAGCAAGCGCCAACTGCTGGAAATTTCATCCAGGTGAGCACCAGGTGCTGCTTCTCCAGGGATTTTCCCAAGGAGATGGAGTCATTTCATGGCCACAGTGTGGTTGGTGTGGGTGCATTCAGCAGTGGGAGCTGGGACACACCAGAGAAGGGTCTGGAAGGCATTCAGGCAAGTCCTTCAGTATTTTGCTACTGGACACCATCATCTCCTTATCATTAGCACAAAATAATTGACTTCCTGTTTAGCTACGAAAATGAATCAGAGGCTAAAATAGATGCTGATTTTCTCAAAGATAAGTCTGTTTGACTACATGTGTGATGATGGCTCATCCTTCTGGCACTGGGAGTGAGAGATCAGCTCCTTTCTCCACCCTTAAGAGGTCGTAAACTTTCCACTGGCAGAGGGAGGACATAGTAAATTTTTTGTTTTCACCTTTGCAAGATCGAATTGTGCTTTGGGAGAATCCTCCTTCTAACTTCTAATTTCCACAGGTCTATTTTTTTTCTCCCAAAGTTCCAACCCCTAAAAAAAAAATACTGATCTCGGTTGGGTTGGCATAATTGTTCCTTAACCAAAGCATCACCAAACACTCCTTCTCAGCCAAAAGACATGGCTGAGAAAGCCACTGATGATCTTTCTCATTTTTTGGTCCAAACCCACCCTAAAATTTCTGGAAAACTCCACAAGTTACAAGCTGAGCGTTTGCATATGTTGTGAATTTGTAAGATTAGCCACTGAGCCAAGAGGTTTCCTGAGTTGATGTTCATTTTGAAATGCAATGCAAAACTGTCATTTTAAAAAGGGAGTTTTGGAGAAAGATGGCAGTTTTGTAAACACAATGCTAACTAACATTTGAGCCTTTCCATATGCTTGCTCTGCTTTTGAACAACTTCCACCTGTTGCCCACCTCTAATTAATTTCTATATTTTCATTATTATTCTTTGGGTCTTAAATGTCATTTATTCCTGAAAGCTTTCTTTTGCTATCTTAACTGGGTAAGTTCTCTTACATATGTTTTTGAGTCATTTATTTCTGTGTTTCAATACCTTCCATAGTGCTTGGTGCATAGTGGGTACTCAGTATAACTTAATGAATGAATGAATGTGCCCTTTCATTTTCCAGAATAATCTATTACTTAAAATATGTACATTAAACAAAATGTCAATCATTTTCTCTGAAATAATGTTGTTCTACAAGGTTGTAAAAGAATTGGATTATGAGGACCCAGACATAGTTCCAGCTGGCCATATCTATGAAATGACAATTTCAGTATTTGATGACTTACATCCCTCCCATACAGGTAAGCTTGATAAATTTCATGCAACATTAAGTGCCTTTTCTTTAGACTGTGCACTTCAGATTTTAAAATGTAAAAAGTCATTATATTTGGGACAGTTTCGTTAAACTAGACAAAGGAGAAAGGGGAGACTTAAATCATGTTGAAAGTTATCATTAGGTCTGCAAGTGTTGTTCATCTCTTAGCACACCTTATGCAAAATGCAATTCTTAAATGCAACTCTGGCTAGAGATCCTTGGAGCTGGAAGTGCGATGTGTTAGGGACACTCAGAGCCAAATCCTAATGCTTATTACTGAAACGATTTTCTGTCAGTAGTGTCTCAGTCCACTTCAGACTAGATGACTTACACATAACAGAAAATTTTTTCTCACTGTTTTGGAGCCTGGCAAGTCCATATCAAGGCACTGTCAGACTCGGTGTCTATAGAGGTCTGCATTCTGCTCTTACATGTTTGTCTTCTCACTGTAACTTCACATGGCAGAATAGGCAAGAGGGACTCTCTGGGGTGTCTTTTTAAGAGCATTAATCCCATCAGGAGGGTTCCACCCTTATGACATGTCATCATACCAAAGACCCTCTCTATCCTAATACCATCACAGTAGGAGAATAGGTTTTAGTATATACATTTCGGAGGAACATAAACATTCAGTTCATAGCATTTAGTAATGCCAAATACCTCTTATTGGTCACATGTAGTCCACACATAAGAGTAACAGGATTTTTTTTGCAGGGGGTTTAGCTCAGTTCAGTCGCTCAGTCATGTCCGACTCTTTGCGACCCCATGAATCGCAGCACTCCAGGCCTCCCTGTCCATCACCAACTCCCAGAGTGCACTCAGACTCACGTCCATCGAGTCAGTGATGCCATCCAGCCATCTCATTCTCTGTCGTCCCCTTCTCCTCCTGCCCCCAATCCCTCCCATCATCAGAGTCTTTTCCAATAAGTCAGTTCTTCTCATAAGGTGGCCAAAGTACTGGAGTTTCAGCTTTAGCATCATTCCTTCCAAAAGAAATCCCAGGGCTGATCTCCTTCAGAATGGACTGGTTGGATCTCCTTGCATTATTTTACATGATATAGGTAGAGCCATTTTTAATGCAAACGGTGGGACACTGCCAGACTCCACAGCTCATTCCCTTTGTGAGTCCCTTGACATTTGTGGATTTAAGAGTCCTGGTTTTGCTAATTGTAAAACACCCTCAGGCACAGATTTAAATTGTGTGCTGTGGAGCCAGAGCAGAGTGCCTAGCTGGTGAAATGAGCTTAGCCAATCACCAGACACCTGCTTCTCTGCTAATTGTTGTACAAATGAGAACATGCGTTAAGTGGCTCAATGGGTCATTTATGTGTTCAACAACATATTATCACAGTCAAGAGTGAATTAGTAGCTGTAGAGGTAGTTGTGAAAATAAGGTTGCACAAGTTTCCAGATACGTCTATTATTAATGGATCACCGTCTATTTCATACCGAAAGTATGGTAATAAGTGATCTAGGAGGTGGGTTGGCATCAAAGATGTCCATAAAGAAGTGAGTGTTTGGGTGGAGAACACAGGGTTACTAATGGAATGTCAATGCTTGCTACAGGAGAGCCTGGAATATGGACAGAGCTTGTGTTTCATGTTTTATCTCTTGTGCCATCTCTAAGCAATTGGAGGTGGTCGCCTGGATCATTGAATTGAGAAGGATTCTGAGGTTGCCTCTGAAAGCAGTGCAAAGAGTACTGTGTTATGGAATTAAGCAGATGGCATCATGGCAGCATCCATATGTTTTGCAACCAAAAGAAATTTATTGCTGAACTTTCAGCAACAGGTCTAGAGCTCTTTAAATCCCTCTTGACTCCCTGATGTAAGAGTTTTAATAGGATTCAGTTTACAAATGTCATTTGTAGACTTACGTGATCCAACTATGCAGATAAATGATCTGTACAGGACAGAGACAGTATGACAGTATGCTCAGAAGTTTTCTTAGGTCTTTTCTGCTCCCCACTGGTGGAGTTTCATTGGTTCATGCAAAAGCCTGTAACATAGCCCAACAAACCTTTTAGGAAAAATGCTTTTTCGTGTAGTTACTCATCCTGATGGCCTCACAAATCAAAATTGAATCTGCCCTTTTCACCAGAGTTGAGCCTTTTTCCAAGAAGAGGAGAAAAAAAAAGTCTCTCATGGTAATAAATCCACATCTTGTCTGGTCCCCACACTCCAGTATATTCCCAGCAGCTGCTCATAAAGAATGCTTGTAACACCCCACATGTGGTTCAGTCTATTTTTATAGGCCAATCAATTAGCACAATTTTGAGTCTTTATGGGTGCAATAAAAAGCATAATATGGCAAAGCTATAAGTGGCATCTGTTCTTAAGGCACATAAATGGAGTTTATTGAGGGAGATATAGACACTTTCACATAAATCACCTGTCTCCACGCAAAGTGCTTCTTACTCTTTCTTGGTGGTCATACATACCTTTGAGATGCTGAGAAAGCTATAGACCCTATACCTTGGAAAACACACATAATATACCAAAATATAAGGCAGGAAACAGATTCTCTGAAATCAAGATTCTATGGGTCTCAGATTACATTTTCTTGTTTGAAAATGCATGGCATAGACTTTCAAGATAGACAAGATACAAGCATTCTTCAGAGCATAGTTTCTACAAGATGATCAACTAGAAAAAAACTCCATGGTCAAGTACATTTGGGAAGTACTACAAATTGGCACTTGCCATTGGCAGCTGCCATCTACCTCGATAAGGATTAAAGCTGATTTTCAACACACCCTGAAAGGAGTTCAGGGTGGACAGCAGAAATGAGGCACACTGTGCTCAGGGAAAAACTGGCAGGACAGTCTTCAGATAGACATTTTCAGGAGCTGATTTTACAAACCCAATTCTTATATTTCCTCATATCTAGAAAAGCATTAAAATCCTTCATGGTGACAACCACTCCTTGGGACTAGCAAAAGCTTCACAAGACTAGCAGAAACCTTCTGGGGAAAAAAAAATGTGCTTGATTGCATGTACTCCCCCTCCACCAAAATCACATTTATACTGACCTTGCCCCTGCCTCTTTGGAGCAGGCTCTCAGAGCTATCTGAGGTGCTGTTTCCTAGGCTGTAGTCCTCATTCTGCCCCCAATAAATCTTACCTCACAACTTTCATGTTGTACATTTTTTTTTTTAAGTATACAGAAGCAATGCATAGATGGAGATTCAAAATACAGAATGACGTATCAGAAATCCTAAGAAGTTTTGCCATAAGGAAACCTTTTAGTATTTGTTTAACTCGGCATTTTACATTTGATATATTAGCATGTCAGGAGAGACATTTTGGGAGATGTTGGCAGACTCAAGTCAATCCAATACCTGCTCAGTGACTTACTAGGGTCTGTGACCTTTGGCAAATAACATGACTCTGTGAACCTCAGTTTTCTCTTCTGTAAAATGGAGACATTAACACTATTGCTGAGTCAGCACCTTGCACAGGACAGGTTAATTATTACATTATTTTTAATGCTAAAAATCTCCTGGGTTGAAATTTGCTCGCTTTTGTATTTGAATATTTTTCTTCTTTTTTGACAACTTTCTGATAGGTTAGTTTGAGCTTGGTCTGGAAAATAGAATTTCTTTTCTATAACCTGCAATATACAGACCTCTGCCTGAGAGGAATAAAATTAAATAACTACATTTCACTAACCTCTTAAGGAAAAAAATCTTGGGCATGGTCTCGTTTTTATACACTACAAAACAGAAGATTGAAACTGATAAAGAATCTGGGCCTCTGAGAAGTTAAGCTCGTTCAAGGCCACTCAGCATGTCACAACCAATCCTTGGACATGGGTTTTCTGAGTCTTTTTCCATTTCACCTACTAGGATATATTAAATGTAGAGTGTAGAAAGTCATATGCTGGGTTGAAAGTAACACCCAAACAAACACTAATGGAAGAAATCATACACATGATAGCTATAACAAACTCTCTTGAATAAAATGTATAATTAAACATTCATATATTGTATATAATATGTATATATCTATCATGATCATATAAAATAAAATACGGCATGCTGCACATTATATATCTGTAATTAATTGCTATGGGTAGCATAGAACTCATTTATGTTCCTTGAGAATGCAGTCTGGAAACAGGAATCAGCTGGGATCAAGGAGCATTCCCCCATAATTTCAAATCTTCCCCTAAGCCTGTTCCTGGGGGCACATTTGACTACTGTCTAGAATAAAGCCACCACCACTGCAAAGCATTTATTTACCGTTTAATTTTTCAGTAACAGTGACGATCATTGTAGAAACTGCTCCTGCCAATGATTTCAGCCCTGTATTCAAAGATGTGCACTATTCATTCTCCATTCCAGAAACTTCAGGAGGTAAGAGGTCCTTGTATTTATGTGAATATATATTCACAGATACACTTAACAACACTTAACATTACACTTAACATTCTATTATTTTTTCCTGCAGAGAGCTGGTTGTAAAACATTTGCCAGCATATCATTGGGTGGAACCCACACTACTTCAAACTAGTTTATGTCCTTGGCAGGCAAATACATTCATTAGACAATTGTTTTGAGGCGAGACTAGGAAATAAAAAACCCCCAAATTTGGATTTCAGTTCTTTGTGTCATCATGGAGTTTTGGACAAGCCCTTAACTTCTCTGTAAAATAAACGCACACTTATTTGTATTCTAGTTCTGGAAATATAACACAGTTGCATCTTACAATATATGACCAGACAATTTCAGAAAAAAATGCATATAAAACTATCACAGGACTGATCCTGGTTTCTCCACCATGGACTTTTCCTCTTTTTTCAAAAGTACTAAAATATTGATTTCTGAGCAATAAGGGAGGCTCATTACCATGATTCCTTTCGTCCCTTTGCATTCTCCCCATTCTGTGGTGGCCTTCTAGCTCTAGGGAGGCCTAGAGTTAATGGAACATTATGATGGGTCTTTATGCAGAAGCTAAATAGTTGATAATTCTCTAATTATCCCTGAGCTTATAAATTGTGAATCTGGACCAGAGGGTCTGAACATTGGCTTTGAGGGTCCCTGAGGGAAAAGATCCATAGCCTTCATGAGACCATCAAATGGATTCTATAATCCTCCAAAGTTAATGACAATCAATCTAGATTTTAAAATAGAGACTTGCATTAAAAAAAAAAAAAGATAGACTGTAGTTTAGTGCAGTTTAGGTTGACAGCAAAATTAAGCAGAAGGTAAAGAAATTTCCCATATACCCTCTGCCCCCATAGAGGCATAGATTCCTTCACCATCAGTATCCCCCACCAGAGTGGTACAGGTACTACAGTTGAACCTGCATTGACACGTCATTATCACCCAAAGTCCAGAGTGTACACGAAAGATCACTGTTGGCATTGTACATTCCATGGGTTTGAAGAAACATATCATGACATGTATCCACCGTTATGGTATCACACAGAATAGTTTCTCTGCGCCAACGGTCTTATGCACGAGACATTCTTCCCTTTCCCCTACACCCTGAAAACCTCTGCTCTTTTTTATCATTCTCTGTAGTTTTGCCTTTTAAGACTGGCATTTAAAAATACAGTTGCTTCTCTGCTCAGTGTTAGCGGCAGCCTGGATGGGAGCAGAGTTTGGGGGAGAATGGATACATGTATATGTATGGCTGAGTCCCTTCTCTGTTAGTCTGAAACTATCACAACATTGTTAATGGGCTATACCCCAATACAAAATAAAAAATTCAAAAGAAAAAAAATACAGTTGCTTTATGGGAATCAACTGGATTATGTCAATTTCTCTTCAACTATCCAAAGTTTTTCTGAAATGTAATTGTATATTTTGAAGGTAAAACTTTCTAAACATATTGAACACTTCTACGTTTTCTTAAGGAAAATTTAATACCTTAGTAATGGCTGAGGAGAAGGATGTAGGTTTTTCAATTACAGCATCACTAATTTGGGAGGGCTGGAAAAATTCAAACTCTTTGTTTTACTATGAGAAAAACTGTGGCTGGAGAGAGAATTGGGTCACACAGCTAGTGAGTGGCAGAGGTGATAGCTGAATGCAGACTTCCAAGTTCCTGGTCCAGTTCTCCATTTAGTATTCCACACTGCTTTGGGGGATGGATTTTGATGACTGAGGTCTCCAGAAGTCTGAAAACAAGTGCTGAGAGTTCCTACAAAAAGATAAATGAGTCATTCCTATATGTACTATTCTCCAGATAGCTGGCTTCTGACCTGCTCCACCAGAGAGAAGACTTCTAGGTCTTCATAAGAAAGTAACATGATGTAACAGAAATACCAAACAGAACTGGATTCAAACTCTGCATCAGCCACCATCAGTCAGTTAAATGACTTTAGGTTAGTCCCATAACTTTCAAGTGCATTTGAGTTCTCATTGGTAGAATGGAGACTGTAATAATTACATCATGGAGTCAAAATGATGATAAGTTGATCATTGTAGGTATGTAAATTACATGATACACACTTAACAGTAGCCATGACACCATTGCCAATAATAATAATAATAATAATAAAAACAACCACTAAAATTCACTGAGTGCCTACAGTGTGCTAGAAACTTTTCCTTGCTTTTTAAAATTGTCCCTTGATCTTCCCTACCACGGTAAATAAAATTAGGAGAAGGTTAGTGTTTTGAGGCAATACCCATTAGAGGGGACAAAATCTTCAAACTCAGTGGCAATTTGCTTTAAAGGAGGAAATTGGAAAGTTAATATTACTCTGAAAACCAACTCATCTCAGAATATCAAACATTTAGCCTGTAGACCTTGAGGATATAAAAAATATTTTACTGTAGAGGTCTTTTTTCATGCTGCATTGATTAGCACAGAGGATTTGAGTGTGCCTTGAGGACTACATTTTTTTCCAGCTTAAAAATATTATGAGAGTCTACCATCTTTAAAGTAAAAAATAAAATTCTGATAGTTAATGAATACCTGAAACTCTTATTGACAAAAAGATTCTGAAGAGAGGGAGGCATAGGCAAAAAAATAAATAAATAAATAAAAATCATTATCAGAACTATCAGAAATGACTGAGGAGAAAAGACATGGAAATTAAAGTACTCTGTGTTGCAAGTCAGGAAGAAAAACAAGTTTGATTTCTAGTAGTTTTTTGACGAGGAAGTTTGGCAGAGTTACAGTTTCATAATTTCTCTATTTTAAACTTGGCTAAAGATCCTCAAGATAGCTTTCAGTTTTACTGAAAGGTTAATTTTTCACCTACAGATGAATAAGCTTCCCATTATACTTTGCAGGTGTTAAATGTGAAAATGGTACCCTCTTTACCCAGCAATGTAGGCTGGAGATGGCAAGATCATCCATAACCTATTTTACATGGTTTCCTGTATCAGTTACAACACCCTTCTCTAATAGTGATGCTTTCACACAAACGGTAGGTTGGACTTTTCATATTCTGGACTTGTCATAATGAAATATTAAGTCCCTTTTCACAAATGTGTTTTGTCTGTTCTTGGTATTCTGAGTCATGTTCATTGCCTGCTTAATGACACATTTTCAGAGACTGATGAATCTTGGTAAACAAAGTTGCAAACAGAGAAAGAACCCATGAGGGTGAAGGGGGTGGGGACAGTACATGAAATGATTTCTTCATCCTAATTTTCAGTCTTGGTTATCAGCAACCCAAATGTCCTAGATAATACATGTTGTTAAGCCCAGTCATTGTGTGGCAAGCCTAGTCATTGTATTTGACTCCTTTAAAACCCCATGGACTGTACCCCTTCAGGCTCCTTTGTCCATGGGGTTCTCCAGACAAGAATACTGGAGTGGGTTGCCATTTTCTCCACCAGGAGATCACCCAGGCCAGGTATCAAACCCACATCTCCAGCACTATGGGGGATTCTTTACCACTGAGCCACCAGGGGAGACCGCATTGGATCAGTTGCTGCTGCTGCTGCTGCTAAGTCGCTTCAGTCGTGTCCGACTCTGTGCTGCCAGGGTCCAGCCCTGGTGGATCCAGGGAATTTGAAGCGGGGATGGAGTCGGGGTCCTAGGAATTAATTGTTTAATTAAAGATATGGAGGGAGATTAGAAAGAAATAGTATAGTAGGAAAACAAGTGGAGAAAAGAGGCTGATATTCCTTGGTTTACATGGAAAGCTAATAAAGTCTCAAGACAAGAAACTTGCACCGTCTATGTTAGGCCACAGGCATCTGCTTGAATAACGGAGGGTGCCCCGCCTTGGGCTCCCTCTCTGGTGGGCCTTAGAAGCCCAGGCAAATAAGTAGACATGGAGAGCCTCCATGTTCCAAGGGATCAGCCTGAAAAGGAGAGAACAAGAAAAGACCACACAGGAGAAACCAGTCTTTCCAGGAACTGGTCCATCCTTTATTTTCCAGGAAAGCTTTTTATACTTTTGTTTATACATAGAGATCAATGGATAATACAAAGTTATGCAGGGTCAGCAGCCCTGACCCTTATCAAGACCAGGCTTTCTTTCTGCAAATCTTTCCATATACAAAGGGTCTCAGGTGATTTACATTATCTTCTGGCCAAAAGGACTGTTAACATTTTATGGCTTTCTTCCTTAATGAATGTTAATCTCATTTTCCCTATACTGTTTTTCTTTAATTTGCATCACCTTCAAAGTACTAAATAAAGTTACATTAAAAGATATGAAAACGTGGCAGCAAGTATTGGCTCAACAATGCAACCCTTAATCAGTTTTATTCTAATGATTTTTCCTAGAATTTCTTAAGCTTTCAGTGCCTCTTGTGGTTGGGAGGCTGTAAACAATTCACATGCACAGTTGTAAAAATCCGGACAGACCTGTCAGGTAAGTTAGAAAGCTATCAGAGGGGTTTAAGCCGAGACATTCTTTTTACGCCCAGGAGACTTATTGACTGGAGCTCTAAGTTAATTCCTATAAAGGTGGTGGGGGACAGCCCCTGTTAATGTCAGAAGCGTAAGTGAAAAGCATAATGCAGTATGGCAGGCAGACTCTGGTTTTGGGGGTAGATGCTCGAGAAAATCCAGCGAGGCTCCCTTAAGGCCGGACTCGCCTTTGCCTGTTGGACCCCTTAACCTCATGACTTTTGCCATGGGCAGGACTCCTCATGCTGGCTCCCAGCACTGTGCGACCCCATAGATGGCAGCCCACCAGGTTCCCCCGTCACTGGGATTCTCCAGGCAAGAACACTGGAGTGGGTATTGTATCAGTTATTTATTACTAAAAGTGTGCCGGATAATGAAAACTATAGAAAACGAGAATAAAGCAACAGTGAACATTTATTTTCTGTGATTGTGGTTTTCAGTCTGTCTACCCTGTGATGGAGAAGGATAAGAGGCTTATGGAAGCTTCCTGATGGGAGAGACTGCCTGAGAGGGAAACTGTGTCTTGTTCTGATGGGCGGGGCCATGCTCAGTAAATCTTTAATCCAATTTTCTTTTGATGGGTGGAGCTGTGTTCCCTCCCAGCTATTTACCTGGGGCCAAACTATGGTGGTACATCATGACTACATCATGAGAAAGATGTCCACACCTCTTTCTTGGGCTGGAAGAAGCACAAGCTGGAATTAAGATTGCTGGGAACAATATCAATAACCTCAGATATGCAGATGA
The DNA here is from genome assembly GCF_016772045.2 of Ovis aries. NCBI lineage: Eukaryota > Metazoa > Chordata > Mammalia > Artiodactyla > Bovidae > Ovis > Ovis aries. Next base: position 37,818,565 of record NC_056072.1, read on the forward strand.
CACCACCTTTGTGGCAGAAAGTGAAGAGGAACTAAAAAGCCTCTTGATGAAAGTGAAAGAGGAGAGTGAAAAAGTTGGCTTAAAGCTCAACATTCAGAAAACGAAGATCATGGCATCTGGTCCCATCACTTCATGGGAAATAGATGGGGAAACAGTGGAAATAGTGTCAGACTTTATTTTGAGGGGCTCTAAAATCACTGCAGATGGTGACTGCAGCCATGAAATTAAAAGACGCTTGCTCCTTGGGAGAAAATTTATGACCAACCTAGACAGTATCTTCAAAAGCAGAGATATTACTTTGCTGACTAAGGTCTGTCTAGTCAAGGCTGTGGTTTTTCCAGTGGTCATGTATGGATGTGAGAGTTGGACTGTGAAGAAAGCTGAGTGCCAAAGAATTGATGCTTTTGAACTTTGGTGTTGGAGAAGACTCTTGAGAGTCCCTCAGACTGCAAGAAGATCCAACTAGTCCATCTTAAAGGAAATCAATCCTGAATATTCATTGGAAGGGCCGATGCTGAAGCTGAAACTCCAATACTTTGGCCACCTGATGCGAAGAGCTGACTCATTTGAAAAGACCCTGATGGTGGGAAAGATTGAAGGTGGGAGGAGAAGGGGACAACAGAGAATGAGATGGTTGGATGGCATCACCAACTCAATGGACATGAGTTTGAGTAAACTCCAGGAGTTGGCAATGGGAGGGTGGTCTGGCATGCTGCAGTCTATGGGGTTGCAAAGAGTTGGACACAACTGAGCAACTGAACTGAACTGAACATTTATTTAGCCCACGAGTCTGAGAATTAGCTGGGCTGTCCCTATGGTTGTGGCTGAGCTTGCTCAAAATTGCGGGAATTTGTTGGCTTTTTGCTGTTCAGTAGGAGTGACTGGATGATCTGGCTCCTCTCTCCTCCTTGGACAGGCTCATCTGAGCACTTCTCAGGGCAGAGGAAGAGATGCAGGCATAAGGCAAGGCTGGGTACACAAGTGGTTTTCAAACTTGGTGGTGGCCAGTTTGCTTCTGAACCATCAGCCAAAACAAGCCGCATGGGAGGCCCTTATGAACTTGAGAATGGTAAATAATTTGAACATATTAATGCAATCCATCTATCACATCCTGGTTTCTTCTAAAAGATTATTTGGGAGAACTACACACTGGACTTATAGCAAGTAATTTTTTTAATGTATAGATTTGGCAACTACAGATTTGAATCCTGACTCTATCTTTAGTAGCTCTGTGACCTTGGGCAAGTTAGTACCACTGGGCTGTGGTTTCCTTATCTATAACATTTGGAAGTGATAGTACATACATTATAAGGCTGTTGAGATGTAATGAGATAATGTGTATAAATAATACCTAATTCTTATGTAACATTTACTACATATCAGGCTCTGTTCTATGTGTCTTATGTATTTTAACTGATTTAATCCTCACAATAATTCCATGTGGTAGATACTATTATTATTATTGCTAGTTTGCAGATAAAGATTGTGAGGCCCAAAGAGGTTCTAGAACTTTCTAATGAGTTATAGCTGATGAGAGTCAGAGCTGAGATTCAGAACCTAGGCAGTCTGGTTTCAGAGTCTATACTGGGAACCATTATCTGATGCTAATCTTGGCATAATGCCTGTTAGAAAATAAACTTGCAATGTTTCAAACTATTATCTTTATAAAGATATTGATATCTGTATAAAGATATTGAGTTATTGTTAACTCACTCATACCATGTGGCTTAAGTGGACCGTCTATAAATCCACTTTCTGACATGTAGAGTTCTGCTTTTCAAACACATTGCATTGTCCAAAAAGAGTCAGGTGGACCCTTTGAGAAACCTATGATCCTATCTGGTAGACAAAGACACATTAAGCTTTTAAAATGGTGCAGCTGTATGACAAAAATGAATCTTAATATAAATATTATTGGCAGCTTTCTACAAAGTTGTAAGAGTGACTGTCATTGGTGAAGACCACCCACCAAACTGTGTGATGTGCAAGATAACCAGTGCTGACATCCAGGTTATACAAAGATTCTGGATTTACCCACTCTGGAATGATTGAACTCACCACACAGCCAGGCTAAAAGGCTGTGAAGCAAGATAACCTCACTGATACTTCACTGTGGAAGGTGTGGACTGTGACAAATTTCATCCTTGCACAGAAACGGCCCTGGTAAGTAGAAAGTCCCAGGTTTTTCTCTTTTCTTTTTTTTAAACAGTTTAAAAAAAATTATTTTTGGCTGTGCCATATGCAAGACATGTGATATCTTAGTTCCCTGACCAGGGATTAAATCTGGGCCCCTGGAGTGGAAGTAAAGAATCTTAGCCACTGGAGTACCAGGGCAGTCTCTAGAAAGTCTTATGTTTTGATATAATACAGATGATGTGTTAGCTTTTAATTTATTACAATTGAAACTGTCAAATAATAACAATAATTCTCATGAGATTAAAGAATTATAATAATAGCCAGAAAGTCTCTAACACTTGTGCCAGATCCTGTTGTAGGTAACTTTATATCTTGATGTAGTTAATATTCACCTTTAGTCTTCAAAGTAGACAATACTATCACCATTTCTACTCTGTAGATGAGGAAACTTGGGCACAAAGTTTGGGAAACTTATGTAAAGTGACACAGGGCTTGTAGAACTGGACTTACACTCAGGCTGCCTCTCATTAAGAGGTGATGTTGACAATGTAGGTAATTAACCACAACTCGTGTTTTTGACATCACAACAGGAGGAAGTGTGGGGCTCTAAATTACTGTCACAACATCAAAAGACTCTTGAAAGACCTTCAGAGTAAATACTGCTGTATTGATGGTGTGGAATGTGTTTTTAATGACTGAGGTTTTATCATCAGAGAAGAGACAGAGGTAGGAATGAAGAATTTTAGATCCATAGCAGGGGAGCTTTCGGAAACATGGGGAATTCCTCACCCTAGCGGAAAAAATTGCTAGGTGAATTCTTGTACATAGTCATGGGGAATTCTTCACCCTAGCAGATGGGAACTTTCAAAAGTTCATGGTTCAAAAAACCATGGGGAAATCCTGCTAGGAAGAAATAAATGTTCATTATGGGCAAAATGCATGGAGTTAGTCAAAGGACTTCTCCACTCCATAGGCGTTAAGGCCTCGACTTGTCGATTGAGTGAGCTCTTTCGCTTAGTGGAGCAATATTGTCATTGTTTCAATATCAAACTAAGTTACAGTTAAACTTGAAGGAATGGAAAATAATTCAAAAGGAATTGAGAAAGCAACATCAGAAGGGTAATGTGATCCCTTTGAAGTTATGGAATTTATGTAATGCTATAACACAGGCTTTAACTTTGCTATCTACTGACAATGAGACTAAATCTAATGCTTCAATGAAGGAAGAGGCAATTTATGAAGATGTGCCAAATGTTGGTGGAATTTCTGCATTGCCTGAGGGTAAAGATAAAACTAAGCCTCCTTCTGGAAATGGTGAAACATCTGATAGTTCAGAATCAGATTCAGAGGCTTCTTTGGTTTCGCCAGGAGGGTAAAGAGATTAAAAAAATGACCCATCTATTTCAGGAATGGTAGAGATCCCATGGGGAGGAGAGGAAATCTGTGCCTTCTGCTCCTCCTTATGCTTCTCTTTTCCCCACTGCAGTTGATCGGCCCGATGCGGGCAGGGAACATTGTCGGTTCTCCTTTCCTCTGTCTATGATGACTTGTCTGCTCCCCCTGGTGGGTTTATTGATCCTCCACAATTGTTTCCCATCCAGAGACAGCAAGATGGCAATGTGATAAATGTTCAATATGCTCCTTTGAAATATAAATTTTTTAAAGATCTTAAAGCTGCAGTAGCACAATATGGTCCTCAATCTCCCTTTATTTTGGCTATGCTAGATTCATTGGGGAAAAGACAACTTAGGGGAAAGATAAAATTTCAGAGATAGTATTACAAGCTTTAGCATTTGAGAATGCAAATACTGAATGCAAACGTATATCAGGGACTTCCCCTCCCTGCCATCCCGCATACAATGCCTCATTTAAAGGACCTCAAATGATGGTTTCAGACTTGCGGTCTGCTACTTCAGGGAGTGCTACTGCTGACTTGCCACTAGCTGAGAATGTTCTTTTGTCACCAGGAGGAGGCATTTACAAATTAAAAACAAATGTATTCGGACCACTGCCTAAAGGCACCTTTGGCTTAATATTAGGCTGTAACAATGCAGCTTTGAGAGGTCTAACCATAATTCCTGGGGTAATAGACTGACTATGTTAGGGAAATTTTGATTATTGTTTCTACTTCTACCATGCTTTCATTACTAGCTGGGGAACATATTGCTCAAATTCTTCGAGCAAGGTCCATTTACTTTATTCTTCTTGGGGCTTTTTTACCCTGAGTTATACATACAGCAAGGTAAAAAATACAGAGTTACATTCTTATGGAGCAAAGATTCAGCAGGTTACAGCAAAGAAAGAACTTATTAACTCAAAGTCTAATGTTGCCATTGCTAAGGCTATTACTTGCTTCTTCTACATCCTGACTATATGCACTCCCAGGAACACAATGGATAAGGGATGTAAGAACTTGGCAGCAAGCATTGCATAGGCTCAACAATGTTGCAAGAGTCTGGATAAAGCTGCCATGTAAGCTAAAATGCTAACAGAGGGTTTGAAATGCTCCTTTCATGCCCAGGAGATTTATCAACTAGAGCCCTAAGTTAACTCTTTTGGTCAGAGACAGCCCCTTGCTAATGTCAGAAGAGCTTCATCTCTTTTTGGCTCTTCCTAATGAACGAACAGGAGGATTTAGAAATACTGGATGACATATATTTTGGGAAATGCTTATCAAAGATTCTCGCCCTGTTCTCTCCTTGATTATACAAGGAAAAAACTTTAAAGGACTATTAGACACTGGGGCAGATGTTTCAATTATTTCTTCTCAACAATGGCCCCAAGATTGGGAAAAAGAAAAAAGCCCTTTAATGCCGACGGGATTGGGCTCTATTGCAGATATTTGGAAGAGTACCCATCCCTTGCAATGTCAATTCCATAATGGAAGATCAGTGTTTGTTACCTTTGATATTGTAAATATACCTATTAATATATGGGGAGAGATCTCCTCTCTCCTTTGGGGGCTTCTGTAACCATTCCATCAGAAAACTAGTGGCCACTGCTCAAATTCCTCGAGCACTCCCATTAAAATGGTTAACTAATACTCCAAAATGAGTTGAACAGTGGCCATTACCACAAATGAAGCTCGAGGCGTTAAAACAATTAGCACAAGAACAACTCCAACTTGGTCATATAGAGCCCTCTACCTCTCCCTGGAATTCTCCCGTTTTTGTTATAAAATAGAAATCTAGAAAGTGGAGAATATTAACTGATTTACGAGAAGTTAATAAATGTATTGAACCTATGGGAGCATTACAACTGGGACTCCCCTCTCCAGCTCTTATTCCTCAGAATTGGTCCTTAATGGTACTAGATCTTAAGGACTGGTTTTTTTTACCATTCCCCTTCAATTTCAAGATAGAAATAAATTTGCTTTTACAGTTCCTGTTCTTAATCATGCTCAACCTGTTAAACGTTATCAATGGACAGTCCTACCGCAAGGAATGATAAATAGTCCTACTTTATGTCAAGAATTTGTAGCTCACTCATTGCAATCTCTCCGTCAAGAATACCCTAATTATATTCTATATCATTATACAGGTGATCTCCTATTGGCAGCTCCTAGTATTGCTGAACGTGACGAATTCTTTTTAAAAATACAAGAGGCTTTAAGACTACACAATTTGCAAATAGCCCCAGAAAAAATTCAAAAGGACTTTCCTATTTCATATTTAGGGACAATATTGGAACAACATAGAATTAAGCTGCAAAAGTCACAAATTAGAAGAGACCATCTCAGAACCTTAAATGATTTTCAAAAATTATTGGGAGATATTAATTGGCTACTTGGGATTCCTACTTATCAGTTACGACATTTGTTTTCTACTTTAGAAGGAGATACAGCTTTGGATAGCCCCCAGACCTTAATCCCATTGGCTTTACAGGAACTTCAATTTGTTGAGCAACGACTAAATGACGGCTTTTTGACTTACTTACATGCATCTCAACCTATTTCTTTTATCATATTTCATACCCCTTATTCCCCATCTGGAGTAATTGCTCAAGAAGAAGGATTAATAGAATGGGTTTTCTTACCTAACAGTTTTTCCAAAAAATTGACTATATATATGGATAAATTAGCCTTCCTTATACAGAAAAGTCACCATCATATTTTACAATTATCAGGATGTGAACCACACCAGATTGTTACTCAGTTAACAACTGCTCAAATATCTCGATGTTTACAATTTAATGAAAACTGGCAAATTTCTCTTGCCTCATTTCCTGGTTCCTTTTCTAATCATTATCCATCATCTAAATTGATTGATTTTCTCCGGACTAACACTACGATATCTCATTCCCCAATTTCAGATGTTCCAATTAACAGACCCACTATTTTTACAGATGCAAATAAAAATACTACAATTGATGCCTTACTTTATCCTATAGAAGCAGCAAAACAAGAACATCTCTTAGAGCATACCAATTCCAAAGGGTTACAAAAATCTCATGCTATTACTCAAAAACAAGCTCAAAATATTGTTCGTTCTTGTTCCATATGTGCACCCTTTGCTTTACCATTTACCTCACCAGGTGTCAACATGAGAGGACAACAAGCAAATCAAATATAGCAAATAGATGTAATTTACATTTCTTCTTTCGGACAACAAAAATAAATGCATCATACCATAGATACATATACACATTTTCAATGGGCCACTGCATTACATTCTAAAAAAACTGACGCTGTTATTACTCACTTGTTATCTTGTTTTGCAATTATGGGATTACCAATTGAATTGAAAACTGATAATGCACCTGCCTACCAATCCGCGAAATTAGCTCACTTTTTATCCCAATACCATATAACTCATACTTTTGGTATTCATTATAATAGTCAAAGGCAAACTATCATTAAAAGAGCTAATCGTACCTTGCATGAATATCTTGAAAAATAAAAAAGGGGGAACAGGAGAGATTTATGAAACCTAAAGACATTTTGAATAAAACCTTACTTACCTTAAATTTTTTGAATATTTGGAGCAAGGAAAATCTATTAGCAGCAGAGTTGCATTTTCAAGGGAAAAAAGAAGACAAGAAGATCTTGAATATGCCCATTTGATATAAAGAGAAAGAGAAAGGCTAGATCCCAACATCATTAATATATCTGGGATGAAGGTATGCTTTCATTTCTGTTAATAATTACAGGTTTTGGACCCCAGCGAGATTAATCAAAATCAACAATGGCTGATTCCTTTGTTTAAAAATTCAAAGAGCTTACTATGCAGAGGAACTTTACTTTTCGTACAAGGGAAGCAACACCTCCTATATGGGGTCAAATGAAAAAGTTAATCCAGGAAGAAAAAAAAAAAAAAAAACCGTTAATGAAAGCAGGACAACCTCTGAATCCTACCAATCTTTTGCTTGCCATGATGGCGGTAACATGTCAGGTAATCGGTGTATCAGCAGGTAATCATACATATTGGGCATATATACCTAATCCCCCATTAGTAAGAGCAGTTTCCTGGGGGGAACCAGAAGTGCAGGTATGTACTAATGAGACTGACTTCTTTCCCTGGCCAGCTTGCAGGGGAATAGAACAACTACCTCATCATAAACAAGAATATAATATTAGTAATTTGACCATTGCAATGGAAGGTGTTCCTTTGTGCATAGGAGGGCACCCCTTTTGTCTGTCCACCAAGGAATGTTCTCATCATTCCTATAATACATGGGGGATAAAGTACAATAATTATCATTTTGCTACTTTTACTGTGCTTGTTTCCACCAGGGGCTTTAACACCTCGACAGAACCAATAGACATTCATAATGGAATACATATGTCACTATGTCCTATTAACTTTTTTGCTCCTTCTCTAGAATCTTTGAAATGGGAACGTTGCCAAGGTCATCAACCCTTTAAAGTCATGAATTATTCTGGGTCTATCATTGTAGATTGGAGTCCAGATCATGGGCAATTCTTAGAAAAATGGTCGAATAAACTCTTAGATGGCATCGTGCAAATGTTACTTTGATGGGCAATGGTAATGAAACAGTTAAATGGCAGCAATTTGCACTTGTCCCTCCTCAATTACAATTGCAAGGATATCCTCACATTCAAGGAGATATTTGGAAACTATGGGCAGTTTCTGGTAATCCCACTATCTGGTCAGGAAATTATACTTTGGACAGTGGTGACTCTTCGGGTTCATTCCATGTTAATTTACATGTTAATAAATCTTATTCTGCAATGGCATGTGTAAAATATCCTTTTGCATTGTTATATGGGAATTGGACCTGAAATGATACTGTGGGGTCTGTGTCAAGTAACTATTGTAATTTAACTCAATGTATAAATGTCTTGGTGGGAAGAATTTGAAAGACAAGCCTTTAACTCCAATTTCTCGCTAGTAATTGTTAAAGCTCGGACAGAAGTATGGTTGTCTATAAATCTGACTCAGCCGTGGTCAGATCCTTTTGCTGCTTCTCATCTAGTAACCGCCGTACAGACTTTGCTACATCGATCTCGACGTATGCTTGCTGTGGTCATTGCTTCGATTCTCGCAGTCGCATCAGTAACTGCAACAGCAGCTGTAGCAGGCCTTGCGTTACACCAAGGGATTCAAACAGCTGATTTTGTTCAGGACTGGCATAAAGACTCTCATTTGTTATGGCAACAACAGTGAGATTTGGATGCACAACTTGCTACCGATGTGCTCAATCTTCAACACACCGTTTCCTGGCTTGGAGATCAATTAGCTGTTTTATCTACACGAAGTGTGTTAAAATGTGATTGGAATTCTTCTGTTTTGTATAACACCTGTGCCATTTAACATGAGCCCTTCAAGAGATTAACCGAGACATATAAATAAAAAGAGTTCTGGATGCCCATCATCTAGAGAGATTCCGCCTAGCCCCTAAGAGGTGGCTGGATAGCCAATGACGGGTAAGACCCTCAGAGGAGGGCAACCTAAGACAGGCACAGCCACGAGAAGGGCTGGCGAGGCTGGAGGTTGGCCGCCTACAGCTTTACACCTTGCTCTACAGAACATCAATACAAATGTCTCGAGGGCTTAAATAAAATAAAAAAGGGGGAGATGAAGGGTTAATGCAGCCACAATAGGGAAAGTGGAGATGTGCTGCTTGCAAACAGGATGTTCTGCCAAGGAGATGGACACAGCCTTGAGATTAATGGTCCCTTGCAAATAAGGGAACATTCCCTTCTTGTGATAAGGGCTCTGGACAGATTCTGCAGTAGGCCGGAATTTCACTCCCTTTTGCTGTACGATAACATTTGTGCACATGTGCTGTACTGAACAAGTTTGGTCATACAGTCTGGAATTGTGCCCAGAGGGGATGTATATAAATAAACCGTGAGCTCGCTGGCGCACGCAGTTCTTATCCCTCTGGCCAGAGTGTATGTCTCTTGTGTGCGTCTCGTATGTCTCGTATGTTCTGTGTCATTTCACTCGTAGTAACCAACAGATAGTCTCAGGTACGTACCTATGAGAATGATCTTTAGACCTAGGTACCTGTGGTAGTTTTTGCTGCAGAAATTTATGAGCTCCTCAAATCGTATAGGATGCCATTCATTTGCAATTATCATCCACTTATTACAAATGATAAGAAGGGAAAGCAGATAATTAAAAAACAACTTCAAGTGACTCTGATCTTACAAACAGGGTTTCTAATTTAACTAAAGGTAAAGCAGGAACTTCTTCATTTCCTCTTTTAACTAATATCTATTGAATGTTTTCTCTGTGCACAATTTCCTGGGTTGCAAAGACATGTGAGACAATATATGGCTTAAATTTTTAACACAGATAAAGTTAAATTTTATATAGCAGGTATATTGATGTAGATTGAGATTGATGTATACTGAAGTAGATTGACCAACCTAGACAGCATATTAAAAAGCAGAGACATTACTTTGTCAACAAAGGTCCATCTAGTCAAGGCTATGGTTTTTTCCAGTGGTCATGTATGGATGTGAGAGTTGGACTATAAAGAAAGCTGAGTGCTGAAGAATTGATGCTTTTGAACTGTGGTGTTGGAGAAGACTCTTGAGAGTCCCTTGGACTGCAAGGAGATCCAACCAGTCCATCCTAAAGGAGATCAGTCCTGGGTGTTCATTGGAAGAATTGATGCTGCAGCTGAAACTCTAATACTTTGGCTACCTGATGCAAAGAGCTGACTCATTGGAAAAGACCCTGATGCTGGGAAAGATTGAGGGCAGGAGGAAAAGGGGACGACAGAGGATGAGATGGTTGGATGGCCTCACTGAGTCAATGGACATGAGTTTGGGTGGACTCTGGGAGTTGGTGATGGACAGGGAGGCCTGGCATGCTGCAGTTCATGGGGTCGCAGAGTCGGACACGACTGAGCAACTGAACTGAACTGGTACATTGATGATACAGATAAATGTGACTTCTGAGTTCAGAAAAGGAAGATGGTTCTTTAGATCCCAAATTATAGGAATCTGTCATCATCGTTGTCTTCACCATCATCATCACCCACCCTTTACTGAGAACCTACCCAGGAGGTGCAGTGGTAAAGAATCTGCCTTCCAATGCAGGAGATACAAAAATTGTGGGTTGGATACCTGGGTCAGGAAGATCCCTTGGAGGAGGAAATGGCAATCTGCTCTAGTATACTTGCCTGGAAAATTCCAAAGGCAGAGGAGCCAGGCAGGCTACAGTCCACGGGGTCACAAAGAGTGAGACACAACTGAACATGCACGCGTAATAAAAGCCAAGACTATGAGATCTTGTTTAGCCTCAATCTCGAGCTTGAGGTAGCTACTGATACTGCTTTTTATAGGCAGAAGAATTTTATTTCTAAGGATTAGATGTTAAGCAACTTACCCAAATTCATTCAGCTAGAAAGAGGTAGAAGGATTAATTCTGGGCTGCTGCTGCTAAGTCACTTCAGTCGTGTCCGACTCTGTGTGACTCCAGAGACGGCAGCCCACCAGGCTCCCCCATCCCTGGGATTCTCCAGGCAAGAACACTGGAGTGGGTTGCCATTTCCTTCTCCAATGCATGAAAGTGAAAAGTGAAAGTGAAGTCGCTCAGTCATGTCTGACTCTTAGCAGCCCCATGGTCTGCAGGCCACCGGGCTCCTCCGTCCATGGGATTTTCCAGGCAAGAGTACTGGAGTGGGGTGCCACTGCCTTCTCCCTTAACCACTATTGCGTACCCTAAATTATCTCTCTGATCCATCAGCAAATCCTGTTGCCTCTACTTTCAAAACATATCCTGAGTGCTGTCTGGTTGTACCACCATTGTCCCTTTCCTGGTCTAGGGCAGTAGCCTCATAACTGGAATCTCCACTTCCACTTGTGCTCTTCACAATCTACTCTTCACAAAGTAGCCAGAATGAGTCTTTCAAAAGTCCTCAAAGCTCTCCAATGGCTTCCCATCACACTTGGCGAAAGCTCCAAGATTGCTTCCAAAGTCTGCTGTGCCCTGTGTGATCTGGACCCCAGATCTTTGTGTTCAGCTCCTCTAGCTCTTTCCCTCTTCAATCCACTCATGTGAATTTCTTGCAGTGTCTTCAACACACCCGAAATGTTTATACCTCACAGACTTTGCCTCAGGCTGGAATGCTTGTCTTCCAACCACATGACTCACATTCTTACCTTAATCCTATTTCAAAGTAGCTTGCTCACAATGCAGGGCTCAGGGTTTCAATCTCTGGCCCACATGCCTTAGAGCAGCTAAACCCTCTATCTGCAAGTACTGAAGCCTTTGTGCCTAGAGACTATGCTCTGCCACAACAGAAGCCACCTCGGTGAGAAGCCCATGCACTGCAATGAAGAGCAGCCCCTGCCTGCCACAACTAGAGAATAGTTGGTATGCAGCAACAAAGACCTGGTACAACCAAAAACAAATAAATAAGTAAAAAAAAAAAAAAAAAAGACCAGATCTCTTTCCCCCTAGAAAAAGAAATAGTAAATTAATTCTACAAGCAGCAACACAGAAAAAGCAAGAAAATATGGCACTGAATGAGAAAAGTCGGAAACAGGAAAGATCTTTAGCACAATATCATTTGTGCAGATCAAAATCATGTAACCAAAGACTAACATGCTGCAAGGATCCATTCTCGCTGAAGGACATGTATCCAATATAGGGCAGCAGGAAGAAAATAGAGGGTTCAAAGAAAGCCTTTCTTTCATGACTTTCTTCTATTAAAATAGTTCCATTAACTATTCACTATCTCCTTTTTTTTAAGAAGTCAATTAAATAAATCAATTTAATGTTTAGGAGTATACTTTTCTCTAGAACTGAAAACATTTTTTTTTTCCCCTGCAGATGCTATAATCACTAAATAGACATAAACAAGCGAAGGAAATTGTTATAGATGTAAAATCAACACCATTTTGGTTTGCGGTGATATAATCTGGGTTGGTAGTCTGTTGTCTTAGGGAATCACGTACATCGATGCATGTAAGACAATTTTGAAATATTTTGAAAAGATATAAAGAGTATAAACAAAACTATTGTGATGGGTGCTGAAAGGAATTTCTTTGAAACATCTCAAATAAACAGGACATTAATGAGAATGTTGTAATAAAGCAGTGGACTGGGCTTATTCCTTATCTCCTTAACTGCAGAGCACCAATTTCCATATGACAGTGCCTGCTATACAGTTTTGTTTACTTGTTTACTGTTTTACCTCCTCCTTTAGAATATCGATTGGAATAGAGAGGGACTTTGATTTACCTCTGTATCTTCTGTGTTTAGACCAGTGCTTAGCACAGAGTGTTAAATAAATATCCAATGAATGGATGAATTTATCCTCCCAACAGTCCTAGATGTGGAGGAATGGAGCTCTCCCTTTTGCAGATGAGCAAAATGACATTTACTCCCTTGTATCAAACAAAAGATATGCCAATTGGAAGGCCCAAGGTTTTTATAAAGAGCTCTGATTCCAACTTCTGTGCTGTTTGCATTATAACACAGCAATCTTCCTAAAATCATATTAAATAGAACACGCAGCTTTATTCAACCTATAGAAGTAGCATTAAAAATGAATTGTTCCCCAGGAATTTAGCTGTGTTGTTAAAACATTTCATAAAACATTTTTAAAAGGTAGTGCTTGCAAATAGGAGCACCCTAGAGAATCTTCTGTGAATGTTGCTGAGAAAGTTATTGCTCATCTAAGAGGTGGGCAGATAACCTTTCTAGGCTGACTGGCATTTGATCACTGACATTTTAAAATCCTTGATATTTTGATCTTTTCCCATGTAAATCACAGTTTCCCAGTTCATGGTATTTTAATTAAGAAAAAGGTTGACGACAGCCCCTAATTAAGGTCAGAGCATACTTTGAAGTAATCATATTGTTACTAAAAAATATATTGTGCCTGAGAGAATGGTGCAGAGGAGGCCCCTAAGTTGAGAAGGAGGAAGCTTCTCCTCCTTTTAGGCTATGTTTGCCACTAGGAGACTTCAGTTAAAAGATTCAAGGGATACAATTTTTAGAGGCATCATTCTCCAGCTTTCCTTTTCCTACCGTTTATGTAACTCATGAGCTTTCCACTGGTTCTTCCAACAAGCCCAAAACTCTCCCTAACGGCCACACTGAATGTCACAGTTGACCCAGGAATAATAAGGTGACTGACTAGTTGACTGGCAGCCAGAACCCACATCTGCAGGAACATTTCTTCAAATTCCAAATCCTAGACTTTTTATTTAATAATTCTAAATGATCTGTCTCTAGCCAGATGCTTCTTGCTGATTCTGTGTATAAATAGTCACATGATGTGGATGTGATATTTCTTCCTCCCTCATTGCTGACAGGTCGTGGTTGACATCTTAGACAAGAATGATGAAGCTCCTGTCTGGACACCTTCTGTATACCAGGCAGTCATTTTTGACAATGTTGTTGCTGGGACAAATGTCAACGGTTTCCAACTAAACTGTCATGACAGAGATTCACAGGATTTTGAAATGAGCTTTGAGGTGGTTTCTGGTGAATCATTTTATTCTTTCTTTTGATCGTGAGCGTGTGTCAAGTTGATAAAACCTCTTTGACGTAAATAACATAATCTTAGAAATAACTGTTTACAAAGACTGAACTATTTCCTATCTATGCTGCTAGGTGTCCTCAAGGAATCTTTTTCACTTCCATATGTCCTGTCTAATTCCTCCGATGGTGGAACAATCTATGACTTCAAAGATACTTGATAATGAAGGGACTTTGGATCAGCAAGATGAAGTTACAAGTAACTAGGTCTACTGTTCATGGTACTGGCTGAAAATAGCAGCCATTTCCCATGTGATGCTAATACTATCCACTAGGATAGATGTTTTCTCCTACATTATTATTGGATTTTCACAGATTCATGTCAACTTCAGTCATACCTTGGGACATATGGAAGAAATTTATTGAAGATCAAATATGTGCCAGGAGGAGGGTACACAGTATTGTACAAGACAGATGTGGACCTTGTATTCATGGAATTCATGATTCATTAAACTAGTAGTAACATCAACAGTTATAGAACTGTAAAGCATGGCAAGTTTTATTAAGGAAAACTTCTGGGTATCATGAGAGGGAATAAGAAGAAGTACTTAAAGTATGGAGGTCAGACCTGCTGTTTTATGCAACTGAAAGAATGGGCCCATGGACATGGGTTCATGTTCCCAAATAACTGTACAGGCTGGTTCTGTGTCGCTCCTCTTACTACTGGGCATCTTTTTAACAACAGGGTCTCCAGGGCCACTGAAACCTGACTTAAAATTTAGTAGGCACTCAATAGATATTTGTGGTCTGACTGGCCTATTTAATATTGATCCATACTACCCTGAAAGTGGGAATAAAATCCTCTGAGTAGGAGATGAAGGAAGGGAACACATTTAGGCAGAATAATTTGATAATAGTGTGAAGCTTGCTGACCACATATGGGGATCACACTCAGGATCTTAAATAACCTTTAGAACACATTTTTTTCCAGCCAACTGAATTTCCTGCTTACTTGATTTCCATTTTACTGTAACCCTTATATATGTACAAGGAATCAGAAAGTAATTAAATTTATACTTACTTATATTTACTGTGTTTAAAAAGCTGTGTAAGGTAGGCTGAGAAAAACCTTTCAATGTACCTTAAAATACTTCTAATTTTTGATTTCTCCCTTTTAAAGGAAATGTGAACAATCATTTTGGATTTGACCCAATTGGGAGTTCAAATATTCTGAAATTAATTGTGAAGAATCCTTTTAACTTTGAATCTGGAGCTAAACTGCAGCAGCAGTACCATCTTGTAGGGCACATAACTGATGACAACCTGAAATAATGGCAAAGCCACCAAGCCCAAGACAGGGACCGCTGTTACAGATATTTATGTGACAAGGGCCAATATGCCACCTCCTCTAACCACCAGCTCTGAAGTAAGGAGTTATGGAATTTAACTTGGCTTTGTGTGCGGGAAATGTCCTACTGCAAATTCAGCTTTCATCTAAAAAGGCTACTCAGGCAGTACCTTCATCCTTAGGCCTTTTCACCTGGGCACCACACTATTCAGCCACGAGGCCACAGTTTAGAGCATGCATGTCTGAGAATCCACTGTGTAGGGGAGAGAGAATTTGTTTCATTACTGGGGAAGCATAAGGATGCAACTGATTGCATCTAAATGAGCCGAGAGTCCTGCCCACCAAAAAGACCCACCTGTCAATGAATTCTCTCAGTGAAACACCTCTCTAACTGGGCACTTTCAAGCATTATTCTCTAGGGCCAAGTCTTTTACAGTAATGGACACCAATCCTGTGCCTGGCACTGTGCTCCAGGGCTTATATTCTTTGTTTCATCTAATCTTCAATCTAACCCCATGAAGTTGAGCAGACCCTTCAGTAGTTTGTTGTTTCAAAAAATAGATACATAAAGCCTCTGCAGAACTCCAGAATGATTTCTGAGTCAGCCAAGGATAATATCTGTTCAGAAGACTTTATGGTTAGTATATTTTACTGTCTTCTAAGCCTTTGAAATAGAGGCATTTTTAAAAACAACATGGATGATAAATCTTTCCACCAGGATATTTGATTTTCAAGAAAACATGTTCTCTCACGCTGTACAAAAGGGTTTATTCTGCATCCAGAGGGTAACAGAGGTGTAAAGAATCTCAGGTGTCATTTAGTTCAACTCCTTGACTTTATGGATGAGAAAACTGAGGTCAAAGAGGAGGGATGGTTTCATTCAAGTTTGCAGAGCAGTCATTGCATTGAGTCCAAGTCTTTAGATGCTTAAATTGGTGCTGTCTCCAGGTATGTGTCTTTCATATTATTGCCTGTGGTATTTAAAAATTCCTTGTGTCTGAGTCAATACCCTACTGTCTGTAGGACCATCACTCTATACTGATGCTATTATGTGTAAACAGATGCTCTCTAAAAACTGAGACTAAGGCTCCATTTTCTCTGAAATAATTTTTTCCAGCAGAGAAAAGGTCTCACCATTGTGTACACAGCTATCAACACATACAAATCCAGTGACTGGTACATTCCTTTTGTCTTCAGTCTGACGGCTATTTTCTTTGCTGGGTTAGTTTCCTGGATATGTTTCCTGCTTTGGAGATATGGAAATGCTAACGATGCAGTCAGAAAATGGGCAAGGAAGTCTCTATGACAAACCCATGTAGACGATTTTTCTTTCTAAGCTTCTGTGGTCAAGAGTTGAATCATCTGGGGTTTGGCAATCTTACTCTAAAAGCTTCTGCCTAATTTTGCCAATTTTGAAGGGCACAGAGGGAGTATTTGGGGGTACAAAACTCGATGGTCCCTTTCACCATTGCTCAAACCTATACTCAGAAAAAGCTGGAGAGCTTTCTGTAAAAAGCGCAAACAATATAGTCTTGGGTTCTATCTCAGAGCATCTGAAATAGATTCTCCATGAGAATAGATTTTAAACAAATGAATTGTGAGCAGACAAACCCAATGACTCCCCAGGTTATTCTGATACATGGGCAGTGGTTGACAACCACTGGGAACTAGCCCAGAGGCAGGTGGTAAAGCCAGGTACCCTCTCTATACTTGTTTTGAATCTATGTGAAGCTGGGAAGAGAGGCCAAAGAAATGGATAACAAATGCAGCTGCTTTCATCATCATCTGAAAATAGTTCTTCAGGGTGCAGAATGCCATGGCTTCAAAAATAGAGTTGGATATGAATTTTTATTAGATAAGTAGAGACAATTTATGATTCAGAGTGCGTATCAAGGGTAGTGATGGTTAATGAGATCCGTTTATTATTCCCCATAGAGCATTTAAAAAAAAAATGGGAGTGGGGGAAGACTGAATAACAGTCATGTGCTGCACAAAGCTGAAATTCTTTTTTTTTTTTTGCCACATATTAGCATAATGAAGCTGATGTTTTGTCAAATTTTCTTTTTTTTTACAGAGAAATAAAGCATATGGCAGGTAAGATCCAGCTTGCTAGTTGTCACAAGATTATTTTGAATTGCGTGATTCTAAAAAAAGCCATTTGTCTGATAACTGCCCTTTATTTACTCACTTTTTGAATAGGAGACAGAAATCAAAAGGAAATGGTTGTTACTGGAAACTGAAATAAAACACTAGAAGTGTTAACAGTAAGTACATTTTGGTGATACCTACCCAGAAGCAGAAAGAGCACTACATTGTCTCTAATCATGGCTCCATGGAAAGTTCTTCCGTATTAACATATGGTCAACCTACGCAGGCGTCATAGAAACGAGATACAATCCTTTCAATTCATCTGCTCCTGCTGGATTTCTGCGTATTAAAAACCTGGGATTTCACATGCAGTCATAGAATTTGGCTTTGGTCAAAATTTGCTATACACATTTTATATGTATTCAGCAAAAACAACTCTCAGTTCAGTTCAGTCACTCAGTCGTGTCTGACTCATTGAGACCCTGTGAATCGCAGCACGCCAGGCCTCCCTGTCCATCACCAACTCCTGGAGTTCACTCAGACTCATGGCCATCGAGTTAGTGATGCCATCTCATCCTCTGTTGTCCCCTTTTCCTCCTGACCCCAATCCCTCCCAGCATCAGAGTCTTTTCCAATGAGTCAACTCTTTGCATGAGGTGGCCAAAGTACTAGAGTTTCAGCTTTAGCATCATTCCTTCCAAAGAAATCCCAGGGCTGATCTCCTTTAGAATGGACTGGTTGGATCACCTTGCAGTCCAAGGGACTCTCAAGAGTCTCCAATACCAAAGATCAAAAGCATCAATTCTTTGGCACTCTGCCTTCTTCACAGTCCAACTCTCACATCCATACATGACCACTGGAAAAACCATAGCCTTGACTAGATGGACCTTTGTCGGCAAAGTAATGTCTCTGCTTTTGAATATGCTATCTAGGTTGGTCATAAGTTTCCTTCCAAGGAGTAAGCGTCTTTTAATTTCATGGCTGCAATCACCATCTGCAGTGATTTTGGAGCCCCCCAAAATAAAGTCTGACACTGTTTCCACTGTTTCCCCATCTATTTCCCATGAAGTGATGGGACCAGATGCCATGATCTTCGTTTTCTGAATGTTGAGCTTTAAGCCAACTTTTTCACTCTCCTCTTTCACTTTCATCAAGAGGCCTTTTAATTCCTCTTCACTTTCTGCCATAAGGGTGGTGTCATCTGCATATCTGAGGTTATTGATATTTCTCCTGGCAATCTTGATTCCAGCTTGTGTTTCTTCCAGTCCAGGAAGTTAAATAAGCAGGGTGACAATATACAGCCTTGATGTACTCCTTTTCCTATTTGGAACCAGTCTGTTGTTCCATGTCCAGTTCTAACTGTTGCTTCCTGACCTGCGTATAGGTTTCTCAAGAGGCAGGTCCGATGGTCTAGTATTCCCATCTCTTTCAGAATTTTCCCCAGTTTATTGTGATCCACACAGTCAAAGGCTTTGGCATAGTCAATCAAGCAGAAATAGATGTTTTTTCTGGAACTCTCTTGCTCTTTCCATGATCCAGCGGATATTGGCAATTTGATCTCTGGTTCCTCTACCTTTTCTAAAACCAGCTTGAACATCAGGAAGTTCATGGTTCATGTATTGCTGAAGCCTGGCGTGGAGAATTTTGAGCATTACTTTACTAGCATGTGAGATGAGTGCAATTGTGCGGTAGTTTGAGCATTCTTTGGCATTGCCTTTCTTTGGGATTGGAATGAAAACTGACCTTTTCCAGTCCTGTGGCCACTGCTGAGTTTTCCAAATTTGCTGCAGCAAATGTGAGTGCAGCACTTTCACAGCATCATCTTTCAGGATTTGAAAGAGCTCAACTGGAATTCCATCACCTCCACTAGCTTTGTTCATAGTGATGCTTTCTAAGGCCCACTTGACTTCACATTCCAGGATGTCTGGCTCTAGATGAGTGATCTCACCATCGTGATTATCTTGGTCATGAAGATCTTTTTTGTACAGTTCTTCCGTGTATTCTTGCCACTTCTTCTTAATATCTTCTGCTTCTGTTAGGCCCATACCATTTCTATCCAAAGCCCATCTTTGCATGAAATGTTCCCTTGTTATCTCTAATTTTCTTGAAGAGATCCCTAGTCTTTCCCATTCTGTTGTTTTCCTCTATTTCTTTGCATTGATTGCTGAGGAAGGCTTTCTTATCTCTCCATGCTATTCTTTGGAACTCTGCATTCAGATGCTTATATCTTTCCTTTTCTCCTTTGCTTTTGCCTCTCTTCTTTTCACAGCTATTCGTAAGGCCTCCCCAGACAGCCATTTTGCTTTTTTGCATTTCTTTTCCATGGGGATGGTCTTGATCCTTGTCTCCTGTCAATGTCATAAACCTCAGTCCATAGTTCATCAGGCACTCTATCTATCAGATCTAGGCCCTTAGATCTATTTCTCACTTCCACTGTATAATCATAAGGGATTTGATTTGATTTAGATCATACGTGAATGGTCTAGTGGTTTTCCCTACTTTCTTCAGTTTAAGTCTGAATTTGACAATAAGGAGTTCATGATCTGAGCCATAGTCAGGTCATGGTCTTGTTTTTGCTGACTGTGTAGAGCTTCTCCACCTTTGGCTGCAAAGAATATAATCAATCTGATTTTGGTGTTGACCATCTGGTGATGTCCATGTGTAGAGTTTTCTCTTGTGTTGTTGGAAGAGGGTGTTTGCTACGACCAGTGCGTTCTCTTGGAAAAACTCTATCAGCCTTTGCCCTGCTTCATTCCATATCCCAAGGCCAAATTTGCCTGTTACTCCAGGTGTTTCTTGAGTTTCTACTTTTGCATTCCAGTCCCCTATAATGAAAAGGATATCTTTTTTGGATGTTAGTTCTAAAAGGTCTTGTAGGTCTTCATAGAACAGTTCAACTTCAGCTTCTTCAGCATTACTGGTTGGGGCATACACTTGGATTAATGTGATATTGAATGGTTTGCCTTGGAAACGAACAGAGATCATTCTGTCGTTTTTGAGACTGCATCCAAGTACTGCATTTTAGACTCTTTTGTTGACCATGATGGCTACTCCATTTCTTCTAAGGGATTCCTGCCTACAGTAGTAGATATAATGGTCATCTGAGTTAAATTCACCCATTCCAGTCCATTTTAGTTCGCTGATTTCTAGAATGTTGACATTCACTCTTTCCATTTCCTGTTTGATCACTTTAAATTTGCCTTGATTCATGGACCTGACATTTCAGGTTCCTATGCAATATTGCTCTTTACAGCATCAGACCTTGCTTCTATCACCAGTCACATCCACAGCTGGGTATTGTTTTTGCTTTGGTTCCATCCCTTCATTCTTTCTGGAGTTATTTCTCCACTGATCTCCAGTAGCATATTGCGTACCTACTGACCTGGGGAGTTCCTCTTTTGGTATCCTATCATTTTGCCTTTTCATACTTTTCATGGGGTTCTCAAGGCAAGAATACTGAAGTGGTTTGCCATTCCCTTCTCCAGTGGACCACATTCTGTCAGACCTCTCCACCATGACCCACCCGTCTTGGAGAGATACCCCATGTCCAAGGTAAGAGAAACCCAAGTAAGATGGTAGGTGTTGCAAGAGGGCATCAGAAGGCAGACACACTGAAACCATAATCACAGAAAACTAGTCATTCTAATCACACTAGGACCATAGCCTTGTCTAACTCAATGAAAACCACTCTAGACAAATGGAAATCCAGCCTTATCCACCATTTCTTAAAAATAAGATCTAGATTTGAAAATAGGTTATGTTATTTATGTCATAGAGCTGTGTGTGTTCTTCAGCCCTAGCGTTCCTTAGCAGATGGTGAAAATTACAGCTGATCTCCTGTATGAGTTCACTCAGGCTGCCCTGATCAAGTACCACACTGGGTGGCTGCCACAGCAGATACTTATCTTCTCTCAGTTCTGGAGGTTAGAGGTCCAAGATGAAGGTGTTGGCAGGTTTAGCGCCTTTCAAGGTCTCTCTGCTTGGCTTTCAGGTGGTGCTTTCTTCCTGTGTCCTCATTTTATTCTTCCCAATCTGTGTTGCCTGTGTCCTAATATCCTGCTCTTATAACAACACCAATCATACTGGATTAAGCCTCATCCATGTTGGCTCATTTTTCTTTAATCACCTCTTTAAGGTCCTACCTCCACATTCTGATGGACTGGGGGCTAGGGCTTGAACATGTGAAATTCAGGAGAATCCAATTTGGCCTATAACACCTGCTATCCAAGTAAGAGACTTCACATCAATACAAAGACCTGAGTTCAGGGAGAGTGTGGTGGGCAGACTGAGTGGGATTTGGGGTGGGGAGAAGACAAGAAGAGCAAGGAGTTTGGGGCTCCTAGGCTGCTAGCCTTCTATACCCTAGAAAGATGAGGTAATTTAATCATCTGCTCGAAGTTCTCAATATATGTCAAAACTAATTTCATCAAGTTGACTTTATTGCTAACCTTTTGTGCTTTTTAAAAGGAAACCATTGTGTATGAGACTGTATTTGATGGAGAAGCTGTTGATCCAGGTATGGTGCTTGAGTTATCTTTTGAGTGTAGCTCATTTTTTTCTATTTGGATGCAAAACTGTGTGAACAGATTACTTATTCATTAGGCTTTGCGTAATGGGACCCTATCCTAAAGCAAATCATTCAACGGCCAGGCAGGTAAAATAAATGACTTGAAGGGGCCTCCTAAGACAGTAAGTTCAATCATCAATAGCAACTGATTCTTGGGGGACATGGTTATTACCTGACTCCAACAAAGTAGTGTATCTATTTTGTGCACATTGAAACAGGGGCTCAGAGAGGTTAGGGAATATGTTAAGGTTCACTCGGCTTTCTTTCCTTTCAGAGAAAGGAAGGAGAAAAGTTGGTGAAGCTTTTGGAACAGAGACTGAATCTTAACTTTGGTAAAATAGAGGCAGATGGATGGAGACAGGTGAGTACTTGGCTACAAGAACAGTGGAAAGACTGTCATATGCCCACAGTGGGTGGAGGATTGTGTACCAGACCTCTAGGTGCAAGAATGCCAGAGCGGTCTGCAGCAGACCTCTGGACTCTTCTTCTGTTCCTTTTATTATTATCACTAAAAATAATAAAAATTACTATATGCCATTTCTTCTTTCCATCTAAAATCTTTTAAAATGGTATTAATATTATTTAACAAACACTTATTTTAGCACTTTCAGTGTATCAGGCTTGTTCTTAAGAACTTTGTAATTATTAAGCTACCTATTTTTTATTCTGTTAAATATACATACAATTTTCTATTTTAAGTGTACATTTCTGTGGTATTAAGCACATTCACACTGTTGTGCAATCAGCACCACCATCCATATCCAGAATTTTTTTTTCATTTTTCCCAACTGAAATTCATGAAACAGTAGCTCTTTTTTATGTCTCTGAGTATAGTTCTATGATATTTAATCACCAATATAGATTTAACTAACTATGACCACAGTCAAGATAAAGAATTGTTCTTCACCATAAAAGTGCTCTCTTGCACAAAAGAGGCAATGTTTAATGCATATGGAATCACATGCTGCTTCACATTTTCCTTCTAATTCTCCTTTTGGTAACAAAGCAAAACTTGAGAAGATGAGCAACTCATCACTAGGTTGGCTATATAGCAAAAGCTCAGTAAAGACTTTGTGGGATGAATAAATGCTTTGCGAGTTCATTATCATTCACTTTATCTGCAGTCCTTCTCCCCACAGTTTCTGGGAATGTGTAGGAGAATAACAGCAGAACAGGTGTGAGAAAGCGGAAGAAGCCTCCCCAGGCACCAGGAGGGGGCCTTGGCAAACACATACTGCCTCCCAGAGGGCCATCCTTCTGAGGAGTCTTCATTCTTAAATATTCTTGTACAAGGACAGCATTCTCCTGTGTCTGAATGACTGCTTTTTTGGTGTCTGTGTTTATAACCCTCTGTACTCTTCCAGTTCAGTGCTGACTGAGGGCAGCAGTGGGGGTGGGGTGGGGTGGTGTCAACCTTGAGTCTCTGAGTATGTTTTGCTGCAATTAGAGACTAAATGGACACATGTTCGTTGTCTGACTTTGCCCAGTTGAAGATATGCTTGTTATGACTAGAGACTTTGTTTTGCTCACTGCTTAGCTCCAGCATATGCTTGGCACACAGTGGGGCCTCTATGAATACATGGTGAATAAATGTATTTGAATATATAAATTCAGATCTCTTGTGTTTAATTCACATTACTTGTTTCTCCTTTGACTATGGAAAAGAAATGGGAATTATCTTTAGAAAAGAACTGTCTTGGTTTCTGAAGTCATAAAAAATGCAGGATTTTTCTCAGCATTTTCAAAAAGCACAATTGATCTTGCTTTTAATTTTCTTTTTATAGCACTCTGGAGAAGGACCATCTGAAAACTTTTCTTATTAATAACTTGCCAAAGAACTGTTGGCATCCAAGCATTTGAGAGCTATGCACTTAGACCGGTAGTTCTTAAATACTAGGAACTCTCTGATGATCCTCCTCAGTTGTAGAAGACACAATGACAGGAGAAAAGAAATCCACACTTAACCCGAAATGAAGTTCAAGTTGGGATAACTGTTTTAAAACAAATCTTACTGCACACCAAGAGCAAAAGAAAGTGAAAGTGTTAGTCACTCAGTCATGTCCAGTTCTTTGAGACCCCGTGGACTGTAGCTTGCCAGGCTCCTCTGTCCATGGAATTCTCCAGGCAAGAATACTGGATTGGGTAGCCAGTCCCTTCTCTAGGGGATGTTCCTCACCTAGGGATCAAACCTGGATCTCCTGCATTGTAGATGGGTTCTTTACCATCTGAGCCACCAGGGCAGCCACCACGAGCAAAGAATTAATACACATTTGAGTCAGAGGATAACGGATGCTTGAATGATCAGAAATATCAGCCTTCATATGTATTTATGCCCCTTTGCATGTGCGCACACATAAGATTTCTTTTCAGTACAAGAATACCTCACTTGCCAACAAGAGAGAGCACCTGAAGATAAACAGGCACATAAATTACTTACGTAGCTCAAATGGGTTGATCCTCAGGAGGTGCTGGCGTGGAAGACTCCAGCGGATGTGAAGTCTGGAACTTGGACAAGTCACATCTCCTCTTACAAATTTGCTTTTCTTCTTTTAGAAAATGTAAACTGTCATTCCTGGCCCATTTCAATCTCATAGTTTTGTTGTGAGAAACAATATAAAACAGTTGAGATTCTACATTTGGCAGCTCTTTTTGAACTGTAAGCACTACTTCAGTACAAAATAGCAATCGTTTCATTAAGTCAAAATTTCCTGCTCGGAGAGCAGTGACTTGGAATACAGAGATGGTCATTGCACGTTTCTAAGCCAGTTCATGTTGGAATTGGTTGATAATTAGCTCCACAACTTCTGTGAAAGGAATATATTGCCTTGTTCCAGATGGCATGATAATTCTTCACCAGGGGAGAGACCAAAGATTGCCTGGGAAAATGCCGTTCCCTCTGCAGCAAGGCTCTCACTGGATCAATTGTGCTCAGATGGAAGTAGATATGTGAGTCCCTATCTGCCATCACCTGCATTTTTGAAGAGAAAAAGAAGAAGCATTTATAAACTTCCTTTTCAAAGTCTGGAATGGATCAATTGGTACCTAATCTGTCCCTGCCCAAACCAAGAAAAACTGGAACATGGCAAGCTGAGTCTTTACTTTCTTCTGCTGAGCTGCTTTGGGTTTCGGTTTCAGACTGGCAGCTGTTGTTTGGTCACTAAGCTGTGTCCGACTCTTCGACAACCCCATGGACTGTAGCCCACCAGGCTCTTTTATCCATGGGATTCTCCAGGCAAGAATACTGGAGTGGGTTGCCATTTCCTTCTCCTGGGGATCTTCCTGACCCAGGGATCGAACCCAGGTCTCCTGCACTGTAGGCAAATTGTTTACACTCAGACATGGCCAAGAAAGAATGTCCGAGTTGGTGACCAGAAGACGAGGGTTGTTTGGGAAGAAGCTAAAGAGGGCTGCTTTCAGGGGGCACAACTCGAACCTGATCTCCCTATTGGGTCAAGATCAACTTGCCTCCAAACTTGGAGATGTTCTTTTCTCCTGAGGTTTAATAATGACTGTATTAGTTTGCTGAAGGCTGCCATAGCAAATCGCCAACAAACGGTGGCCTGAAACAACAGAACTGGATTCTCTCACAGTTCTGGAAGCTAAAATTCTAAAATTGAAGTGCTGGCGGTGCCCTCTTCCCTCTGGAGGCTCCAGAGGAACATTCTTTTCTTGCCTGTTCCAGCTTCTGAGGGCTGCCCTGGCCTTCCTGGGTTTGTGGCTGCAGCTCTCTCCTTTCTAAGCCTGCCTTCATATTGTTTTTTCTTCTAGTTATCTATCAAATCTCCTTCTGCCTCACTTTTTTTTTTTAATTGGAGGATAATCGCTTTATGCTGTTGTGTTGTTTCTGCTGTACAGCAATGTGAACCCAGCTCTACGCATACATATATGCCCTCCCTTGTGAGCCTCCCTCCCATACTGCCCACATCCCACCCTTCTAAGTCATCACAGAGCACCGAGCTGAACTCCCTGGCTATATAGCAGCTTCCTACTAGCTATCTATTTTACACAGGGTAGTAACATATGTTAGTGCTACTCTGTCCAGACTCACTGTTCGGAGCACCTTTGTTATTGGATATAGGGCCTGGCCAGATAATCCAGGCTGATCTTGTCTCTAGATCCCTAACTTACTCACATCTGGAAAGACTTTTTTCAAATAAGGTCCTCTTCAAAGGTTCTGAAGATTAGAACATGGACAAATATCTTTGAGGGTTATCATTCTACAAAAGACAATAATTTTAAAAGTCTTTAATACAGTGTATACAAATTGATACACTCTTTCTGGTGAACAGTATGCCTATTGTACTTTAAAAAATATTTGAGTACCTACTGTGTGCCAGGATTGTTTCAAAGCCTTTAATCAATAAAAATGCAGATGCCTTTGACCTGGTAGTTTTTACTGATTGGAATTTTCTTATAGATATACTTGAAAAAGATCTATAAAAAATTTTTTTTGAGATGGCAGCTGGTGGTAGCATTGTGCGTAAGAGAAATGCAGATAATATCAAAGTGTCCATTCAAAAGGCATTGGTTGGGAAAACCATGTTGTATTCAAATTCATATTACAGAATGCATGTTGTGGCTGTTAAAAAGAAACAGGCCTATACTGATATGGAAGATACATAAAGTGATAAAGTTGGGCAAATTACAGAATTCTTATTAACATACATAAAGAAAAAATAAGCATCTGTATAGATACATATGTTGGTGGGCTGCCACTTCCTACTCCAGGGGATCTTCCTGCTTCAAGGATCGAACCTGTGCTTCTTGCATCTCCTGCACTGGCAGGCAGATTCATTACCACTAGCACCACCCGGGAGCCCCAAAACTTTAGGGGGCAATGACAAATCACAGGGAACTCTAGTGCTTGTTTGTTTGGTTTTTTAGAGAAAGTCTAGGGGAAGGAAATGCAGAGGATGAGGGAAATATCTTAGTTTTATAGTTTTATGAACCACTGAATTTTCTAAACTTCTACATGTTATTTTTATTTTTTAAATAATGTAAGTAGGTGTTATCTGGTGGTGAGAATTTAGGACGTTCATTTCATTTTTTAATCCATTATTCTGGAGTTTTATGAGAAGTCTGAGCCTTTTCTTTCCAATCAACTTGAAACTAGGCTTGGGTCTTTCTTATTGCCTGGGATATTTTCTTCCTTGATTTGTATAATTATTGTTGCTCTTCTGTCTGCCTTTTTCTACTTGTGAAATTGATTATTCTTCTGTTAGGTCTCTAGGATTTAGCACCTAATCTCTTCTTTTCTGCTCATGATTTCTAACACATTGAATTATTGCTCTGCTGTTTCAGAGATTTTTTTTTTTTCACTTGATCTTCTGGGTCCTTGGGTCTCACCAGTGACCACTCAGTTTCAGCTAAACTACTGAACTGTAAAAGTTTCAAAATCATATTTTTAGTTCCAGAAAGGTGTGTGTGTGTGTAGGGCAGCTGTGCACACATGCACATTATTCATGGAACCCAAGTCGCCTTATTATCTGTTTATGCTGCAGTTGTCTATTTCAGTAGCGGTATGCTCTGAATATATCTTCTTCCTTAAGGTTCCTGGTTTCCTGGGGCTCTTGGGCTTGTCATTTTTCCCTATTTGCTTTGGGGCTGAGTTTGAGTTGCTATGGAATTTTCTGAGACTGTGGTGGAGCCACTGCTCTCTCCCAGCTAGGCTGATGGTACAGCTGAAGCAGGTATTCAGACCTCTCATGACAACAGGGCTTCCTTTGTTCAGAGACAGAGGACCTTCCTTTAGACCTTGTCAATGCTTCCATAGGTCTTTGGGGGTCAGGGAGACATGGCATGTCTTTATTGGTTAATGTCTCATTCTCTCTTGTGGTGGGGGATGGGGGGTGTCCAATGAGCTTTAGCTCCAAAAGTGAAATCTTCCCTTTCAGAACCTCTGTGTGTCCTGTGGCTCTCTTCTGGTTTGAAGGGGAGAACATCTTGGCTGACTTTCAATTATTGCCTCCATGCTTTACCCACACACCACCCATAGCTGCCCTACCCAGCCCAAGCCAAGCCTCAAGCAAGACCCCCAGCACTTCTACAGAGGCATGAGCCTATGTTAAAGGAGCAGACCGGCCCATTTAAGGCAAGCCTAGATTGCCTAACCTTTAATCCATCCTCAGACATGAGAACTGCAACAGTGAATGAGAGTTGATCAAAGCCATTGGTTTGTCATACAGCTACAGCTTGCTGATTCCAGAAAGAGGTGGGATGCTTTCACATTTTTATTTTTTTAAAAAGTCAACAAATGTGTGTTGTTAAAAAAAAAAAGGAAAATATTTAACAGGTGGAAAAGAGAGATCTGATATAAGTGCACTAAGATGAAGTTGTAGAACCTCAGGGTTAAAAACACTGGACTTAAAAAAAAATACTGAAAAAAAATACTGAACTGATTTTGTTTGACTATAGGGGCCTACGACCAAAGTTCTGTTTTATAGCCCCTGACCCAAGAGAAGGTTTCCCTGGGGGCTCAGATGGTAAAGAATCTGCCTGCAATGTAGGAGACCCAGGTTCACTCCCTGGGTTGGGAAGATCCCCTGGAGAAGGGAATGGCTAAAGGGGCCAACAAACCTTTATTAAATAAATCACCCTTGAAATAGTCCCAGGGAACTCCTTATCTGAGAGACTAATTAAGAAGAATTTCCGCCATTGTATTTCCATTGTTGGTCCTGGGTCTGTTTAACTATCTTCCTGACAGGGAACTCACTCCCTAAGAGCTCTTTCCTTTGTGGCACAACAATAGTTATTAGACTTATTGTGTTGAAGCAAAAAAGAAATCTAGTTGACAGTGTGAAATCTCAATAATTAAAAAACAGGAGTTTTTCCCTCTTTAAGGAGCCCCCTCAGATAAATGGGCATATTTTCACCAGCTGATAAAGGAGCTGCTATGGATCAGAACAGCTGCATAATAGCTTCCATTTAGCTTTGTTACCTTAAATTCTATCCAGCTCCAAAATTACACTGCTTCATCTATAATAAATGATTTTCTTTCAGTTGGAAAAAGCAAAATGATCCCTTTTGGATTAAAATTACCTACAAATGTAATTAACAGCATCTCATTTTGTTAGCTCATCATCTTAACTCTCTATAGATGTCTTTACATAGGAAAAATTGACATTTTTATTGTGTTCTTGATGTATTGCTTACTAGTACACACAGTTATGGGGCCAGTCCAGACACTCTGTTGGATTGAAAACAAATTTAATTTGTGTTTACTGTAGTGAGAAATAGCATTAGATTTAAACAGTTCCTATTTCATGTTGCATAGTATCTTAATATTCACCAACCTGCCTGAGTGTAAGTAAGGCTCAAAGGCAGAGACTATCAGCTAAGTTCTCTCTCTCACTCATCCTTTTGGAAGAAGTTAATATGAAAGTCTCTATTCAATTTATATCAAATGATCAGTAAAATGATGCTAGTGATAAAGAAGTCACTTGCCAGTGCAGGAGATAAAAGAGACATGGGTTTGATTCCTGGGTCGGGAAGATCCCCTGCAGGAGGGCATGGCAACCCACTTCAGTGTTCTTCCCTGGAAAATTCCATGGGCAGAGATGCCTGGCAGGCTACAGTCCATGGGGATGCAAAGAATTGGACATGACTGAGCGAATGACCACACACACACACACACACACACACTATCTAAGGTACAGTGTTTGAGAAAAGACCTCAATTATATTAAATGTTTATTATAATAACTATTACTAACCAGTAGTACTGTGATTTTTCTTAGCTTGTGAACTTTCTAGATCATCACACAATATACTGGATCTTCAGATTCTTCCCTAGCAGCAATGCATTCTCTTATTTCCAAACAGAACTGGGCTGTTTTAATCTAGTCCAAGAAATAACTTCACTATGACAATAAACCTTTTTAGCTGACTTCAGAGGTCAAAAGCTTGTGGAGACTTGGTGAAGAGGGCCAGAAAAAATCCCAAAGCCCCTGTTATAGTAGTGCTGGGCTCTCTTGGCTCAGGCTGTAGAGACTAAAGAAACCATTTAATTGGATAAAAGCCAAAGTCAGCAGGCAAGAAGTGTAAGCCTGACAACTTAGGGGTTAAAATCATCCATTACTTATGGCTAGCTCTTCTCTGTTGTGTTCTAGCATTAAGCAATATGCTTGGCACAGTGGGTATTTAATAAGTGTATGTGGAATAAACAGAGGGAGGTGAGATTTCTTATCAGAAACCAAAAGAATTTCTCAATCCGGACCAATTGATAGTTAACTACACAGCAGGCAGGTTCCATTTTGAGGTTTTCTTCCACATCCAGTGTATTTTGGGGTATCACCATGATTTGCAATTATAGGCCTTGCCCATCACCCCTATTACTAATATGTCTCACATATTTGGCAAATACGTTCTGCACATGGACCATGGCAGACATCGCTAATGGATTGCAGCACTGCATTTTTGTTGAGCATGGATGCACTCCATGGCACACATGGAGATGTGCCATCCAGATTCCCTTTCTGGATGGATCTGCCATCCAGCTGCAGGGACTCTGGTCAGCAGACACTCCAGCTGTTGGCATCTTTGAGGTTAGCTTCAGCTCCAGAGTATCCCCTGCTTGGAAGTCTAGTTCTTCCCAGAACAGCTTTCACCTAGTGATTTAGCCATGTACGTGGCTAGGGGAGGGAAGGCAGTGTGGTCATAAAGGCCCAGCATTCCAGGGCTCTGTTGGTCAACTCTGATGGAAAATGCCAGCTCGGAGCACTGCTCATCTCCAACTGGAAGTTGGCCGAGGCTTTCTCAGGCTTGCTTTGTGCTTTATTTTCTCCCTCTGCCTAATCCTGCGTCTTTCCCTTCTCCTCATAAATGTCAATCCCTAATAAACATCTCATACTCCAGACTCTCAAGGTTTCAGGGTCTGTTTCCAGAAACCCCAACCTGGCAGTCGCCATCACTAGATTAGAGCTGGCCTGTGGAATTAAGTCTGTTTTCTGTGCCTGTCCTTCCTAAGGTCAGTGTCCACTGGTGATACAATCAAGATACTCTCAACATTCCAATAATTCCTTAAAAACAGACAAGTCCAAATCCTTCTTTGGCCTGCAGGACATGGAGGATACAGCTAGTTATTGCTGATCTGATTCATTTCAGCAAAAACTCATGCCTTCCTTCAAAGCATTCAAATAACATCCTTCATTTTCTGAGACAGGGTTTTTCAATTGTGGCACTATTAACATTAGGGGCTGGGTCATTCTTTGTTGTAGGGGCCTTTCTCGTGCTTGTAAGATGTTTAACAGCATCCTTAGCTTCACCCACTGCTGCTGCTGCTGCTAAACTGTTTCAGTCGTGTCCGACTCTGTGCGAGCCCAGAGACGGCAGCCCACCAGGCTCCCCTGTCCCTGAGATTCTCCAGGCAAGAACATTGGAGTGGGTAGCCATTTCCTTCTCCAATGCATGAAAGTGAAAAGTGAAAATGAAGTCGCTCAGTCATGTCCGACTCTTCGCGACCCCATGGACTGCAGCCTACCAGGCTCCTCCATCCATGGGATGTTCCAGGCAAGAGTACTGGAGTGGGGTGCCATTGCCTTCTCCAGAGATTTTTCTTAGGAGGACATTAATTCTGATTTTTGGAGGGATAAATAGGGGTTAGGATTATGAGCTATTCTGACCGTGTTCTCTGTCATCTCATTCCTGCCCACAGGTTCCCCACCTCTGCCTCCCCTGCCCCTCCAGTTGAACCTGGGGATGGAGTGTTAACTCTGACTCACTTCGCAGCTTTGCCTGAAGAAATTGAAGGCTGAATCGTGAAGGAAATCTCCACTGATAATATAAGAGCTGTTCAGAGGACTTCAAAATACCATCTCCAGCAGTCAGTGCCTGGCACGTTAATGCCGCTTACATAATACCTATCCATCTACAGGATTTACAAGGGAATAGAAAGAAAACTTCTCTCACAAAATCAAACTTCCTGTCTTTTAAGGTCAAGTTTTAGAGAAAAATGTGCTGGGCTCACCTTGTGGAGCATATACGTACCCAGTGGGGAAGACTGGCCTGAGTGATGCCTCCAGTTTCCAGGAGGTGCTGGGGTGTATAGCCCCAGATGAGGGCTGGTAGTGGTTTCCCATTAATTAGTGCTATGACCTTGGAGTCAATCCCTTCCTCTCTCTGGGCTTCCCTTTCTTCTTCTGTACAATTATTCCTTAAAATTGTATTTTTAAAAAAAATATCAAATACTTGGCTTACTTTGAGTTAAGCACAGTCTGGTGCTGTGGGTAGAGCAGTAAGGCTGTTGTGGTTCTGAGCCCTCAGGGAGTTTACTGCTTACAGCTGAGCTGTCTATGATGACTGCCACGAGACACACATTGCTACTGAAGTTGAGATGTGGCGGCTTCAAACTGGGTTGTGCTGTAGCTGTAATAAAACCCAAGATTTTGAAGACTTATCATGAAAAAAATCTAAAGTGTATCTTCAATAATTTTTTTTATATTGATAACATGTTGAAATGGTAACATTTTGGATGTAGGGTTAAATAAAATACATTAGTACAATTAATTTTTATCTGCTTTTCACTTTTTAAAAATATGCTATAAGAACTTTTAAAATGATATCTGTGACTCCCATCATCGTGGAGATTTCCTTCAGATTTCAGCATGTTACTGCACCCCCAAATTTTAATGATCTCTGTTAAGTAACATGCTTAATCTTCCCAAAAATATTCACTGAATGCTGTTAGTTACTGGTGGGCCAAGAATCAGAACATAGGTTGGTCTAACTCCAGAGGCCCCTGCTCTTCATATGTGTGTGTCATCAGTTGCTTTAGTCATGTCCAACTCTTTGTGACCCTATGGACTGGACTGTAGCCCACCAAGCTCCTTTGTCCACGGGATTCTCCAGGTAAGAATACTGGAGTGGATTGCTGTTTCCTCCTCTAGGGGATCTTCCTGACCCAGGGGTCGAACTGGCATCTCTTACTTCTCAGGCATTGGCAGGCAGGTTTGTAGCACTAGTGTCACCTGGGAAGTCCATACACATATTGAGAAACAGCAGGCTGATAACAAGTGTTTTTTTTTTTTTCCATTTTAAGAGGCATTTTAAAACTGACATTCATCAAATGTTTACCATATGCCAGTCAGTGGCGTCCACTGAGCATGAGCAAAGAAGCTATAACCAGACTTCCTGGGTTGAAATCCAGGCTCTGCCATGTGACCTGTGTCTCAGTCTTCCCATCTGCAAAATAGGAATGACAACAATAGTTCCTTCCTCAGGGTTGTGGTGAGGATTAAGGGACCTTATTCTTGCAATGGTGGTTGTTAAATAAAACATGTCTTATTTAATTCTCACCATGACTCTATTCTGTCCATTTTCTCCATGAGTTAAGCTTGTTGCCTAGGGTGGAGCATGGCAACATGGTAACTAAGTGTCAGGGCCAGAATTCAAATCATGGTCTTAATGACTCCAGTGCCTGAGGTGCTTCTTGGGTTGAATTCATGTTTCCTGTCTTCTCAGAGGCTGACTTCCACTATCCTTCATCAGAATGTTTACAAATAAGTGCAAAGTGTCCCTTCTTATCCTCCCTTCTTTTGCCCATGTTCAGCCCTTTATCCTCTGCACAAAAATGGTAGATGATGCTTTTGCAAATAGTAATATCCCAGTCAAAGTCACCCTTTACATTCTATGTTCCTTCTTTCCTCATCTTTTTCCTGAATCACCACCTGAATATAACTATTATGTGGGAAAGACTCATGTGAAGCAAACTACGGACAATTTGAGTGACGGAAAGACCTGGAATCTGAATAGTGGTGGCTCAGCTCAAGTCATTGCTAAGCTATAGCAGAGACAAGAAAAAAAGATAATTAAGACTATGAGAAGGGGACGACCGAGGATGAGATGGCTGGATGGCATCATGGACTTGATGGATGTGAGTCTGAGTGAACTCCGGGAGATGGTGATGAACAGGGAGGCCTGGTGCGCTGCGATTCATGGGGTCCCAAAGAGTCGGACATGACTGAGCGACTGAACTGAACTGAACTGAAGACTGTTAAAAAAAAATGAAGATCTCATTTTAAAACTTGTTATAACTTGAATCCTCTCCCCAGAAAATGAGGCCGCTTGTATGGAGAACGGCAAGAATAGACTTCAGTTCATTTGCACAATTTAATTGCCTACTGCAGAGCTTTGCACACGTTTCTTGTAAAGCAGGGATCTCCAACCTCCGGGATCTAATGTCTGATGATCTGAGGTGTAGGTGATTTAATACTAATAGAAATAAGTGTGCACGATAAATGTTTTGTGCTTGAATAATCCTGAAACCATCCCCCCGCCACCCTGGTCTGTGGAAAAAACTCTCTTCCATAAAACTGTTCCCTGGTGCCTAGAAGGTTGGGAATCAGTACCATAAGGGCCAGAGAGGGAGGTATCTTAAGCTTTGCGGGCCATTGCAGTCTTTGGCACAACTCTTCAACTCTGCCACTGTAGTTCAAAAGCAGTTACAGAAGATACATAAACAAGTGGGTATGGCTATACTCTAAATGCTGAATTTGAATTTGAATTTCATATAATTTTCATACCATTTTTTCATATAATTTTTTTCATACAATTTTCACTTCTTTTAATTTTTTTCAGTCACTTAAAATGTGAAAACATACGCAGCTCATGGACTGGATTTGGCAAACTGGCCTCAGCGTGGCAGCCCCAAGTTTACTCTGTACCAGGAGCCATGTGCACACGTGCGCCTGCATTTACTCTGTCAGAGTTTACATGACATTTCTGAGTTCTCTCAATGTGGGTTCCTTGGAACACACTTTCATATTTTACCAAAAATATTATTCTATGCTCAAGAATGTTTGGGACAGATTGAATTCAAGCAGAGTTTCTTTACTATAGGACTTCTCAAGAGACTTTAATTTGCTCATGTACATTGTAAATTTCCAAGAGGGGGTATAGGGCAAGGGAAACTTGCCCAGCTGGACTTATTTAAATGCAGAATCTTTTTATCAAATGGAACACTGTTCACAAGTGGTGTTTCATGGAACACACTGTGAGAAGACTCTCTTCTCTTTCTATATAAGACAATGAAGTCGTTTGCCAAGGTCTCCCAGGTTCTGGACTGAAAGATTCGTCTGAAGCCGAGATCTTCCTCCTTCTAGGGTCATCCTCTCTCTCCCAGAGGTCAGGCAGTGTTTTAGAAGTACATTCACTCTTTTGATACAAAGATGGAAATAATCCAGAGAAAAGTCCATTTAGTTATTTCCTAAAGCACATGATGCTACTTGTCATTTGGTTATGAAAACCCTGGGTTGATTGCTTTGTTGTGTCTGTGACTAACCCACCATCACCTGCTGGATTCATTCCCAATTTCACTCTTCTTATTTGTATAATTGCTGCTTTAATAATTCACTGCAAAGCCCATCTGACCCTGAGCTCCTTGGGGCCCGTGCTCCCAGTGCCCCAAATGAGATGGGGGAAAGCTCCTACACTTTACAGCAAGGTGTGAGTTGTTTAAAAGCAAACATGAGCACTAGGATTTAGTGGGACCAGTTTCGATTAGAATCAGAGAGCCTTTCAAGAAACTCATGTAATATGAATGATTCTTGAGCCCGCAGGTGCTAAAAGACTTAAGAGGAGAGTTGTATCTTATGTGGGAGTTAGGGTTTAAAGTTGGCAAATAAGGCAGAAACTGTGTAGGTCAAAATCACCCCTTGAGAATCCTTTAAATCATCAACAAAGAGTCAAAAAACCATGACTCTATGTGTATTCAGTAGTATTTTAGTCTAAAAAGTTACAAAGCAATCTCCCCCCTCTCATGTCTAGCCACAGATGAAGCAGTTGGCTGGCATTTAAAGGCTTTGCTGGACAGAAACAATTTCGTCCTCTTTAGTGGTTGAGTTTCCCTGAGAGATTTGCACCTCTGATGTGGCCTGTTTGCCCTGAAATGTCTTATCATAGATGACTTCAGATAAATCACACAGGGAAAATGTGGTTTTATTTTTCATCTGTCCTCCTTGGAGGGTCCCAGATTTCTTTTGAGTTTAAGTCCATTTATCTCTGTCATAGTGTCCTTGGCATTGTGATTCTGTACTCTGAAAGACCCTGGCTGGATGCTTTACCTACTCCCAAAAAAAGATCCTGAAAAGGACATGGGCTAAATGTAATGGGCATGAGTTTGAGCAAACGCTGGGAGATAGTGAAGGACAGGGAAGCCTGCCATGCTGCAGTCCATGGGATTGTAAAGAGTCGGACACAACTGAGCGACTAAACCACCACAACAAGGAGATATTATCCTGGATTGTCTGGGTTGGCCCAATGTAATCACATGTTCTTATGAGTGGAGGAGAGAGAGAGGCAGAAGAGGGAGAGCCAGAGAGAGGGCAGTGGGAGGCAGCCAGGGGTGGGCTCAGACTGACATTTCTGTCTTTGAAGATCGAGAAAGGAGATGCTGGCTGAGGGACAGAATAGCCTGTAGAAGCAGGAAAGGCAATAAAATGCATTCTTCCTGGGAGCTTCAAGAAGAGATACAGCCTAGTGAGACCCATTTCAGATGTGTGACCTCCAGAACTGTAAGGGAATAAATTTGTGTGGTAGAAGCCACTAAATTTGCAGAAATTTGTTACAACAGCAGCAGGAACCTAATGTACTGTCTCAGGAGAGGATGCCCACTCTGTAAGGTGGAACCTGGGATCCTCCTCAAGTTCTTAATAGTTATAGAATCTTGGGTGAATTACTTCACCCATCAGGGCACTTTCAGTGATTGGAACTTTCTGTAATGATGAAA
This sequence comes from Ovis aries, assembly GCF_016772045.2. Taxonomy (NCBI): domain Eukaryota; kingdom Metazoa; phylum Chordata; class Mammalia; order Artiodactyla; family Bovidae; genus Ovis; species Ovis aries. The sequence continues at coordinate 37,855,334 of NC_056072.1, forward strand.
ATATTCTTGATCTGTGCTGTTCAGTGTGGTGGCCACTAGTCCCATGTTGTCTGTTGGGCTGTGCGACTGAGGAAGTGAGTTTTTATTTTAAATTTCGATTTAAATTCAAATAGTCTAGTGAGCAGCATCATTTCAGAGCCTTGCTTTTCACTTATAAAGAGGAGGTAATAGAACGTAACTCATAGGGCTGCTATTTGTTAATGCATGTTAATTCAGTTCAGTCAGTTCAGTTGCTCAGTCGTGTCCGACTCTCTGCAACCACATGAACTGCAGCACGCCAGGCCTCCCTGTCCATCACCAACTCCCGGAGTTCACTCAAACTCATGTCCATCGAGTTGGTGATGCCATCCAGCCATCTCAATATAAAATAATGTATGGGCTATTTTCAGTAAGAATGGAAGTATTTTGTATCCAGATATGTGAGGACATCTCATTTTTTGTAGGATTGGAGTTTTGTCTCACCTCTTTGAAAAACAGAGCAATTTGGCATAATCTTCCATGACTTTTCTCTTTGGCAGATTGAATAAATTTGTTACTCTATTGATGTTTTTCATATGCCTGTTTCTAACCTTGGGTTTCCCTGGTGGCTCAGTGGTAAAAGAATCTGCCTGCCAATGCAGGAGACATGGGTTTGATCCCTAGGCTGGGAAGACCCCCTGGAGAAGGGAATGGCTACCCACTCCAGTATTCTTGCCTGGATAATCTCATGGGCAGAGGAGCCTGTTTCTACAGCCAGACACGACTCAGTGACTGAACAACCAATCTATCGATACTTTTTTGTATGCTTATTTTTAACCTTTTAAGTTACATGAACTTCTTTCCTAACCATGTGCAACATTTCCAAATTTCTCTAAAGCGGAATCAAGATCTATCCAAGTTAATAGTCATGTTTGGCTGCCAGTCACAGGAGGCAGGGCATCCATGGCTTGGGTACCAACTCTGGCTCCATAAGGTTCTCCGTCTGCCAGGCGCCTGGCCGTCTTCTGCTCCATCATCTCCCACACCTCATCCTCCTTCCCTTCCTGGGTACCTGCTGCATTTCAGAGGGTAGGAACACCAGCAGCTCTAATCTGATTTTGTCTCCCTATTTCTTATCCTGTATATATGCTAGAATGAAGATCTTCCTTCTTGATAATGCATTGCTGGCTCCTAGGGGCCATGGTTTTCACTGAAAATTCAGGTGTTCCATCCTTATTTCTCATCATATGTTTGAATTTTAAGTTTTAATAGAAGAGACTAGGAAGAGAGGTATAAACTCTGGGGCTAGGACTGGACTTGACCTTGTCCTGATAAAAATATAAGTTGAGAGAGAGTAATAAGTAGTAATTGCTCTGTTTCCATCTCTCTCCACACAAACATACACATATTCTGATCTAACTCTTCTCCTGTATTGCTAGTTCCTTCAACTTGTTCAATATTTATTATGTTTCTTTATTGGATGTTACTTGTAATTGTCTAGATATTTCCCTCCATGTAGACACTTCAGAAATATTAATCTTCACATTTAACAAGATCAATAGCCTCAGTGTTTGGGGATTTGAAATGAAACATGACTCTATTGCTCACGCTGAAAAAAAGACTCACCTTCAAGAAAAGGCAGAATTTAATTTCGTTTGGCTGAGCTTGTGTGTTGGAGGATTGTAGGAAATATTTTAGAAATTAGATTTTGCTGATTTTCTGGGGAAAGAATACACATTCTTTAGGGCCATGTGTCACAGGCAAGAAGTGATGCTTTCTGAAATGAAGACAAGCAGAGCTGTTCATCCTGGGCAAATCACAAACTATCAGGCAGCTCCCTGCATTCAATTAGATTTGTCACAAGTTTAGTAGGAGAAGAATTTGTTATCCCCTGAAAGCCCTCCAGATTCTCCAGGTTTGTAGGGTGCTGAGTGTTCCTGAACTTTTAGGCTGAGAGGCTAGTTAGCAGCTTGGTGTCACATGATAGAATCACACCTCCTCTGTGCTGGGTACTGTTCCTGCTCAGGTGATGTGCGGAGAGCTGGAAGTAGAGGTCGCCCATAGTCAGTGCCCCAACAATGCTGCTTTAGGGATGCCCAGCTCCCCTGCTTTTAGCAGGATAGACTCCAAGGTGTATTCTGCACTCTGGGGCTTCCTGAGGGATCAGGCTGATCACCCTTGCTCGATACTGCAGCCTAATTATCCTTTTCTCTTTCCTCTCTCGCTTTCCCTGTTCCCTCCCCCAGCGCTCCTGGGAGCACTTCCTTAGTACATCACTTGCAGATGAATCCTTGTCTCAGAGTTTGCTTCTGGGGAATTTGACCTACGACAACCCATGATCTCTGGCATCATCACATTGTTGAATTATGCTGTTGTATGTGACAGAAAATTCTTAAGGCAAGGGAATCCTGAGGGCCAGATATCCTACTTGAGGCTGGGAGAGGAGAAAATTCAGGGTGACCCTTTAACATTGCATCTTCCAAACAAACAGTTAGTGAGAGGCTGCTTATTTCAACCTTGAGTCAGAAGGAGGGTGTGACATCTTGCCTTTGGCATAGGGCCATTGCATAATCAGAGATGGAGAAGCGACCTCTCAAAGGCAGAGAGGGTTTCTGGGGGTCTACAGAGAGCTCAGATTTACCCCACAATCAGGAATAATCCCATAAGGCCACAGTCCTTCCAATGAATGGAACCAGCCCTTCTCAGAAGAGGCCTATTTCCCTTTGGTGAGGAGTAGCTTCAAAATAATGAGAGGGACTTCCCTGGTGGTCCACTGATTAAGGCTCTGTGCTCCTAATGTGGAGGGCCTGGGTTTGATCTCTGGCGAGGGAATTAGATCCCACGTGCCACAACGAAAAGATCCAGCATGTGGCAACTAAGACCCAGCACAGCCAAGTAAATAAATAAGTAAATAGTAATAATAATACCGACAATAATAATGATGATTGTACTCTGGTCCTGTAATGCTTACGGTGCATACCTGACTGCTGTCTGAAGGGCTTATATTCTACCCCAAAGAGCTTTTTACTTTGGAGTTGTTGAAGGAGGTCACAGGCAGGAATAGAGAGATAGAGGAAAAACAAACAAACAAGAAACACTAAATCTTACTTCTCAACACAGCAACTTTAACTAGGAGATAAATTGGAATTGAAAGTATCACTGGTAACTGGCTGCCTGGAAGTTATCCCTGCTTTTAGTTCTTTATCCAACTTGTTCCAAGGTCTTGTCTGTTCCATAAATAGTCATGTTTTCCAGGATTCAGTCCCTGGCTGTGAGAGGCAGAACAATGCTCTCCAAAAATATCCATGGCCTAATCCTCAGAGCCTGGAATATATTACCTTAATGGCAAAAGGGTTTTTGCAGATGTGATTATGTTACTGTTCTGGAGATGGGGGGATTTTCCTGGATTCTTTTGAGCAGGACAGATGAAATCACAAGGGTCCTTATGAGCGAAAGAGGGAGGCAAGAAGGTCAGAATCAGGGAACTATGATGAGTGAAAAAAAGAGGGAAGTCAGGCCAGTGCTGGGGAGCAGCCATGAGCTAAGGGATCAGGCAGTTGTAGAAGCAAGAAAAGGCACGGGGCAGACAGATTTTCACCTAGAGCAGGGGTCTCTAACCTTGGGATCTAATGCCTGATGATGAGAGTGGAGCTGATGTAATGATAATACTAATAAGCGCACAATAAATGCAGTGTGCTTGTATCATCCTGAAACCATATCCCTACCCCACAACCCATTCCATGGAATAATTGTCTTTCCTGAAACTGGTCTCTGGTGCCAAAAAGGTTGGGGAATGCTGCCCTAAAATTTCTAGAAACAATGCATCTCTGCCCACACTTTGATTTTAACCTTGTCAGGCCTGTTTTGGACTTCTGACCTCAAAAACCAACGGTTACGATACACTCATGTTGCTTTAAACCACCATGACTGTGGTACTTTGTTATAGCAGCAATAAAAAACTCATAAACTGGCTCCTGCTCTTCCTTTTAGAGCATGCTCACCCACTGAAAGCCTCCTGACTTCCGTTTCTACCTGAATACCAAGAACTCTCAAACCTTCACGTCCTTTTATGGTTGGGGCATAGCCCTACCCAGACTCCAGGGACCCCCAGTGTCCCCGGTGGTCTTCATGACATGACTGGTTGGCCAGATTGATTTGATGCAACCACATTTCTAGCAATGTGTGTCGCATGAGACACTTTCAGTGGCTTTTGAGGATTTAGGGGGCTTGTTTTGCGGAAGGACAGCTTATTTGCGTTTTTAAATTTCACGTGAATTCCAAGCTGTGAATGGCATAGAGCTTCATGAATGCATGTGTGTGTGCCTCTTGACGGGTTTGTTTTCAGCAAACTGGTGGCTTCTGTATACTATGCTGCTCCCACTAGAAATCTGGGTATTTTCCTCAACTCCTTACTTTCAGCCGACCCTCCATATTCAGTGTCCAGGTTCTATTAATAACAATTCTACCTTGTGCATATCCCTTGCAACTATTTCTTCTCTCTTCTCCATCACTTCACTCTCTCCAGGAGAGGCCCTAATAATTGCTCACTGACCTCTGAGCAGTGGTCTTCTCTCTGACCTCCCAGTCAGTCCGCTCTTGGGAACACACTGGGGAAGGAACTTCCCCTTCTACTTCCTTCCTTCCTGCCCTACCAGGTTCTGAATGTGTCTCCATTTCCTGAACTTGTAAGCTTCTTGCCTCCTTGCCTATATTCATGCCCTTGCCTCTGACTTCCTTTCTACTCCTGTTTATCCTTCAAGACAATGAGTTTGGGTCCTCCAAGAAGCTGATGTGAATATAGAGTTAAATATTCAATACTTTTTTTTTTTTTGTAAGGAGAAATGTCCAAATGAAAAGAAATTGGGAGAAGTTGGAAAAAATTGGGAGAGATGTTTGACCACAAAGCAAAGAGACAGGGAGAGAAGGCTGAATGCAAGCAACTGAACAGCCACCTTGTCTAAGAAAGACTCAGTGGTGGTGGAGAGTCAAAGGCCGGGGAGCGTGGCCTTGGTTTCTGTGCTGGGATGGGTTTCAGAGCATCAGCAGCTGCATCCCTTGGTCAGCTACCCTCCCTCTAGTGGAGGTCTCTCTGCAAGGGATGTTTGCATGCCCACCACTGAGATCAAGCTTGTGTAATCTTTCTTTCCCAGCCTATTCCTTTCTGTTGCTCTCTTCAGTTCAATTCAGTTCAGTTCAGTTGCTCAGTTGTGTCCGACTCATTGCGACCCCATGAATCGCAGCACGCCAGGCCTCCCTGTCCATCACCAGCTCCGGGAGTTCACTCAGACTCCTGTCCATCGAGTCTGTGATGCCATCCAGACATCTCATCCTCTGTTGTCCCCTTCTCCTCCTGACCCCAATCCCTCCCAGCATCAGAGTCTTTTCCAATGAGTCAACTCTTCGCATCAGGTGGCCAAAGTACTGGAGTTTCAGCTTTAGCATCATTCCTTCCAAAGAAATCCCAGGGCTGATCTCCTTTAGAATGGACTGGTTGGATCTCCTTGCAGGCCAAGGGACTCTCAAGAGTCTTCTCCAACACCACAGCTCAAAAGCATCAATTCTTCGGTGCTCAGCCTTCTTGACAGTCCAACTCTCACATCCATACATGACCACAGGAAAATCCATAGCCTTGACTAGACGGACCTTAGTCGGCAAAGTAATGTCTCTGCTTTTGAATATGCTATCTAGGTTGGTCATAACTTTTCTTCTAAGGAGTAAGCGTCTTTTAATTTCATGTCTGCAGTCACCATCTGCAGTGATTTTGGAGCCCCCCAAAATAAAGTCTGACACTGTTTCCACTGTTTCCCCATCTATTTCCCATGAAGTGATGGGACCGGATGCCATGATCTTAGTTTTCTGAAAGTTGAGCTTTAAGCCAAGTTTTTCACTCTCCTCTTTCACTTTCATCAAGAGGCTTTTTAGTTCCTCTTCACTTTCTGCCATAAGGGTGGTGTCATCTGCATATCTGAGGTTATTGATATTTCTCCTGGCAATCTTGATTCCAGCTTGTGTTTCTTCCAGCCCAGCGTTTCTCATGATGTACTCTGGATAGAAGTTAAATAAGCAGGGTGACGATATACAGCCTTGGCTCACTCCTTCTCCTATTAGCCTTAGGCAATAGCCTTTGCTATAGCACCATTCCCACTGTACTGTAATCCCTACTTAATTGTCCTCTCTACTAGACAGGAAGAACTTTTCAAACAAGGACTTTATCTCAGTTATCTTTAGATTCCTAGCTGTACTACAGGAAGTCAGGGCTTGTGAACAAAGCTTTACAGTCAGAGAGAGATGTTGCTGAACCAGGTTCATTTTGCCTGATACTCAGCAAGCCAAAATGGTGATATGCTGATGTTTGCGGCAGAGATACTTTTTGTAAAGTGACCATGGGTTGAGACCAGAGAACAAATCTCCACCCCATCCCACTGGAAGGCAAGGAGCTGGGAGGAGGACGGCATTTATGGGATGAGGAAAGAAGCAGCAGGGTGGGATCTGAGGTGCGGCGTGGGGAAAAGCGATTGGGAAACAGTGCAGGAATTCTCATTCTGCCACAAGCCTCTGCACAAGCAATCAGAGGCACTTAGAATGACAGGATGGTGGAGTTTTCAGCCCTCTGATGCCAAAAGGTCACACGTGGAGTGGGCACTGCCACATGCCCAGTTGGAGGGTCAGTGGTCCTATCCAGTCTTAACCAGTTCAACTGAAATTAGACATAGCTGACTCCAAGTTTCTGGAAAATAACTCAGGCAAACACTGTTTAGGCTATGTGCTATTAGAGGGCATGCAGGTTTAACAATGACCTTGATTAGTGAAGGCAGGTAAAACGGATTTGAATAAACCATTGTTCCGAGTTAGAAGGCACGTAGACAACATACCCATTTCACAGATAAAGAAACTGAGGTTTGGTGGGATGAGTGACTATGCCAGGGTTAATGTGGGGTGCACTGGGGATCTGAACATAGGTTGCCTCACTTTACCTCCAGTGAAGAATGTAAGGGTGACCAGCTTTTCTTTACCAAGTCATTCTGCTCTGGGATCTTGAAAAAGGCCTCCCAAGAAGGAACTATATTAGTTCAAAAATGAAATAGACTTGGGGTTTATCTAGATATTCTGAACTTCTAATGAAATAAAAAACACAACAAATTTGAAATTTCTATTGTTTGCTTCTTTATGTGTATTGGAATCCAATTCTTCATCCAACATAGGAGCAGATGCTCTTGGTACCTGACCTCCTTCCCCTGCCCCCCATTATTTCTCAGCAGTCATCTCTAAACGCAGAACAATCCTGTCTGTTGCGAGTGTCTGCAGCCTCTGCCTGAGGGTTTTTTCCTGGCTGTGGGAGCTCACTTGGCCCTGAACAAGCCGACAGCACCATCAAGCTAGTGTCTCAGGAGGGACTCTCAATCAGTGCTGGACAGGGAGCCTGTGGGTGGACACTCCAGCTTCCTCACCCTGCAGCTGGGATGACTGCAGCACCTGTGACATGGTCTCCCATGACCCCCTAGCAGCACTGAGTTCCACTCTCATAGCGATATCTGCGTGGTAACACACCCCTCATCTGCTATCCTCCATTCCCTGTCTCACTCCCCCACTTCTCTACCCACATCACTGGTCACCCCACTTACGGTGAAGGGACTCCTGAGGCTGTATTTAATTTTCAGAAGGAAAAGAAGCAACTAACTCAGTTGGAAATGTCTATATTACATACTTCGTCTCACTTTTTCTGAGCTAGCAGTGTGGCCAATTTAGAGGGTCTCCTGAAATTGGGATTCACGCATAAAAACACTGTCTGGAGAAACCTTGGTGGTACCTCTCAGAGTTCTCCATAAACATTCCCCTTTGCAATAGCCAGTTTCAATGTCCTGGACAATGGGGATTTATTATGTTTTGGAGTGCAGTGTTCCTAAACCTAGTATTTATGTTTGTTGACATAAAGTTGATCATGTAGTAGTAGTACATGCATGCCCAGTCATGTCCAGCTCTGTGACCCTATGGACTGTAGCCCACAGGCTCCTCTGTCCACTGGATTTCCCAGGCAAGAGTATTGGAGTGGATTGCCATTTCTTCTCCAGGGGATCTTCCCAACCCAGGGATCAACCCACGTCACCTGCATTGGCAGGAGGGTTCTTTACCACTGAGCTATTGGGGAAGCCACAGAATTGTTCATCATACTCTCTAATTCTGGGTTAGGCCGAGAGGGTCCAAGCTGCAAGTCTGCTGATTGGTCAGGTAATTCTTCATTGTGTGTCTGTCATCATATTAGGACCAGTAGGCCAGCTGGGGCATTTTCCTCTCTTGGGTTAGGCAGAAGCACAAGAAAACAAACAGAAAGTTGCTATGCCTCTCAAGGTCTGAGGGTGGAATTCGCACACTGCCTCTTCCACCTTCATGCCATTGGCCAAAGCAAGTCAGATGGCAAAAGTCAAAGTATAGGAAAATATCCTCAGCTCTCACCAAGGCCACAGAAAAACTGTATATGCAGGGACTCTGCCATACTTTAGACTTAGTTTATTATGAAGTTCTGTTAGCATATTCACGATTATTGTGTCTACTTGATAATGAATCCAAGTCCTTTAATCACTATGAAGCATCCCTCTTTATCTTTCATAATATTGTTTCTATTGAACTGTTTCTAATCTATTGTTAATATGCCTACTCTACCTTTTTATGGGGGCTTCCCTGGTGGCCCAGTGGTAAAGAATCCACCTGCCAAGTAGGAAACATGGGTTCAGTCCCTGGGTCAGGAAGACTCCCTGGAGAAGGAGTTGGAAACTCACTTCAGTATTCTTGCTTGGGAAATCCCATAGGAAGAGGAGCCTGGGAACAACAGTTCATGGGGTCACAAATAGCTGGACACGGCTAAGCAACTAAAGAGCAGCAGCAACCCTTTATTTGCTGTTATTGGCACTGCACATATTTTTCCACAGTTGGACATGACTGACTAAACACACACTTTTAATCTATTTGGATCTTTATATTTAAAGTGTGTCTCTTGTAGGTAGCATGTAATTGGATCTTAGGATCAATCAGAGGAAGCCAAACAAGGTAATTAATTAATCACACAGGATGTCCTGCTTCTAGACAGCCTTAGTTCTATCTTCCTTGTGCCAATGGCCTCCAAACAGGCATGCCTATAGTGTTCCTTTTTTTCAACTACAAAGTTTTCATTCCTTTTGCCTGCCTTTCAGTCTCTACCACATGCAAATGATGGTGGCCAACTCCCTTGCACAGCAAGCTCTGAATATGTGGTCTTAGCTTGTTCACGGCTGGGTGGCTTTTGGTGATTTATACACCTGTTGCTTCCAGGTCAAGAAGCAACAGTTAGAACTGGACATGGAAGAACGGATTGGTTCAAAATTAGGAAAGAAGTATGTCAAGTCTGTATATTGTCACCCTGCTTATTTAACTTAATAGCAGAGTATATAATGTGAAATGCTGGGCTGGATGAAGTACAAACCAGAATCAAGACTGGCAGGAGAAATATCAATAACCTCAGATATGCAGATGATACCACCCTTATGGCAGAAAGTGAAGAAGAACTAAAGAGCCTCTTGTTGAAGGTTAAAGAGGAGAGTGAAAAAGCTGGCATAAAACTCAACATTCAAAAAACGAAGATCATGGCATCTGGTCCCATCACTTCATGGCAAATAGATGGGGATACAATGAGACGGTGACAGACTTTATCTTCTTGGGCTCCAAAATCATGGCAGATGGTGACCAGAGCCATGAAATTAAAAGATGCTTCCTCCTTGGGAGAAAAGCTATGACAAACCTAGATGGTATATTAAAAAGTAGAGACATTACTTTGCCAACAAAGGTCCATATAGTTCAAGCTATGGTTTTTCCAGTAGTCATGTATGGATGTGAGTGTTGGACCATAAAGAAGGCTGAGCACTGAAGAACTGATGCTTTTGAACTTTGGCATTGGAGAAGACTCTTGAGAGTCCCTTGGACTGTAACAAGATCAAACGAGTCAATCCTGAATATTCATTGGAAGGACTGATGCTGAAGATGAAGTTCCAATACTTTGGCCACCTGATGCAAAAAGCTGATTCATTAGAAAAGACCTTGATGCTGGGAAAGATTGAAGGCAGCAGGAGAAGGGGACAACAGAGGATGAAATGGTTGGACGGCATCACCGATTTGATGGACATGAGTTTGAGCAAGCTCTGAGGGATGGTGGACAGGGAAGCCTGGCGTGCTGCATTCCATGGGGTCACAGAGTTGGACAGGACTGAGTGACTGAACAACAACACAATATTATTATCCATACCTTTTCCTATGGATATTTATTCATCACGTGTATTTTATCATATAGGCAGGCTGTACTGTGCAGTTTTGAGAATGTGTCAATAAACATATTCAGAAAGAAGACTTTTAAATAGCTGCATAATAATCCACCTTGTGGACCTATCTTTGGTTAACTACTGCTCTGCTGTTTGGCCATTTAGCCTCTCTTTGCTTATCTGTAAAATGGGAATACTAACAGCAATCCTATAGGTTAGTTGTGAGAATGAAATAAAACCTAATCTGCGCAGCTTATAGCAGAATATCAGACACATAGGAGACACACCATAAATGTGAATTTCCCTGTCAGGGAAACAGAATGCTCATGGGAACTCCATCCCTCTTTCACTCCCACCCACCTTTGCGGGGTACCTCTGTAGGATCCCAATCTTCCCCACTGCAGTCAAAATAATTCCATTGCCTAGGGAAGTAATCTGGGGGTCAGAGATCAGCTTTTTTAGCTTTATCCATAGGTAAGAGCTACTCATACAGGGGCTTCCCTTGTGGTGCAGTGGTTAAGAATCTGCCTTGCAACGCAAGGGACACCGGTTTGATCCCTGGTCTGGGAAGATCCCTCATGCCGTGTAGCAACTAAGCCCGTGGGCCACAACTACTGAGCCTGAGCTCTAGGGCTCGAGCTCCACAAGAGAAGCCACTACAATGAAAAGCCACGCACTGCAACGAGGAGTAGCTCCTGCCTACCACATCTACAGAAAGCCCAGGTGCAGCAACAAACCCTACAGTCAAATGAATAAATAAATCAATCTTTAAAAAAAGAACCACTCAGAGAACTTGGTGATGAGTAAATATAAACCCCAGTAGGGTCTCTTCCTGTTGACATGGCAACCTGACTACCAGCTGTCAGGCAGTGCTGTCAGGCTGCACATTTAGGGAACTTTACCACCCATACCTGATTAACAAGTCTCAGCTCGGGGAAGGGAGTGGCGGATTAAAAAAAAGACCTTGTCCTATGGCCTCTTTCAACCTCCCCACCCTACCAAGCTAAACAAGTCCCCCTTCGAAGCTTCATTTAGGGCGCACTTCTTACTGTCTTCCCCCACCCCCAGCAGCTGCTTAACCGAAGACGGCAAATATCTGCCTGAAGACCTTTTGTCTTCAAGTTTCCGCCTAGCTTGCTTTCAAAAGCTTTCCCAACCCAGCTTCAGCCCATCCTTTGCGGGCTCATTCTGTAAGCAGAGTTATAGGAGGACACAAAAGGCAAGAAACAGCCAGTTGTTAAAAACACAAGTGACTGGAAGACAGAAATCACTTCCTTTAAGAAGCAAGTTCCTGCTCTCAAGTCCGAGATGATTTGGATCCCAGTTACCCTGGACGCATGGCACAGTGGGGCCTAAGATATCTCATGCAATTAGATTCACTCTCTCTTTTATCCTTCAGCTCCAGACAAAGGGTCTGATTTTTTTCCCCGAAGGGTCAGACAGTTGTCTTAGGGTGGCTTTATATGGTGGCACAGGTTGTATACTACACAAAGCTGCCTGGTGGAGGGGCCAATAGGGGCCCCAGTCTGTGCATCCCTCGCTGGTAGTCCCAGAGTGGGAAACTTGCTACACTAAATAAAGGCTCTGAATAGGCTCGCAGGAGCTCTGGTGAGGCTGTATTACTTTGTCAAACTTTATCATGGAGGAAAATTGATTTGGGGGTGGAGGTGAGGGAGAAGAGGAGAATTTTTTTTGCCTGGACCTCACATTTCCAAAGGGCCTCAAATTTAGACTTTTTTCATGAAATCCAGTTGAGTATCTAAATATAGCACAGAATTAGACAATAAGATAGCTCACAATCTTTATAATGTGGTTTGGGGAAGTTCCTGTTTTCTAGTACAATAGACGCCTCTAGGTGCGAAAGAGGTTTGAGCCTCTCTGGAAGGCTCCCCAGGCTTAGATGGCCAGTCTGAGTTCCATCCTGCGAAACGGGTAGGGGTGTGGTTAGGTGTTGGGTGTACGCACATTGCATTAGAGTGAAATTGACTGTTTGTGCTCTTTCTTTGACCCTGGAACCAACACTACTGTTAAAGACAACAGGCCCAAAATGGAGTCACTTATGCTAAGCCACCACTCACCAAACCAAGACTTCATTTAATTCAGTTTGTCTGTCTTAGAAATGGAATCTTAAGCCAGTCAATTAGAAATTGCCAGATCAGTTTCAGTTAGGTCATCTGCCTGTAGACTCCTACCCTCCCCTATAGGAAAGAAACCCTGCCATAATCCTTCTGCTTTTTGCCTAATATAGCTTCCCTGTTCCTGTTCCCTTCTGCCTATAAAATCTTTTTACTTTCTGTTAGATTTCATGTTGCTTGATTCATGAATTACTGAATAAAGTCAATGATATCCTGAAAATTTACTCAGTTGAATTTTGTTTTTTAACACTATCTACTTCACTGTTTTTAGGCAAATCTTTTGAATTGATAGTATGGGTTTCCCCCCACCCCCCAAGCATTTTCTCTGGTTGCCCTTTTGCAGGCCTTTTTGTAACCTCTGCCCAGGGGTGGGGGTAAAGGTGGGTGGCTGATAGTGTGGACCCTGAGTCAAGAACAAGAGTTATGGGTAAAGGCACCCATCTTCCTGAAGAGCATTCCAGCCTCATAAAAACAAAGACTGTTTTCTTCACTTTGGAACCTTCATTGCCTGGTACCTATTAGGTTGGGAGATCAACTGTCTTAGGTTGCCTGGAATTTTCCAAGTTGTAGTACTAAAAATCCCACATCTTGGAAATCTCAATTCCAAGGAATCTGGAATGGCTGGTCACCCTACAAAGCTTTGCCAAACAAACAAACAAATGCATAAAGGGCTTCTGTTTTCCAAAAGTCTAGCCTCACTGAAAATATTGTGTTAAGTTTCTTTGAGGATAAGAAGTTAGAACAGGAGTTGGCTAGCTAATGGCCCTGCACCAAAGCTGGCCTGCTGTCTATGTATTTGTTTTTGCTTTTTCTTAATGTCCTGAACACTAAAAATGGTTTTTCAAAATTCATTAAAAAAAAATCAAATAAAGAATAAAATCGTGTGATATACGAACATTTTGTGAAAATGAAGTTTGAGAGTCCACGGAGACGAAGCCCCTTTGATCCACTTATGCCTTGTCCAGGGCTGCTTCCCTGATAGCTCAGCTGGTAAAGAATCCACCTGCAATGCAGGAGACCCCGTTCAATCCACGCATTGGGAAGATCCCCTGGAGAAGGGAATGGCTACCCACCCCAGTAGGATCACAAAGAACTTTCAGTTTCACTTTCACTTTTCAGGACTGCTTTAGTGCTAAGATGGGACCGGATGCCATGATCTTCGTTTTCTGAATGTTGAGCTTTAAGCCAAGTTTTTCACTCTCCTCTTTCACTTTCATCAAGAGGCTTTTTAGCTCCTCTTCACTTTCTGCCATAAGGGTGGTGTCATCTGCATATCTGAGGTGATTGATATTTCTCCTGGCAATCTTGATTCCAGCTTGTGTTTCTTCCAGTCCAGCATTTCTCATGATGTACTCTGCATAGAAGTTAAATAAGCAGGGTGACAATATCCAGCCTTGACGTACTCCTTTTCCTATTTGGAACCAGTCTGTTGTTCCATGTCCAGTTCTAACTGTTGCTTCCTGACCTGCATACAGATTTCTCAAGAGGCAGGTCAGGTGGTCTGTATTCCCATCTCTTTCAGAATTTTCCACAGTTGATTGTGATCCACACAATCAAAGGCTTTGGCATAGTCAATAAAGCAGAAATAGATGTTTTTCTGGAACTCTCTTGCTTTTTCCATGATCCAGTGGATGTTGGCAATTTGAAGATCATGGCATCTGGTCCCATCACTTCATGGGAAATAGATGGGGAAACAGTGGAAACAGTGTCAGACTTTATTTTTGGGGGCTCCAGAATCACTGCAGATGGTGACTGCAGCCATGAAATTAAAAGACGCTTACTCCTTGGAAGAAAAGTTATGACCAACCTAGATAGCATATTCAAAAGCAGAGACATTACTTTGCCGATTAAGGTCCATCTAGTCAAGGCTATGGTTTTTCCTGTGGTCATGTATGGATGTGAGAGTTGGACTGTCAAGAAGGCTGAGCGCCGAAGAATGGATGCTTTTGAACTGTGGTGTTAGAGAAGACTCTTGAGAGTCCCTTGGCCTGCAAGGAGATCCAACCAGTCCATTCTGAAGGAGATCAGCCCTGGGATTTCTTTGGAAGGAACGATGTTAAAGCTGAAACTCCAGTACTTTGGCCACCTCATGAGAAGAGTTGACTCATTGGAAAAAACTCTGATGCTGGGAGGGATTGGGGGCAGGAGAAGGGGATGACAGAGGATGAGATGGCTGGATGGCATCACAGACTTGATGGACGTGAGTCTGGGTGAACTCCGGGAGATGGTGATGAACAGGGAGGCCTGGCATGCTGCGATTCATGGGGTCGTGAAGAGTTGGACACGACTGAGCGACTGAACTGAACTGAATTGAACTTAGTGCTAAGATAGAGCTAAGTGTTGTGACCGACGTGGCACAGCCTGCAATGCTGATAGTGCTTCCTGTCTGGCCATCTGCAGAAATCGTTTGCAGAGCCCCCAACAGAAGGAGCTGCCTGGATTCATGAAGAGATCAGAGTCCAGCGCTGGAGGGTGGGAAACAGCAGGATGCTTACACAGCAGAGTGGCTGTACCTCCCAGGGCAACCGGACATTGATGGGGTGGCAGGACTGAAAACACCCCAGTTTTTGGCTTTCAAAGAAGCTGAGCACTTCTGAGAGTGAAAGAGACCACTGCCAGCATGGACCCTGAGGACACTGGTGATGGCCAAGGGGGATGGGAAGTTTGGAGTCCTTTTTCTTTCTTCTGGATACCATGAAGATCTCCTGGATTCTAAAGTGACTCCCAGAGAGGTAAATACTCAGTGGTGACTGAGATGGAATTTCTACCCAGCCTGGAGGGGGTCAGGAGTTTGATTAAAACAAAGAAACATCAATGTCCTACCTTTGAGCATGGGGGCTAAGACCATCACATTCTATGAAGGATCCCGTTAGAGAAGGTGAAATGTTGGATTCCGTACTGCAGGGTCTGAGTGTCTGTATTACCTGCAAAGTGCACCTAAGCTGAGCAGACAGGAAGAATGAGAAACAGGAGCTAGGAGAGAGAGAGAAGCACTTTCAGTGTCCATAGGCTTGTCTGGCCTCTGTCTTCCAGTGATCAGTGCAAACCTAGCATGTAGTTGGTGCTAAGTAAATGCTTAATGAGTAAGCAAGGTGTTTTCTGTCTTTCTTCTCGCCCTTTAGAAACTGACAGAATCTGATATGGATTGTTTCTGCTGCTGCTGCTGCTAAGTCACTTCAGTCGTGTTCGACTCTGTGCTACCCCATAGATGGCAGCCCACCAGGCTCCCCTGTCCCTGGGATTCTCCAGGCAAGAATACTGGAGTGGGTTGCCATTTCCTTCTCCAATGCAGGAAAGTGAAAGATGAAAGTGAAGTCGCTCAGTCATGTCCAACCCTCAGCGACCCCATGGACTGCAGCCTACCAGGCTCCTTCATCCATGGGATTTTCCAGGCAAGGGTATTGGAGTGAGGTGCCATTGCCTTCTCTGGGATTGTTTCTAGCTTAGTATAAATTTAAATACATGTTATTCCTCCTAGATATTTACAGTTAAGCCTGACGTATATTTGTGGAATAAAAGCCAATTCTCCCCTTAAAGGGATTCAAATATGAACATATTGGTTGGGGGAGCAGGTGAGCCAGAGACCCTTCCAATTCCCTTGAAATCGGAACCCCAGGTGTTATACAGACACTTACTGTGTGCCCACTAGGTGTCAGGTTCTAGTGTTAGTTGCTCAGTCATGTCCAACTCTTTGCGACCCCATGGACTGTAGCCCACCAGGCTCCTCTGGTCATTGAATTCTCCATACAGGAATACTGGAGTGGGTAGCCATTGCCTTCTCAAGGGGATCTTCCCAACTCAGGGATTGAACCTGGGTCTCTTATAGAGCAGGCAGATTCTTTACCATCTGAGCCTCCAGGGAAACATAAATGAATTGTCTGGAGTCCTCACAGAACTGCAAGGTAAGTATTCTTATGGACAGATGGTGAAAATGAAGTACAGAGAGGTCAAGAAATGAGTTCAAAGTCACACAACTACTGTTTAGCATTCTCAGCCTTCTAAGGACTCTGTGGAAAGGCAAAGGCTGGGGTGGGGGGTTAACCACCTGGAAGGAAATGTTTAGCCCCCATTTCCCAGAAGAATAACAGGTTTCTAGGACTAGTTGGCTAGCCTTTTCTTCTATACATTGAATTTCTGAACAGTAGCACTTACATAGCTGTGACAGGCTCGATGCTGGAGGAAACATATTAAGCCTTTCTCCCAATTGTTTTCCCAGTTATTTGCAGCTGATTTTTCCATCAATCATCTCGAAAGAAACATAGATCAATCTCTACTTCATTAGCTTCATCTGAAGCCTGGGGAAGTTTAGCCGGAGAACTGCGTGATTTTGAGTAATCAGCTTTCTGCCTTAGCATTTCCCTGTGTGCAAGCAAGTACCTGGATTAGATTCCTGTGTCTGCCACTGATTTATATACAGGGAAGTCTGGCTCATGTGGAGTCCAGTTCAGCGATGTCCCCAGCAATGCAATGCAGCATGAATGGAGGATTAATTCCTACCCCTGTTACTAGACCTGTTACAGAACAGACTTCCAGATCCAACTATAAATCATAATGCAATGTAACCTATTCTCATGTCTCATAGCATCTCAAGGACTTGAAGAGATGATTTGCCGGGAGTTATTTATATTTATTGCTTCTTGTTTTTGTAATGCCGAATACTTCCTATTTAAGGATTTTAAAAAAACTGAATCCTTGTGCCAAAGCTCCCTGTGTTATCAGCTTATGGAAATAAGGAGCTTTTTTTCTGCTAGGGGGACATAGGGTTCGTCCAGTGAGGGTGCATCTCAAAAAATAATTTGTAAGGGGCCCACTTTTTCTGATTTCAGAGTATTTTGGCATTTGTGGAATTCTGAAGACACAGGATTCCTAAAAAATTAAACTTTTAAAAAAATGTAGCCTACAAAACATAGACAACTTGAAAAAAATTAAAATGTATATGATGACAGCACTATCAATATAGGATTTGGCATATTTATATGTGTAGTATTTTTTTGGTGCTAAGCACTACCCATGGATACATGGTTGGCATAGTCAATCCTTTTAGTTACCTCAGGAGATGAGTAATATTATTATCTATGGCACCCCACTCCAGTATTCTCACCTGGAAAATCCCATGGACAGAGAAGCCTCATGGGCTGCAGTCCATGGGGTCGCTAAGAGTCGGACACGACTGAGCGACTTCACTTTCACTTTTTACTTTCATGCATTGAAGAAGGAAATGGCAACCCACTCCAGTGTTCTTGCCTGATGGGCTGGTGTCTATGGGGTCGCACAGAGTCAGACATGACTGAAGCGACTTAGCAGCAGTAGCAGCAGTAATGATAATATTATTATTACTATCCACAGCTTATAGGTGAGAGAATGGGGACAGAGAAGTTAAGTAATTTACAGGAGGCTGCTCAGAGGGAGTAAGAGGTAGATGAGGGATTTAGGTCCACCCAGGTAGTCTGAAGCCATATCTCAAAATCTTCAACACCATTCAGGGTAGTATTTCCATGTCATTGTTCAACAGATATATTAATGGCCATATATATGTTTACCTTGTTACTTACACTGTATATGGGCTTCCCAGGTGGAGCTAGTGTTAAAGAATCCTCCTGCCAGTGCAGGAGACGTAAGAGATGTGGCTTCAGTCCCTGGGCTGGGAAGATCCCTTGGAGGAGGAAATGGCAGCCGACTTCAGTATTCTTGCCTGGAGAATCCCATGGACAGAGGAGCCTGGCAGGCTACAGTCCAAAGGGTCGCAGAGAGTCAGACATGCCTGAAGAGACTTAACCCACGCACACACTGTATCTACAGCTTCTTCTACTTAACTTTCATCGTAAGCATTTCCCCTTGTCATTAAATTGCTAAAAAAATTTTTTTTTAAGCTGTAGTAGGCTTACTTGGCTACATTGCAGAAAATGCATATTTGTACATTTGTAGAAAACAAAATATTGATGTCTCATTTCATGTCATGTTCCAAAATAAATCCCAGATGGATTAAAGACGTTTCAAAGTTCTAAAAGGAAAATTAAGAAAAGATAAGTAAATCAGGCTCACCAGAGTTCAAATTGAAGTCCAGTTGGAAGCTCTGTGACTTGGGAAAATTACTTAACCTCTCTGAGCCTCTACTTCTTAATCTGTAAAAATGGAAATGACATCTAATTTAGAGGAATGCTTTTAAAGGAATAAATGAAGAGTGTAACAGTGTACCTGGCATTTAACATGTTTCCAGTAAATGCTAGATATTGTTATATGTAGAGCTAGAAAAAATTTGTCCAAAAGTTCAGGGGGTAAACAGCTCTCACCTTTGCCCTAAACACTGACTCTATTAATCCATCGAAATAACCAGATCCCCCCAGCCTCCACACCATCATGGTAAGAGAGGTTTGTTCTAATTGGTATGTAGGGAGGAAGTGCTTTTAGTCTTATCTGTGGCTCAGAGTGTGTTAAGCCAGCTTCAAATTAAGTTCAGAAATGCGAATGTTGTCTTCCCTTCTCTCAGCTTCTTCTTCTTCTTTTTTTAATCATAGAATCACAAGTGAGAGGTTGGAGTATGAGTCTGCATATTTAGAAGAGACACAAATGCAATTTCTATAACTAACCTCCAGTCTTCAAGGGAAAAAAAAGCTGGCATAATCGTTAAGCAGAAACGGTGGGTGAATTATATTTCAGAGCTTCAGGTTCCATTTAGCCCAACCCACTCACCCAAATAAAGCCAGAGCTGTTTGCAATTGAATATCAGGTCATTGACACTTAACCATGTTTAATTTGTTTGACATCCTGGATGGTAAATCTGCATGTAAACCCAGTGTTATGCTCTGCATGTTTAGGTCTGGATGATAAAGCTGGACAGTGGCATTTCATCATAAAGTGTGAAACAACAGGTGGGAGATTAATGAAGCAGTTGGCACTTCCAAAACATTCTAGAGTGACTGTTTCAGCACCGTGTCCTAGGGTTCATAATTACCTAGAGAAACGCAGTTGGAACAACAGACTCATCACCAATCTGTTGACTGCCTGACAGAGTACTTGAAGAGGCAGGAAAATCACTGTTAAGAACAGAGTCATGTGAGAACAATCTTAAACTTGTTGAATATTATTAGTGTGACAAGATATATAAGGAGCAACGACAAGCACACTGGGACAGGTTTTGTTGAAGGCTGTTTTTAGTTCAAACACTTATTTGGTTTAGAATACATATATATATAGCCAGAGAAAGCATGGAATAGAAATACATACATCATATACATATACCACACATACACACATATGTAATATATAAATATACAAATAATTATAAATACATAATAATATATCCTCCTATCCTCACGTTTTAGTTTTTTGGTTTACATTGGCATCCTTGGTTGACTAGCTCATCTGGGGACTTGTGTGGGTCCTTTAGGCATTTTGTGGTCTTATTTCTCCTGGGCTTAGATTTCTGTATGATCTCCTTCACATTCTTACTGAGGTTAAAAATTTCCTACTTGGGAACAATGCAAGTCCTCCCATCACCTTTCCCTCAAGAAGTGTATCCCTTAATCATGTGCTTTGCAGAATTATAAAATGACACTTGTTGCTTCAACAGGTACAAACACCAAGCGCAATGGAAGACTATTAAAAAAACAGTGGGGTGAGCACAAAGACAAACACATCACAAACATAGCATCCTAAAGCAAATATCTAGTGCATGTATCTGCAGCAGACTTTGTGAGCTGTCTCCCAGAATCCACTCATTCCCTGTGCCTGAGTAACAGAATTCACTGTGACTAAATCCCCTGCACTACAAAGTGCAATACAGCAAAGCACAGGGAAACGAGATCTGTCTGTAATCATAAGAGCAAAAACCAAAATTAAAAAAAGGGAGTGAAACACAAACAAAAAATCAGATCATGGGAATGGTGCAGGAGTACGTTTAATTTAGATAATTCCAGTTTTCCAAGAGCTGTCACTTATGTTTTCTCCTTTGAGCTTTTGGACCACCTGGTTGGGAGAGTCAACTCCAATTTTCTCACCTGTATATTGTGGACCGTCTGTCTGCTCTAGAAGCAGTACCAGCAGCTCCTACTATCACTCGGTCCGGGGTGCTACATTACCCCTTGTTGTTTTCTCTTACCCTGTCCACACTTCTGTAAATGGTTCCTTTGATAATGCCTCCTTGGCTAGCCTGCTTGTGTGTGTTAGCTGTGCCACGTGGGGGCCTTGATCGGTACAACAGCATGTCTAGTGGTGGGGAGTGTGCAGTAGAGTTGGTTCCCCAAACCAGGTGTTTCTCTGGGCACAGCCCTGTCTCATCTCCTCCCAGCATGTAGAAAGGGGTTGTCAAATAACAGTTGCATGAATCTTGCAGTGTGTTGGCCAAAAGTCAGCAGGAGAAAGAAATGAATTGCAAGCTATTTATCACCAGTAGGCGATGCAATCAAGCCCCTTCATGATTTGTAGTACAAAGTAGGCTTCCACAGGAAACATTTATTTTAGCTTCATCATTCCTTCCTCCTAACAGTGTTTACTCTGCAAAATGCCTCTCATAATTTCCTTTTTTTTAATATTTTTTTGGCAACTGCATCCTCTTGTCAGTATTCTCTTTTGTGCCAAGAGCACACACAGCCTCAAAAATTCCAACTTTTTCAGAAGAAATATGACTCTATTAATTACTCCGTGAAATGAGACTTCTGAAACTCAGCTGTAGGACAAAATAAGAACCTGAGAAACATCATAGGAGGATGAATGAAAGATTTTACCCAAACAGATGCTAGAAAGTCAAAGTTAAGATACTTTCCTAACAGCAACATCCAGAGGCCACCAATCCCACCCATCCATCCTTCCTTTTGTCCATCCATCCACTGTATATGTATCAGTTGCTTGGGTATTAGATTGCGAGTCTAAAGGAGCAATAGTGAGCAAGACAGACCTGGTTTCTGCCCTCCCAGAGCTTATGCTGAAAACATGTATCTTTATAACATCAGCATCAAGCACCAAGGCTGGCTTCATGGGTGTGACATACTCAGCACATAATACGTAGAAGGCTTCCTTATTTAGTTTAATGCTCTGCTGTCACCATTTTGAAATTCTTAATAATTACTGAGAATTCTTAATAATTGATGTACAAAGTAGGCATTTAAAATGTGCTCACGGAATGAAAGAATGAATGCCTGGCATTCATTAGGAGGTCAATAAATTCAGGTTAAGTGGGCATATCAGGAGGGACTATTGTCCTACCGCCTTCAACTTCAAAAGTAAAGAAGGGGGAGTGGGGTCTTGCCACCAGGACCACTTCCCTTCTTCCCCCAGTCTTCACACCTCTCTAGGCCCTTGATCAAGAGTGGGTAGGATCTATTTATTTCAAGCTGCTATTTAATTTTTTCTCTTCCTGTGCCATGAAAAATTCTTGGCATCAGGCAGCCTCAGGGCAGCACTATTTTTATTTCACCAGCAGAATAATTAAATTCAGGCTCAGTTGATTTTCCCCAGCAGAGAGGCTGTGGGCAAAACGGGATGAAGAGGCTGCTACAGAGGGCTTGTTGGAATGGGTTCCAGAGGGACTAGACACAATGATCTGAGTCACATTTACTGTGAATCCACATCAGGAGGAGGGAGCGAAGGCTTTGCTATCACTCAATCAGACCTTTCGGCTCAGCAGGACAGCCACAGTCCTGTCTTAGAATCTTAGAGCTGGATGGAGCTGTAGGAATGATCCAGACTGGGGGTCACTAAACCATAGCCAAGGACCAAATCTGGCCAGCTGCCTAGTTTTGTAAATGAAGTTTCACTGGACCCTAGCCATGGCCATTCATTTGCATATTGTCTATGGCTGCTTTCAAGGTACAAGAGTGAAGATGCTGTCACAGACCATATGGCCTGCAAGTCCAAACATATTTATTGTCTGATCCTTTATAGGCAAAATATATCGACCACTGATCTAGACAAGGAACGCTCATAGCATATAATGTGGGTGCTACTAGTCTTCCAGGACTCTCTATTCAAAAGGATGTTGTGGTCAAATACATTGGGAAAATGCATGAACCTTATCTCCCCTCTTAGAACTTCACAAACTCCAACACCCTACTGCAACAGCCCCTGTGCACACTGCATCCAAGCACTGCACACTCTGACTTTTGTACACACCTGTGGCTCTTGTTATTAGTTGTCTTTGCCTCCTGACTCAGGGAGCAGGACAAACTGGGAGTACTGGAGAATTAATGACCTCGAAAGCAGACTTCAGCCAATGATGGACAATATAAGGGAGAGAATTTCTTAGCTTCCTTGCCTATTGTTGTGCAAACTCTGGAGACATGATCTACACTGAATCCCAGAGCTCATCTGTGGGGCCAAGTCCCCACTGCCCACAGGGGTCAAGCTGCTCATGAATGTACACTTTACTGATGGGCCTCTCTTCCCCAAGTGCAGTTCTTTGAAATCACCTCCCAGATGAACTCATTCTATTCTTATCTTTAGGTTGTGCTTCTGAGGGAGCTCAAACTAAGATATCTACCAATTAAAGGCTCTGAGAAGTCCTGTAGTAAATGTATACACACCTTCTTAATTTGGTCTTAAAGGCTTTTTTTTTTTTTTTTTTAAAGTCTGGCTTCTACCCAACTTCCCAGCCTAATGTTTCTCAAGTCTCCCCTACTTAGCTCAAGTTTTTTTTTTTTTTTCAATTTCTGATCCCACTATATTCTTAATGATGTTACTATCCCCTAAGGTGACAGAAGAACTCATGTGTACTGAGAAGATACATGCCTAGCATAAACATCATCTGCTACAGAGTGACACTCAAAGTCTCTAACTCATATGACATCTGCCTAGATCAATGGGCACAAATGCTGGTTGTGAACATGGGTTGTGTACATGCCAATGAGTGCAATCAACCCATCTTCCTAGGATACAGACAAGAGTAAGAGCCTCGCTTCTCAGGCTGAGGTACTCCAGGTACAGCTAATAGGATTTCTGTGATGACATCTTCTTCCAGAGTTTTGGCATCAGCCTGGGGGCAGCTCAGGCCTGTTGAAATGAAGATCAGAACTGACATCGTGAGCAAGCTGGCTTTGTGTGTAGGCTCAAGGTGCTGACAAAAGCCTCCCTTTCTTCTGAGCCCAATCACCTGCCTCTAGCTTAATTCCAGAGGGGTTTCCAGAGTCAAGTTCTCAGTTCATTCTTACATGCTCTCCCAGAGATTAGAAGTGATTTCCATTCTTCACCTCTCCTCCCTTTCTGACTTCAGGGAGGGCATGGGTGGAGGAAGTCCGGCATGGACAGTTCATGAGCGATGAGCCACACTGCTCTGGCATTTAATGTTTTCACTGTTCCACATATGCTTTTCAGGGGGCAGTCAGAGCTCCTCCATTGAAGACCAGAGTTTCAGGAAAATCGAAGTTCTGCTTTTCTCACTTTTAATTTCATCATTGATTTTCATTAAGCCCTTCAGAGGCCCCCGGTACCTCCAGCCTTCTTCCCTTCAAAGAGAGAGATTTAGAGAAAGCAGCCAGTTTCCAGCTTTCAGAGACTGCTTGAGACGCTGCTGCCTCACGACTGTCCTGCTCCTGAGGTCCTCTGCTCTTTACCCAGTGAAGGGGGCAAAGGTTACTTGGGATTAACCTGTTGTTTAGTCGCTCAGTCGTGTCCAACTCTTTGTGACCCGGTGGACTATAGCCTGCCAGACTCCTGTCCATGGGATTCTCCAGGCAGGAATACTGGAGTGGGTTGCCATTCCCTTTTCCAAGGGATCTTCCTGACCCAGGGATCAAATCTGCGTCTCCTGCATTGCAGGCAGACTCTTTACTATCTGAGTCACCAGGGAAGCCTTTACGTGGTCCCACTGTGGACTGCAAATCTGATTCAGGTCAAAGCATAGCCTTTCAGTTAAAAAAAAGAACAGAAAACTACAATGCAAAGCAGATGAGGCAGGTTGCTGAGAATATAAACATAAATTATTGAATTTTGAAAATGCTTTATCTTATTACACACACACACACACAAAAAGGCTTCCTGGTGGCTCAGCAGTAAAGAATCCACCTGCAATGCAAGAGACACAGGAGACCTGGGTTTGATCCCTGGGTCAGGAAGATCCCTTGGAGAAAAGAATGGCAACCCACTCCAGTATTCTTGCCTCAAGAATCCTATGGACAGAGGAGTCTGGTGGGCTACAGTCCATAGGGTTGCAAAAAAGTTTGACATGACTGAAGGAACTGAGCATGCACATAAATGGCTGAGGTCCCCAAGTCAGTAAGACATAGAAGGGTCTGGAGTGCACTTTGTGGCTCTGCCCCCAGATAATCACAGCTGGAGGTGGCTCTGAGGTCTGAGCTCCTCTGTTTTGTCGGACTGTCCACTCCATGTGGGGTCCACTGGCCCCAAGATAGTGGGAATGCTTCACTCTGTCTTTGATCTTGAGAGTATTCTCTGCATGGCTGATTTTTTGGTTCTGAGATAAATTAAAGCAAAAGCAGTCTTAAGCTGAGTGTAGATCTTCATTCTTACCGATTTTTATTAGTAAAAGTAGCAGTCTTTGTAATAAGACCAAGGTTGCTCATCTGCCAGGAAAGCACATCATGCTTTCTTTTCTTCAGCAAGACATTAGCCTGTATCCAAGCAAGCATCTTAATGTTCCCCCTTTCTACCTCTTCTGTTTGAGAAGGACTCATTCACTCATTAATTCGTTTATTTCATATTCATCGAGCACCTCTTCGGTACTATTCTAGGTGTTGAGGATACGATACAAAACAGGCAGGGCTCTTGCTTTTAAAGATGTTACTGACAAGCCAGTAAATGGCCACATGAATTGTGTGACTTACGTAGCACTTTCAAAACTGATATAAATCATAGCTACAGATTTTTAAATCTACAAAGCACTGAGAAACCATCAGTGTTTCTTTTTTCTTCTTTTCTTACTCTCTAGGATATCTCCTGCTTTCTGACATTTAGCCCTCTGTGTATTGGGCTTATACCACAGCCTGCCAAGGTTAAAGTTAGAAAAGAGAAGTAGAAGAGATAGGATTTTAAGTCATTAAACTTTGTCCATATACTCACTGGCACTTGTTATGATTTTCTTTAAGTCTTGGTTAATACAAAAGGTTATTTCAGAATGGAAAGGGATTTGAGGAACATCTAGTCACAGAGCCCTTTCACTAAGTAAGGAAGAATCTGAGACATGGAAGGAGGTGAGCAGGAGCAGACCTGGGAGGGAAACTCAGGGTTCTATCCTTCACATCAGCATCTGCATTCCTCCACCTACATGTGCATGTTGGGAACAGCCCCTTTCCCTTCCATGGCCTCCCTCTTGTCGTTTATACTTTCTTCAAGCAAAACCATGGGCTAGCTTGAAGCTAAAATCACGCAGATTTTACAATCCCACTGCCTTCCCCCAAAACAAAAATTCCTTCTTGAATGACATAGAAAGGCAAGGAAAAGCAAGTTATATTGTTGCTGCTTCCCCTCTAATGCTTCTTGATTCCCTGTGGATTCCAGAAATGTGAGCTGCTGCAGCTTCTCTTCCTCTGCCTCCTTTTCCTCCTCATTTTGGAGAATAACGTGCTGTGACCACGTATAAGCCTTAAGTCACGGCGATGCTCTCCTTTGGGTAGTTTTCTATCCACTCGCCATTACAGAAGGGAGCCAGACTGCTGCACAAGAGGGATGTGGGTTGGACACCTTGGTTTTTTCTACCACTTACTGCTCTGTGGCCCTGGTGAATCACTCGACCTCTCTAAAGTTCATCCTCTTTGGTGAAATGGAGATAACAATACCAGTCTCTTACAGTTATTTAGGGAATTAAGTAAAAGGCCATCTATAAATATTTGGATGTAGTAGATGTTCTATTAGGGGCAGCCATGGTCAAGAATAATGATAATGACCATCTGTCTAGAATGAGGCAAATCAGAATGGATATTAGACATGTACACAGGCCCACTTTATATTCCTGGTTTATGTACTTCCTTAACTCTCACAGTGACTTGTCTAAGAAAACAGGCCCCATTTGGATCCCAACTTTAGATCTGAAAAAACTTGAGGCTCACTCAGAAAAGGTGGAGGGCTTTCTCAGGGCCCCAGGGCTGGTGATGGCGAAGCTGGGACCAGAGTCCAGCCCTCTGCCTGGTGCTCTTCTCCAGGCTAGCGCTTCCTCCAGTGGCACAGAGCTCCCACCCAGACCATCTGAACGCTCATGTGAAGTGGAAAAAATCAAAACCACGAACAGCCTCTAGTTAGTTATAGCTCATGTTTTGTCACCAAATGAGTATGAAAAACTTTAGCGTTCACGGTTCTTAGATTCGTGATTTTGGATGAAGTATTGAACACATGGGGCAGGAATGGCACAGGGATGGAAACCACGCTGAGAGCCCACTTTACACTAGGCTTCGCTTATTTCCAAACTGCAACCCCTCTCCCCCACCAAAAGATAAAAGAGATCTGAAGCCATGTGTCCTAGACTGAAATTAGAGAAACTGGCACAATGTCTTTCAGGCCTGAATTCACTGGGTTATGGTTGTCTCTTGTCCATGGGCTGGATGGACCTTTGCCAGATTCTGGAAACTGGCCTTCCCGGCCCTTCTCAGAGCTCAGAATTCAGCTAAGGACTCTCTTCAGCTCTACCAGTGCCAAAGGTCACCTGATGTGCAGGACTCCTGTTCGTTTCCTTCCAGCCCTTTCCCCGTTTCTCACTAAGGACTGTTTAAAGCACGATTCCTGATCTCATACTGGGACCCTTTTTTAGATGCAGTAATAAAGAAAATTAGGGGTTCTAGGACTGGGTATGTTTCTGTCATGCTCACCAAATTGCAAGCGTGCTCACAGCTCTTGTACAGGAAGATCTTAACTATATTTAATCACAGGAAACTTCCCAGGGAAGCTCAGGTTACCTCCTTTTACAGAGAGACAATTCAAGAAAGGTTTCACTTGGAATAACAAAGGAGATAATTCCATCCAGTTCTCGTGTTTGCTGCGCCTGTGCCTGAGAAGCAAATAACACTGCCGTGGTCATCCAAGTTACGGATTTTGTATCAGAGATTCTTATAATTTCCTCTGTCAGTCATTTCATCCCTAGCTCCTCCCTCCCTTCTTTGAGAACCTGTCCATATACTTTGCAGGGAGAGTTCCCACAGACCCTGCTAAGTGGGCACATGACTTTCATCCCTGGCCACAAACAGCTTGATCTGGAGTGGCCCCTACTTGAATTCAGCCAATCAAGTTCTTGTTCCTGGGAACTGGAATTGGCTTTCTGAGATGCTCCTGAGTGTTGCCTGAACATTTCGAGAGAGATGTCAAGTCAGTGACGAGAACTTTGTGTTTGGCTTTTGGGCCAAGAATCAGGAAAAAAAGGCTAGTCAAGAAGTAGAGATACAAACAGAGGGAGAGGTAGAGATGAGGGAGGCAGAAGTAGAGATAAACCAATTCATTTAAGATACACTGAAAGCAAAACCTTGACTTTGTTTTCCATTGCTGTTTCTAATATTTTGTAGACATTCATTGCATTCTCTGCCCTTTCTTTATTTGCCACTGGACTTTGTAGATAAATACAACCTGTGCCATTTTCCTTTGTGTGTGTGTACATGTATGTGTGTATGTAATTCCTGTGGGCTTTGCTGTTTGCAATGAAGGAATCTCATGACAGATTTCCATCCATAATCTCACCTGTGATGACCAGTAATATTTTCAAGATGGAACCTTTGTTCAAAGAGTAGAGATCGTGGTCCTGGTACTACAACCAAGAGGGGAGGTTTCTGTGGACCCAGTGTCTTAGCACAGTTGTTCAGTTGCTAAGTCGTGTCAACTCTTTGTGACCCCATGGACTGCAGCATGTCAGGCTTTCCCGTCCTTTACTATGCCCTGGAGTTTGCTCACACTCACATCCATTGAGTCAGTGATGCCATCCAGCCATCTCATCCTCTGTCCTCCCCTTCTCCTCATGCCCTCAATCTTTCCCAGCCTCAAGGTCTTTTCCAAAGAGTTGGCTGTTCCCATTAGGTGGCCAAAGTATTGAAGCCTCAGCTTCAGCTTCAGTCCTCCTAAAGTCTTAGGGTAAAGCTCATCAATTTGTCTGTCACTGATGCTTCTCAAGCTTTTGCTCTGCTTTCATTCTTTGCACTGGGCTAAAATAGATTCTATAAATGATTTTCCCCTCAGAGGATAGTAACTTCCCATCTGGAATGGAGTTTCAAAAATCCTTATGGGGAGCCCTGGGGTTGGAATGGCTCCAAGATTCTTCCTCACAGCATTGGCCAGGGTCTCTTTTCTCCTTCCCTGAAAGGTGTGAATTTGACCTTTTGATTGGTCACCAAGGTTGCCATATTCGGCTACATTCAACTAAGATACAAAGGGCTTGGATGGAGTGCATCCCACAGATTCTATTTGAGGAATGCCAAATGGCTCTCCAGGCCCCAGCTGGTACCACACTCTCTCTCACACAGTGCCTGAAATGTGCACAGTTATTTTTGTTGAATTGTAATACTATTGCTCACGATGAAGTCTAATATTAAAACAAAATTGACACTGTCCACAAGGAGGGCAGAGAACTCAGCAATCTGCCTGCTGTGTCACTTTGGAAAATCAAAACCTCGGTGCTTCGGTTTCCTCATCTGTGAGATGATAATACTAATACCAACCTCAGAGGGTTATGATGGGAATTGAGTTAATATTTATGAAGCACCTGGCACATGAGTCGAGTCCTGTTGAATGCACATTCCTTCTATGAAAATGGTGACAGAGGGTAAAGTCTGAGGCTTTCCCTGACAAGGAAAACGTGTAGACTTTTGAACTTAGACTAAGGTTTGGAAAGTAAGGAGGGCTAAGGGATCTGGTCTTGGTGGATTTGGAACACTACAGGATGGGATAACAGGCTTCCTAATGGTACACTGGGAAGGAATCTGCTTGCCAGTGCAGGAGACACAAGAGACATGGGTTTGATCCCCTGGAGGAGAAAACGGCAACACACTCCAGTATTCTTGCCTGTAGAATTTCATGGAGAGAGGAACCCAGTGGACTACAGGGTTGCAAAGAGTCAGGCATGACTGAGCACACACAGGCACATGTGTGTGCACACACACACACACACACACACACAGAGGATGAGATAACACTTCTCCAGACCAGGGGTGGAGGTTCTCCTTTGGAAAGGATCCGTTAACATGTGCCTCTGAGGCTTACAGTGTTGGGTTGGAAGGAAAAGGGAAGGTGAGGGAGGTAACTTAGGAAGCTACAATAAATCTGGAATGAATTAAAGTCTTGGTGAAAGTCTATCTCAAAGACTTAGGCATTGACTGATGTGTGTGTATAATTTAAACTCAGGAATTCAGGTATAGCCACAGGGAATGTGTGACCTGAGGACACGACCATTTTTAGATCATATTCTCAAGGAGTTGTTGGTTAAATCATGGCCAGAAGTTACAAAGATATTGGGATTTATGGGGTTTTAATTCATAGATAGGGCTTCCCCAGTGGCTCAGCTGGTAAAGAATCTGCCTGTAATGCGGGAGACCTGGGTTCCATCCCTGGGTTGGGAAGATCCCCTGGAGAAGGAAATGGCAACCCCCTCCAGTGTTCTTGGCTGGGGAATCCCAGGGGTGGGGGAGCCTGGTGGGCTGCCGTCTATGGGGTTGCACAGAGTCCGACACGACTGAAGCAACTTAGCAGCAGCAGCAGCAGCAGCAAGTCATATATAGGGCTTCTCCGCCCGTTCAGCTGGCAAAGAATCTGCCTGCAATGCGGGAGACCTGGGTTCAATCCCTGGTTTGGGAAGATCCCCTGGAAAAGGAAATGGCAACCCACTCCAGTATTCTTGCCTGGAGAATCCCATGGACAGAGGAGCCTGGTGGGCTACAGTCCACGGGGTCACAGAGAGGTGGACACGACTGAGCGACTAACACAACAAGTCATATATAGGCAGAATTCACAGAAAGTAAAATTCACCTCCCTTTTGTGTGTGTAGTTCTAAGAGTTTGACAAATGTGTGCAGTCATGTACCTATCACCACAATCAAGGTATGGAACATCTCCATCCCCCTAAAAGTGCCCTCATGCCCATCTGTGGACAATTCCATGTCCTACCCACAGTCCTGGCAGCCACTGATCTGTTTTCTTCCTCTTTCAGTTTAGCCTTTTTCAGAAGGCCAGTAGATCTTTTCTGACCTTTGATCCCAAGTCACGTGATAACAACTCTTTCAGCAGCCTGTAGCCCTTATCACAATCATAATTATACTGTATAAGAAATTGATTGATAAAAGGTTCACAGTCTGTCTCCTCTTTTGAGACTCTGGCAGGCATGTCTGAGGGCAGAGACTGGCTGATTCATTACTTTGTCCTTAGGAATACCATCAAGTAGAAGCTCAATACACATTGTTTGATGAATGAATGAGTGAGGGGCTCAGTGACTATAAGGGAAGTGCTCTAAGACACTGACACAGCAAAAGCAATGCAATATTTGGTGGTATCAAACCTATTATATTCTAAAGCATCAGAGATTATATCATGTTATTTAAACATTCCTGAAGAGTGTGCATAGATTTCTGTAGTGACAATGGGTCTGAATATTAGCAATCAGACCCACCCTAGGCAACCCCAGGTACATGATCAGTACCTTCAATTGATCAAAAATAAAATGAAAAAAGTTTAAATCATTTAACATTGTATTTTGTCATTAATTTGCCTATTTATTTAAAGCTGATTATTGTGTAATTTTTACACTCCATATATTTTGGAGCAAATCTGACGTTACAGTGATGCTTAACAGTAAGACCATGAAATCCTCAAAATCCAGCTTATTTTCTGTGTGTTCGTCAAGTTCAGAAAGGAGGTCTTTGTACCTTGCTTTGGTTTCTTGCCCCTGTAAGAATGAAAAGTAAAAAGCCTAATTCATTGTGCTGCCCTGGTTTTATAGATAATAAGCAATAGTAAACATGTTATTAACAACATGTCAAGTTGCTACCAGCACTACTAGTCAAGCAATGTGTTAAATCTTTTCATGGGTTATCTGAGTGCTCACAGTGACCTTATTGAATACATATTATTTTCCTACCCTACAATGGAAGGCCAGAGACTCAGTGAGAATAAAGTAATTTGCCCCAAACATCCCTGGTGGCTCAGATGGTAATAGAATGTGCCTGCAACACAGGAGACCTAGGTTCAATCCCTGTGTCAGGAAGATCCCCTGGAGAAGTGAATGGCTATCCACTACAGTATTCTTGCCCAGAGAAACTCATGGATGAACAGCCTGGCAGGCTACAGTCCATGGGGTCATGAAGAGTCAGGCATGACTGAGCAACTACCACCGCATCATCACAGACAGCTATGAGTGTGGAAACAGGATTCACTGTATTGGCTACCTGATTCTGGAGTCCTCACTCAACCGCTAAGCTATACTACCTCTCTACAAATACAGTTACTGTTATGCTTTCTGATTTTCAAATTACAATCCCTTTGTCATTGGAGGTATCCACTATGTGAGCTACTGAGTTTGATTATCCAGAAAAATGAAGTAAAATATGCTAAAAGAAAGTATGTGCTTTGAAAGATTGTTCAGCACTTAGCTTGATCATAAATCAAACCAAAGTTCATCAAACCTCAGAAACAGATTGAAGGAAAACCTGTGAAAAGCACATAAATGGAGAAACTGTTCAGTTCCAAGCACAGCTTGTGAAATATCTTCCCAAGTGGCTTAAAAACACATTAAGGTCATTTGATTCACTGCATTTAGTTTAACCCCAAACCCTCACTCATGTGCTGGCTGTAAAAAAGCTCATTGCAGCAACGACTAAGGCACTTAGAAGTGATGATACATTCCTTGCACAGGCTTAAGACCTTCATCTTTTCTAGGCTGCTCCTCAAGAGGCGACACTTACCAGTGAAGGTGGAAGGACCTATGTCTGCCTCCCTCAGGTCAGAGATGGCTGGAGGTCTAACTCCTCTCTTTTTGCTGTGCATTTTAAGAGCACGGAGCTGATGGAGGTCCAGTCTTTTGGGCCTGCCCTGCCATCTTGCTTTTGTATCTCCTTAGCAGTGCATCTAGGTGCTCAGTTTTATTATCTGTGACTGACTCAGGGGGATAAATAAGATCCCCCAAATTACATTTAGGCTTATGAGGAAGGACATGTTCCTTTCAGACCCCGGACCCAGCCAGAAGGTCCAGCTCATTTTCCCAGAGAACCCTGCGTGAGGATTTAGAAGGAAGCCCAGTTGGTTACGGAGACTCTTACACTCACTGTACCTGCCTTCGGCACTCTCACAGGGCAGAGCAGGGAAGGTGGTCCAAGACAGCATTCTGCCATGACACTACATGTCTGGTAGTGGGACCACGCAGTGGGACCACTGAGACTAAGTGCGGTAGGGCTGAGCAATCCCCCCAGGTCCCTGAAATAAGTCTCTACTCTCTTTCGGAGGAGAGGGTGGGATTGCCCTGTGATCTGGCTTAGTCTGCTGCTAGAGAGCCCGGAATCGGCTGCCTTTCCTGGGTTTAGTCTACACTCAGTGGCACGAGGCTGAGATCTTTCCTGGCAACTTTGGTTTTAATTCGTTTCCTCTGATGTTCTCAGATAGTGGATCACATCAGGATGAGACTCATCCACTAGGTCCTCATTCTCACACTTGTCAAAAGCTCACTGAGGACTTGCCAAGTACATGCAGTGTTCTTTTTCTCGCTGAGATCTGTCTCTTTTTTTTGGCCTCTGATGCAAACTGATGATATAGGATTTGCTCTCCCACCCTCTCTGTAAAGATTCCCCAGAATTTTGGATCTCTTGTCAAATCTTATCTGATGTTTCTGGCTGAAAAAAAAAATAGCTTAAAAAAATTATTGCAAAAACAATATGTGTTTAGTATTGGACATACAGAAAAAAACCCCAGAAGAATGTAAAAACAACCCTTTACCCTATTACCTAAAGATAGCTAACTATTATTAACATTTCTTTTCAGTCATTTTTCTTTGTCTCATACAGTAGTCTCGGTCTCTCTCTTTACACACACACACGTGCACAAGCTTTTTTTTTACTTTATTGTGGAACAATGACAAATATAACCGTATATATTTAAAGTGTACAATGTGATGATTTGATACATATGCATTGCAGAATGATTACCAAGATCTAGATAATTAACACATCCATCACCTCGCACAGAATTAATGTGTGTGGTGACAATGCTTATGACTTACCCTCAGAGACTCTCAAGTATGCAGTACCTTATTACTAACCAGTCATCATGCTGTGGATTAGAGCTTCAGAACTTATTCTTCTTATAGCTGGAAATGTGTACCCTTTGACCTAAATCACCCCTTTTCCCCAGCTCCTGGCAACCACCATTATATTCACTGTTTCTATGAAACAGGCTTTTAAAAAATTCACTTATTTGTGGAATAAAAAAACAAAAAACACCTCACACATGCTCTTTGGAAATAATCCTAGGAAGCTGTGCCTTTGACCCCGACTCCCCAGTGGATGGCACCGTATGTAACTGTAGTACACTAAAACCATACACATATTTATATTTTAAAGGATCTATAATATTTCTCCTTTATGTATTTCAGAATACACATAGAACCTGAGAGATTGTTTCCTTTTAAGTTTTTTCTCTCTCTGCCTACCATTAAATGTTGGTGGTTTAGGTTCAGCACGAAGCCCTCTTTTCTCCTTACCTATTGTCCCAAGGCTACTATTTTCTGAAGTTTGGACATGTACAGCTAGTAGAATGTAACTTGATTTTAGGTGATGTGAGAATAAATATTAGATAGGAATGTACAGTCAACTATGTTTTTTACTATCTTCCATTTCCACTCACTGAATTTACATTTAGAATAGTGATCAAGTTTCTATATAAAATAACTTTAAGTAGAGTGTTAACTTTAAAATTTTCTAAGTAAATTTTAATACAGGCTAGATACAGGAAAAACACTGAAGATAGGGGACTTTCCTGGTGGTCCAGGGTCTAAGACTTCACACTCACAATGCAGGGGGCCTGGATTCAATCTCTGGTCAGGAAACTAGATCCCATGTGCTGCTACTAAGGCCTGGTGCAGCCAAATAAATGAAGAAATACTTTTTTTAAAAGAAGTACTGAAGATAGTATCAGGTGACTGAGGTTTGAGAAAGATGCCTCTAGATCATTTAGGTCCCTCCCTCTGGTCACTCGCTTAATACAGATCTCTACTCTGACCATTCTGCTCACATATCCTATTGCTGTCTGAGTTTATCAACTTTAAAGTTTCAAGGACGCCTTAAGCTGGACACAAGCTGGCAGAACTCATCACCTGCCCCCACCTCCCACCCCACCTCCAATCTGATTCTTCTCCAGTCTTTCTCTTCTCTGAAAATGGATCCACCATCCATTTCTTCCCACAGTCAGAACTGACATATCATTATTCGCTCCCTCCTGTTCTTCAGCCCTCACAGCAGATCCTGTTCATTCCACCTTCCAAAGGCCCCTTATACTTGCCACCTTAGCCCAAACCAACGTCTTCTTGTGTTTGCATTCCTTCACCACCGTTCCTCTCTTCTTTGCCCCACTCCCCACCCTCTTGGAGTCTCATCTCTTACTGCAGCTGGTGTAATTTCTTCCTCGGGAATTAAGAAGCCATCCCTGGCTTCCTCCTGCCCACAGGCTATGCCTCTGTAAGACACGACTTCTCACCCCCTGCCCGGCTTCCTCCCTCATTGCTCTTACTTCCCTCCCGCTTTTCACTAACACTTACTGGACCTCAGATTTCTTTGACATACTTTACATCAGATTCCCTACTTGGAATGCCACCACTCCCCACCGGCCCTCACCCCTAGATCACTCTTAATCTCATTTTTCACAACTATAATTTTCCAGGAGCTCTTTTTTGACCACCAAGCCCAAAATGGTCCCTCTGTTTTACTCTTTCATGCCAGCTGTTATGGTATGGCTCACATTTCTTGGTGCCTGTTAATTGTCTTACCTCTGTGAAAGTCTTAAATTGGGTTTGCAGCAGATTTTTGGCAGTAGCTTTTCTGAGTTTACCATCAGGGTCAGAAGAGTTTCTGAAAACCAGAGCAGCGGTGGCAATGGCTTTTTCCAGATCTGAGCCCTTGCGTAGAGCTGTGAGAGAAGAAATGTACAACCGTGTAGCCTAGGTTAGAAATGACCCTCCCAACCATCAGGCTCCTCCTTCCAGGGGAACAGAGCTGGAAGGTGTGTCAATGTAATCCTGACCTTTGGCTTTTTGCCACCTATCTGAGGGTGGAATGCATCTAGTGTTTGATCCTGGACTTTTAAACAATGGAAAACCAAAGTCCCTTTAGTAGAAAATAAAATTAGTAGAATCAGGATGAGATTTAGCCCCTGCTTGCCATATGCACTTGGGAAAACACCTGACCTGTCTAAGCCTTGCTTTTCTGATGTGTAATTTCATTTAGTTAGTCAACAGATATTTACAGAGCATATACTCTGTGCCTGGCTCAGTCCCTGGCATTAAGACACTTCACTGAGTAAGACAAAGTCCTTCTCTCGTGGAGTTTATATTCTGTGTCAGAGCATCACACAGGACAGCGTGGTAAAGGAGAATGACATCCCGGACAAGTCCTCTGATATCACGATAGATAAGGGATCTCTTTGAATCACAGCCTCAGTCACAGTGATCTTCCCAGCTGGTTTCTCTGGTTTAAAGTGTGGTGCTAATTCAGTCCTTTCCAGTGGGGAACACACAATGACACCCGAGAACTACAGGTTCAGTGAAGAAAACCCTTAGCCTCTCTGTTCCCTCAGCCCTCAGTACATCCTCTATTACAGAACTTCTCCCACTTTATACTTATTACATGTTTGATCATCTTTCTCTCAAACTGAAATGCAAGCTCCATGAGGCCACAGATCATATTTTTTTTTAAAATCACTATACTCCCAGTGACCAGCAAAAATGCCTAGCTATGAAGTTGTTGTTCAGTTGCTAAGTCATGTTTGACTCTTTGTAATCCCATGGACTGCAGCACGCCAGGCTTATCTCTCAGAGTTTGCTCAAACTCCATTGCATTGGTGATGCCATCCAACAATCTCATCCTCTGTTGCCCCCTCCTCCTCCTGACTTCAATCTTTCCTAGCATCACTGTCTTTTCCAATGGGTCGGCTCTTTGTATCAGGTGGCCAAAGTATTGGAGCTTCAGCTTCGGCATCAGTTCAGTTGTTCAGTCATGTCCAACTATTTGCAACCCCATGAACTGGAGCACACCAGGCCTCCCTGTTCATCACCAACTCCTGGAGTTTACTCAAACTCGTGTCCATAGAGTCGGTGATGCCATCCAACCATCTCATCCTCTGTCATTCCCTTCTCCTCCTGCTCTCAATCTTTCCCAGCATCAGGGTCTTTTCAAATAAGTCAGTTCTTCGAATCAGGTGGCCGAAGTATTGGAGTTTCAGCTTCAGCATCAGTCCTTCCAATTAATATTCACGACTGATATTCTTTAGGATTGACTGGTTTGATCTCATTACAGTCCAAGGGACTCTCAAGAGTCTTCTCTGCAGGTGCCATTAAATGCTGTTGAATGAATGAACAGGAAGAAAAGAAGAGAAAAAATCCAATAGCTTTCTGCCCAGGTAATGCGCAACAATCGTGGATTCAAAGAAAGATGATCAGTCTGAGCACTGACTTCTGTGTTCAGAACATTTTTGTGTTCACTGACTGTGTTCCTGGTAATTCCTGAGCTGCTCAGACACAATCAGAAGTGGCCTCTGCCCTCATTGATCTCATAATCTAGTGGGATAAGAAACAGTAATCAAGAGGATATAGATGCATACATATAGGTTTGTTTTATATATAAATATATATATATATAGATAATTGTTTCTCTATATACACACATATGGTGCACATTTACAACACATGATGTATGAGGCAAAGAAGGTATAAAGATGGAAAAAAAACCCCCAGAAAATTACAGAGTGGGTCTGGGAGAAAAAGTACTGATATTTATAGGTGGTCTTGGAGGCATCTCTAGGCAGATTATTATTTAAGCTAAGACCAATATGAGAGGAAGGACCTGTCAGTAAAGGGTGGAATGGATCAGCCTGAGATAAGGGTGGTGTTCAGAGTCCAGGCTCAGGAGTGCCATATGTGAAGGCTCAGGTCAGGAGTATGGCACACTGGAGGAGCTGAAAGGACAGCTGTGACTGGAGTCTAGAAGCTGAAAGTGTTTGTTTAGAAAGGTGGGTAGGGGCTAGACCATGCTGAACTCCTAAGTGATGGAAAGGAATCAGGATGTTCTTCAATGGTTAAAGAGAAGGCATTGAAAAGTTTAGGTTTTTTTTTTTTTCTTTCAATTAAAGTTAAATGGAAGGACAACAGTTAAGAGGAATGGGTGAAAGGAAAGCGTGTGTGGACTTTCTCAGTTTTTACTATATCTCTGAACAGAACTCAGACCAAATGGTGAGGCTATAATTTCTGTCCATAAACATCTGCCAAAACATTTTAATCAAGGTATTGGCCTCCACTGCAGAATATCTTGGATGTTTACAGTTTTTGGCTATTATAAATAAAGCCTGTAAGAACATTTGTATGCAAGTTACTATATAGACATGATTTCTATTTCCTTGGAAAAAATGTCCAAGAATACAGTTGCTGGGTTATACGATAGGCCCCTTTCTTGTTTTTAAGAAACCATAAACTGTTTTCCATAGTGGCTATACCATTTTACAGGACCATGGGCTTCCCTGGTGGCTCAGATGGTAAAGAATCCACCTGCAGTGTGGGAGACCTGGGCTTGATCCCTGGGTTGGGAAGATCCCCTGGAGAATCCCCATGGACAGAGGAGTCTGGTGGTCTATATATAGTCCATGTGGTCACAAAGAGTCAGACAAAACTGAGCGACTAAGCACACACACAGCAATGTATGAGAGATCCAGCTTTCCTTTATGTTTGCCAGCATTCAGGGTTGTCACTATTTACTATTTTAGCCATGCTGATATGTGCATAGTGACATCTCACTGTGGTTTTAAATTGTATTTCCTAACGGCTAATGATGCTGAACGTCTTTTCACGTGCTTATTTGCCATCTGTATGTCTTCCTCAGTGAAACATTTATCGGTTCAGATCTGTTCATGGATTTTGCTCACTTTCTAACTGAATTAAAAACTTTTTTTGAGGTTTGAGAGTTTTAAATTTTTCAGGATATAAATCTTTTTTAGGATATGTGATAGGCAAATATTTTCTCCCTGTCTTTATATTGTGTTTTTATTCTCCAATGGAGTCTTTTGTGAAGGAGAAGTTTTTTTTTTTTAATTTTTATCAAGACAAATTTATCAATTTTTCCTCTTATGAAAGATTTTACCCTAGGTATAATTAAACATGGTATAATTTTGTGTTCTACATTTAAATCCATGATCCATGTTCAGTTAATTTGTGTGTAAGATATGAGACTTGGGTAGCGGTATATTTTTTGTAACCTGTGGGTGACCAATTGTTTCAGTACCAACTCTTAAAAACTCTGTCCTTACTTTGTTGAATTATTTTTGCATTTTGATCAACAATCAGTTGAGCATATTAGCATGAGTCAATTTCTAGGTCCCTTATTCTGTTTCACTTAACTGTGTATTTATTCCTCTGGCAGCCTCATACTATTTTGATTCCTGTAGCTATCTTGTAAGCCTTGACACTGAAGATTCCTCCCACTGTCTTCTTTTCCAAAATTATTTTGGCTATTTTAGGGCTTTCTCTTTTCCACATGAAGTTTAGAATAAGCTTATCTGTTTTCAAAAAAAAACCCTGAATATTGTGGTATTTCATTGAACTTAAGAGAGCAACTTGGGGAGAACTGATGTCTTCCTGAGGTTGACGCTTCCAACCCATGAACACAGTATGTCCTTCCATTCATTATACCATTTTATAGATGAAGACAGGATCTGATCTTGCTGAGGACACACCACTAAGTGACAGGGCTTAGATCTGATTTCATGTTGAAAACATAAGCCTCATGGAGACAGGGATGTTTTTGCCTGTGGAATCTTCAGCACTTAGAGAAGTACCTAGCATGCAGGAATTGCTTCACAAATATCTATTCAATAAATGTCTGTGGAGTCTGTATCCTCAGCCTCTTCGGCCTTGATTTCCTCTTTCGCTTCTGATCCTCAGTCTCATTTTGACCTGTTGCTTCTGTCTGCTCATCCAGTGGCTGGCCCCTCATCTAGCCTACTATTCCAGCCTCAGAAAGTTCTCTGTCTTTGGGCTCTACGTTGAGCTCGTTCTCCTCCCCTCCTTATTCACCTCTTCCCTTCACTTCTGCCACATCTTGAAACCTGTATTTAAAACTCAGATTGTCCTCAGTTACCCAAGATTTTCCTACTCATCAAAATACAAAGGAGATGGCATATTTCTTGTAGCTCATGTCTGTCTTTCCTCAGCAGAGGTATACATGTTTGAGTGGGTGGGGAGCTCTACGATGGTAACCTTGAATTTGAATGGCTAAAAAATGAACTTTGTATATAAATAGTTTTGTTTTAAACAAACAAATTGTTTAGAGGAAACATCTGAATTCCTTAAGAGGTAAATATCCCTTCTGTAATTTTTGCCAGTTGAGGTTTTTATTAATAACTCGTAATAACTAGAGAGGGCATTAATTTGAGCTGTTCTACCAGGTCTGAGACTTCTCAGGGGACACAATAACCTCTTCCTCTCCTGAATGTGCCCTTCTGGCAGGGAGTGGGTGAATTTCCAAGCTGTGAGTGAGCCTGAAAATCATGACGGGCACTTTTCTTGTTTACTATGTGCCAGATGCCTTTTTAACATAATCTTATTTAATGCTTTGTAAAGCCAGAAAGGTAGGTGCTATTTGTGTCTCAATTTTGCATATTGGACACTGACACATGCAGAGGTTAAGAATCTAAGGTCACACTGCTCAGGAGTGGCAGGGGCAAGATTTCAAAGTCTGTCTGCCTTCAAAGGCCACAGAGAGATCTGCCAGTTTGGAATCAGTCCTTCCAAGAGTGTCGCCACAGAGGCTGTGGAAACCAGACGCCCCCCAATCCTCTGATGAAGTCCAGTTCTCCCGCATTTGAGAGGGAGACTCCATCTGGACTAGCCCACTTCTTTCCCTTCTCCTCCATCCTCGTAAACACAGCATGGCTTTCACCCTAACTGCAAAATAACATATGCTCGTGGTAAAAACAGAACAAGAAAAACATTAAAAATAAAAGATAACAAGGAGCTCCGGTTATCCTACCGATACTGGTGATACTTTGCAAGGCGTTCTGGTTTCCTGTTTTTATGGTTGAGTTCTTTCCTTAGTAATACTCAGCATGTTGCTTCCTGATTCCTGTCCTGTCTGCCTCATGGAGTTGTGAGTGAATATGTGAAAGCATATTGTGAAGGGTGAAGTGCTATTAAAAATGCAAAGGCTCGATGTTTGTTTTTTGGCGTCTGTTATCAGCTCTTGCCTTTGGAGTGGAGGTGGTGGAGGGGGTGTTAAACCAGGCACTCATGTCCATCTCTCCTGTTAGTTTCTATCTCACTTTTTACCCTTTAATGATACTAATCTGTCTGTAGTTTCTTATAACCCTATCTTCCCAATAAGTTCTTATTGCCAGGCTCTGTCCTAGTTCTGGGGCGAGAGAAGTAAGTAATATTAAGAGAACAATCCTGGAGTTTGAGTTCTGAAGGACAATAGTAATGAATGACTATGAATTCCATGCTCTATATGCCAGCCACTCCTTTATGGGACATATATGATTCAACTCATTTACATCTGTCCATCCTCTCAGGTGGTCCCAGTATCATCTCTGCTTTATACATGAGGAAACTGAAGCACAGAGAGGTTAAGCAGCTTGCTCCAGGTCACACAGCAGTCTGGCCCCTCACCATGATGCATACAGTCTTTAGACATTGTTTTTCAGGCAGTGTATTCTCAAACCCTGGAATTGGGCTACATGCCCCTCCTTTGTGCTCTACTTCCCTAAACATTAACTTGTCTGAATCCTCACATTGAAACACTCTGTTTATCAGTCTCAATTTCCTTCTACATCAGTGTTGTCCAAAAGAAATAAAATACAAACCCCAATTATAATTAAAAATTTTCTAAGTAGCTGCATTAGAAACATTACAATAAAACAGATAAAATTAGTTTTAAAATATATTATTTAACCCAATATGTCAAAATACAACTTCAGCCTGTGATCAACATGAACAAAGTATTCAGATGTTACTTTTTTTCCCTACTAAGTCTCTTACATCTGATATGTATTTTACACTTATAGCACATTTCTATTCAAACTAATTGCATTTCAAGTGTTCCATATCCAGGTGGCTAGTGCGTATCATATTGGACAGTGCAGCTTTAGAATATATGTTCCCTGAGGGCAATCATTGCATCTTATTAATCTTTGCATTCATTCCCAGGCCCTAGCATGTTGTAGGCCTTAACATATGTGTGCTGGACTGAACTGACTTGAACCTGAGAACCATCCCTGCCTCTTTCGCCTCAGCTGCTCTAGAATGGGGAACCCTAACCATGAAATATTTCATTTAGTGAGTTCCTAATATTTTAGTGTAGTAGAAACACAACTCTCATTTCTATAAGGGATCAGAATGACCTTAGTTTAGAACTCCTATTATTATTTTGCAAAAGATCTACAGGAGAAAAGTGGCTTGTTCAAGTTTGCATCAGTTGTATATGGCAGAACTAAAAACTGATCTCTGCTCTCTTCTTGCCAGATCAATAGTTTTCCCAATACTCCAGCACTTCTCAAATTTTCAACTCTAAATCTACTTTGGATGCTAGAGGCAAATATGTATTCAACCATCATTCCATCTACCTCCCCCAAAAGGTCAAGGGCATAAGTAGCAGAAGAGAAAATGTGGCTTGGTCCTGACTTCTATTCCATGACTTAGCCCTGTCTTATTTC
Organism: Ovis aries; assembly: GCF_016772045.2. Taxonomy (NCBI): domain Eukaryota; kingdom Metazoa; phylum Chordata; class Mammalia; order Artiodactyla; family Bovidae; genus Ovis; species Ovis aries. The sequence goes on from NC_056072.1 coordinate 37,897,508, forward strand.
ACCGAATAAAACTCAAAATTACCAATGAATAAAACAAATTCTGGCAAGATGAACCCTGTTTATCCTGTGTTTTCTTAAGGCATGAGAATAAATGTGACCCAAAGGTCTAATATAAGGAGTCTGATACTAGGAATGATATGTGCGTATATGTGTGTGTGTGAGTGTGTGTTGGAGGGCAGTGTGGATGATAGAACTATGATCCCCCCTCAACCTCCCAGAGGGGGTTGTTATGTGAGAAATGTCATGTATATTCATCATGTCATAGACATGATATTTTCTCACCGACAATTATCAAAAAGTGCCTGAAGTTCTGAAACAGAAATCATGGATAACTTGTGCTACAATGGTGTAAAAACAATATTTTTGTCAAGAGGAAGATTTATTTAAATAAAAATATTAAGTGTCTCCTTTGGAAAAATAGACCAACCATCTAAGAGGGAAAATAACTACAATATAGTGGGAGCCAGCTGTACTTGTTATTCTGTAAACAAGCCACATGTTTTGGGATAAGATAATGACCCAAGTATATGAGTGCATCTTTTCTTTCATTGTTATTTCCATTGTTCTCTCTAAAGATAGTTTACGTATAAAGTGAAAGTCTAAAGGCAAATGTTTACACCTCGGGAGTTTGGCATACTCTATTTTGCTCAATCAACAGAGGCAGTTGGGGACTGACTTTGTTCTGAGTACCACTGAACATTCATGCATCAGATGCTGATGGTCTTGCTCTGGACACGCTGCAGATGCCACCTATGGAGGGCCATCTGGCCACGTGGGATGAACACTAAATTAGCAGTCAGGGATCCATGCACCTATTATAGCTCAGCCTTTAAATTTGGGTGAGTTAATTCCTGTCACCGGACCTCAGTTGCCAAATGTTTAAAAAGGACATTATAAATGTTTGATGCTTTATATGTAAGTTTGCTTATATCACTGCCCTATTATTTTTAACTCTTGGCATGCTCTCCTGGTAGAGAAGCAACACATACATCTCCATCACCCCAGGCCTTACCTTTTATTGAAGCCAGCTGTTTGGATATTGAAATGCTGCCAACAAAACAAAAGAAACATAATGTTTCAGGGAGTTTGGGTATTGATATCAGCATCAAAAGTAAGGTAATACAATGATTTAAAGATTATTTTCAGTAAATTTGCACTGAGTGTTCTGACGGAGCACCTGCCTGTCTTTCAAAATCCTTTCTCCCAGTCACACGGTTAAGAAGTACTTAGCAATGGCTGGCTTATGTAGCCTAGTATTTCGTGTAGTCTTGTAGGTATGTGGGCGAATGCCCTCTAATGGAAAAAGAGAACTGACCACCTTCTATTCAGGCTCTTCTGTGCCCTTTCCTGTTTCTAGCCAATTAACACAGAAATTATCAGGAGCACCTTGGAAGCCTCATTTTGAAGCCACATCAGCCTGGGGCCCTACATGGTGGCATGGAGTAAAACTGCCACAGACTTGGAATCCCTACTCTGAACTGTCACATGAAAAAGAAAAAAATATAACTTCTTTTCTGTAAAACTTCAGGGTTTGAAAGGAATTTGGCACTAAGTAGTCAAGAGACTGTGACCCTTGGGGCCTCAATTTTCTGACTTATAAAGTTCGGAAGCTGGACTTTAATATCTTGGAATTTTTATGGTCTTCTCTAAGAGATACTCTTCTTTTTATTATAATTTATTTTACTGTGGAGAATTCTTAAAGTCTTTATTGAATTGGTTATAATATCATTTCTATTTTATGTTTTGGTTTTTTGGGCCACAAGACATGTGGGATCTTAGCCCCCTGACCACGGGTTGAACTGGCACCCCTGCATTGAAAGGCAAAGTTTCAACCACTGGGTCGCCAGAGAAGACCCTCCAAGATTTTCTACTTTTGGTTTTCTAAAAACTCTGCACCATCGTTATCCCCTTCGTAAGATATGTGACCTTCATTCTACGTATACTTTGTACAACATACACTTACAATATGGCTCGTGTTATTATGATTATTTTTTTTGGTCAAGATCTCCTCCATAAGTCTGTGAGGCCCTTGAGAATAAGAGTTCTGCAGATTCTCCATATCTTCTACCCTTGGCCCTGTGGAATACCTGGCACCTAGTAAGTGTTCAAAATTTTTTTCAACTAAAGTAGGTTCCCTAAAGGGAATTACATAAGGAAGATATTTTTTCATTTATTAGCCATAATTCTACACATTTGAATGATCTGAAATCATTTCCTTCTCTCATGGATACTTGAAACAATATGTCATACAGCAAAATCATTACCAGTTTTGATTTATGAATGTTTTTCAAGAGGCAATCAAAGACATTTGTGTTAATTTTATCACCTTTTCAGTTTGCAATCAACGCTGCAAATTTGTTCTCTTTAATTTTCCAACTCAATTTACAGAGGTATTGAAGTGGGTAATAAGCACCACGCTTGCACGATCTTGGCTACCAGGTCATGGACATAACTCTTTGGAAATATACCTGCAAACCTAAGTGAAAGTCAATAAAGGAGAGTCAACTGACCTTTTGGGCATGTTCTTAGGTGCTAAAGTAGATGTTGGGGCCGCAGGAGGATTGGGCTCCCCTTCCAAGTGGAGTGCTTGGTCCTGAGTACTGTGCACGCAGCCACACATACTCTGGTCTCCTGTTGTGTGTTGGCTCTTCCTAAGCAACAGTTGCTTGCCCAGTGTTGCCAGTTTCATTCACTCCATGACAACTAAACAGTGGCTCCTGTAGAAGAGCCGTATTCTATTGTTTATTTGTAGGCAGACATTAAACCATGCATGGAGTCAACACATATTTGAGTGCTTGCAGTGGGCCAGCCACCCTGTAAGGTCCTGGGGACCCAATAATGAGGAAATTCAGACATGGATCTTGATCTCAGGGAGCTTAATGGGAAAGACTGATGTTAACCAGGTAACACACAAGAAGTCACACATATGACAATAATGTGCATCCGGGATTCTATGAGATTGGCCTCAGTCAGGGAAGTCAAGGAGGGGTCCCTGGGGAGTTGATGGTTGATGCCAAGTAGGAGTGAGGAGGAGGACATGGTAACCCACTCTGGTATTTTGGCCTGGAGAATCCCCATAGACAGAGGAGCCTGGCAGGCTACAGTCCATGGGGTAGCAAAGAGTTGGACACGACCGAGTGACTAAACACAGCACAAGTAGGAGTGAAGTAGGTGAAAGGGCAGGGGATCCACGCGTAGACAGACGGGGGAGCCTGTGCTAAACCCACTGGCAGGAATGATGGTGGTGATCAGGAAGGACTGAACAAATGCCACAGTGGCTGTACCAAAGAAGCTGACGGGGAGAGAGGCTCCAGGTAAGGGTGAAGAGAAGGCATGGTTGCTAGTTTACACAGGAAGTGCCAGGTTACGGTAGGGAATTTTCACCTTATGTCAAGAGACTAGGAAACCCTTTGTGAGCTTTAAGCAAAGAAGCTGATAAATTTAGATTTACATTTTGGACACATCATCCTGGCTTCATTGTGCATAATGGTTTAGAGAAACGAACAGAGTCAATTCAGGAAGTTCAGTAGGGAGCCTATTTCATTTGTGTTAGCTTAGAGCTCCTTTTGCAAAAGCTGGGGGATGTCAACTCAGTCAAATGAGTCTGGGTCAGGGAAGACATGACCAGCAATTACTGAGATCACTGGTAAGTTGATGGGTGAGAGGAGTTAGATCTCAAAAGAGGCTAAGAATAGTCATCCTTACGGCTTCCACTTGGCTCCAGGGACGCTGCGTCACTAGTCACTGCTCCACCATATGGCCATGCCACTCACTCACTGCCTGTTTGTCTTTACGGTTTTCTTTCTCTCTTGTTCTTCTACCTCTTGACTAATTTCCTTAGCATTTTTCAGTTAAAGAGCGGAGGGAGAGAGAGTTTGATTGGCCTCCCTGATTACTGTTGCCCATGCCAGTCAGAGTTTTAATGCCAGCCTGCGCCACTGGTTGTCAGTTAATCTACGCAATTAGCTCCCTTGGTCTAGGTGATGACCCCACGCCAGCTTAACTGCCCACATTAAAACAGACAGCTGGTTTCCTCAGCAGAGAGCTCTGAGAAGGTTTCTGAGAATCTGGATTTGTAGCAAACACGAGGGAAGATTCTGATGTGGACGGTATTGGAGAACTGCTGGCGGTGGTTTAAAAAGAGACTATAGAACAGTTTGAATTCCGACTCTGCCACTTACTAGCTGTGTTACCTGGGATAAGATCTTTCAGATGGCTAAGTCTATCTTCTCATTTGTAAAATAATACTTGCCTTCTGGATAGAGCAGTGTCTGATACATGAGGAACAATCCATAAATAATAGTCACAGAGAAGATGACATGAAGATGATGAGTCAGCAGGGTCCTGGCAGGACCAGAGACACCCACGAAGGGATGACTTGGTTGGGAAGATAAACATGCGTATAGAGGCACCCAGAGACTAGAAACAATGGGAGGCTGACCACCCTTATCTCACAGGGGCAGAGAGAGGAACACAGGATGATGGAGCCAAGGGGCCGGATTCCTGGAGCAGGGGCCACTGGACAGAATGCTTGGTTGAAGGGAGGCAGCCATGGCTGCAAGTCAGGCAAACCAGGGAGAGAACAGGGAAGAAATACCCACCACCCCGCTCATTCCACTCTCTCATCTCCAGCCTGTGTCTCCCAGTGACCAAGACCAAGCCAATCAGAAAGCCAGTAGAAGGGAAGCCTGGGAGATGCGGTCTGAGGACTTAGCCTCCTGGGAGCAGAGAGAAGGGCAGAGACTGGAATAGGAGGGAAGGGCAATGAATGGGCAAGAAGCATGATGACAGTGACCGTGACAATGGTGCTGATGGAGGCAGAATACTGGGAATCAGGCTTATTGATAACTTTCTTCTCAGGACTGAATCAAACTTAGGAGTCTCAAAACAAAACAAAACATAGCAGTGTCTACAGACAGTTCAGCTGATAAGATATCTTCTTTCCTTGACTAGAATCTCACAATATCGTGGAGCATTTAGGCTATTTGCACACAGTGTCAAAGCATCTGGAGAAAAAAAAAAACATTTACAAAACATCCCACGGCCAGTCGGACCCTTTGACATACAAGGATGGCATTTGAGTGTGTTGAAGTAGGTACAGCTCGAGGAAAGGAAAAGTGCAGCTGGTAAGCAGGAGTTTGACAACTGCCTCCATGCAGACTTAATGAGCAGTGCGCCAGACCACCTGCCTGATGGCTGTGGCCACGGGACTCAGCAGCTGAGTCAGCAGAAGATTAGCACTTTATAAATGGTGCTGATGTTTGGTAAACTGCCTGAGTGAGAAAAAATGTAATCACAGGAAAGTGTTGTTTTTTGTTGTTGTTTTTTTTTTTTTAAACCAAGTTTGCGCTCACACTTTGTTCCATTCTCCTGTTCCTTATTGAGCCCCAATTAAATAGAGAGTCATAGAAGTCAGGTTCTAAAACATTTGCCTTAGATGGTTCAGCTTATGGTCTTTCCAGGGGCTCACTTCTTCACTGGGAGCTCTGGAAGTCCAGCAACTCCAGGGATTACATTCTGTGGAGTTTCAGAACCTCCTGGAGCACACACATTTTTTATGCAGGTGTGCATTTTCCTGGCTGAACGGGCTGCTAAAGTCCCTGCTTCTCATAACCACTGTAACAGTCATGACAATAAGCACATGCCCCAGGGTGGCCATTGCTGTTGCCATTTTGAAAAGAACCCAAAGCCTCACTCCAAGAAGAGCAGTGTGTGGGACTTTAATTTCTCACTCAGTTAATGTGACTGTTAAAATTTGTGTAGTGAGTAACTGGTATTGCCTTAAGTGTGTGATAAATATATTTTTTATCCTCAATAACCATTAGAAATAGGAACTGTCATCATTTATAAGCGACAGAATTGAAGCTTAGAGGGGTTAAATGACTTGTCCAAATTCCTCTGGTTAATAAATGGATGGGTCTAGATTCAAACTTAAGGCAGGAGGGTTTCAATCTTGATGTTCTTTTTATTACATCATGTTGCCTCTCACTGTATTATTTCATCATTAACGTCAGAGCTGCAGATCTTGTTTCCTGAGCTGACACCCAACTCTCTATAAATCCTATAAGACATCTTACCAGAATTTTCTAGCACATGTTTGCTTCTTTCTCTCTGCATCCCCAAAGCTCAGTTTACCTCTATTCAAATGTCTCTAACAGTCTTTGTAATTAGTTGATGTCTCTCCTCCTCACTAAATTGTGAACAAATGTAATAACAGTACAATAGAACAATAATAGTAATAAATAACATTGATTTAAAACCTTGTAAGTGCCAGACATTGTGCTATGCACTTCCCACGCATCTCTTAGAACGCTCTTTCGCAGATTATGGCTTGCATTGTGCTATGCCTTACGTGGATGAGGAGATCAGGGATTGCTGAGAGCACACAGCTAATAAGAACTGGGTTCAAGCACACGTCCTTCTAACTCCCCAAGAATCATGCTCCCCACCACTCTTCCCTGGACAGGGACTATGTCTTAATTATCTTTGTATCTACCTCTCAGGGTCTAGTATCATGTTCAGGAAATGTTTATGAAATTGGACATCTCTTGATGACTGTGTGACCCAGAATCTGGAATGTGATGTCTGCTGGGGAAAGCTGGCAGATGGGGAAAGCTGGTGTCTGGTACTGGGAGGTCCACAGTGTCCCCTGCTCCCTCCTTGCTTCATTCTCAGGAACCTGAGAATCAAATGAAATCCCCAAGAGGGTGTCAAGCCCACTGAAAGAAGAAATGACAGAGTGTGTTTTGCACTTAGGCAAATTAGGCCCTTAAAAATGACTCATCAGTGTATATCACAATTTGTCCAACTGATGAGTATCTGGGTTGTTTCCAATCTTGGACCATTATGAATAAATCTGCCATAAACATTTTTATGAGTATTTTTATGTACATACACACTCATGCCTCCAAGTATATGAGTGGAATTCCTAGTTATAGGGTAGATTATGTTTAATTTTCTTAGAAACTACCCAATACTTTTCCAAAGAAATTGTTTCATTTTATACTTCCACCACCAAGAGTTTTGTTTTTTCTACATCCTCAACAACACCTGGCATAGCCAGTCTTTTAAAAATTTATTTCTTTTGCAACTTTCAATTTGCATTTCCTTGATGACTAATAATACTGAGTGCTTACTGGCTACTGGGTTTTCTTCTTTGGAATACTACTCACTAATAAAAAGAGAACAAACTACAAATATGCATAAGAACCACATACTGAACAAAGAAGCCAGATACAAAAAGAACATATATGCTGTAGGATTCCATTTGTATGAAGCTCCAGAACAAGAAAAACAAATCTATGGTGACAGAAGTTAAAATACATGCGTGGGGGAGTGGGAGGCACAAACTAATGGCAGTAAGACAGGCTCAAGGATGTACTGTACAACAGGGGGAATATAGCCAAGATTTTGTAATAACTATAAATGTAAAGTGGTCTTTAAAAATTATACAAACTTAATTATAATAATTATAATTATAATTACTATAATAACAATGATTAATTATGGTAATTAAAATTATATAAAAATTTAAAAATAGATAACTATTTTTTGATGTTCAAGCTGGATTTATTTATTTATTATTATTTTTTAATTATTATTTTTATTTTACTTTACAATACTGTATTGGTTTTGCCATACATTGACATGAATCCACCACGGGTGTACATTTAACACATAAAATAGTGGCTATCCTCTGAAAGGGACAGTGATTGTGAAATAGCTTGAGGGGACTTTCAGGGATAATGAAAATATTTAATATCTTGATCTAGGAGGAAGTCACCTGGGTGTATACATAAACAAATTCTACTCTACTAAAATTCTACTCTAATAAAGTTCATTAAAATGCTTGGTAAATGAGTTATTTGAGAAAGATGAAGTTCAGGAGACTTGGATTGCCTCTGTTTGCAGCCATTATCGAGAAAGGCATTGATGGTGCTCTTTATTCACACACCACTGCAGTCCCCCCAGCTAAGGGAACATTGGCATTGAGTGCTGGTGCTCAGCTCTTATCTTCAAGCACTGTCACTTCTCCCACTAGGCAAGAATACTCTCATTCTTAAGAACTTACTCCTTCAACTAAATGTGTCATCAGTTCTGTTAGTAAAGATGCTGCTTTCCTTTTCAATAGGAACTTGATGGGAATAATTTAGTTTACTGAGTTCTTCTTCAATTTTGTTGTCACAAGCACTGTTAAATAATCTACAGAGTTAGGCCCCGGGCACTGGGCTAACAGATATTGATTTTTTTTTCAAGGCCTAATCCAATTCTGTTATTCTATAGCTAGCTCTGTTCTTTTTTCTGCAGTAAAAGGAGACCAGCAACTTACTTTCTTTCCTGCTGAGACAGTGTGTTATGTAACCAGGCAATAGCAATCTAACTTTGAGATGGAAAAATCATTGCAGCCTTTGACACCCTCCTTTTCCTTGGTTGAATTTGCCAAGCTGGTACAAAAACACTGAGAGACCTACTTCTATAGCCAGATCTTTTGTTAGCCATAATTATAGACAAGAAACACAAGGTGGTTCTGCTATAAATTGTATATTCCATCTCTGTACTCTATCATTTAATGAGTCTTTACTACGTTGTTGATATGGTGCAAGGTACATTTTTATTTATTTTAAAATTTAATCTATCTCACTTATTTCTTTAAAAAATGTTACTGCAGTATAGCGGCTCTACAATGTTGTGCTAGTTTTTTATGTACAGCAAAGTGAATTAGCTGTGTATACATATATCCCCTCTTTTTTGGATTTCCTTCCCATTTAGTCACCACAGAGCACTGAGTAGAGTCCCCTGTGCTCTGCAGCAGGTTCTCATTAGTTATCTATGGAGGCATGTTTTTATTTTATAAAATTATAGTAAAATGCACTAACATAAAATTCACCATGTTAATCATTTACAACGTATAGTTTAGTGGCATTAAGAGTATTTACATTCTTATGCAACCATCACCACCATCCATCTCCAGAACTCTTTTCGTCTTGCAACATGAAACTCTCTCCCTTGAGCAATAACTGCTCACTTCCCCTTTTCCTCACTATAAGTATATACCACCTTTCGTTTACCCATCCACCCACCTTGCTTGAGGGGCTTCTCCCTTTTGGCTCTTGTGAATAATGCTGCTTTGAATATGGTGTACAAATACATGCCTGAATCCTCGTTTTCAAATGTTTAGGGATTTATAACCAGGAGGGAAATTGCTGGGGCATATGGTAATTCCATGTTCAATTCTTTGAGAAGCCACCAAACTCTTTCTGAGGAAATACCAAACTGTTTTTCATGACAGCTGCACCATTTTACGTTTTTACCAACAGTGCACAAGCGTTTCTATTCTCCACATCATTGCCAATACTTTCTTTTCTCCTCCCTCCCCACTTTTTTTTTTTGATAGTAGTCATTTTAATGAAGTTTATCTCATTGTGGTTTCAGTTTGCATTTCCTTAAGTACGTGATGTTAAACACCTTTTCATGTGTCTATTGGGCATTTGCATATTTTCTTAGAAGTATTTATTCTAGTTCTTTGCTTAATTTTAAGTCGGGTGGTTGTCTCTCTCTCTCTCTCTCTCTTTTTTTTTTTGTATTGTAGGAGTTCTTTATATATCCTAGGAAAGCTGTGTATATACTCAATATAATCTTCATAATAATATGGAATAGAAGTGTCATTAACTTACCTTTATAACTAAGCACCGTGCAATACACACAGAAAAATTAACTTGCAATTCATTCCCCAAATATTTACTGAGCCCTTCTGTTAGTCTGTGGAGAAGGCAATGGCACCCCACTCCAGTACTCTTGCCTGGAAAATCCCATGGACGGAGGAGCCTGGTAGGCTGCAGTCCATGGGGTCGCTAAGAGTCAGACATGACTGAGCAACTTCACTTTCACTTTTCACTTTCATGCATTGGAGAAGGAAATGGCAACCCACTCCAGTGTTCTTGCCTGGAGAATCCCAGGGACGGGGGAGCCTGGTGGGCTGCCATCTATGGGGTTGCACAGAGTCAGACACAACTGAAGTGACTTAGCAGTAGCAGTAGCAGTCTGTTAGTCTGACGCTATTAAAAGTAATGAAGACACAAGAGTGAAAAAACATAACAAAGAGCCCTGCCCTCCTAACAGCACACATTCTAGTAAGGAAACACAACAAATAAGATAGAAATGTCAAATACAGAATACATGATGTTTAGAGAGCTTCCTTTAACTCTTTTTAAAAGCAGATCTGCTGGCAACAAATTCTCTTAGTAGGCATGGGGAGGGTCCCTCAGTACTACCAGGTGGGGTACAAGCCCAGGGTCCCTACACTGTCTCAACCAACACCATGGCAGCTAAGAGGAGTTATTATAGCCTGTGGAGGATCAAGGTCCTGGCCTGCTCTTCATCGTCCTCTGACATCCCCTGATGTGGTGGTTGGGGACCCTCATTACAGCCTGGAGAGGGAGGGAGTCTAAGTGCATCACTTGATCTTTGTTGGTGTGGGTGTGAGTGGGGCATAGTTGTAATGGTGCCTGGCTGCAGAATAATAGTTATTTTCTAAATGTTTTCTGTCCTGCTAGGCTGTCTTTTCCCTGTCCCTTTGTGTATAGAGAGAATAAGCTTTTGTTGGGGCTCTTATTGCCTGTGCCCTTGGTGTTTTGGGTGGGTGGCACCTAGCGTGGAATATATGAGGGAAAAAGAAACCCTAGGGAATTCGGTGGCTTCTGGTTTGAGTCCTGAAGTCCCTCACAGTCTCTGTTGTGTCCATTTATTAGACTTGTTTGTTTTATGTAGAATGTCCAGGGTTTTCAGTTGTGCTAAGCAGGAGGATTAGGGAAGATATGTCTACTCTATCCTTCTGGAAATGGAAGTCCCTGAGTAATTTTAGAAACATTAGCTGATTTTAATACTTGCAGTCTCATTATGGACAGGCTCACAGAGGTTAAGTAACTCACAGAAAGATCCCGTTCTTGGACTTGAAACCTACAGTTTACACACCCTCACCATGCTTCCCAGTCTATAATGGCACCCACACTGATGGAATTCCATGCATTCTGGTCAGTATCCCTGTTGCTTCCACATGCTGTGTTCCTCATTTATCTTGCCTGTCTAATACCTTTTATATCTACATTTTGTTAACTTTTTTTTTTTGTATGTCCGTGCTGTTGCAATCTCATAATGGTCTGCATTGAGATGGTCCTATCTTTCTAATGGGACCTTGCCACGAAACCTTCATGCTGACAGCCAGCACACACTCCCACACATGGGGAGAGATTCAGGCGTCCTGAAAATACTATTAGTACATAGCAGAATTTGACCCTCATATGCTATATATTTTACATGATATCCTTTCAGTTTGTTTTCAATCAAATGGTTCTTTTGCATTTGTTATCCAGAAGCCAGCAGGCACTGGGACCCCTAGACTGCTGACAGTACAAGGGGCTCCCTTGTCAGCCCCCTTTCTTCTCTTTGGCTGGTCACTGTTGGCAAAACCACATGAAAAAAAAAAAAAAAAAAAGTGTGGCTTTGCTATGGGCCTGGCTGGTGAAGCTGCCAGCAGATGGCTTAAAGCATTTAACTGCTTGTCCTGATGTAGTGGAAATTGAATTTTGGAATATGAATGCTGGACATTTTATTGGTCTGGGCTTTAATTATCTTACAATGTAATGGGAGAAAAAGCGAGAGCCTTTCATTTTCCACTGGTGACTGTCATTTTGCAGATCTTTCTGATGTGTGCTTAAGGTGGGGGAGGGGGATTGGTTTTGGTGGCACTGGAGCAGTCTGTGGCCCCACATGAATAAAACATGCCAGGTAATTGCTGTGATGTGGCTAACACACACATGTAAAATCAATGCTTATTATCCTGTCAATTAACACAGATTTTAATTAAACAAGATTTTAAGCTCTGTGATTATTGGAAATCCCTCACTGATGAAGAGGGTCTCTAATCTCTTTGGTTAATCCTTGGGTTCTTAATTTAGGATTTTAATGCCCACGGGGAAGAAATCAGGCAAGAAGGCTCAGCTTCAGAAAATACGCTTTAAGAGGTTTGACAGAAAGACTGAAGGATTGTTCGTCCTGAAGATGAAATGCTTGCTTGCATTTTTCTGAGATGGTAGCTTATGTGAGGAAAAGGCTGGCTTTTGAAGTCATCTCAAATTGTTTAACAATATACATTCAAACTTTTAACTTATTTTTGAATAAATATCACATTTTCAGGCTTTAAACTAAACACACAAAGGCATATAGTGAAATTTTCCTTGCTATTTCTGTGCCACATTTATCGTGTGTTTTTTCTTCCTTTCCCTTATAGCCACCTCCACCTGAATTAGTTAGAATGTCTGAATTTTTGTTTGTTTGTTTCAGAAAAATTGCATGCATGGTTCTCATAGAGAATTGAGACTGTCTCACATCCTTTAGAGGACCAGCTACAGAATAAATGAGGACATAAATCCTGAACTATAAAACCAGGGACCCAGGGGAGACAATGATAGACTGATGTTTCCCCCTTTCTGTCCCTACTGTGGATCTTTGGAGGCTGTGTGCTGCCTGATTTCTAACAAGCCATTTTCTGTGTTTCTGAGAGTGGAAGAAGTCATAGAACTGCTCAGCTCAATAAATGGGAGTGTTTTGAGCCTTTGCTAATGTCCTGGTGGGGATCTAGACTGTCCTCTCCTGTTCCCTTTATTATTTTTCCCCCCACTTAAAAAAATTGAAGTACAGTTGATTTACAATGTTGTGTCAATTTCTGCTGTACAGCAAAGTGATTTAGTTATCCATATATATATATACACAGACACACCCACATTCTTTCTAAGTATTCTTTTTCATCAGTTTATCCCAGGATATTAGTTCTCTGTGCTATATAGTAGGACCTTGGTGTTTATCCATTTTATCTATAATAGCTTACTTATCTACTCCTGTCTTCCCCCAGGGAACTAGAGGGCTTGGCCTTCATTCAGACCTTTATTTTTCTTAGCTTATGTCTCCAGCACATGACTTTTCAAATTCAGTGAAAGTTTTTTTCTAGCCTGGTGTCAGAGTTTGAGACTAATCTGCACTGAAGAAGTAAAATAGAATATGATATAAATCTCCACTGCTGCTTCTGTGTTGAAGAGAATGTGATTTAATCTGGAGAGACTTGGGTTCCCAGAATCCCAGCAAGATCTATTTTCTTTTAGCACTTTTGTTTTATTCTATTTTAGATTGCATTCTCACTGTAGTGTGTATATGGGTTTAAATATATGGTTCTGATAAAACTTCCCTTTAAAAACTTGAAACAGCTGGCAATATGTCTTCCTAGTGGCATGTTTGAAATTGTACAGATACAAATAAGCATAACCAAGTTGTAAACAGAAATAGCCAGTCTTCAGCCCAGCAGAGATATTAATACACTGAAGAATCTATTTGGAGGGTTCTAATTTCCGTAACAAAATCTATTTCCTCCTGGCTCTGACTTTGGGAAGTGGGGCATCAGCAAGTTCCCTTGAACTCCTAACACCTGTCACGATGATAAATTGTTACATGGCACCTCTGCTTGAGAAAATCCCACTACCAATTTTAAGTTACTAGGCCCTTTGTAGGAATTCACAGAGCACAGAGTAGACCTAAAAATAATACCCAATAAAAATGAACTGAAACCTCAGTTAACTTCCACCTGACTGTCACCAATACCACTGATCAGCAAGAATTCCTATCTCTTCATATTCTCCGAGATTGCTTCTTTTGAAATATATAATTTAGGACAAGTGTTACTTTTCGAAAGGAACACATTTGGGAACCATTTCTTTATAGCTGCATGAATTAGAAGAGATTCTTGCTTCCAAGTAGCATGTTCGAAATTGGATGCATACAAATAAAGATAGCCAAGTTGTAAACAGAGATAGCCAATGTTGAGCCCAGAGGATATTAATACACTGAAGAATCTATTTGGAGAGTTCTAATCTCCCTAACAAAATATGCTTCAATGGGCCTTTCGTGATCACCTATAGTTTTCATATATTGATAAATGTCTCACCCTTCCAGGAATCCTCTATTCCATCCCTCATTTTCATCTCCTCCATGGTTTATCAATACCTGCAATTTGCTTACTTGTTACTTAATGGGGGGCAAGAGCTGCAGAGGGACAGGATGATGCAATGGATAGTCCTTCACATGTGGGCTTCAGGCCTTTCCTGGCTTGTGATCTAGGGGTGATACAAACAGGGTAACATGAGTCAATGCAGGTCAAGGGTTTCAGGGAGCCATTTCTGGGGATCGCTATGTGCTGTCTGCAAACATGCTGGGCATTTTTCAAAGGAAAGTTAAGATTCTTTTTCATCCCTGGCAAGTCGATATGTTTTATCATCTGTAAGTTTACATATTTTATGAACAATCTTTAACATAAGAGTCTGTATAACGTGTCACATTATATTTGTTCAACCAGTATTGAGTGCCTAGTATATTCCAGCCACTGTTCCAGGTGTTGAAGACACAGGTGGGCACAATCTAGTGAGCAAAGTTTCAGCCCTTAATGAAGTTTATATTCGAGCGGGAGAGATTTAAAGTACAAGTGAACAAATTAAGACATAATGCAATTTCAGGTCTCTATGTCATCTTTCCCACCTGACTGTAAGTTCATTGAGGCACACTGTATTTATTCAGTTGTTTCTCCAGTCATCCGCTGGACTGAAAGAACCTTTGGTACCTCAAGAGTCCAGCTGTAAATGATGCATTTTAATTTCCTCGAGCACTTTAGCAGGAACTGTAATAAACATTGTCTACCTGACTGGGAGTGCTGTCAAAGTTGGTCTCTCTATACATGCATGAGCACTGACAAGCCATTGTTCACCCCATATTAATGCTACAGGTTGGGTCATTATCTCACAGTTAATGCTACTGATTGGAACAACTATCAGTTTTAATCATCATTATCAGCTTCTGAGCACTCTGACTAGGCAGATCTGCTATGAAATTTGCTTACATTATATCATTTTACTCTATACTTGTGGCGCAGTGTGGTAGGTAGAATGCTACTCCCCTCACTGCCCCCATGATGCCCACATTCTAATCCCTGGAACCTATGGATATGTTAGCTTTTGTGGCAAAGGGAACTGAGGCTGCTAATGGAAATACCTTTGCTAATCAGTTGACCTTAAAGTCAGGAGATTATCCTGGATTACCCAGGTTGGTCCATTGTAATCACAAAGTTCCTTAAAAGTGAAAGAGAGGGGTGCCAAGAGGAGGTCAGAGTGATGCAACATGCAAAAAACTTGACCTGCTGCCACTGGCTCTGAAGATGGAGAAAGAGGACCATCAGCAATGGCTTCTAAGAGATGGAAGAGACAGGAAATGAGTTCTCTCCTGGGGCCTCCAGCAGGGAACAGAATCCTGTCAACCTTTTGATTTTAGCTCAAGGAGACCTCTATTGGGTTTCTCTATCCTTCAAAACAGTATGGTAATAAATTTGTTTGTTACGCTACTAAGTTGTGGTAATTTGTTTTCAGAGAAAACAAATAGAGATAGATATCCTTATCTCTGGTTGTAGGGATCACAGTCTGAGGCTCAGAGATGTTGGGGCACTTTCCCAAGATCACACAGCCTGATTTCAAGGACGGAACCAAGAAAGGAATCCGGGTCTATCTGACTACAAACCGATGCTTACACTTGCTGCTGGAGTTTACACAATCAAATAATACTGATAAAACTAATGACAACATCTATCAGTGCCTAAGAAGCGACCTAGGTCTTAGCTCCTAAGACACAGATATGAACCTCAGGTCTCATTTGAGACAGCTGTGCTTGAAAACACTTTCCCAGTGAGTGTGTGGCTCCATGCTGCCAAGTTCTGTGGAAACATATGTCATTACTCACTGTGAAATTTTCATAGAAGGTTTAAGAGCTCAGAGAGTGCAAAATTAACAACTGACTTGTAAAAAATAAAGGAGCAGCAACACTCAGGACAACATGTAAGCTAAGGAATGTATCACGTCCTAGAAGGAACATGACAGTGGAAATCAATCGGAAGAGACCCGAAAGTCTGAACAGACCAGGGGAGAAAACATCCAGGAGAAACGTCAGTTCACAGGCACGAAGGGAAAATACTCGAAATAAGGAGAACTACTGAGTTTGTATTTTTGTTTTTGCCTCATTCACCAAAACAAGCAATGTTTCATGAAATTGTTCCTAGTAAGCAGGGAGATGACTTGAGTTCATATGAACCGGTGAGTTTAGTTCACAGTATAAGCCAATTAGACTCTTAAGCCCCAAGAGGTCAGGTAATGAAAATATGAATAAAATAGCAGAGGCTCAAAGGCAAATCCTTTTCCAGCCACCAGGAAATGTATCTGACTCATTACAACCTCCATCAAGAGCTTTGTTTGATAAACCAGGGGGCCTGGCCGTTTAAGGAAAATACTCCACTTGACTTAAAATATTTTCCACAGCAACACAGGACTTTCAGGAAGTCTTTTATTTTCATCTTGGCCTTTTAATGTCCAAAGTCCATGGCATCTCTGGTGGCTCAGATGGTAAAGAATCTACCTGCAATGTGGGACACCCAGGTTTAATCCCTGGGTTGGGAAGATTCCCTGGAGAAGGAACTGGCGACCCACTCCAGTATTTTTGCCTGGAGAATCCCATGGACAGAGGAGCCTGGTGGGCTAGAGTCCATGGGGGTCACAAAGAGTCAGACACGACTGAGCGGAGCAACCAACAGCACAGCAGTCTATGATTCATGGAGGTTCAGGGGGTCAGGAGGAACCAGGGCTATTCTTAGAAGTACCTGCTGCCAATGGGCTCCAAAGAGGATTCAATTGAGCCTGGAAAGCCAGCAAAGCCTTAGACCCCAAGTCAAACATGTTAAAAAATAATTCTTCATTCAACTGGACTATTCACAGTTTTTCATGACTTAATTAACTTATTCAACGAATTCAGTTGATTTTACTCATATTGGTAAATGAGATTCTGCCAAAAGCTACCCTTATATCTATAAGAGACCCAGCATCTCTATGGAGAGTCAAATGAAGCACATGCATTCAGGCTGTGGCTTCAGATAAGTCCTCAGGCTTTGGAGAAGGCGCAGAAGAAAAGGACAGGTGAGTAGACAGCAGGTGGAGGGATCTCAGCCTTTTTACTTGGATGCGTTACCTCCTCTCAAAGAAATGAAGGCTCAGGAAAGTGCAGTCACATCTTGAAATACAGCTAGTGAGCAGAGACACTGCTATGCCAAATGAGCTCTATTGGACACACAGACGTGAGGTCTCCTACCACACTGATTATTCTCCTTTTAAAAGGCCAGATCTAACTGCTCTTTTCTTAAAGCCAGAAGGGATAAAATCAGCTTAATGAAATCCCCATTGGATTACAGCAGCATTTTACTGTAAATCTGCAGAGGACTCTCGAAGCATGTCTCTACCTGGACCAGGCCAGGCAGTGCTTTCCACTGATCAGTGCCCCAGTGTATTTTGGGACTGTTGAGGTTGGTAAAACAACATGAACAACAAAGGCTGGTTCTGAGGATTTCTCCACTTTAGAGAATTCATGGAAGTGTAAGAATCAGAGGTCACTCTGTCCCTCTGGACAGAGCTGAAGAAAGCAGTCCAATTGAGCTTCTCTTTCAGGAAATCAGAGGTGGATGTGGGGAGAACTCAGGCCATTCTCCTGGCCCACTGCCTAATGGGTGCTGCTGCTGCTAAGTCGCTTCAGTCATGTCCAATTCTGTGCAACTCCATAGACGGCAGCCCACCAGGCTCCCCCGTCCCTAGGATTCTCCAGGCAAGAACACTGGAGTAGGTTGCCATTTCCTTCTCCAATGCATGAAAGTGAAAAGTGAAAGTGAAGTCGCTCAGTCGTGTCGGACTCTTAGCGATCCCATGGACTGCAGCCCACCAGGCTCCTCCATCCATGGGATTTTCCAGGCGAGAGTACTGGAGTGGGGTGCCATTGCCTTCTCTGAATGGGTGCTAGGTCAAGGCTATTTCCTATCTCCAGGATGTCTTCTGCTCTATCCTACAGCAACCAAGACTGGAATTGACATATATATACTACTGGGTAAAAAATAGGTTCTAATATACACACATATACACTACTTTGTAAAAAATAGTTTCTAATAAGAACCTACTGTATAGCATAGGGAACTCTACTCAATGCTCTGTGCTAACAAAGAGGGGATATGTGTATACATATACCTGATTCACTTTGCGGTACAGCAGGAACCAACACAACAGCAGGTCAAGAATACCCCTGCAATGCAGGAGACACAGGAGATGCAGGTTGGATCCCTGGGTCGGGAAGACCCCCTGAAGGAGGAAATGGCTACCCACTCCAGTATTCTTGCCTGAGAAATCCCATGAACAGAGGAGCTTGGCAGACTATAGTCTAAAGGGTCGCAAAGAGTCGGACACGACTGAGCACAGAGACTAAACAAACTGTAAAGCAACTAAACCTGAATTAAAAAGAAAAAAATCTCATTGTGTCCTTCCTCTGCTTAAATACTTCAGTGCTTTCCTTTAGCTTCTTTAGGATAAAGACAGAATTCTTGATCATGGCCCCCATGCGGAATTTCCCGCTGCCTTCTATCCATCAGCAGCTACACCCTTCTCCAAGCCCCCACACGTCACGCTGTACAAATCCATCCTGCCTCCTGCCATCTGAGAGTTCTGTAAGGCTACTCTCTGCCTGGGATATTCTTCCTCGCACCTTGTCCTCATGAAACTTTACTGTCTTGAGGCACATTCAAGCTTGTTTCACTTTTCCCGAAGCAGCTCAAGTCCCTCTGATATAAGCATTCTTGTGGAATCCTGAGCCTTTCTTTCTCACACACAGTGTAGATGGTGTATGAGTATTTTACTCTATGTGTGATTACACACTCTCTGTGTGATTATTGTAATCACACACTCTCTGTGTGATTATTTTACTTTATTTATACCCCAAACAGAGTGTAAGCTTCCTGAATTGGGGCATGCGTCTGTATTTCTATCCTATCCCCAATGCTTTGCATAGAAGAAGGTACACAGGAGGTCCTAGAATGACGGAATCAGTGAATGAATAGCCCTGAGCTCACAAAATAAGGACAGGGTGAGAGACTGGACAGACTGTGCATTTACCTTTGTTCTCTTATTGTTCAAGTTCAGGGGGTTCTACTGCTGTAATTCTCCATTTTCCAGCCAGCATTGTACGCAATAACTTTATTAAGGTCAAAGAGATATCACATACAGATTTATCCAACAGGATCCAGAAACAGTTTACAGATATCATCTAGGACACACGGCTCTTTTGGACTAAAATGTATCCAACATCACAGATCACACAATGAGTTTATACATCGATAACGACTTTTATCTGGAGATACAGATGCTCAGCTTGCCTTCACTGTGGGGCCTTAGTGTTTCCATTGAGTTAAAACAAAAGAGGCAAAGATTGATAATGCATACATCCTGCGGAATATTTAATGAGATGACAGACTGCTTCATGGAAGTCATTTTTAATTTATGGGTAACATACAAATCAGGCTTTGTAAGTTGAGCTGAGACTTGAGAATTTTTAGTAATTGGATCTAGGACTTAATTAAATTTACAAATAAATAGGATTTAAACATTTAGCTGGTGGTCTAGGTTCTCCAGAATATCCTTCATAAACTAATATGTCAGCACAATATCTTGACTGTGGTATCTGACACCCACATCTCCATCATTGTAAGGAAAGAACACTCCACCAAACACTCACAGCTAGTGGGCCCATTGTTCATGGCCCATAGGATAAAAGCCACAAAACACCATAGAAAGTTACAAGAATGTAAATATTTAGCTAACTAAATAGAATAAATATCAGGCAATTACCATCTATAACACTGAATATCTACTAATCAGAGAGGAAAAAAACTCCAAACCTTACTCACAATGAATTCAGGGTTAGATAAACCCAGAGAGACAAACCTGCAAATATACAATGTAGTGAATATATTTCTTTAAACGTCCATTTAACAAATTTGTGATGCAAACTGGAAATTTTTCATACAGTTCAAATGTTCATTTTGTGAGAAAATGCTTTCATGCATTAAATCATATAAGCATTGATTCATCAAATTAAAAAAAAATACAGAGTAATTGTCTGAAACCAATACTTAGAGACTTCACAATCCTACAGGGCCTGCAACTAAAAAATAATACATGCACACTGTGTTATGCCAAATTGTCTTAGAGAAATCATTAAAACATCTTTCACATCAAAAAGCATAAGAAAATTCAATGCTATTTAATTTACTTTATGCATATTACATACTAGAGACTTTAAGCTACAAAATGGTTCCACTATCTCAACACACATACAAAACAACCATAAAAGTATGTGTATATAACAAGGTACTCTCCAATTAGCCATCTGTAATGAATAATATATCTCCTCATGTCATCTTTAAGTGCCATTTATTATGATCCAGGCCTTTCTGCTTTAATGAGGACGACAGATCTCTGATTTACATTCAACACTCTCCACATTAATAATTGATTGAAACTCTTAAAAAATTCTCCTGGTACTGACATAGAATGGGGAGAAACGATCTTCAGAAGAATGCCAAAACTACCCTGTTACATCTGATTGGTAAAAGAAGCAGGGGCAGCAGACTGTTGGCCAAACTCAGCTGAGGATGGCCCCAAACTCGCCTGCTGGTTGTACCCACTGCTCGACCCATAGCTGTCTTGGTTGTACCCGCCTTGGCTGTAGCTACTGGAGTGCTTCTCCATGGGGTCTGAAAGATATCTCTGGCTCGAGGAATGCCAGCCGGTCTCCTTGAAAACAAACCAGATGTTTCCAGCCCAGAGGATAAAGTTCAAGAATCCAAAGACCTGAAGGAGGATCAAAGCAAGTGAGTGGATAGACTGGAGAGAAAGCTCAGAAAAATCTCAATTGCAGAAAAATCCCTCAAACGCAAAAGGTCACTTTTCACCTCCATGCAGAGGCTTCTTCCAGTTTCTGGTGTTGAAGTCACTGTTTCGTTTAGAATATATGACTTTTCATGAAAGCTTACTATGTGTTAGGCAGACAAAGGATGAGATGGTTGGATGGCATCAGTGACTCTGCGGACATGAGTGTGAGCAAACTTTATGAGATAGTGAAGGACAGGGAAGCCTGGCATGCTGCAGTCCATGGGGTCACAAAGAGTTGGACACAACTTAGTAAGTGAACAACAACAACAGAAGGGCTTTATGTGTATCTATTCATTTAGTCATGGAAGGTGCTATTGCACTCATATTAAAGATGCGAAAACAGGTTCAGCAAAGATAAGGAGCTTTTTTATGGCCACGTGACTGGTTAGCAGCAGACCAGGGATAAGACCTGTCCTACCTGACTCCACAGTCTGAGCCTCTACCTGAAGTGAAGTCAAGTGAAGTCGCTTAGTCATGTCTGACTCTTTGCGACCCCATGGACTGTAGCCTACCAGGCTCCTCTGTCCGTGGGATTTTCCAGGCAATAGTACTGGAGTGGATTGCCATTTCCTTCTCCAGGGGATCTTCCCAACTCAGGGATCGAACACGGGTCTGCCGCATTGTAGACAGACGCTTTACCGTCTGAGCCACCAGGGAGCCTCTACCTAATCCACCACTATCTCCCCAAATGATGTAAAATGGTGTAAAATATCTTTAGAGGACACGGGGTTATTTTCATTTTAATGATAGACCATTAACTTATAAGGTTACCTACACTTTAATGCTAGAGATATTACTTTCCCATTTATTGAAATGACAGAAATAAAATGAGTCAACTTAAAAAGTATGGAGGGAGCAACGGTATAGGTGGTACACAGACAAGCACATGCATGGCAGTGTACACAGAAGTTGTGCCTCTTTGAATAGTTGTATATTCTGGGCCTCTCACAGTCAGAAGTGAATGCCCAAACAATACTCTGAAGTCCAGGTTTCAGAGAAGTATGAAATGTTTTCTCAACAACTGAATGTGAGACTTGCCTGTGGTAACTCCTCTCACTCTCCAGAAGCATGTCCTTGGTGAGCCAGAGGACTGGGTGTCACTTCCCTGGGTCCTGAGTGTTTTATGGAAACTGAGCTGTTTGCTATTGTAAGAGGCCCAAAGAGAACAGTTGTGTTGCAGCCTCTTCCAAAGTGGATCAGTTGACTGCAAATTAAGCACAGCCAGTTTTAACAGCCCCCTCTTAGAAACGGACAAGGAGGGTATGCGACACAAAACTGTGATGACATTAAACTATATTGAGTAGTCACTCCAGCAGGATGCTGACCAATCAGAATGAACTTGGGCAGCAGCCGCAGCTCTGGAGTGGGCTTCCAGAAGTTCCTTGCTGTGTCAGAGTAATGTATCCCTTAATTGCTGGATGGTGGGACACCACAGAGTGACCTGGGGATGGAAGTGGTGGGTTAGGGAGTCAAGATAAGGGATCTTGGGAGCTTGGAACACCAGCTCCAAGCTTCATGATTTTAGCAGCAGGTGGATCAGGGCATATTATCTGAATCTCAGCCTTGGAGCCATCTCCTCCGTCTTTGGAATCTGAATGGCCTGAGCTCTGCAACTTTTTGCTTTATGACTTTGAACAAGGCAGTAAGCCTCTGAACTTCAGCATTTATAAAATTCTATGAAATGAAGACAATTATTCCTTCCTTGGTGGATAGTTGTGAGGATCAAACAGGGCATGTGTAAAGCAGCTAGACAGTACTGGACACTGATCTGTAAATTATGCTTTGAATCACTTTCTAAAATATTTCCATGAATTGTACTCGTTTGACTTTTCCTGAGACATAAACTGAAGCAAGGCTTTTTGATAGTGAGGCCATGTTCTTGAGGTGTCAAGATCAAAACTGAGCATCTAGGGGCTTCTCTGGCAGTCCAGTAGTTAGGACTCCCCATTTCCAGTGCTTCCACTACAGGGGGTTGTGGGTTCAATTCCTGGCCAGGGAATGAAGATCCCAAGTGCCGTGTGGTGTGGCCAAAAATGAAATAAAATAAACTGATAGCACTATTTTAAAAATATGATTGGACAGTCAAACCTTAAGAAACAAAAGACACTGCTAGACTCCTAAAAGATCTCACTGAAAATCAGTTTATCCAGGCTTCCTTACCTTCCTCTCACCCTCTCACCCTCCACCACTCCCTCCTCCCAACCCTCCCTCCATCCCTCTCCCCATCCCATTCTTTTTCCTTCCTTTAATGTTAACTGAGATTTATTTAACATTGTGTGCCATGCTCTTTGCTAAGGGAGATACAAAACATAAATAAGGTATCTATAGCATAATAGATGCATGATCAAAATGAATTAGGTAATCACTGACACAACTCTAATTTACACACAGGACCTTTTAACCATGTGTACAATAACTAGGGTATTTTCCCTTAAGGGGGAGATCTTGATTAAATTACACCTCTGAAAGTATAGGTTGATATGAGTAGAAAAAACTATCGTGGAATCTTTTCAGATATGAAGGGATGGTTCTATCCAGGACTATAATTTTATCTGTTTTCTATTCCTTGATCACTCTCTTTCCCCTGATGCTACTTCATTTCTAAAAAAGGGAAGCCTGAAAAGAACTTAGAAATCAGGGGAATGCAGCTTTAAAGTAAGAATGTAAACAAGGCATTGCCATGGGACTATTTAAGGAGTGGTGATGTCTTCTTACATCATCAAGGTAGACATCAATCACTATTGTAATTGGTGTCTTACTCTATTGTCATCACAGAGGTATCACAGACTTCTTGGCTGGCACATTTTAGGGGCACATGGGGCCCTTGAATCTTTCCTTGCCATTTTGTTGCAACTGAAATCAGAGTCGGTATTTTTATTCTAGTTTAGATGTGGGACAACAGAAAGAGAGGCTGAAAGAGACTACACAGCATGAGAAAGAATGGGAGAGGACACTCAGATGATCTGACAAGACGTATCAAGATTGCATTGGTGGAGAAATAGAAGTAGAAATTTTGGATGACTTGTCACTTTCTGTTCCTTGCAACCCAATCATTACACCTCATATAGATTCTGGTGCCAGAATTGGGCTACGAAGAACAGACTTTACAGATCAGGAGATTGTTTTGGTTTAGCCAGTTTAGGTGGAGTTCTCTGCCACGAGGAACTGGAGAACACTGACATGGATGACTTATGGATAACTTACAATAGCACCAGACCCACCCCTCCACACACGTGACATGATCTGCTTTCTATCCATTATTCTTTTGGTTTTTAAGACATATATCACATTGTTTCTCATTCAAAACTTCCAACGCCTTGTTGGAAGAGACATCAGAAGCGGGATTAAATGGACTATGGAGGATGTCATCATTTACTAAAAGAACTAACAAACATACTGAACGACTTCATCTTTGCTCTCTTAGATTCTGAGATCAGGGTTATAATCATTTTCATTAAGCACTGCCTGTAAACAAACTATAGAAGCAGTAGAATATATTTTAACATATACCTCAAAGTATTCATCCACAGGTGTGGCTAGAAATAAGTAAACATTACTGTAAGATCCTAATAATAGTTTATTTCAATGTTATTATCTTATTACTAAGGCAAGATCACAGTCAAATCATCAGCAGCTGATGAGCCAATCTTTTTCCCTTTTCATATGCCTTCTTAAATTCCAGAAAGCTGTAGAAACTTAAGTTAACCTTGAAGGAAAGAGAATTATTTTTTAAAGGTTGCTAAAGAATGTCGATCCTTCGTTGAACACTGCTGGCCCTTCTATTCTTTGTAACTACTACTTTTTGCTGTCATTATAGCTTCTGTCTCTCAGATATAGTTTCCTTCTTTGGAATAACACAAGTTCTTACACTCATGAAATAAGAATCCAATTTAGTGGCTCTGCTATCTGTCAGATGTCCTGTCTCCTGGCAAAAGTCATATACTTGATGATAATACTGGACTTTGTTCAACTAATATAGCTTGCTTTTCTGAAGTTATCAAGCAACTACACCAAGAGCATGGAGAAGATTAAAAAATTACCATAACTATTATAGGTATTTTTTATTCCCCGATTTCTATCTGTACCCTACTGTGTCTGAGTATTTTTCTCTAGACAATCAACTGGGTATATGGCTTCTATCAAATATTCCTTTTAACTTCTGGCAGACTTCAGTCTTAAAGTTCAGATTTTATATCCACTTCTGCCTTAGAATTCTGACTTGACCGTCATCCAAGCAAAAGCTGCCCGAACCTGCAGGGCTCTTGTTAAGAACTCTGTAATTGGACACATTAAAGTCTACGGGTTCTGACAATAGAAAACTTGAAGGCCAAAGGACCATCTAGCCCATAGGGTGAACTATCACCTTTTAGACAGGACTCCATTCAGAGGCAAACATTTCCCAGATGACTCCTGGGACACTTTTCTGATTCCCATGATTAGCAAACAAAGATCTGAGAGGGAAACATACCACAGAAGTGTTTAGGCTGGACATCACAGGACTGTGGACAGCCGTGCATTTGTTGGATGGCTGTTTGCAAGCTGACATCAGTAACAATACTTCTTTGGGATCTGTAGCGACCTTGACATCAGACAGTCCTTTTGCCCAAGCTGATGAACCCACCAACCACAAGAACGAAAAGACTACAGTGACGATGAAGTCCTACAGGAACAAACAGAAAGATAAAATAGGAAGAGAAAAGTGAGTTCTGGAAACAAATCAATTGGTTTGCCTTTTGAAAAATTCCAAGATCCCATAGCACTGGAACCATGTTGAAAAATGAATAATATTTTTGTGATATTCATTTATATTTCTAGAAAATAAATAATAATAGCAACATTAATGAATGATTACTGTGTTTCTGATGATGGGGGGGCTACTTGTTATAACCTTCCTTGTGACCCTCCTTTTCTGAAGAGGGTGGGGCTGGGAGGCACTCCCAAGACTTCAGCAGATCATTTTCTAACATGAGACAATTGCTCAGATTTACTGTATTTATGTTTGACTGCTAGAAAGATGTTGCATCCTATTTACCTAGATAAGAAAACACTGATCTGCGAAGGAAAATAGTATATTTAATATAGCAACAGGAATTGTTTTAAATGATAAATGCCTCAAGTAGCAAACCTGTTTCTTTCCTATCTGAGGCCATGGTGCTATCACTTACTCTGGTTAGCCTTCCCTCATGCTGTGACTGAATTACTTTCCATCAAGATCCTGAGGAGCACTTACACTCTAAAGATGCTATTGTGGATATTTGTTACGTGTGACTTTTGGAGAGGGTCCACTGCTAAGACTGAATCTTCTGAACAACTGGTCTCTTTCCATCCAGGGGTCATTGTAAATTATGTAACTCACCAATTGACCATTTCATGTTGCCTTTAGAAAACTTAGGGCCAATTCGTTACCCACTTATAATGTGCTTTTTTAAAGAAAAAAAAAAAAGTCTGGCTATTTTAACCCTATTCCGAACTGTGTTTTATATACCCATCCTGCCTTTCCTGTCTTCTTTCCTTCTCATTTTTAATTAATTTCATCCTGAGTTTCATATGTCCTTTTAAGTAATTTGAAGTTGTTTCTGGAAAGAGATGGGGGTATAAACAAAAAGGCAAACAAATACAGAATCTATAGCTGCTTCAAATCAGAAAGAACATTTGGAATAGAGAAATTCAAGGGTTGGGGTTTGAATTAGAAATTGGAGGAAAGGTTATAAATAAAAAAGCCAGATTGACTGTATCAAATACAACTTCTATTCATGTTCAATCTGGTACCTTTATTCAATTACTCCTCCATTTATTCAGACAATAATTTTTGAGTCATGCACCAGGTCTTACAAGGGTTTACAAATGTAAAATATGGACTTTGCTCTCTTGAGATTACATACTTATTAGTGGGCACAGACACTCTGTAATTCCAAGACAGTAGCTGGCATTATGCTCATCATAAATAGAAATAGAGTTTTGTTGGAGTATAATTGCTTTACAATATTGTGTTAGTTTCTGCTGTACAGTGAAGTGAATCAGCTATATGTATACATATATTCCGTCCCTCTTGAACCTCCTACCCCCATCTCATCCCACCAGTCTAGGTCACCACAGAGCACCAAGGTGAGCTCCCTGTGCTCTGCAAGAAACAGACTTTTAAAAAGGCTGTCAGGATAGGGAAATGCTGAAGAACCGAGTCATGTGAAAACTCTCAGTTGGAAATTATAGAAAATAATGAAGTTTTTAGACTTGTATATTAAAATAACAGTAATACTACCTAAAATTTACTGAGCAGTTATCATGTGATTCCAAGTTTAGATGTATTAATTCCAAGTGTACATGTATTAATTCATTTAATCCTGACAACACACCTATGAAATAGATGCTAATTCTGTCCTCATTTTACAGTTGAGGAAACTGAGGCCCCAAAAGCTAAATAAAATCCTCAGAGTCAAGAGTTAGTAAGTGGGGGAGCCAGGATTCTAAGCTTGGCTGTCTGCTTCCAGAACCTGAGAGCTTGACTATTCTATATAGCTTTTCATGTCTGCTTTAAGGAATACTCGGCTTTTTTTTTTTTTTTTAATCTTCTTTCTTTACAAAAAAGTTTTATTTGACTGTGCAGGCTCTTAGTTGTGGTATGCAAACTTTTAGGTGCAGTGTGTGGGATCTACTTTCCTGACCTGGATGGAAGCTGGGCCCCTGCGCTGGGAGCACAAGTCTTAGCCACTGGACTACCAGAGAAGTCCCAGGAACATTTATTTTTTAATTCAAAACAAGTGCATTAAGACAGTTAAAAAAGTAGTAATGAATCCCTTTCGATATAAACTTTTTGACTGAAGTCAGGACCTATGTCCTTGGAGTTATTTTGGGGAGTTGATCCAACCCTTTCCCCCCAGTACCATTTCATAAACAGGGATCAGCATATTGTATAAAGTATCTCAATACTAATTACAAGCTCAGAGTCTGTCTTCAGATTGACCTGGGACTGAATCCTGATGTTTTGACTTACTTGAAGCCTGAATTTTGCTCTCTGTAAATTGGGCTAATGACAGTATCTGTCTTATTGGATGGTTGTGAGAAGTGAAAACATGCACGTCTGCCTATTTTCCACAGTAAGATGTCAGCTGTATGAGGGCGGGTACTTTGTCTACCTTGCCTATTGTTGGGTCTTGGCAGAAGAGGTGTCAGCAACATTTGCTGAGAAAATGAAAGAAAGAGTAAATGAACATACAAAATGGTCCCAGTTTGGCTCTATAAACTTTATATAGGAGTTTACCAGGTGGTATGTAAGCTTGTATGTTTTTAAACATATTTTATAATTAGATAAAATAAAAAGAGCATGGCAATGTGATCAAGGCACTGGTTGATTATATCAATAGCTCTCCCAGACAGAAACTTCAAGTGCCCTATTTGTACCAGGATATATAATTAGACCAAACAAAAAAATGTCATTGGAATTGAGTTTTTCTATTAAAAATTAAAAAAGCAGCCTCAAGTCGGGTTTTCTATAACTAAGCAAAGTGTGACAATTGGGAGACTATTTCAAAATCCTAGCTTGAGTATCAATTAGCCTGAACATTTTTTGGACTTCGGGTGTAATCTAAGTTTGAAGCTTCATTCACAGAGAGATTTGGGAGCAAACCTGACCCCCACTTTCTTCTCATCTTTTAATCCAGGGATCTCCAAACTCCAGAATCTGACAGCTGATGATCTGAGGTGGAGCTGATGTAATAATAATAGAATAAACTGCACAATAAATGTAATGCACTTGAATCATCCCGAAATCTTCCCTGCCCCCACTCCACACCACCATCTCTCCTCCCACTCCCCATCCCTCCTCCCCTTTCCCTCCTCCCCTCCCCTCCCCCATCCCTTCTCCCCTCCCCGAGGAAAAACTGTCTTCCATGAAATCAATCCCTGATGCCAAAAAGGTTGGGGACTGCTGCTTTAATCTACTGAACCAGGTTCATTTTGCTCAATGCTCAGCAAGCCAAAATCCTGACAAGTCTAGGAGTGCAGCAAGAAAAGATTTTTTTGCAAGAGAGTCGAGTGAGAAGATGGGAAAACAAATCTCACATTTGCCTGCCAGAGGGCAAGGGGTGAGATATTTATGGGTGAGGCAGCAGAGCGGGTTTAGGCAAAGCAAGTGTGGGCAAAGGTGATTGAAAGAAGGTGCAAAAATCCTCGTTCTGCACAGGCATAACTAGGCCTATCAGGTCTCTGCGCTTGGAGTTTTTCTGGCCCACTGATGTCAGAAGGTCAACTAGCAGACACTGGCGCATACCCAGTTGAAGTCTGTGGGTTCTATTCCGTCTTCATCAGATCAGTTGGAACTAAACACTGCTGATTCCAGTTTCCTTCTGCTTGGAGGACAGGTAGGTCTTAAAAATAACTGTGATTAAGGAAGGTAGGTGAAACGGACTTAAACCATGGTTTCACTCCAATTGGCCAAACCTGCCTAGAACTCCCTGTGATTTATCCAAGTCACCTCCTGGACACAGAACATGGTAGAGAGGGCAGAGGGTGCATTAAAAGCTGTCCCAACTAGTGGCTGTCTTAGGAACCTGCTGTCACCTGTGTGCTGCCACATTCAGAGTGTTTCCTGTATGCCAGGCACTCTGCTAAGCACTTGCAGACATCATTAACCTTGTAGCTGAGGTCCTTACGCTAGCCCTGCTCTTGAGAGGAAACTGAAGAACAGACAGGCCAAATGCTTTCCTTATAACTAGTGCCTCACTTGACTACTATGCCATATTGTGAGCTTTCATTAGTGTATTTTAGGTAGATAGCTATCTTAGTTGATTCTCTCTAAGTTTCAGTCATTTGGTACTACCTGAACAATTCTGATTTTAAGTGCATACCTCTTGTGTTATTGTTCAACATTTCCTTTACAGCAAATTACCCTTTTTACATAAATAAGGTTATCTTAGAAGGAAATTATATGTGTCCAATAAATGTTAAACCAACCAACCTGTTACAGATAAAAGAAAACTGCAAACATAAAGGCTATACAGTGAAAACACTTTAAATTCTAGCTGGGGATGTTTGCACAAGGCTTTGGGATCTAGGATCTCTGTTAAAAAGGAGATTCATGAGTGTTAAAAGGATATTAAAGAAATACTAGCATGACCTAATTAGAAGGCTTAAACTAAATATGAAGCAACTTTTCACTCATCTTACTTAATGCCATGTTAATGGTCCGCCTAAAATAACCTTCTGTGCCAGGAGAGAAAAACGCCTCCTACTTGAGAAATGACTTTCTTCTGATGGTGCAGGCGAGGACCCAGTTTTCACAAATGCCACACCTTGTTTACCTAACAGAGATAATATATGCATGGAAGAAACTCAAGACATAAATTTGTAACATTTACCGTTAAGTTACCAGGATGCACATAAAAGCTATCTTCTGCTAGCTTTGCTTGTGCTATTTCCTCTCATAGAAAGGAGAGGCTGCCATTCAAAAGGTGCTTTAATGTTTCCCCAAAACGCTCAACGTATGTATGTGGCCCCCATAAGACCCCCAAAAGTAGCCAGAGCAGACATTACTAGCTCCATACTGTAGATGAAGAAACTGTGACCACGAAGGCTGAATGATGTACCCATGGTCCATTAAGTGGTTTGTAAATTTTGTTCTCACTGTTCCAAAAGAACACCGACACGCTATGTGGTTGTGTTTCTGCAGTATATGTTAAGAATCTGCTCACTGATCCAAGAAAACAGCTTCCTCAGCAGAGGGAGCAGCCTGGCTTCATGCTGCCTGGGTGGTTTGTTTCCATTTTGTTGGTTGAGTGTGCTTTTGTTGCCCCCAGCTCTCCTAACTTACTGTTAGCAAGCTCATTTTTACTAGAATGTAGTTAAATATATTAAAGATGCTTGTCCTGGATCAGTCTGGGGAATACAAGAGGGAGTCATCTTTGGTGACAGAAAACTTGGTCTTTTAGAACCAGGTAAACCTGTCTGGCGGCTCAGTGGTAAAGAATCGTCTTGCAACACAGGAAATGCCGGTTTGAACCCTGGGTTGGGAAGATCCCCTGGAGGAGGAAACAGCAACTCACTCCAGTATTCCTGCCTGGAGAATCCCAAGGACTGAGGAGCCTGGTGGGTAAAGTCTACGGGGTTGCAAAGAGTTGGACATGACTTAGGGACTAAACAACAATCAACAACAAAAACCTATCTCCATTTCTCCCTGCTAATGGCACACTGCAGCTCCACTGGATATTGGTAAACATAGTCAATTTCACACTTCTGTTAGCAAATATTCACAATATGTCAACTCCAATGACTTAATCATCTATCCTACTTGATAGCTTTGCTCTTTTCACCATGGCTGACACCTACATCGAGAGTCTACACTAGAAACTGGGCAATCCAGTGAGTCACCCTCATCCTCAGTGTAGCTGGATTCACTTTTCTAAGTCAGCTCTCAGGAGCCCCAGGATGAAGCTGTGAATTAGGAAACACAAAAATCAAACAGCATGAGAGAAGCTCCGTTCAAGGAAGAGCTTTGGACTTGTCTTTGAAGAGACAATTGCCGAGTGGCGGGCTGAATAGGATAACCTTCTGTTCTCTCACAGGTTTATTTCATTATTTCATTTGAACACTAATAAAAATGACATCTGACTTCTGGAGAACGTCTAGTTTTTAACATGCTATGGCAGAAGATGCTTGTGGCTCAGTTGGTAAAGAATCCAACTTTACCATCTCCCGCCTGCAATCCGGGAGATCTGGGTTCGATCCCAGGGTTGGGAAGATCCCCTGGAGAAGGGAAAGGCTACCCACTCCAGTATTATAGGGTCACAAAGAGTCGGACATGACTGAGCGACTTTTACTCATGGCAGAAGATCATTTGATCTACATAATCTCTGAGGGATGGTGAAGATAATTATACTCATTTACAGATCCAAGGAGGTTAAATTGTCCGAATTGTGTCCAAATTGTCATAAGTAACTGAGATTTGAATTTGGGCTGCTTTCCATTCTGTCCAGCTGTTCTGAAGTTTCGGCTACCTAATTGTGGGATCACAGACATAGCAAGAAATTACACTAAGTTACAAAGAAAAAAATGATTTCTCCTTCGCAATTCTCTTTCTATATGGATAGTAAAGGAGAAAGTCTCAGATGGCTGCTAATATGTCTCTAATACCTATTTAATAAACTTAATATCCACCTATCAAAGAAAATTGGCCCCAGGCTCAGAGCCTTCAGGCAAACAGTGGTACTTGGCTGAAATACAGTACTCTTTATTTTCCATTGATTCATTTCTGGGTTTATCTTCTAATTATGTCAAATAACACTAGACTTCTATATTCAGGAGTGGTACAGAGTTTTCTTCAAAAATAGATTTTATTGAAGTTAAAAAATAATTTAATTTAAAGAACAACAGTCAATAACTTGTGGCCCACATGACAGAAGTGGGGCAGAGAATGCCTGAGGTTTTGAAAGAACTTCACGGCCCCATCCTGGGCTGGAAACACTGAGATTCTAACCCAGTGCTGTCTCATAGAAATAGAACGTGAGCCAGAGTTGGGAGTCACACATGTAATTTTATGTTTAATAATGACCACATTTTTTCAAAAAAAAAAAAGCAAAAAGAGGTTGGTGCAATTATAGTAAAACATTATATGTATTAATATAATATAGCTCAATATTTAAAAATATTATCATTTCATATATTATAAAATTATAGATAAGACATTTTACGTTTTTTGGTATTAAGTCTTTGAAATCTGGTGTGTAATGGATACCTACAGTACATCTTACTTTGGTGTCAGCCACGTATTAAGTGTTCAACAGTTAATGTGCAATGGGACAGTTTAAATCCAGTCTACAGTTAACAAGTGGAAGCACATTTACATTCAGGCTCCACTGACAGTGATTCCCTCTGTTTTGTTTTGGGTCACTGACGTCACAACTTTTCTTGGAACTTGAGCCTGAGATGGCACTGGAAGCCATTTTTTAGCTTAGCTTTTACAAGGCCAGCATGCCTTTTGCATCCGTCCTGGCCTATAGGATTTCTTACGTGGACTGATGGACTGAAATATTGCCTCAGTGGTCTGATGGAGGTCTGAAGGCAGACCAATGACCAAAGGGAGCCTTAGGCTTTCGAAACTGGCAGTCAAGGGAAGAGACGGACCACAGAACAGCCCTGCTGAATGGGAGCTACACTTCAGCTTCAGCGTAGGGGCAAAGTTTGACGTGACCCCTCTGTTCTCAAGATGTGTGCCAAGATGGTGGCTGGTGAAATGGGATGACACAAGGAGTCCCATTTTAAAGATGGGATACATTACTTAAACCCAGCTTGAAATATGCAGAGCCAAGATTCAGACCCAAGGAGTCTGGGTCCAGAATCTGTGTTCCTAATCTATTATGAAAGCACTCTGTTGCTTTTAAAGGTCAACAATTTTATTTACTCATAATAAAAATTAAGTTGCAGTATTCATACTTATGGCTGTCATTTAGAGAACAGTTACTATGTACCAGACACTGTGTATCCCATGTATAACACATTTAGTTCTCATAATAACACTTAAAGGTGGCTATTACTGACTCCACTTGACAAATGAGAAAATTGAGGTTCTGAGAGATCAAGTAAGTTGCTGGAGATCTCACAGTCACTAAGTTGCCACTATGGTTTGTTGAGCTTCAAAGTCTGTGTTTCTTACTGGAAGCGGAACCTCATTATATTCCAAACCAGCTTTGATGGGGGGCTCACCATGTGTCGGGCATGCTGTTGAAACGAGCTTCACACATTTCACCTCGGTTCAGTCTTACTACAACCTTATGAAGTAGCATCAGCTTTTCCATTTTACAGATGAAGAAGCTTAGAGAAGGTGAGTAATTAGAGGAATTGGGCCCCAAACTCAGCTCTAACTCCAAATTCAATGGATTCATTCATTTGTCCATCATTTTACTTGTCCCTTCTTTGAATCATCTGTTCAATACTTATTATTTTCCCACTGTGGGTTGGGTTCTGTTCTAAAAATGGTGTGTGTGTGTGTGTGTGTGTGTGTGTGTGTGTGTGTTGCAGTCATGGATGACTCTTTGTGACCCTTTGGACTATAGCCCACCAGGCTCCACACCAGCCAAAGACCTGTTCTTGGCCCACCAGTGGTTTACATCTTTGCCTGCTCTGCACTATCTGGGTCATTTTACATTACTGCTGTGACAATACACTATCGCCGCACTGTCAGCTAATCAGAACTGCACAGAAAGAAAGCTGCAGAGGGTGGGGATGTTCTATTATGGAAGGTAGGTAGCAATCAGTCATCTGGTTTCACGTGCGAAGAATCTGGCTTATGCTGGAGAATTAGTGTAGGATTTCATTTCTTTTTCTCTTAAGTTAAATTTGACTATGATTGACATACTGTACTTTTTTCAGTCTGTTCCCAGAGAACTTTATCTATCAATTTTCGGTTGCTCACATGTGGAACTGAGGCTTCCTGCTTCTTCTTGTTTCAAACGTTTCTTATGAAAAGAAAATAAATAAATAAAAAGATCTCCTGCATTCCTCCCTATAGCTCAGTCATAGACAACTGATTTCAAAATCTGGTTGCAAGAAGGAGGTGTTCTTGGCTGTTTGGTATTTTTGGAATGGAAAGAAGGTCTTCAGTAGCTTGCTGCAATGCTGTTGTAAATCATATGCTAAAAACACTCCTTACAACTTGCTCTGGTTTCTAATTGATTCAGCCTAAGCTTTTCATTACAAGTAGCACAAACATTTCCGAACAAGTTAATAGTGATATAAGAAAATTAACTACTGTTTTAAATAAATTACTAGAAATAGTAGTAACATTACTATTAATAGATGCTATTGATCTAGTGCCTTGGAGAAGGAAATGGCAACCCACTCCAGTGTTCTTGCCTGGAGAATCCCAGGGATGGGGGAGCCTGGTGGGCTGCCGTCTATGGGGTCGCACAGAGTCGGACACGACTGAAGTGACTTAGCATATTGATCTAGTGCCTACTGTAAGTCAGGCCCCATGCTAAGACCTTTACAAACATTATTCTACTTAATCTTTACCAAGGATTTGTGAGGTAGGTCTTATATATAGACTTTTAGAGAAAAAAATATCACCTACAGTACAGTCTATAGTCTTCGGAATCAGGTAGCCCTGGGTTCAAATCTCAACTCTTTCTAAGTAGCTCTGGGACCTTGTTAAGCTTCAGTTTTCCCATCTGTAAACAGGGACAATAGTGACATATATTTTCACAGGACTTTTGTCAAGAATAAATGAGTTAATTCAATAAAATGCTTTGCTCAGTACTCGACACACAGTAAGCCCTCAATGAATTTACACAAACATATTCTACATGTAATAATTGAATATGTAGCAGTCTAGAAAAGTCCATTGGTACTATCCAGTGGGTTTCGATTGCCAAATAAATCAGGTGGTTCATTCATTTATTCAGTAAATCTCTAGTAAGAACTGACTAGATGCCAGGTCTCAGGAATACAATAGTTAACAAAAAGAGACATCATCCTAGTATCCATTCTTTTGGAGGAGAGAAACCTTAGATAACCACAGAAGAATTTGTAATTGAAAATGGTGATAATGGGTTTTCAGGAAAGGGACCTGGTGTTCTTAAAATAAACAAAAATGCATATGGGGCATTGATCAGTTTAGCCGGGGACAAGAAAAGCTACACAGACTTGGTCGTATCCAGAATTCTTTCAGGTTTGTCCCTTTGGTGGTTCTCAAAGCAGACTCATGTTGAATGATAAACACACTGTGGAATGACTTATCTGGAAGGCCTATGAATTGGCATGCAGAGGAAGCTTTGGGCTTCTCTCTACTACCTGCTTAATCCAGGCCCAAGAAGGATACATGTTGACACTGATCAGGACCAAGAGGGAAGTTGAAGTGTGAGGGGAAGATGCTTGTTTACTGGGGACTCTGGGGGTCCACATGTCTGCTGAGGCTATCAGCTCTCTGCACTTATAACTCTCTCCCTCTAAGAAAGCCAAGCAATAAACAGAGTGAGACCCGGGGTAAAGAGATCTGAGATGGGTCTGTTTATGTATCCAAATGTTGGCAGAAGAGTAGTCCTGCCTTTCTGGACCCTTGCACTCTACAGGGTTATAAGCCTAGGGAAACAACCAGGGCTGTTACTGTTTCTAGGTGAGTTGCTAGCTTATGCAGAAAATGACACTCTTTCCAAATAATTGGATACTGGTTTTGACACATCTACCAATAAGTACAGAACCAAGTAAGATGCCTAAGTCTTAGGCTGCAGATGAGGCAACTGTTGAAATCAATTTATATGTGTCTTAAAAATAATTGGGAAAAATCACATCTGTAGTTAAGGATGAGTCTGGAAATTTGGAAATGATGCTTACTGAGCATCTTGCCAATTTTTTAAAAATAAATTTTTCTGTATTATTTAGCATTTCTAAAATATTTTTTGACCTGCCATTGAACTAGCTAGATGAAATCTGTCTAAGGTTTAGACAATTAACCACCAGCTTTGTTTGCTTGGCAATAAACATTTGGGTACTGTAAACATTTCTGGAAAACAACAGATGTCAGGCAGCACATACATGAAACATCTGGAGGAAACACAGTATTATAGGAGATATGGCGGGATCTAGAAGTCAAGAGCAGCCATATTTGAACTTTACCACTCACGGAACAAAACCACTCCATCACAATTATACATATATATGTATATACATAGATGCTTCCCAGGTGGCACAGTGGTAAAGAATCTGCCTGCCAATGCAGGAGAGGAAAGAGGTGTGGGTTCGATTCCTGGGTTGGGAAGATCCCCTGGATGAAGAAATGGCTACCTACTCAAGTATTCTTGCCTGGAAAATTCTATGGACAGAGAAGCCTGATGGGCTATAGCCCATGTGGTTGCAAAGAGTTGGGCAAGACTGAATGACTGAGCATGCACGCACATAGATCAGTAGATCTCTCTTTCTACGTGTATGCATACACATACACCCCACACACTTTAAAAACAGATAACACACAACTACATTTTTTCCTCCATACAATGACAAATAGTAGAGACATGAATATTTAAAATACCAGGCAATTCAAGGAAATTTCCTAATTGGTCTAAGTAAATTTAAGTTGCCCCCTCACCACCCTATATTTAAAAATGGATGCGTTTTATACAAAATCATTTCAAGTAAGCCACACTGAGAAACTGTGATTCTGAAAATAACAGCAGACCTTTTAGGGGCCACCTTTGGAACCCTTCGGGTTCCTCTTTGAACTCTGCTCTGTGTTCTCTTGCTATCACTTTTCTCGAAGCTGGAAAGATGTACATACCTTCCTTCTCCAGAATTATGTAAGTTAGAGTGGGAAGGAGCTGCCGATGAGATAAATCCAGGCTGTCAAATACTCCTTTGAAAACATAATCCTATTATTAACTTACTATTCTACACTACTGAAATCTCCAGATAGGACATGATATGCATGGCTGGAAATAATAACAGTGAAGAAAACCTAATCACAGATTTAAAAATTCTCTGGGCTTCAGTGTTTACATCTGTAACATGGAAGAGGAGTGCCTGCCTTACACAATTGGTGCGAGGATTATAAATACAATTGTTAGTCATGGGGACTGCAGTATTTTCACTGATGCATTAACAGTTGAGATAGTGACCCTGGATAAAAGGATGTAACCTTCAAGAGATATGGCCTGATTTCGTCATGGTCAATGACAGCTGACAATGAGTTCAGCAATAAGATTTGTTTTTTTTTTTTTTTTTTTTTTTACTCTATATCCTGGTGTTCTTTTAAAAACAGATTCATCCTGCTGAGGTTAAATTCATATAGCCGAATTTGTTTTTAATACAGTCTAAACTTTGGGCCAGTGGTTCTTTGTGGGGAGAGCATCAAACCTATTTGTAACATCCAGGAATATGTGTGTGTGTGTGTGGGGGGGGGGTGGGTACATTTCATCTGGTGACAATGCATGACTGAAAAGAACTGGGATAATTGTGTTAAGACACGTAAAGCCATCTAAAGAAGTTCTGCCTGGAGAGTGAGCCACTGCTGTGATTGATGGACATGTTGGTCTTTGCTACAGTCTCAGAAGGCACATAATACGAGCTATTTAAATTCTGTTCATATGTTGACCTCATTCACTGGAATGTAAGTTCCTCGGGGACGGAGCAATCTTAACCACCTGTGTCCCAGTGCCTAGCCAAACGTCTGGCATGGTTTCTCTTCTATATCCACTGAAGACAAGAAGAAAGGGGCTTCACATTTGGCAGCATGGAAATCATTTGGGTTTCAAAAATCTTACAGTTCATAAATTATTTCAAAGGTATAAGAAACTCAAAACACTGGCTGCCTATAAAAAATTAAATGACTGGAAGAAAGGTTTGGGGGTTTGTTTTTTCACGATTTTTCTTTATATCTATCCTCCCGTATACCCTTTTAAATAACTGAATTTGAAAACTTTAGCATCATTTTAGAATAGGCATATTTTATTGGATTTGACCTTCGGCAACTGTGAGAAACTTTCTGTTTAGGGGAACGATTATGATTATATTTCACACTTCCCTCCCACCGACATTTTTCTTTTTTTTTTTGCAAGTGAGCAAGCGGTGTTAGCACAGTTAGGTTCATGAAAAGAGCTGCTATTTTTCAAGCATTCCTCCTGCCTTCCTAGAATTGAAGACCTATTATTCTGTCACATATCAACCCATCTGTCAGCCTGCAACAGATGGTTAAAACGAAGAACTTCTAAAATACCAGCGAGGAAATTATCCTGCACTTCACCATCCACAGCTTAAATTCAGCCTGACTTTAGAAAATTTCTTTGCCACTTGCCTGCTCATCATACAAAATGGAAGTGAAGGAAAATATTACATTTGCATTACAAATTAGAAGCCATTTCTTCAAAAGATGGTTATTGAATTCAT
Organism: Ovis aries; assembly: GCF_016772045.2. Taxonomy (NCBI): domain Eukaryota; kingdom Metazoa; phylum Chordata; class Mammalia; order Artiodactyla; family Bovidae; genus Ovis; species Ovis aries. Next base: position 37,936,246 of record NC_056072.1, read on the forward strand.
CGATGTTGGCTTCACTGTGTCAGTTGGAAAGAAGACAGACCTGCATTTGAGTCTTGGTCATGCTAGTTCTCGGTTGCATAGCCTTTGGCTGATTATTTGCCCTTGTGGGTCTTTATTTCCTCAGCTGAAAGAGTAGACAGTTAATAGCCTGTCTTAGAGAATTATTGTAAGAACTGCAAAAAGAAGGGCTAATTGGTGAGACAATATCATGCACAACTAGGTACCCAATAAATCGCAGGTAGTATTTTTACCATCGGTTCTTCCTTCTGCTCTTCTCCTGTTTCCCATAAGTTTATTCCAGATTGAAGAGTCTGTGTCTCTGGCAAGCAAGATTTGAGCAGGTGCCTCAGGACAGAAGGAAGGCAAACACGAAAAAGTGGCAAGGCGTAGATATGTCTGTGTGTCTGTCTGCAGCGTGTTCTATGTGCCTAGTGTAACTTGTGGAAACACAGTGTTGTTTAGGGTGTATGTGAGGAGAATGAAGACAGAGATGCATGGAACTGAAATGTCCTTGCCTTCTGCAGGAATCCCCGTTCTTTCTGCAAACCTGAGGGGACCAGGAACTTCTGCCCAAACCCTCCCCCAAAGAGTCATCATATATTTTCTTGGTTTTCATTTCCAGTCTGGAGGAAATAAATGTTTGTGATTTGTACCCTGTTGCAGCATAAATATTAATGGATCATAACTTATGTTTCTTGCTTTATTTAGTTGATTCTACTTATTTTTGTCAGTTCTATCATATTCCCAACATGGAATTGTTAAAATGTAACACTCAAAGATTTTAGCAGTGGGGGTTTTGGAGAGGAGAGCTTCCCTTTCCCCTGGTGCTATTCCGTTCTAAGTGCCGATGTGTATGAGAAAAGAGCACACAAGAGTGAGCGCTCTGAGGAGCAACGTGTGTCTGGGAGCAGGGCTTCTGCGCCTGAGGTGCTGTGTGTCACTTGGGCATCTAGCTGAACTGCAGATTCTGGTTCAGACGGTCTGGAGTAGGTCTGAGGGTCTGTTCTTGTAACAAGCGTTCATGTGGCACCAGGGCTGCTGGTCCAGGGACAAACTTTGAGAAGGAAGACCCTAGCCTATGTGGAAATTGCCCCATAAAAGCTTCCCAGTCCACTGCAGCATCCACTGCTCTCCACTCCTGCTCTCAAGGGTTTTCCCACACTATTTTGCACACATTGCCATCCTGTCACATTTTCATAGGCAGGTCTCATTTTCCCAGTTCGATTTTAAGATAACTTTCTTATTTTCTCTCTTCTAGCATTTATTAATTTCTATCTGGTAGGCACTGTGGTGAGTGTTAACCTCATTCAGTTATCACTGATAAGTGAGTGAGTGAGTGAAGTCGCTCAGTCGTGTCTGACTCTTTGTGACCCCGTGGACTGTAGCCTACCAGGCTCCTCCGTCCATGGGATTCTCCAGGCAAGAATAGCGAAGTGGGTTGCCATTTCCTTCTCCAGTGATAAGGTAGGTACTATTATTCCCATTGGGCTTCCCAGGTGGCAAGAGTGGTAAAGAACTCACTTGCCAATGCAGGAGACATAAGAGAGACGTGGGTTCAACTTGGGTTGAAGAAGATCCCCCGGAGGAGGGCATGGCAACCCCCTCCATTATTCTTGTCTGGAGAATCCCAAGGACAGAGAAGCCTGGCGGGCTACAGTCCATATGGTTGCAAAGAGTCAGAGATGACTGAAGTGACTGAGCACAGCACACATTATTCCTATCAATTAGTAAGTGAGGCTACAGAGGCACAGTGAGATGAATAAATCCCCCAATGTCACCCAGCAACCTTGACTCCAGAGCCTGGACCCTCAAATCATTAGAGCTCTGCTTAGATTATGTCTTACTGAAACCACTGAATATATTTTTATAACTACTGCCTCACCGAGTCCAGTGTTCTTTTTAATAGATGCAAGCAAAGACAGCAAAATCTATTATACAAATAAAGAAGAAACACATATGCTTTTTTTCCCTTTTTTTCCTCCCCAAACTGATTGCTTAATGAAACCTGTGGAGCTGAGCATCAGGGGATTAGGACTAACATTATCAGACAAAGTCCAATAATAGGCATTTAGGTAAAACTGCATATTATTAGAATCTGGTCTTGAGTAGTTAGCTATGTGGGCACCATTTGACCTATGGTATATTAAAATCTGTTATAATGAGATCTCATTATATGCCATATTGTATCCTGTTGATGAGAGGAAGAAATGAACTATTAAAAAAGTAAAGGTTCTACATAAGATATTCTTAGTCACAAAGAGGACCCTTTGCAGACAACTATGCAGAAATTAGCTGAAGATATAATAATCTCATATCAGTTTGCAGAGCGGTCCCAAGTGCCACTCATAATATCATTTCTTTTTTAAAAGGAAAACCTCATCTTCACTATTAAAAAAATGAAACCAAACACAGCCCTTTTTTTGAGCACAAAGAAAGCTACCCCCTGATTTGGAGGTAAGTATATGATGGCCTGGTTCCAGATTTCAGGAACCACCCTCATTCCATTTATACACCATGGCAAACAGTATTGAACCTAGTGGAAAACTCTTGGTAAACAAACATTTTGCAAGTACTTGACTGATGATTTGGAGAGTCTGAAAGGAAAATTACAGTACCTGTAAAAGTAACTATGTGCAGCTGAAGGTAAAGAGAAATCCATAGAGGCAATACTAACTTTTAAAGATGTGGTGGAAATATGATTGTTGAGTCATGCATAATTGGAGATGGGGTCTAAGATTTTTTTCTGTAAAAAGAAAATCACCGAGAGTAGAAATAACCTTTGATAAACCTTTCAAGTCTCCCACATCAAGCAGTGTCCTTGCTGCTGTGTATGCATAAGATTGTGGGCTTGTGTTTGGCAGGCATGTATGAAACATGCGAGCCCTAGAACTGCTTCAGTTCAGGGAGAAACTCTCACTGAGGACCAGGAGGGAGTGAGGTGCAGTATATTGCTGTGTTGATGTTTTCTGGTTGAATGGCAGACGAAGTGTCTACAGGTTGGACATGTTCTATGTTTTTACATATCTTTCTTATATATGGGTACATATTTTGTTAGTTTCTGCCTTTTTGAAAAGTTGATCCTGGAATGATCATATGTCAAGTGAACAAACAGTGCTCTCCACTATGTTATGGGCTTGGAATGGGCATCAGGTCTTTTTTGTTATAGTGACAATCCACTACCCCTACCTTACGCAAAGGTTTCAAAATCTCAACTTAGTGCTCCCTTGAAACAGTTTGTGAAGGGACGAACTTCTCAGCTTGGAGCCAAGTGACCTTAGAGGTCATTTGTTACCATTTCCCCATCTCCTTAGCTTTCATTCTTTAAAAGGGCAGGGGAGAGTAGGGGTTAATTGCCATAGTTCTGAAGCCAGTTCTGGATTCTTCATGGCTGATTCACTGTGTGACTTTAGTCAAGATCCCTGAACCTTCTCAACCTCAGTTTTCCCATCTGTAAAATGGGACAATACCTATCTAGCAAAACTTTAGTGACGATTAAAAGAGATGTCACACATGAAACACTCATCACAGGATGCCTGACTTTCTGTAGCTACTGAATAAAGATTAACTGTTAGAATTATCCCTTCCAGGTAAGCTAGACACAGGCTAGAATTGCTTGACAAGCAGCCCCACTTGTCAAGAATGGATTTCGAAAGTGAGATTGTGGATGCTGGATGCCAACCCACTTAACCAGAATTAGAGCCACCCTTTGGCTTTCAAGACTAGAGACTGATTAAGTGTTAACTAAATCTAATTAGTTTTGATACCATTTTATTTTTATTTTTAGCCTGTACCTTAGCATATGGGATCTTAGTTGCCCAACCAGGGATGGAATCCGTGGCCCCTGCAGTAGAAGCACAGAGTCTTAACCACTAGACTGCCAGGGAAGTCCGTGACACCATCTGAATGAAAAGGCTGACACTGACTTCGGTTTCTTGGACGATCAGCAGCATATGCCCAGCTGAATTCCTCCCTCAGAGACGCCTGTACTACACCATGTGCCTGGCTTTTGTGGGTATTTCTTTTCACCTTATACTGAGAACAACCCTGCCTTTTAATTCCCCACAGGCCATGCCTGAATTAGGATTTGTAATGCTACGGGCAAAGAATAGTTATTATTTTTCTGAGTCACATTATCAGTTGCCCCAGGGCACTTAATTCCATGAATCTGGGAAGAAATGCAATCTTTCTTACAGATACTGTTGTGTTTGCTAAACTACCTGCATTTTCTCAATACACATACTTTCCATGAGGGGAATATTCTCACAACTGTGAGTTCTGTCCTAAAGAGGATTTGATGAACTCATAAAAAAGTAATGAGATAGATTTCTTTTTCTAATATTTACCACTTTCTTCATTTCTAAATACAAAATGGATGTGAGGACTAATTTCACCTGTTATTCAAGATCACCTACCTCCATTGGGGCATATAATAGTTACTTATGAATTTAATGAATGGGAAGACCTTGCAAATGAAAGTTTCTAATTCATTTTCCATAATTTTAAATGCAACAGTCCTCAGAGACCCCACCCCATGCCAGCCAGGTTTGGCATTCAAAACTAAAGAGAAATAGCAGAATGTTCTTCCTTACAACAACAGATAAATGCTCCGTTTGTTTTTGTAGCTAGATATGAGAAAACAACCGCAAAAATAATTTTAATAAAAATGAAATTACTTATTCATTTCAAATGAGAACTAGGAAAATTAACTAAAGCTAAATAATCCAGGACAATAGAAGAACCAAAAAAATAAAACACAAAACCTCAGTAAACATCATTGATTATTCATTTACTTGTCACTATGTGTAAAGTGGGCTTCTAGATCTTGGAAATACAGGAGTGGACAAAAGCAGACAAAAATACCTATCTTTGTAGAGTGTGCTTTCTTATGGAGCAGACGATGAACAAGGTAAGTGAAGTTATGTAGTAATTTGGATAATGGTGTTATTGGAGAAGAAATAATGCAGGGAAGAAGGGAATAAAAGGATGCGATGGGAAAGTAGATGCTGAAATTCTAGCAGGGATGGCCAGGAAAGTCTTATTAAGAAAGGAAGCTACAAGTAAAAGCCTGAAGGGAATAAGGGAACCAGGCACGTGGACATCTAGATAGAATCTTCTAGGCAAAGAGACGAGCAGGCACAAGGGCTCAAAGAGGGGAGAGAGCTTGGTGGGTTAATCTAGATAAATGAAAGCTCGTACTCATGAAATGACTTGAACATGGTTTCTTTACCTTTTCAGGGTCAGAGACCTTTTATAAGGATGTGGTAACAAATGTACATATATGGTTCCAGGGAAACTGGATCTGGAGGAAGGATGAGGAAGAGGAGTAGGAGATTGTGGCCACAATTTCAAAAACCGTGACAATGGTCTCTGATGGCTCAGTGGGTAAAGAATCCACTTATGATGCAGGAGATGTGGGTTCAGTCCCTGAGTTGGGAAGATCCCCTGGAGAAGGAAATGACAAACCACTCTAGTATTCTTGCCTGAAAAATCCTATGGACACAGGAGCCTGGCCAGCTAAAGCCCAAAGGACGCAAAAGAGCCGGACGTGACTGAGAGACTAACCTAAGTCTGGACAGTGGCATTCTAAGAGTGGCAGTCGGAGTCAAGCAAGATATAATCAGGAGATAGATTTAATGGAGATGGATTTAATGGGGTTTGATTTGGAGGTAGAGAGAAAGTGTCATAGAAGACAGCCAGGTTTCAGGCTGGAAAGGTGAGAAGTCCATTTATTGGAGATTCAACCCTGAGAATCTCTGATTCCAGGCTATTTCACAAATTCTACCAGCTCAGTACATTGGCTTGGTGGACCTACCCTGCTGGACTCAGTAAGTTCAGGGGTGTAAGCAAGTCAGGCTCTTGGATGGTCATTTAATCAAGACACAGGTTTGGGCTTGGTCTACCCCATAAAAAGTACATGAAAAAGTATCACTGTGTCTTGGAAATATTCTCTTTGAATAGGGATGGTTCAGAAAAACCTCTTATTTATTCATTTCAAAATCTTTCAAATGGGAGATCTTTGGATGGTCAGTTCTGTTACCTTAAGTTCTTAAGAATTCTCTTTGAGAACCCTTTTCTTGTTTATCCCTAAAATAAGGGAGTTTGTAAGGGCATACCGTCTCTTCTCACTCTCCTCATTCTTAGCCACTGTCATGACCTTCTCTGAATTTTGGATCCATATCCCATTTCTTTGCTACTCTCCACAGATGGATGGATGTCTTACACTCCTCCAATTTAATTGGCTGAAAGATGAATTTCAAGTCTCTTTCCCTAAACCTATTTCTCCATCTGCAGGTATCAGCTTGGCTGAAGATAGAATCTCCTGTTACATGGGGAAGCCTTCTTAAGCTCCTCCTCCCTAACCAACCCTCCTGGCTCCCTTAGATGGTGTGGGGTTGGGGACTGCCAGCCCAGGCCCTGGATCAAACATACCTGGTTTCACTCCTGGCTCAGCCACTCACCTGCCACGTTACTACCCTTGGGTCTCTCTCGACATGGGAGTAAAAACACTTAGCTCAGGATTTCTGTGAGCTTTAAATGAGTCATGCATGTGAAGCCCTTGATTTTAGGTCTGGTACTCAAGAAAAGTTGCTCAGGAAAGAGTGGATGTTATGTTTAGACTCTTATTGCTATTCAACTGTTAACATAAACGTTTTTTTCCTTTACAAGTTTTAAACTTTTATTTATTTATTTATTTTTGGCCTTCCTGCATGGCGTGTGGGATATTAGTTCCCTGAACAGGGACTGAACCTGGGAACTTGCCATTGAAAGCATGGAGTCCCAACCATTGGACCACCAGGAAATTCCCTACATAAACTTTTTAAAACACAGGTTTGCTAAGCCTTTTCTCCAGCTGGAAACTTTCAATTGCATAGATAAGTGTATGAGAATTCATTCTACCTCTGGGGGAGTTAGGGAGGGGGGAGTTCTTTTATAGACTGTAAATCTAGGCTCCACAATTAGGCTCGTCCCACTTCTGATAACCTCATTTCCTACTAACCCACACTTTTAAATATACTCACCCTCACACATACACACTCCTGGCTGCTCTTTTCTGTGTCTGCTCCCTCACTCCACTTGTCTCCTCTCGAAAGAAGCTTCCCATTGTATTCACTCATGGAAGCCAACCTTTGTTCCCTGCTTTGACCCACTTCTCAAAGACAACTTTCCAAGTTTGCCTGGTTGAAGTCAATCGCTTGTTCGTTCGTTCTTCTCCATTGCTTTTCCCTCATTTACTTTGTCCTTATCAGAGCCCTTGGCAGAGTGAACCAAAGGGCCTTAAAGCCAGGGTTCTCTATACTTTCACTTTCTCAGAACCTAGCACAACGTTTTGCACATAACGATTTCCCAATAACTGTTTGTTGAATTCAATTAGGAAGATTTCAGCTTCTAAGAGCTAAATGTAAACATCCAGACAGCATTTAAGCACTGCTGTTTCCCCAGCCACCTGCTGCTCCCCAGTTCACAGTTTACCTTACAACGGAGTGTGAGAATCCTATCTGCATAGCCATCTGTCTTACATGTTGCCAGCAGGCCCGGATTCACCCAGCCTTTGTACCACTACACCTTACATGTAGTTCCCCACCAGTGAGCCTGTCTGGTGATATTTGCCACCTGACACTTTGGACTAGAGATTAAAAACGGGCTCATCCAGTTTGACTCTCTAAAAGAAGGGTATTGGTTAGGGACAGAGGGAATGTGCAAACCGGTCACAGGTTTCTGAAGCGCACCACTGTCTTGGTCAATATGTTTATTAATGACTGGGAAGCAAATTTACATACCATGTTTTCTATGCATGGAATACTACGATCTGGCCTGACATACTGTTGGGCATAATGATAGCACAGTTTTAAGAAAATCAGACAGCTGCTTTTTGAAACTTGGAAAGTCATTTCAACTGAGAATTCCCTTCCTAATTTTGGGTGAGAGAAATGGCCAAGAACTTTCTAAAATTAGCACCAATTCCCTTATCTTTATACAAATTACCAGTTGGTGTTTGTTTCATGTACTCAGGAAAGCCAACTGGAATAGAGGATATCAACTGCCAGTAACATTTTATTCTGAAAGGTCCACCTGATACAAAGTTGTGAAATCTCTAAATCTGTACAAGGATGATGGCTATTGTTGATTTTGTGTCAAGGAGAATCTTTTTAATCTAAGGTAGGAATAGGCAGTGCATTACAGTCTCAGGTAGGGATTTCTCTACCACAGTGGTATATCAGATGGACTACAGAATAAAGGAAGTGATTTCATCTAAAGTTAAAGATAGTAACTTTTTCTTTAAGATTTTTTTTTGTTTTTTGGATGTGGACCATTTTTAAAGTTTTTTTTTTTTAATTGAATTTGTTATAACATTGTTTCTGTTTTACGCTTTGATTTTTGGCTGTGAGGCATGTGGGATCTTAGTTCTCCAACCAAGGGTCAAACATGCACGCCTTGCATTGGAAGGTAAAGTCTCAGCCACTTGACTGCCAGGGATGTCCCAAAGATAGTAACTTTATTGTCTGTAATATTTGCTCTGATATTTATTATGACACTTTGGATCATAATAAAGTACGTGTCCACTTTCATAATTACTGCACCCAAAATTATAAACAATTGGTTTTTATTGAACCAGAGTTTAGTATAAAACCAAAGTAAAAATTTAATGGGAAGCCTCAGCGTCTTTCTTTCAAAGCTTAAGCTTTGAGAAATCACAAACTAAACTCATTACATACTTGACTCTTTAGCAAGTTTCTATGTAAGATCTTCCTGATCTCTCAACAAAGAATGCTTACGGCTCAAAATAACTCTACTCACCCAGAAAGCAGGAGGCCCAGATCTTTTGTCATGCTTCCATGGGTTGGTCTGATGATTAAATTTTCTTTGAATAAACTGACAACACAGTCTGTTTGAACATTATTGTTGTTGTTTAGCCGCTAAGTCATGTCCCACTCTTTTGTGAACCCATGGACTGTAGCCTGCCAGGCTCCTCTGTCCATGGGATTTCCCAGGTAAGAATAGTGGGTTTCCATTTCCTACTCCAGAGGGTCTTTTGAACTCTGTATCTTCTCTAAAGCTCCCTCCCCCGACCAGCTCAATCCTAGCTAGTGTTAACCTTGCCCTTCTGTCCATAACCACAGTATGGCAGAAACCCCAACTGTATCTTGGAGCCATGAGAACCACATCTTATCTGGGAAAGGTTGCTTTAAAAAAAAATTCATTTTATATTATAGTTGATTAACAACGCTGTGTTTGTTTTGGGTGTTCAGCCACTTGATTCAGCTATACATAAACATATACCTACTCTTTTCAGATTCTTTCCCCATATAGGCTGCGTGTATGTGTGTATTAGTTGCTCAGTCATGTCCAACTCTTTGTGACCCCATGGACTGTAGCCTACCAGGCTCCTCTGTACATGGAGTTCTCCAGGCAAGAATACTGGAGTGGGTTGCCATTCCCTTCTCCACGGGATCTTCCTTACCTAGGGATCAAAGCCATGTCTCCTGCATTGTAGGCAGATTCTTTACCACCTGAGCCACAATGGAAGCCCTCCATATAAGCTATTTCAGAGTACTGAGCAGAGTTCCCTATGCTATACAGTAGGTCCTTGTTGATTATGACCAACCTAGATAGCATGTTGAAAAGCAGAGACATTACTTTGCCAACAAAGGTCCGTCTAGTCAAGGCTATGGTTTTTCCTGTGGTCATGTATGGATGTGAGAGTTGGACTGTGAAGAAAGCTGAGTGCCGGAGAATTGATGCTTTTGAGCTGTGGTGTTGGAGAAGACTCTTGAGAATCCCTTGGCCTGCAAGGAGATCCAACCAGTCCATTCTGAAGGAGATCAGCCCTGGGATTTCTTTGGAGGGAATGATGCTAAAGCTGAAGCTCCTGTACTTTGGCCACCTCATGCGAAGAGTTGACTCATTGGAAAAGACTCTGATGCTGGGAGGGATTGGGGACAGGAGGAGAAGGGGACGACACAGGATGAGATGGCTGGATGGCATCACGGACTTGATGGACGTGAGTCTGAGTGAACTCTGGGAGTTGGTGATGGACAGGGAGGCCTGGCGTGCTGTGATTCATGGGGTCACAGAGTTGGACACGACTGAGCAACTGAACTGAACTGAACTGAATTGTGTGTATGTTAATCCCAACCTCCTAATTTCTCTCCCCACTTCCACAGTATGAAAGGTTACTTTTATTTATGATCTCCAATGGGTTCCTGTGCAGAGAGGACCCCTTGGTGACTGAGCAAGGCTAATGGGTGTGCAGATGCAAGCTGAGAGACAGCTACATGTTTGTGATAAAAAGGGGACCAGAAGGATCATGGAAGGCTGGGGTGGCTGGTAGGGGAGGTTTAAGAAATGTAGGAGACAGGTGCTGGACTCAGAGCATCCGGCGGAGGGTGGGCAAGAAATGCGCGCCTGGAATGAAGATCGAGCCTCTGATAAAGGTTTTATTTATTTATTTGTATTAACTTTTTCTTGTGTGGCATGCAATGTAAACCTCTCCAGCAACTCACAACATCTTCCATAGGCTGCTTCCCTCGCTCAGGTGTGTGGTTGCAGATTCTGTGAAGCATCAGTACCTGCTTCCTGGTGGGTTCTCAGTACACGTGGGCTGCAGCTAGTGTTTCCCGTGAAGGTGCCAGATGTTGTAGGGTAGGCCTGATGAAGAGTTTCACCTGTCACCCTGCCTCAAATATTTGAAAGTGTTCCCTTCCATTCTCAAAAGTGTACCTGCTTGGAGGATAACTTGTAAGGTCACACCAAATAGCTCTCTTATCTGACTACTTTGAAGATCAGACACATTATATCCCTGAATTGTCTGTCTATTGATCTCCACTCCTGAGATCATAAACTCTTTTTAGGAATAGGATACTGTTTCTATTAACTCACTCAACACTACATACAGAGTTCTGGTTTACATGTGTCAGGTGCTGGGATACAGTGAAAAATAAGAAGTGGTTACTGCTCTCAGAGTTCCTACAATATGATGAAGGAGACTGATATATTTGATATGTAACTGAACTATTACAAACCAGAGATAGGAGGCTCACCACAGGGTTCCTCTACCTTGGCACTATTGACATTTTGGAGCAGATAATTCTCAGCTGTGTTACAGTGTCTCGTGCATTCTAGGATGTTCTCCTGGGCCCTCGACTGCTAGACGCTGGTAGCACCCCTTCCAATAGTGACAACCAGAAATATCATCAGACATTGCCAGATTTCATACCCCCTCCAGCCTCCTTGACCGCTCCCACCCCAGCCCCTACCTTTGAGAATCACTCATTCCATTAAACCTAGTCCTAAATGGCAGGGTACCTAACTCAGTCTTGGGCAGAGTCTTAATAATTTTTCATCCTCAACACCTCTTCAATCCATAATAAGGGCTTGATGAGTGAGCAGAATGCATAACACCACACTACCCTTTAGGATTCTTGGAATGAAGTCTAGTAAGCTAGACAGTGTTTAGGTACAAGACCTTGGGCAGAATTTGACCGATGAATTTGACTCAATCATCAGCACCAACACTATCCCCAGAAGCACCTTATGTAGCCCCAAAAGGACTGGCTCCCTAAATGTCACAGGGCAGATCTTCAAGCAGTTATTTTCCTGTTAGTAAATGTTGATTGTCAAGCACTTGAGCAAATATCAGGTGCATTAAATGCTAAATAGTCATTACAAAGCCATATAAATATTTTAGATTTCATCAGCCACAGCAGGGAAAGAAAAGAACCCAGATTCCAAGAAGGGGAAAAAAAGCCCTGACATTCAACTAATGACTTTATTAACTGATGCACCCACCTGGCAGCTTGAAACCAAGTGCATCTTGGAAGTAAATGTTCTTTGCAAAATACAGTTAAATCTGTCCCAACTTTGGTTGAGGCATTTGTCCCCTAGTTGGCTATTGTTTTGATGTAAATGAGAACAAAAAGAAATCACAATATAACCCACATATTCCTTTCACATAGCCTCTGCCCTCACCCAGACTGACATGCAATAATGGGACAGCACAGCTGACCTGCAAGACAAGCTTGATCCATGTGTTGACCTGTTTTCATGGACTTGGACATACTGAACAACAATGGAACTTTCCAGAACAAGCTATGTGACTCCAGGCAAGTGACAACGTCCCTGAGCCTCTATTGTTAAGACAGAGGGCACAGAACTCAGTGATTTCAAAGCTGCTCACAGCACTCATTAAGACAATATTTATACTTTTACATCCTTAAAGATTAATGGAATTGAGAGGTTCACAGCATTAATTTTGATTTTTGGGGTGGGGAAGAAATGTCAAAAAGTCAGCCTATCAACTGTCCTAATACCCTTATGAACAGTTTTGTGATGTCAAAACTGCAGTGAGATATCATCTCACACTGGTCAGAATGGCCATCATCAAAAAATCTACAATGCTGGAGAGGGTGTCGGGAAAACAGAACCCTCCTACACTGTTGGTGGGAATGTAAATTGGTGCAGCCACTATGGAGAGCAGTAGGGAGATTTCTTAAAATTTAAAAATAGAGCTACCATATGAATCAGCAATCCCACTCTTTGGCATACCTCTGGAGAAAACCATACTTTGAAAAGACACATGCACCTCAGTGTTCACTGCAGTACTGTTTACAACAGACAAAACATTAAAGCAATCTAAATATCCATCATCACATGGATGGATAAAGAAGGTGTGGTATATATATACAATGGAATACTGCATTTGTGCTAAGTTGCTTCAGTAGTGTCTGACTCTTTCAGACCCTATGGACTGGGGCCCACCAGGCTCTTCTGTCCAGGGGATTCTCCAGGCAAGAATACTGGAGTGGGTTGCCACTTCCTTCTCCTTCCTTCCTTCCTTTTCCAACAATGGAATATTACTCAGCATAAAAAGAATGAAATAATGCCATTTGCAGCAACTTGATGGACCTAGGGATTACCATACATGATTTGGAGAAAGACAAATATCATATGATATCACTTATATGTGAAATAAAAAAAATGATATGACAATGAATTTATTTACAAAACAGAAACAGTCTCACAGACTTCAAAAACAAACTTACAGTTGCCAAAAGGAAAAAGGTGATAGGGAGGGAAAACTAGGAATTTGGGATTAAAATATACATAGTACTATACATTAAACAATAAACAAGTTCCTATTGTATAGCACAGGGAACTCTACTCAACTTTCTATAATAACCTGTATGGAAAAAGGATCTGGAAAAGATTGGATATATGTATATGTTTGACTGAATCACTTTGCTATTCAGCTGAAACTAACACAATATTGTAAATCACTATAATTGAATATTACATTAAAAATTTAAAAATTAAAAAACAGTGATGTGACATCTGATGAAACCTAGGGAACAGAGTTCTGAAGATGGCAGCCACAGAGAATAAATGGGCATTAGGACCTGGTCAGTGAGAGCAAACTCCTAGCTCTCTCCTAGTTGGTTTTGAGTTAACCATTATGGTGCCCACGGACCAGAACAGGATCCAGCTGGTAGCCATGGACTTTTGGCTAACAAACCTCTAGGAATTTTCTGAAACCTCTTCCTTCTCCCAATGTAAATATTCCCAGTAACTACAAGGAGACCCACTGATGCTATTTAGAAACTGCAGTTAATAATATTCTACTCCCCCACCCAGAGGAATTGGTTGTCCACCTAATGGGCAAACCATCAGTTCTTTGCTGACTCCCCAAAGGGTCATTTTATTCATAGCATTCTTAAAGCCTATACAAAACCCAGCAGAAGAGCTGCTGTTTTTTGTTTTAATGTTGCTGCTAAGCTTTAAAAAAACCCTCCTCCCTCCTTTAATTCCTTCAGGAAATGCCTCATCCTCAATATTTATTAAAAATGGGGAAGCAGTCCTTGGAGGTTTCTGGAGGTCTAAGTTCATAAACTGAATATGCATAAAGGCAGCAGAATATCAAATTTTTATAATTACACCTTTTCATGCATACAGTTCCTGGAGTCAAATCGGCTTTGGTTTAGGCTGATTTAATATAGTCTTTCTAATTTAAATCTATCCCTTCACTTCTACTTAGCTGTTGTTCATTTTTAGAAGGAAAAATGTGTTCTTATTTTCCAGTGTCACAAACCAATAGGATTCTGTGAGTCTAAACAAGAGTGATGAGGTAGCATTTAATTTCTGACCTCTTTCCCTAATTCGAGAGCTTTAGGGAAGGAAAGTATTTCTGTTTTGGAGAGATAAACTATTAACTGAGAGGCCAAAGGAGAATGGAGAGACATAGGCTTAGGTGATGGTGCTAGCACAGTGCTTTACAGTCAGCAGGCACTGATCTTTGCTGCAAGAACAATGTGCAAGACAGGAGAGAAGGCTGACTAATCTCAGAGCGATGAGGCAGTTAAGAGCACATACAAAGAAAGCATGGTTAGAAAAGGAATTCTGATGAAAGCGAAGGCCTGTTGGAGTGATTTGGTTCAGTAAGTAGAAAAAACACCAACTGGAAAGACTTAAAGACTTGAATTACGATATAAAGAGTCATTTGTTCTGCTAACCCAGGACCTATAGTAACACAGAGAACTTTCAGATAGATGTATGGTTGCCTTTAAGTGACCCACAAGTGGATATGGGGATTGGCATCCTAGTTAAAGGACCATGAAAACACACATCAGAGCCTGGAGTTCATTCCTTTAATAAGCATTTACTAAATTCCTGCTCTGTCCCAGTTAATGCTGGTTCTTCAGTGATAACAAACTCAGTCTTACCTTCAAGAAGCATAGGAAACTTACACAGAAGCATACAATTGAAAATGTGGCATTGTCCTGGGATCAGAGATGTGGACAGGGTCTCCCTATCCAGCCAGGGAAAAGTTCTCTTCCAGGGAATTTCATTTGTTTCAGAGAAATAAATTGACTTCACTTCCACTGACCCCAGTAATCCTTTCATATATATTCTATCACCAAATTACTTTATATCAGCAAGATTATAAAGTCTTGGTGAATTAGCTTTATTTTGTTAGGCATAACAGACAAGATGCTTCTTTTATTTTATAAGCATTTGGAAACAATTTGAATTCTGAAGATAGACTATCACCAGTTCTCTACTTCTTGTGGAGAAACTTTATATCTGACTCTTTAAGAGTATCGCTATTATTCAAGAGCAATTCTTTAGTGTTCTGATTACACATTTCCCAAATAATCCCCCACAAGCACAAAGCAGATAGGCACTGGTAACCAGTGGCAGAAAGGATGCTTCAAACGTTGATAAATTTGAATTTGCCTTGATGAAGCACAATGATTAATACTGCTTTTAAATGAATGGTATGAATTAAGGCTAAATCTAACATTTTCAGAAAGGAACACGATGATAGAGATGCTAGTATACGATATTTTGATTCCATTACAAAATGCCTAATCAGAGGAAAATAAACGGCAGAGATACCTAAGGTCCTTTGGTTGGGCAGACTTCCTATACATTGTAGTATGCATGTTGTAGGTAGAATCTGAGACGAGCTAGGGTCCAATATTTTGAAACAGCTAGCTCAGTTTCTTCTGAGCTGAGGAGCTGTCTTAATAACAATGACAATGATTTCTGAAATTCTGTTGAAATGTAAAACAGTCCCAATGGATACCTCCAATATCCAGAGACCCAGATCTTAACAGTGCTTATTCTATATTTCCGGCAGTTCTTCCTGCGTTTCTCTTGAAAGACATATTTTCTGTGTGCAACCACTACTAGCTACAATTCCTGGCACACAGTAGGGATTCTCAACGAATACGTGTTGAAGTAATGCACACAATAGATTCTATTATTGAGGACCAACTTGCAAGATCATTAATCTCACTTTCATACCAACTTCAGAGAACTGCAGCTATGTTAGAAATAGCCCATGCCCTTCAGATATTTGATGTTTAGTTGTGGAATTTGACAAAACAACATCTAATTCAAATACGAAGCAGTAATGCTTTCCATACAGAGAAAGATTTCACATAAAAGTATGGAGGTGTGAGGAAGGAGAACTCAGATACCTGCTGGAGGAAGGATGAGAACGATGAAGAAATGCTGCAGGGAACAGAGTGCGTTGGAGCCAGATCTTTGAGGATGAGTCAGATTTTGATACACTGAGATGGAAGAGGAGAGGAGAACCTTCAAGGTGGCAAGTTTTCACTAACTGTTCAAAAACAGGCCTGTAAACAGCTTGTTTAGGAAATGGTGAGTCATCCAGTTTGGCAAAATCATGGGGTATATGGAATGGTAGGAGATGGTTTTGGAGAATAGGTGAAGGGTCATGGTTTAGGAGGGTCTTGAATGCTAGAGTGAGAAGACAGTCTTTCTGTGAGCCAGAGATGGCCCATGGCGTCAGCACAGCTGTGTTTGAAGTGATGGTTGGAAAAACGGATCACGAGGTAGAGGACCACTTCATGGAGAGTCTCCACAAATACCACCTAGTACAAACTGCCCTTCACCTATCCCCCTCCCCCACCACCTGTTCCCTATAACTCTGCCAGTCCTCTTGGTCTGAGGGTTTCGTAAAGCTCAGAATAGAATTTTCAGCAGCCAGATCTCTAACCAGGGACATGAATCCCATATAGTTTGGCCTTTTTTTTTTCTAATCCTGAATCAACAATTTACAGAATGGGTAGGGGGGGAAAAAAAGGGACGGAAGGCTGTGAGATACAGCTTAATTGGGGTTTGAAGGAAGCCACCAGATTTATGCAGGAACTCTTGGGAGGGACTGCAGCCGGCAGGGATGGACACAGACGCCTGCTGATCCTCCTGCTCCCCGACCATCTGCTGTCTTGCCACACACAGAACTGCAGGCATAAGAGACATGCCAGGATAAAACTATAAAGCATTTCATTATTTTAAAAAATCATCACATGTGACTTCTGTATGTTTGTTTTCTTCGTCCATCTGTGGCCAGAGGAGCAGTTAATGATCTTAAATTTCACTTACTGAGCCTCAGTGAGAAAGGAGACTGTCAAAGCAAACGGTATGCAGAGCCCAGCTCCAGTGCCAGGCTTACACTGTCATGCAGGTTAATGTCCATCGTGGGGATTCTCCCCAGTAATTAAAGCCTGAGCTTCTGCATACTTAAACTTGGCTTGAATTGAATTTTTGCTGTTCCTTTAGTATCCCAGGTTTCAAAGCAAATATTTCCGTGGCAGCCTCCTTAGGGCAAATTGTTCTTTGATTTATTTTTTTTTAGAAGAGAATATTCTCTTTGTAGATCTTTTTGGGAGAGCTCTTCTCCAACAGCATGAGACTGCTGGGTCTATGGCAAAATTAAAATGTGGAATTTAAAATTTTCACTCAGATCAGAGGTTCTTAGGGGTATATTTTATATGGACTTAAAATATAGAAACTTTTGCCATAGAGGTCAGGAAAACAATCCATTTCTAGGTTTTTATCCTAAAGAAATGATTTAAAATACATGTCAAGATTGAAGTACAATCAATCACACCTGATTATCACAGCATTGCTTATGAGAGGAAAAATTCAAAGCCATGAATAATTCAAAATCCAACAATAAGAGGTTAGTTAAATAGTTCATATTATCTCCAGATAATGGAATATTATGGAATGTATAATATTACAAATGGAAATAATGAGTTAGATAATGATGACTATCAAAGTACAGTCAGAGTTATTCTATGTTATTCTTTCTTGGTCCTATGAATAAACAAACTATTTTTAAGCATTTACTATGTGCTTAGCACCTAACCATCATACTAGACATTTGTTGTTTAATCTTAGTCAATTTCTTTGACATACAGGTTCTTAAAACTTTTTTTCTTTTAATAGAGGATGCAGAAATTATGTATAGGTCTAGATTATCTCATTGGCAAGTATGAAAAATCCAAAACTAGCAAGCACAAAGGCAAATTCTAGAGTGTGATGGCTTCAGGTATGGCTAAATCCAGGTGTTCTTTTTTTTTTTTTTTGTCTGGTCACTCTGTCTCTCTCCACCTTTCTTTCTCTCCATATCTAGGATCTCCTCATCTCTACTCAACTTCATTCTTTTCACATATTTCTTCCACACTGTGGGCAATGTGACCACTATCAACTAGACTCACATCTTTCTAGCCTAGCAATTCCAGAGGAAGAATTTAACAGATAAATCCCAGAAGAGACTCTGACTGCCTGGGTTGAGTCCCCTGACCATTTTATGTTATCAGCATGACTGACAGTTCAATAGGGCTGTATGAGTTAACGAAGGATGCTGGAAGGCCAACAAAACTGTCTACTATCATATTATTTATCCTTACATTCTTGCTCAAGCCATTCCCCTAGTCAAAAAATCCTCCCTTCCATCCAGCTAGTCTCTATTCTTTGTCAAGTCTCACAGACTCCATAAGCCTTTGTTGATCACTCAAGCCAATAAATGGTACTTGTTCTTTCCCATTGATTCCTACATGATGTCTCTATCATTGGCAATAGTAAAACACACTTCTCTTGTGCTTTTATCATGGTGCATCTTTGTCCTGTCTTACTGACTTGACCGTCAGTTCCACCACAATGAAGGCTTGTGCATTTCACTACAGTCCCCATAGATCTTGAATATAGTGGATGCTGAACAGGCTGATAGATTTTTTTGGATTTTCATTTTCTTACTGTCAGGTAAAACCAGGGTGGTAGCAGCATACCCTGGTCAAGAGTGTGTCTCTGAAGCCTCACTGTCTGTGCATCATGGTATAAGTTACTTAATCTCTGTAAATATTATCCAGCATCTGTAAAATGGGCACAGTAATACCTTCCTTAAAAGTGTTTGGTGAGTTAAACAAGGTAACTACTATATTATTTAATTTCTGGCCTCTGGAAAGTGCTCAGGAGTAAGTGGCAGCTCATATAGTGGCATTTTAGCCTTCATCTCCCTAGCCTAAACTGCAATTTTTCTAAGTTCTTTTTCCATCATGATAATTTTTAAATTTTTGGTCTTGTAATTTCTGGATTGTCATTATTTACATACTTTTCTGCCTATAGGTGTGGCTGGTCAATTGTGTAGTGGACCCACTGGGTCATAAGTAAAACTTACTGTAGTACAGGCTGAGCTGTTGTTGAAACAGTATATGGATCAATTAGCTATTTCTTGGACATTTCAGAATAAATGGAGACAGATTCTAAGTTGCACATATCAGATAAGTAGGTGTATGAGTGAAGGGGGACTCACAGCTTAGCCAAGCTCTCAGGTATTTTCAATTTATCATGTCCCTCATAAGGGATCCAAGCCAGTTTTATCTTGAATCACATCCTTTGTGTTCCCAGGGCAAATCTGGAGCACTTTTGAAGCACAGAGACTTCTATGGTTCTGTGGCTTTGATTACAGTCCTGCTAATAAGCAATGGAAATGAAGATGCCCAGCTGAGAGAAAGGGCTAAAAGGGCTGCAAAAAAAAATCCAAGCTCTGGACTTTGTGCCAATTATTTGAAAGTTTAATGAACTGTGAGTATTAGTACAAGACATTCTTGAACTGTTGAAAGCCCCAGTGAATCCAGAGCTGCATGTGTGAGAGTCTGCTTGTTCTAGGAAAAAAAAAAAAAAGCACTTAGCAAAGAGTAGGATATTTTTGCCATCATGGGGGTGGGGTGAGATGGGCGATATTTTACCACTTTCCAAAACTGATAGGAGGAGGGTAAAAGTCTGAACCTAGTTTTTCAGTTGGATGCTCCCAAACAATCAAATTTTCCAAGTTTCTTCCTGTTACACTATTGTGCTCTTCACACTCTGCTATTTTCAGACTTGCCAGCTGATAAGGGATTCAAGCACCTGTTCTCTGGAGCCTGGTTTGTTTAATGGAACTGTGTTCTTTCCCTTCTTTCCCTAAAGTATGAGATCTGAGTGCTGGGGGGCAGGGTGTGGGGGGAGAGCTGAAGGGAGGGGCACTGAGCAATGACAGTGACCCATCTCAGAGCTACTGCAACTGTCTCTAATGACAGCAGCTTATGCTGAAGCCAGAGGCTCTAAAGAGCAAAAAACAATACAGAAGCGCATTTGATGTCAACAGTGCAACAAGCCTTCCAAAGCATTTCTCAAGGTGATAGTGGAGTTTGTACTCATCACTTGTTTTTCAGCCAATCAGTCCACTGAGATGTAATGAACTCTAGCTACACAGAAAACACAGTATGGACACCAGGGTAGATGATGAAAATAATGGCTTGATTTATGAGTGCCTTTGTCCTAACTGCTTTGTATGTAATCATGCATTTAATCTGATCAACAACTTTACAGGCTGGGAACCAAGTTATCTGCATTTCACAGGTGAAGAAAGGCAGGTACAGGGAGGTTCTATAATGCATCCAAAATCACACAGGTGACAGAGGGTGGTGCTGACATGAGGTCACAAGCAGTCTCGGTTCAGTTCAGTTCAGTTCATTTCAATTCAGTTGCTCAGTCGTGTCCGACTCTTTGCGACCCCATGAATCGTAGCACGCCAGGCCTCCCTGTCCATCACCAACTCCGGGAGTTCACTCAGACTCACATCCATCGAGTCAGTGATACCATCCAGCCATCTCATCCTCTGTCGTCCCCTTCTCCTCCTGCCCCCAATCCCTCCCAGCATCAGAGTCTTTTCCAGTGGCCAAAGTACTGGAGTTTCAGCTTTAGCATCATTCCTTCCAAAGAAATCCTGGGGCTGATCTCCTTCAGAATGGACTGGTTGGATCTCCTTGCAGTCCAAGGGACTCTCAAGAGTCTTCTCCAACACCACAGTTCAAAAGCATCAATTCTTCGGTGCTCAGCTTTCTTCACAGTCCAACTCTCACATCCATACATGACCACAGGAAAAACCATAGCCTTGACTAGACAGACCTTAGTCGGCAAAGTAATGTCTCTACTTTTGAATATGCTATCTAGGTTGGTCCTAACTTTTCTTCCAAGGAGTAAGCGTCCTTTAATTTCATGGCTACAGTCACCATCTGCAGTGATTTTGGAGCCCAAAAAAATAAAGTCTGACACTGTTTCCACTGTTTCCCCATCTATTTCCCATGAAGTGATGGGACCAGATGCCATGATCTTCGTTTTCTGAATGTTGAGCTTTAAGCCAACTTTTTCACTCTCCTCTTTCACTTTCATCAAGAGGCTTTTTAGTTCCTCTTCACTTTCTGCCATAAGGGTGGTGTCATCTGCATATCTGAGGTTATTGATATTTCTCCCGGCAATCTTGATTCCAGCTTGTGCTTCTTCCAGCCCAGAGTTTCTCATGATGTACTCTGCATAGAAGTTAAATAAGCAGGGTGACAATATACAGCCTTGACGCACTCCTTTTCCTATTTGGAACCAGTCTGTTGGTCCATGTCCAGTTCTAGAGCTTCAATTCTTAACTGCCGGTCCCCTACTGTCATTCCATGAGAAGGGTAATAGGATTAAGCAGGGAGCTTGAGGCCAGGAGCTATGTCTTACTCTGCACTGTGTCCTTAGTGCCTGGGATCCAGCAGGACCTAGGTAGCCATGATCATTACTCTTGAATCCAAGGAAGAGCTTTGTCTTGTAATCAAAAAAGGAAAAACCACATGAACTTTGGCCTGATTGGAAAAACAAAAAACTAAAACCCAGTAATACCTGAGCATACTAGAAGGAAAACTAGAACAAGAAAAACTTTTTTAAAAAAATGTAGATAGCTCTCAAATGAATAGGGAAATATCTTAGTGCCCTTTCTTCCTGATTTTATACTATTTTGGGAGTCTTGCTGAAATGATTTGTAGCCCTGAGTTTAAACTAGTGCCCTGAGCTGCCTGGAAACATTTAAACTGGCTCTAATGTCACAGTTAGAGATGGATTCAGGAGCAGTATAAAAGCACCTGAGGTCTTCTGGGAAAATACAAGCATTCTTTCAGAGGTAACATCTAAAATTGGTTAAAGAATTGGGCATTGGCACAATTTTCCTTTCCAGTATGTCAGCTAGACAGAAGGCAGAGCTTGGAGAAAAAGGCTACAACATTGTAATGTTCAGATTTTTTTTTCAGTGTTGCTTATTATCTTTTTTTTTTTTTTAACTTTACAATACTGTATTGGTGTCTATGTGTATATGTTGGGGGCAGCCGAGAGAGGGGACACAGAAGACCAACCGTGCAGTTTCCTCTGGGCATCCTGGGCCACGGAGCAGACACAGTTCCCATTTCATGTTGTTTTAAACATAAAAAAAGAAGCACACAGGAAAGACACATTTGGGGCTTTGTCAAGTTTTCACTAGGTCTTGATTTTCCTAAGTGAGTGATGAGCTCCCTGGAATGCAAGGAAATCTGATAAAAAAGGACAGGGTTTGGACAAACACTCTCTGCTACCCTTCTGAAGTCACTGGCTCCAACACAGGATAAGGAAGAGCTCTGAACCCTTGAATAATCATTCTAATTCCATTAGCAGTTCACTGCCTTTTTTAAGGCTATTGGACTATAGCTCATGTCTTCATTTAATTAATTACCTGGAGAAGTGTTTTTCCGAATATGGTGGGAATTAACCCTCATCTAAATTGTAATTAAGAATCCACTAATCATAAGAAAGGTGGGAAAGACCTGAGGGTGTAAAATCTGATCAAACGTGTAGACTGTGTGCTGGCAACATTTAAAGTGGTTTAATTTATCTGCCTTCATCTGTGGTGCTAATTCTGGAACAATGTATTTGTGAAGCAAAATACACAGTAGTTTAGGTTAGCAGTTCAGTGAAGGTTAGGTCCATGCCTTTTGGTATTGCCAACACTTCTTGGTTCAAAGAATGAGAAGTGGAAACTAGACACACACACACATCTTACAGGCCAGTGTCAGATTCTGATGTGTATAGCGAAAGTGAAAGTCGCTCAGTCACGTCCAACTCTTTGAGACCTCAAGGACTATACAGTCCATGGAATTCTCCAGGCCAGAATACTGGAGTGGGTAGCCATTCCCTTCTCCAGGGGAACTTCCCAATCCAGGAATCAAACCAGGGTCTCTTGCCTTGTAGGCAGATTCTTTACCAACTGAGCTATCAGGGAAGCCCTAACAAGTTACACATTTGGGGGCCTTCAAATGTTGTTCTTTTTTGTATCAAATACATTATTCTTAGAGTAGAACTTCAAAAACAATCTCCATTTATCCTCTCAACAAGCATCAGATGATCTGGAATTGTCTCTAATATTAGCCCAGCCCAACTGGGAGGGGGTACCCTGGCTTCTAAATGGAGGTATGCTTCCTCCTCTAGGTCACCAGAGCCCATCTACGTAACCTCTAGGAGGTCATCAGTAGAAGAATCATAATTACTAAGTAATTTTCCTCACCAGGCTGAATGCTTTTAGTTCACCCGTATATGCATAGTGCGTGGCCTGTTGAAGATATACTATTAATATTTAAGTGACACACACTTAGATGTGAAGCATAATTAATATACATATTAATTAATAATATAATGATAGAAGAGAAAGAGAAGAAAAGAGGTAAAAAGGAAGGGGAAATGGGAGGAGAGAAAAGAGGAGAGGAGACAGGGGTTTCTCCACAATTTCTGAGCAGCTTGGATACTGTAATTATGACTTTCATTTCTGATGATGGCCGAGAAAGCTGAAGTTGACGGTGGGAACCTGTGCTGGATACTCTGAGCATCCAGCTCTGTGCTTGCCTCCTGTTTTCTCAGTGATGCCCTCAGCCTGTATTTGACAAAAAAGTGAAAGTCACTCAGTCATGTCTGACTGCGACCCCTTGGAATTCTCCAGGCCAGAATACTGAAGTGGGTAGCTTTTCCTTTCTCCAGGGGATCTTCCCAACTCAGGTATTGAACCCAGGTTTCCCGCACTGCAGGCAGATTCTTTACCAGCTGAGTGACAAGGGAATCCCACAAAGAAGAACCTTAATTTTGTTTGGAGGTTTTAAAAAACTAAACCTTCCAGTCATCCTATAGAGTGGGGTTCCAGAAACAGAAAGGTTAACTGGATGGCTCAACCTAGCAGTTGCATCTTAAACATAGTCCTAATTCAAGTGTGATCCTATGAGACTCGGGGGAGAAGAAACTGCCTGGGGTAGGGGGACTGGAGGAAAGAACTGGGAGGGCTGCAAGCCACGAAAGGAAGGCGTTTGTAATTCCCCTTTATGAGGCTAAGGTACCACTTAGTAATGGGCAGGAGAAAAATTAAAATGAAGGCTAACAACAGTGCTGCAGTTAGATACCAGGGATCCATCACGCAATGGTGTGTCTCTCCCTTTGCAGAGAGCTTTGCAGGCATTAACTCTTTCATTTCTTACAGCAGCCCTGTGACTTGTATTATTATTAACATCATCCTAAAGATACAGTTCTAGGCTTTCAACTGATCAATAGTAGGTCATTCAGGGGAATTAAAACCCAGGATGCTGTACTTTAGTCACTACCCTCAAGATCACTTCCCTGGTGGCTCAGATGGTAAAGTGTCTGCCTGCAATGCAGGAGACCCAGGTTTGATCCCTGGGTTGGGAAGATCTCCTGGAGAAGGAAATGGCAACCCACTCCAGTATTCTGGCCTGGAGAATCTCACAGATGGAGGAGCATGGTAGGCTACTGTTCATGGGGTCTCAAAGAGTCAGACACGACTGAGTGACTTCACTTTTTCACTCAAGATCACTGGCTTAAGAATTTGAGTCCTTGTTCTGCCATGAACTTGCCTGGCCATAGGCAAGGTCCCTAATCTCCCAGAGACTCATTTTCTCATGCCTCGTGCTACATAGTTCAGTTCACTTCAGTTGCTCAGTCGTGTCCGATTCTTTGCAACCCCATGAATCGCAGCACGCCAGGCCTGGCTGTCCAACACCAACTCCCGGAGTTCGCTCAGACGCATGTCCATCGAGTCTGTGATGCCATCCAGCCATTTCATCCTCGGTCGTCCCCTTCTCCTCCTGCCCCCAATCCCTCCCAGCATCAGAATCTTTTCCAATGAGTCAACTCTTTGCATCAGGTGGCCAAAGTACTGGAGTTTCAGCTTTAGCATCATTCCTTCCAAAGAAATCCCAGGGTTGATCTCCTTCAGAATGGACTGGTTGGATCTCCTTGCAGTCCAAGGGACTCTCAAGAGTCTTCTCCAACACCGCAGCTCAAAAGCATCAATTCTTCGGCGCTCAGCTTTCTTCACAGTCCAACTCTCACATCCATACATGACCACAGGAAAAACCATAGCCTTGACTAGATGGACCTTTGTTGGCAAAGTAATGTCTCTGCTTTTGAATATGCTATCTAGGTTGGTCATAACTTTTCTTCCAAGGAGTAAGTGTCTTTTAATTTCGTGGCTGCAGTCACCATCTGCAGTGATTTTGGAGCCCAAAAAAATGAAGTCTGACACTGTTTCCACTGTTTCCCCATCTATTTCCCATGAAGTGATGGGACCAGATGCCATGATCTTCGTTTTCTGAATGTTGAGCTTTAAGCCAACTTTTTCACTCTCCACTTTCAGTTTCATCAAGAGGCTTTTAGTTCCTCTTCACTTCTTGCCATAAGGGTGGTGTCATCTGCATATCTGAGGTTATTGATATTTCTCCCGGCAATCTTGATTCCAGCTTGTGCTTCTTCCAGCCCAGAGTTTCTCATGATGTACTCTGCACAGAAGTTAAATAAGCAGGGTGACAATATACAGCCTTGACGCACTCCTTTTCCTATTTGGAACCAGTCTGTTGTTCCATGTCTAGTTCTAACTGTTGCTTCCTGACCTGCATACAAATTTCTCAAGAGGTAGGTCAGGTGGTCTGGTATTCCCATCTCTTTCAGAATTTTCCCCAGTTTATTGTGATCCACACAATCAAAGGCTTTGGCATAGTCAATAAAGCAGAAATAGATGTTTTTCTGGAACTCTCTTGCTTTTTCCATGATCCAGCGGATGTTGGCAATTTGATCTCTGGTTCCTCTGCCTTTTCTAAAACCAGCTTGAACATCAGGAAGTTCATGGTTCATGTATTGCTGAAGCCTGGCTTGGAGAATTTTAAGCATTACTTTACTAGCGTGTGAGATCAGTGCAATTGTGTGGTAGTTTGAGCATTCTTTGGCATTGCCTTTCTTTGGGATTGGAATGAAAACTGACCTTTTCCAGTCCTGTGGCCACTGCTCAGTTTTCCAAATTTGCTGGCATATTGAGTGCAGCACTTTCACAGCATCATCTTTCAGGATTTGAAATAGCTCAACTGGAATTCCATCACCTCCACTAGCTTTGTTCGTAGTGATGCTTTCTAAGGCCCACTTGACTTCACATTCCAAGATGTCTGGCTCTAGATGAGTGATCACACCATCGTGATTATCCAGGTCGTGAAGATCTTTTTTGTACAGTTCTTCTGTGTATTCTTGCCATCTCTTCTTAATATCTTCTGCTTCTGTTAGGTCCATACCATTTCTGTCCTTTATTGAGTCCATCTTTGCATGAAATGTTCCCTTGGTATCTCTAATTTTCTTGAAGAGATCTCTAGTCTTTCCCATTCTGTTGTTTTTCTCTATTTCTTTGCACTGATCGCTGAGGAAGGCTTTCTCATCTCTCCTTGCTATTCTTTGGAACTCTGCATTCAGATGCTTATATCTTTCCTTTTCTCCTTTGCTTTTCGCCTCTCTTCTTTTCATAGCTATTTGTAAGGCCTCCCCAGACAGCCATTTTGCTTTTTTGCATTTCTTTTTCTTGGGGATGGTCTCGATCCCTGTCTTCTGCAAAATGTCATGAACCTCAGTCCATAGTTCATCAGGCACACTATCCATCAGATCTAGGCCCTTAAATCTATTTCTCACTTCCACTGTGTAATCATAAAGGATATATTTAGGTCATACCTGAATGCTCTAGTGATTTTCCCTACTTTCTTCAATTTAAGTCTGAATTTGGCAATAAGGAGTTCATGATCTGAGCCACAGTCAGCTCCTGGTCTTGTTTTTGCTGACTGTATAGAGCTTCTCCATCTTTGGCTGCAAAGAATATAGTCAATCTGATTTCGGTGTTGACCATCTGGTGATGTCCATGTGTAGAGTCTTCTCTTGTGTTGTCATCAGGCCTCAGCCCTAACTGTTCACATCCCTGAGCAACCACCATTTGGAGTTTTATGGATTCTAAGCTTTTGGAATAGGGCTGTGACCGGCACACACAATGCGGCTGAGAGGAGCTACCGCACGTCCAAGGTTGGGCAGAAGCCGAGAGGACCCCATGCCCGAGGGATGGTGGCCAAGAGGAGTTACCCCATGTCTGAGGTCAGGGGTGGTGGCTGGGAGGAGCTACTCGACGCCCGAGGCCAGGGGTGGTGGCCGGGAGGAGCAATGCCACATCCAAGGAGCGGTGGCTGTGTGGGCACAGGAGGGCCTAGAGAAGCTATTCCACGTTCAAGGTCAGGAGAGGCAGCAGTGAGATGATACCTCTCGTCCAAGGTAAGGAGCAGTGGCTGCGCTTTGCTGGAGCAGCCATGAAGAGATACCCCATGTCCAAGGTAAGAGAAATCCAAGTAAGACAGTAGGTGTTGCAAGAGGGCATCAGAGGGCAGACACACTGAAACCATACTCACAGAAAACTAGTCAGTCTAATCACACTAGGATCACAGCCTTGTCTAACTCAATGAAACTAAGCCATGCCCTGTGGGGCCACCCAAGACGGGTGGGTCATGGTGGAGAGGTCTGACAGAATGTGGTCCACTGGAGAAGGGAATGGCAAACCACTTCAGTATTCTTGCCTTGAGAACCCCATGAACAGTATGAAAAGGCAACATGATAGGATACTGAAAGAGGAACTCCCCAGGTCAGTAGGTGCCCAATATACTACTGGAGATCAGTGGAGAAATAACTCCAGAAAGAATGAAGGGATGGAGCCAAAGCAAAAACAATACCCAGTGTGGATGTGACTGGTGATAGAAGCAAGGTCCGATGCTGTAAAGAGCAATATTGCATAGGAACCTGGAATGTCAGGTCCATGAATCAAGGCAAATTGGAAGTGGTCAAACAAGAGATGGCAAGAGTGAACGTTGACATTCTAGGAATCAGAGAACTAAAATGGACTGGAATGGGTGAATTTAACTCAGATGACCATTATATCTACTACTGTGGGCAGGAATCCCTCAGAAGAAATGGAGTAGCCATCATGGTCAACAAAAGAGTCCAAAATGCAGTACTTGGATGCAATCTCAAAAATGACAGAATGATCTCTGTTCGTTTCCAAGGCAAACCATTCAATATCACAGTAATCCAAGTCTATGCCCCAACCAGTAACGCTGAAGAAGCTGAAGTTGAACGGTTCTATGAAGACCTATAAGACCTTTTAGAACTAACACCCAAAAAAAGATGTACTTTTCATTACAGGGGACTGGAATGCAAAAGTAGGAAGTCAAGAAACACCTGGAGCAACAGGCAAATTTGGCTTTGGAATACGGAATGCAGGGCAAAGGCTAATAGAGTTTTGCCAAGAAAATGCACTGGTGCTACATAAAGAGGAGTCAAATGGAATCTGTACAATGAGGCTGACTGTAATCGTGCCACTTCTTTCTCAGGATTCTTTGGGGGCTGGATGGGAAATACGAAAACATTAGAAATGCATCAGGCATAAAACAAAGGTGACTCACGGTTTGCATGTCAGCAAACATTTCTAATCCCATAAACCACCTCCAGTCAACCTGGTCTCCTTCATGGGAAAAGGAGACCTTGAATAACACAGCTTCTTCCCTTTTCACAAAATCTTCAGGTGAATATTGATTCTCTGTAACATTAAACCAAATCTCTCGTGACAAGGATTCACCAAAATGTGGGGTGGTGTTTATTAGGTGCTCCTTCTGAGAACACATTGTCAGCCCTGTAAGGTTAAGTTGTTTTTTTAACCGATTTTATATTAATATTAAAAACAAAAATAAAAAACCCTAAAGCCTCACATTGTCACTATTTGACATGAGATCTGAAAATGGTTCAGAACATCCTGACTCAAAAATACAAGCAGGAGATTGGCTTTAAAACTGTACTGTAGGAAACATGACAAAATGATATAACCAGAGGTGACAATTCAATTCCACAATCATGCACCATTCAGGTGGCCACTTCTGCTTTCTGAGAATGGTATTTATTCATCTGTACAAGATGGCAAAGGCACTTACTGTAGTGACATACAGTAGCTGGCTGGTTCTGTTGGTCTGATTTTCTTGCTATTGTGTCATTAACAATTATGTTTCTTCTAAAGATATTCATATTCTCATTTTCACTTCAAGGTGGACAATCTTGTCAAGCATATTCAGTAGAAAAAGATACCTTAAAAAATAGCCATTGATAACTTGGCTCCAGTCTGCCTAAAATTGTTTACAACTGCTTGCAAATGTAAAGGAATCAGTCCTGATAAGTCTCTGATTTATAACAGCCATTGATCTTGGCATTTTAATGCTTGTTTCCTATTACTAACAGCCTCCATGTACAACAGAGATAAACAGCAGAACACTCTCGTGATCCTTGCATCATGGCAGTCATTCTATAACTCCACATGGATTCTGAAGGCAAACTGTAAAAATCCTCTATGACAGTCAAATGAGCAGAAAATTCTAGGGGATCTAGGGTTTGGTTCCTCTACAGCCAGAGCAAGAAAATAACAGGAGCTGTCCAGGTGTATCGATCAATTTGTCTTACCCACCTATGCCCCTCTAAATTGGTAGCACATTGCCTGTTAGGATTTTGGATCCTCTTGCATGGTAGTTGTGAATTTGGACCCCAGATCTGGCGAGACCTGGGTTCAAACTACCCTCTGACTATTAGTGATGTGACCTGGGAGAGTTAATTAGGTAACTTCTCCGAGCCTCCCTCTCCTCATCTATAAAAGTGGATAACAAAACAAACCAGTTGCTTTGAGTATTAAATCAACTTTAAACAGTATATCAATCAATACCAGTTCATAGTATTATTACTATAAACTCCATCACCATCCCCATCACTTTCCTCCACACCAATCTTATCTATGCATGTTGTATCCTGTCATGTCCTAGAGGATTATAGAGAATCACAAACTACAGAATAAAGGGGAAAAAAATGTGTTTTGTAGAAAACAAAGCAACAACAACAAAAAAAATAGCACCAAGATCAGAGGAACAAGTATTGATCAGGAACTATCTTTCTAAATAAATAGGGTTGGCTTTTTAAAAAGTACAGCTACTGTTAGCTCAGTATTTGAAGGTTTTCTTAGGTATGAACCACCCTGGTGAGATTCTGCTCACACTGTGGATTGGCCTTAATCAGCTGACTCACAGTTAAGGGTGAGGCCCTGTTGTGGAGGGATTAGAAATGGAAAGGCTTGCCATTTGCAGCTGCAAATGGTCATGCTGACTGTCTGCATTCATTTTGTCTCTGTGACTCTTAGGATTTGGGCTAACTTTTAAATTAACTTTCATCTGCTAAGTAATGAGCATATTGGTTTTTTAATATCACCGAAGTTTCACCTAGGAGCTTTTTCCTTTTTATTACTAGAATTATCTCTCCACTCCTCCCCTTCTTCTACGATCTAATAAAACAAAGCCTACTCAATGTAGTACACAATTCAGGATTTCATTATATCCTGGTTGATGGGAAAGACTATTTACACAGAGATAAAATAGCATGGCTTCTCCAAGATCGCTTCGTATGAGGAAAATGTAGTTTTATATAACAAAACAGATCTTTCGCTACTTTACGGGCAAACCAGCTGAGTCAGTTTCTTCTCTCTGGAAGTCAAGAGTATTTCCTTAGACTTTAGAATTCTTTGAGAGTGTCTACATGTATCCAGGAACGGGTGCATGCGTGTTAGTTTTATGGTGCATACACATACACACACATACCTCGACCTCTTTGGTGTATCTACCTGCACATCAGGGAGGAATAAGCCCAAGATGAGTGATACTGTCAGAGGTATTTTTAAATCATTAAGAGCAGTAGCTCCAATTTGGGTATGGGGAGACATTTGTCCAGGGCTCAAGTTCTGCTGATTTACTCTTCTTTTTCCAAAGTAACATACCGAAGTGCTATAGATCTTTCCCCCAGTCCTTTAAACTTAATCATGATGTTTTACAGATAGGGCTTTCTCCCAGTGACCCTTCAAACATACTTATTTTAAAGCTTTGGTCTCTGTAATATACAGATTCTTGGTGTTTAGTTGCTAAGTTGTGTCTGCCTTTCTTGTGACCCCATGCACTGTAGCCTAATAGGCCCCTCTGTACATGGAATTTTCTAGGCAAGAATATTGGAGTTGGTGGCCATTTCCTACTCCAGGGGATCTTCCCGACTCAAGGACTGAATCTGTGTCTTCTGCGTTGGCAGGTGAATTCTTTAACACCGCACCACCTGGGAAGCCCTAATGTATAGATGAGAGATCTGTATTTCACTCACATACTCCTTAAAAGGATCTGTAAAAACTCCTCCTATTTGTATGAAGTTGACATATAATTTCCTTTTTATTAAAAGTCTAAACAGTTGCAGGAATGCAATTTCTGGCATAAATAATGATATTTTAAAATATCCTGTTATATCCAGTTTTATATAAATTGTTAGTTGATACTCTTTATTACCCATTTAAAATTTAATAAACAAACACCTTTTTAACAGTTGGAAGTTTTATATTTCATTTTGTTCTCTTTGAACTTGTATTTCCATTATACTTCCTACACTGATTCACAGCCTCATATAACATTTATTTATTTATTTTATCTTGGGATGATTTTATCAATCATTCTATTTCTTTGCAACAAAAATACATATCTAATTTTAAATTATTTTTTGATTACCCATAACCCTAATGCTTTAAGTATCAAAAATTTCTTCTGAGTTGCACAACCACTAAAAATATTATTAATGCACATAATAATCCCAAACAATATAAACATATTATAAATGTTAATAATTATCAAATTTTAAAAGTAAAATTTTTACTAGAATTATATGGAGTTATTTTTTCTTCAACTAGTTTATGAATTTTTTTAGGTTTATGCATTTTTGAGGGATACATATTTACCTCTAAAATAGGACATGATTCAGCATAAATTTAATTTTTAATTTTTGTTGTATAGATGTGTTGTGAAGTCTTACTGGCATAAATGAGTAGATGAGAATGAATGGGGTTTTATTATAATGATGCCATTAGTTTCTCTGAATGTATTCTGAGTAATATGTTCCAGATCACATAGTGATCTGTCATCAAAACTATTTTTTAATGATCTATCAGCTCATCAGTAGATTAAGACTTTCTATTTTATTGAAAGGAAAAAATTGGAAACCTTCTTACATGCAAAAGAATACATAACCTAGGCATTTGAATCAGTCACTTTTGTCAATATCAACACCAATACTTCAAATTGTCCTTTTTTTTTTTTCAGTGCCTCCAATGCTTTGCAACCTAACAATGTACCATGTAGAAATATTTGGGATGTAAAAGAAGGGTATAAAATATGGGATGTAAAAGGTCCAAGGTCAAGAGTGGCGGCTGTGAGGAGATACCCCATGTCCAAAGTCAGGAGCGGTGGCCATGAGGAGATACCCCACATCCAAGGTCAGGAGCAGTGGCTGTGCTTTGCTGGATCGGCCATGTGGTGAAACCCCACATCCAAGGGCAAAGGAGAAGCCCCAGCAACACAATGGGAGGGGCAAATTCACATTTAGAATCAAACCCCATTCCCGCCAGAGACGCTCAGAGGTCTCAAACAAACCTTGTGTGCACCAGGACCCAGAGACCCCACAGAGACTGAGCCAGAACTGTGTTTGAGCGTCTCCTGTGGAGGTGTGGGTCAGCAGTGGCCTGCTGCGGGGGCAGGGGCTCTGGGTGCAGCAGATTTGGGTACAGCATAAGCCCTCTTGGAGGAGGTTGCCATTAACCCCACTATTGAGCTGCCAGAACTTACACAGGACTGGGAAATAGCCTCTTGGAGGGCACAGACAGAATCTTGTGCACCAGGACCCAGGAGAAAGGAGCAGTGACCCCACAGGAGACTGCCTCAGATTGCCTGCAGGTGTCTGGGGGTCTCCGGCAGAGGCGTGAGTCGGTGGCGGCCTGCCGCCGGGTTGGGGGCACTGAGTGTAGCAGTGCATGCATGGGATCTTTTGAGGGAGTCACCATTATCTTCATTACCTGCCATAGTTTGTGTGTGTGAGTGTGTGAAGTCACTCAGTCGTGTCCAACTCTTTGCGACCCTATGGACTGTAGCCTGCCAGGCTCTCTGTCCATGGGATTCTCCAGGCAAGAATACTGGAGTGGGCTGCCATTTCCTTCTCGAGGGGATTTTCCCGGCCCAGGGATCGAACCCGGGTCTCCTGCATTGCAGGCAGACGCTTTATCCTCTGAGCCACCAGGGAAGCCTCACCCCAGGTAAATAGCAGGGAGGGAACATAGTTCCACCCATCAACAGAAAATTGGATTAAAGATTTACTGAGTATAGCTCTGCCCGTCAGAACAAGAGCCAGTTTCCCCATCAGTCAGTCTCTCCCATCAGGAAGCTTCTATAAGCCTCTTATCCTTCTCCATCAGAGGGCAGACTGAAAACCATAACCACAAAAACCTACCAGTCTAATCACATGGACCACAGCCTTGTCTAACTCAATGAAACTATGAGCCATGCCATGGAGGGCCACCTAAGACAGACGGGTCATGGTGGAGAGTTGTGACAAAATGTGGTCCACTGGAGAAAGGAATGGCAAACCACTTCAGTATTCTTGCCTTGAGAACCCCATGAACAGTATGAAAAGGCAAAAAGGGAACAGAAAGATGAACTCTCCAGGTAGGTAGGTAGGTGCCCAATATGCTACTGGAGATCAGTGGAGAAATAACTCCAGAAAGAATGAAGAGATGGAGTGAAAGCAAAAGCAACATCCAGTTGTAGATGTGACTGGTGATGGAAGCAAGGTCAGATACTGTAAACAGCAATTTTTCATAGGAACCTGGAATGTTAGGTCCATGAATCAAGGCAAATTGGAAGTGGTCAAACAAGAGATGGCAACAGTGAACGTCAACATTTTAGGAATCAATGAACTAAAATGGCCTGGAATGGATGAATTTAACTCAGATGACCATTATATCTATTACTGTGGGCAGGAATCCCTTAGGAGAAATGGAGTAGCCATCATCGTCAAAAAAAGAATCCAAAAAGCAGTACTTGGATGCAGTCTCAAAAATGACAAAATGATCTCTGTTCATTTCCAAGGCAAAGCATTCAGTATCACAGTAATCCAAGTCTATGCCCCAACCAGCAATGCTGAAGAAGCTGAAGTTGAACGGTTCTATGAAGACCTACAAGACCTTCTAGAACTAACACCCAAAAGAGATGTCCTCTTCATTATAGGGGACTGGAATGCAAAAGTAGGAAGTCAAGAAACACCTGGAGTAACAGGCAAATTTGGCCTTTGAGTACAGAATGAAGCAGGGCAAAGGCTAATAGAGTCCTGCAAAGGAACACACTGGTCATAGCAAATGCCCTCTTCCAACAACACAAGCGAAGACTCTATACATGGACATCACCAGATGGTCAACACTGAAATCAGATTGATTATATTCTTTGAAGCCAAAGATGGAGAAGCTCTATATGAACTATGAACTATGCCTGAAGAACATGGACGGAGGTTCGTGACATTGTATAGGAGACAGGGAGCAAGACCATCCCCAAGAAAAAGAAATACAAAAAAGCAAAATGGCTGTCTGAGAAGGCCTTACAAAGCATCACTACAAACAAAGCTAGTGGAGGTGATGGAATTTCAGCTGAGCTATTTCAAATCCTGAAAGATGATACTGTGAAAGTGCCCCATTCAATATGCCAGCAAATTTGGAAAACTCAGCAGTGGCCACAGGACTGGAAAAGGTCAGTTTTCATTCCAATCCCAAAGAAAGGCAATGCCAAAGAATGCTCAAACTACTGCACAATTGCACACATCTCACACGCTAGTAATGCTCAAAATTCTCCAAGCCCGGCTTCAACAATACGTGAACCATGAACTTCAGATATTCAAGTTTTAGAAAAGGGAGAGGAACCAGAGATCAAATTGCTAACATCTGCTGGATCATCGAAAAAGCAAGAAAGTTCCAGAAAAACATTTATTTCTGGTTTATTGACTATGCCAAACCTTTGACTGTGTGGATCACAATAAACTGTGGAAAATTCTGAAAGAGATGGGAATGCCAGACCACCTGACCTGCCTCTTGAGAAATCAAGAGGTATGCAGGTCAGGAAGCAACAGTTAGAACTCGACATGGAACAACAGACTGGTTCCAAATAGGAAAAGGAGTATGTTAAGGCTGTATATTGTCACCCTGCTTATTTAACTTCTATGCAGAGTACATTGTGAGAAATGCTGGGCTGGATGAAGCACACGGTGGAATCAAGATTGCTGGAAGAAATATCAATAACCTCAGATATGCAGATGACCCCACCCTTATGGCAGAAATTGAAGAACTAAACAGCCTCTTGATGAAACTGAAAGTGGAGAGTGAAAAGGTTGGCTTAAAGCTCAACATTCAGAAAACGAAGATCATGGCATCTGGTCCCATCACTTCATGGCAAATAGATGAGGAAACAGTGGAAACAGTGTCAGACTTTATTTTGGGGGGCTCCAAAATCACTGCAGATGGTGACTGCAGCCATGAAATTAAAAGACGCTTCTTGGAAGGAAAGTTATGACCAACCTAGATAGCATATTAAAAAGCAGCGATATTACTTTGCCAACAATGGCCTGTCTAGTCGAGGCTATGGTTTTTCCAGTAGTCGTGTAAGACTGTGACAGTTCGACTATAAAGAAAGCTGAGCGCCGAAGAATTGATGCTTTTGAACTGTGGTGTTGGAGAAGACTCTTGAGAGTCCCTTGGACTGCAAGGAGTTCCAACCAGTCCATCCTAAAGGAAATCCATTCTGAATATTCATTGGAAGGACTGATGCTGAAGCTGAAACTCTAGTACTTTGGCCACCTGATGCAAAGAGCTGACGCATTTGAAAAGACCCTGATGCTGGGAAAGATTGAAGGTGGGAGGAGAAAGAAGGGGATGACAGAGGATGAGATGGTTGGATGGCATCACCGACTCAATGGGCCTGAGTTTGAGTAAACTCTGGGAGTTGGTGATGGACAGGGAGGCCTAGCGTGCTGCAGTCCATGGGGTCATTAAGAGTTGGACACTACTGAGTGACTGAACTGAACTAAACTGAACTGAAAAGAGGATACTTTTCTTTTATAAAAGGGGAGTAGGTGATTAAGAAAGATATTTTCAGAAGCAGGGCATTCTCAGTAAGATAAATTTTAGGCAAATGTACATGTGAAGGCTGAGAAATACATTTCTTTAAAGTTATCTACACCATGTACTGCTCCAGGAGTTGCTGCAACCCCCTAGGTGTCTATGTGTCTCTCACCTGCTAGCTTGGTTTCACCCAGATGAGTCCTTGAACTACTGTGTAAGGGAACAGAAAGTAGCGGGGGTTGGTGGTATGTGCATGCTAAATTGTTTCAGTCATGTCGAACTCTTTGCGAACCCACAGACTGTAGTCTGCCAGGCTCCTCTGTCTATGGGATTCTCCTGGCAAGAATACTGGACTGCATTACCATGCTCTCCCCCAGGCGACCTTTCTGACCCAGGAATCAAACCAGGGTGTTTCTTGTATGACAGGCAGATTCTTTACCATTGAGTCACCAGGGTGGAAAGAGAGAAGATGAGAGAGAGTGAGGTTGAAATTCAGAGACGGAGAGCTAACCCTAAACCACTCTATGACCAGTCTATCACATACTAGAGGAACAACACATTTCAAGTAAGTACAAGTCACACTGTCTAAACAACCAGCGAGAAAAAAATGGTCAATTAATTCCATAATACTGGAATTACCAATAACTCTGCAGCAAGCCTCATTACTCTTTCCATGACCTCATGAGATTTCCAACCATCTATTTCAGAAGAGTTTCTAGCAACTCTAATGATACTTTTCCAGTACAGGGGCACAAAAGAATGACAGGCATCATATTTTCGTTTTAGATCTAAGGGATCTGGATGAAAAAGAATGTGATTGCTTTTCAAATACCTGCCCTGAGGACTCGGGTAAGCCCCTTAAGCATTGGAAGAAAGAAATTAGAAACGACAGAAAAAAT
Organism: Ovis aries; assembly: GCF_016772045.2. Lineage (NCBI taxonomy): Eukaryota > Metazoa > Chordata > Mammalia > Artiodactyla > Bovidae > Ovis > Ovis aries. Next base: position 37,973,167 of record NC_056072.1, read on the forward strand.
TATTTCATAAAGCAAACCACTTACGATGAGTGGACCCCGGTTGTTCTCTCGATACTTGTTCTGGAAGAAAATGTAAACGACGGTGGCAGCCAAGGAGTAGAGGAAGGCGAAGACGGCGACGGTGACGAAGAACTCTGCTGAGGACGAGGAGTCACCAATCAGGGACACCTTCTGTCGCTCCTTCCCCTCGCAGGTGGGCACCTCAAAGGTCACCTGGTGTAACCTAAAGTATCGGAGATACCAGAGAAGGGAATCATTAACATGCCAAGGAGAGAAAGCAAGAATGCCAATAAGTGAGATCTGAGGACTTTCCCGGTGGTCATCTTCTGATGCAGGCGGTTGATCCCTGGTTGGGGAGTTCAAGATCCCACATGCTTTGGGGCCAAAAAAAACCCAAAACATAAAACAGAAGTAATATTTTAACAAATTCAATAAAGGCTTTAAAAATGGTTCATATCAAGAAACCTTAACGTGAGATTTGATTTTGGGACCTCACATGGCATGCCTCTGTGACATGAGAACTTACAGAGGTTGCGGTTGAAATTGTGGCAGTGGATACTACGGTTAAACGTCATCCCACTGGGCTTCACAGTAGCTAGTTACATGAAAGACAAGAAAGAAGGGAAGGGGAAAGCGAACCTGAAATCGATGACGGATTAGATTGACATCCTCTCCCTGAAATTCTCCAGCGCTTTCTCACCATACTTGGACTCATACCCTAACTCCTAAACATGACCCATCAGGTCCTGGTTTAGGGTCTTTTCACTGACTCTTCTCTTTTCCTCAGTCACTCTGTTCCCTGACATTGCCCATGGCTGGTTCCTTTGCAGCCCTCAAGTGACAACTCAAAATGTCATCTCCTGGGAGAGTCTTTTCCTGACAATTACTCTAAAATAGCTCCTTTCCCTTAGACATTTCTATGACATCAACCTGTTCAATGTCATTCATAGCACTCAATACCAGCTACATTGCCTTGGTGATGTATTTTCTTGTTTGTGTTTGTTTTTGTTTTTTCTGTCTTCCCTGGATTTGGGATCTTGATTTCTTCTCTGTAAATCACGAATCCCTGATACTGGTTAGATATTCAGTAAACAGGACTTGGATAGGTAAACGAATACTCTTGATTCTGTAAGGTGACTGATGGACCCTAGTTTGACTGAACTTTGAGAATTTCTATTTTAGAGAATAAGACCTATCAGGATAGCATTCAGGGTCATAGTGACTTCTTCTTGTTCATTCGCTAAGAAATGTCCGACGTTTTGCAACTCCATGGACTGCAGCATGCCAGGCTTCCCCATCCTTCACTATCTCCCAGAGTTTGCTCTAACTCATGTCCACTGAGTTGGTGATGCCATTCAACCATCTCATGCTCTGTTGCTCTCTTCTCCTCCCCTTTCTCTATTACTTAATAGAGAAAAATAAGATTTTGGAGGGTAGTAGTATAGCAGCCAAAATTAGGTTTCTTCAGAAATGTCTAAATCATTTCTTGAGTATTGGAAGGAACTTGGAAATAGAAATGAACAAGCGTTAGCAATATCAGTAAAGGACCATCTGGAAAAATTACCTATAAAAGTAACAATGATAATAAAACCATTGATGAATCTGATAAATTCCCAACTTAAGCTTAAGGAGTATTCCTCTTACTAAGCAAAAGCTAATTCCTTTAGACAGATTTGTTGTGTACATTCTCCTAGATAATACAAAATTAAAAAGAGTAATACCAATACAACTAACATACCCAAGCATTTATGTGCCAGATACTATGCTTTATATGTATTATTTCATTTGATGCTCATAAAAAGCCTTATGATATAGGCACTTAATTGTCCCTTCCCCCTTTATACATGAACATACAGGCTTAAAAAAGATTAAACGACTTGTGCTAAACCACAAGGCTAGTAAATAGGGCCAGAAAATTTTAAACTGTTATGTTAATTTGCTTCTGTTGATTACTGAAAATATTAACTAGGATGAATTTTTTAGAAAGTGGAGCCCATGGACAACTAGCATAACTATAAGTCCTGCTAAAAATGTTTATTCTGGGATCTGTCCCAGAGCTACTGAATTGAAACTGTTAGAAGTAGCCTAGTTGACAACCCAAACAGGAAATGCCAGTCCCCCTTACGTCTCAGAAATCTATTCTTCTTCATTTACTGTTTGACTTAAAAATAAAAAAAAACTGTTTACATTGTCCATTTGATTTTGCATATTTATACTGAGCCTCCTCCTGTTTCTTATAAACCAGAAAAGTGTACAGCTGCAGTAAAACTCATGGAAAGAGAAGCATTCATCATGGTTATACTGTACAGACTCTTTCTTTCCCTTGCCAGACATACTAAAATATTTCTCAGTAGTTGAGTCTGTGGGAATGCTGAAAAATGAAATAAATTTAAAAGGTAATCATGCCAATTATTCTGATAGAGGTGATTTTCAGATAATGAGCCCCCCTTTTTTTCTCACTGTTATGTAATGGATCATTCATTCAACTCATTTTTAACAAGAAGCTCTGTAGTTCACACAGTGTCTAGATTCTGGGGATAAAGTAGGGAACAAAGATATATACGGGTTCATCTCTGCACATGTTTAACTTTGAGTTTACAGAGGAAAAAGTGGCTTTTCTGAGAGGAGCCCAGGACTAGTTTGGGGATGAGGTGGTCAAGGTAAGATTCCTTGTAGAAGTGATTATTTAAGCTGCAACTTGAAAAGTGAGTAGAAAACTGTCCAGACCAAAAGTTGAGAAAAAAGCATAATGAAATATGACTTCAGACCCAGTAGGATGGTTATAATCGAAATGATTATAAAATTGGAATGAGTTAGCAAGATTAGACTGGAATAACAAGACAGGATTAGAATAGCAAACTCATTAGAAAGCAGGAAATCCCATAATTTGGAAAACAGTCTTGCAGTTCTTCAAGTGGTAAACATAGAGCTATGGCGTGGTCCAGCAATTCCACTCCTACATATTACATATCCAAGAGAAGTGTTAACACTTGTCTGTACTAAACTTGTACTGGAATGTTCATATCAGCATTATTCATAATAGCCCCAAAGTGGAAACAATCAAACATCTTCAGCTGATGAATGGATAAATAAAATGCGGTATATACTCATAGGGTGGAATATTATTTATCAATAAGCAGGAATAAGTACTGATACATGTTACAGCATAGATGATCCTTGAAAACATTATGCTAAGTGAAACAAGCCCATCGCAAAAGACCATAGATTGCATGACTCCATGTAAAGGGAATGTTCAGAATAGGCAAATTCATGGCAATGAAAAGCAGGCTAGTGTTCACCAAGGGCTGGTCGGTGAGAATTGGGGATGATGGCTAAGTGGTACAGGATTTCTTTTGGGGGTAACAAAAACACTTTAGAATTGACTGTGGTGATAGAGCCTTATGCTGTTAAACATTACAAGTCATTTGACAGTACATTTTACATGAATGAATGCTATGCTATGTGAATTATATTTCAGTTAAAACTGTTAAAAAATAGAGATGAAAGAGCATGTACCAAGATTCTGCAAAAGCAAGGAGTACAGCACATGTGAAATGATGAAATATGGCTTGAAACTGGAATATGGCAGGAAAGAATATGAATGTTGTAGGATGAGATGGAAAAGTAGCCAGAGACCCTCAGTGCTGGGTCCTGTGGGTCAGATTAGAGACTCGGGTGTTTTATCGTCTTTATTTTTCCTAGTGATGACAACTTTAGGGTTTATTTCCTTAACTTTCACATATAACATATAGTATGTTTATCCTATTTTACATTATGTCCCTAGTATTTATTTATTTTATAACTGGAAATTTGCACCTTCTGAATGTCTTCATCCAATTTCTCCCTCACCCCCAGTAACCACAAATCTGACTGATTTTTTCCTATGAATCTGTTTGTTCATTTTTGACGTGTAAGTGACCTACAGCACTGTATTAGTTCCCATTGTACAGCAAAGTGATTTGATATTTCTACACCTTTCAAAATGATCGCCATGATAAGTCTAGCCATGATATTATCATATGAAGATATTACATAGTTATTGACTATATTCCCCACACTGTACATTTCATACCTGTCACTCATTTTTTTTGCAACCTCTTAATCTCCCTCATTTAGTTCTCTCCCCCTCCCACCCTCCTTCCCTCTGGCAATCACCTGATTGTTCTCCTGTTCTCTGAATCTATAACTCTGTTTCTGTTTTGTTATGTTTGAGCATGTTTTGTTTTTTAGATTCCACACATAAGCGGAAATCATGTAGTGTTTGTCTTTCTCTGTCTAACTTATTTCACTAAGCATAACACCCTTTAGGTTCGTCCATGTTGTCAAAAATGGCAAGACTTCATTTCTTTTTTGGCTAACTTTCCACCACACACACATCTTCTTGATCCTTTCATCTATTAATGTGTACTTAGGTTGCTTCCATATCTTGGCTATTGTAAATAATGATGCAGTGAATATGAGGGTGCATATATCTTTTCTATTTGCATTACTACTTTCTTTGGATACATACTCAGGAGTGAAGCTTTATCTGAAGACCAATACTGGAAAGATTCCCCTATAATAAACAACATGTAAAACAAAAACAACAGGCAGGACCATGTCACCTGTGGTGACTATTTAGAAACATGCACACCTCCTGTCCAGGTGTCAGGATCTGCAATGCTTCTAACGCACCAGATCCCTCAGCTCACATGGGCGGATTGGGTCTGCAAGTTTTGAGTACACAGAGAGCAGCAGGGAGGGGGAGAATAAAATAATTTTTTTCTACGCAATCAGCTAAATACCAACATTTTCCTCATTGCTAACTTATTGTATTGATTTACAGTAAATGTTAATGGTGCTTAAGCACAAGACAAAAAAAAAATCACTAACAAATTCCCTGTGCTTATTAATACCAATTATCTATAGCTTGGTACTTAGCTTGAAACCACACTGGTAAAATCAGGACCAAGGGGAAACAGAAGTGAAGCTGTATTATGGTGCCTGTTCCATGGAAGGGAATGGGCATCATTTATAAAGGAAGAGCATGTCAGCTGAAAATGGTCTGAGCATAATAATTCATGTCACTAAACACTTTGAATGCTATGGGATGGCATTTATTACTAAACATATATATTTTACCAGAAAGGTTCTTCTAGGCAATAGTTACATACATATGCATAAATTTGCATGCTTTATTTTGCAGAGAGAGATTTTAGAGTCACCATGTGTTTATCAGCTATAATAACTTTGGAAGCAAATATTATTCATTCAGAACCTAAACAAGGGGAAACCTCTTCTGTACAGATAGTGTCAGTTGATGGAATCTGGAAGCTGATGGGCCTACTTCTATTCTTGTGAGGGACTAGTCAGGAAGCCATCGCTGAGACTGCAAAAGGGCCAAATCCAATTTGTTGATTTCAAATGCATAAGGCCCTTCTCGGCTGGCCTGACTCAATCAAGAGGTACTTGAATTTCATTGGGTTTTACTCCATTGTGCCTATCCACAAAAAACCTTCATGTGAGAATAGATTTTTCCTTTTCTTCTTAAAAATTTACCAACACTTAAACAGAGCCTTTTAAACATTTCACTCCTGCTTCAGTTAAACTAAAGGAACTGCTGGGCACCCACAGTTTTTAGTTCTATTTGTAGGGTCTGAAAAAGTATTAAGCAAGCTGGTGTTACTTTATTAATAAAAATATTTTTGTCAACCACCACCAACATTTTTCAACCTCCAGGCATTGTATTAGCTTCTTTACTGCTCGTGTCTCACTTAAAGATCATAACAGCCTTCTCAAGTAGGTACTATCTGCCCCCATTACACAGATGAGGAAACAGGCTTGAGGTAGGTAGTGAGCTTACTGGAGGTCAAATAGGAAGTGAACGGCAGAGGTGAGTCTTGGATGCAAGCAGATTAGGAGGAGCTATATTGGTAAGCACAACACTTTCTTGCCTCTCTGCTTCAAAAATGACAGCATCCTTAGATTTCCAGCCAAATATTTGTATAAAAATGGCTGAGCCAGCTTTCCCATGCCATCTAATCTAATGATAGATGGATAGTTTTCACTGAATAAGATTCTAAACCAACATTCATTCTGCTTCCACCTTGAAGCACTTGAGTTAGGCATCATTCAAGGTACCCAGCAATGATGGAGTTGAATCCCTTTAGGCCAACAAATAGGAAGTCATTAAAAGCATCCAAGTTTCCAAATCTTGTCCTGGGTTATCCTAACATTTGCTTTATAAGTAAGCAGAGGATAATGAACCTGACTGCCTCAGGTACTGAAACTGTGATCATCATAGCATCCGTGGTTCTTCACAGGAGGAGAGTAAAGGACAGCACAGATTCATCTTCAGATAGCACTGTGCCAGTAAGGGCATCTGGTCATAAGACTTTTGAAACTGTGGACAGTATGTTTCACCAGCTGCGGAACAAAATAAGACTTAAGCTCCTAACATTATACCTGGGGCTGGTTCAGTGCAAGACAGTAATGACACATCCCAAGGGTGGTGACCCCAACCAGGAGTAAATGCAGGAAGCATTAAAGTATTTGGGAGAAAGTTGCTGCCACAGAATTTCTGACAGCCAGGATTAAAGTGGCCAAGCGGAGATCAGAAGGCAACTGGCCAATCGTGGTGCTGAGCACGCTTCTCCTCATAAGATAATTTTCTGTAGCCCCTGTTTCAATCTTTGCACCAGCTGATAAAGACTCAAATCCTCTTGCTCTACTTCTTTCTCTCTTCCCACCAGGAAATACTGGCATTTGTCTGGTTTTTAGATTGTCTTTTCCTTTGCTAGTCATGTGTGTGTATGTGTGTGTATAATGAGTGCATCTGCGTGTGCATTTGCAGACACCTCTACTTGCTCAGCCTGTATGACTTGCAACATAAATGACTACAAGATCCTGTGAGTTTACATATGCTTTTAAACACATCTCATTTTCTCTTCCCAGCAACCTTCTTCATTTACAGATGAGAAAGCTGGAGGTCAGACAACTTGAAAGAGTCACCGAAGATCACCCAGATGGCAAAGAGAGAGGCAAATGTCTGCTATGCTCAAGTCCTTGATTCATTCACGAGGGATTTATTGAGCCCCATGCACCAGTCATTAGAGAAGCTAAGACAGGATGGTAATGAGTTGTGAGGAATGGGAGTGAAGATTATTCAGAAGGTTGAAAGGGACAAGTCCCCTCTCACTGCCATTTCCCCTGGTTTTCTTACTGAACCTGAAGCATGGCATTTGGTGACGCTACTTAGGACAGTGATGGTGAGCCCACCTCTGCTACTGCTGGGTGCTGATCACCAACTGACAGCTTTTCTGAGTGCATACTAGGCTAGTCACCAAGCCAAAGGCTTTTGTGTATTATCTCATACCTTTAAACTAGATAAAGTGGGTACTATTTCCCTTCTTTTTAGTGGAGAGGAAAGTGAGGAGCACAGTGGTAATTCAACTTATTGAAGCAAAGGCCTTCAAACAGAGTGTGTGTGTGCTGCATTGCTTCAGTAGAGTTCAACTCTCTGCGACCCCATGGACTTCAGCCTGCCAGGTTTCTCTGTTCATGGGGTTCTCCAGCAAGAATACTGGGGTCCATACTGCCATCCTCCGGGAATCTTCCCTGCCCAAGGATCAAACCTATGTCTCTTACGTCTCCTGTATTGGCAGGTGGGTTGTTTACCACTGGCACCACCGGGGAAGCCCCAAACACAGTGTATATGACCCCAAGGTTTTTACTCTTAACCTCCCACATGAAAAAAATATAGTATTTAATACTATTCATTGGTTTTATCACTCACCTATTTACTGACTTCCCACAGCAAGGCTGCCCTTTCTCAGAGACTTCTTGCAGTCAGTCATGGCTCAGATGGTAGAGAATCTGCTTGTAATGCAGGAGACCTGGGCTGGATCCCTGGGTCAGGAAGATCCCGTGAAGGAGGAAATAGCTAACTCCAGTATTCTAGCCTGGAGAATTCCATGGACAGAGGAGCCTGGCTGGTTACAGTCCATAGGGTTGGAAAGAGTTGGAAACAAATGAGTGACTTTCACTTTTCACTTTCCCTCTCTCTATTAATCTCCACCTTAGGTTGTTTCTTAGCAGGAGAGTGGTCATGGGCTGAATGTCGGAGTGTCTGGGATCTGTGATATTTTGTTCCACGTTTCCTGGGCTCATGGGTAGTTTCAAACTGTTTCTCAAGACTCACACATTGATTATAGCAAGGATTTCCTTTATGCCACCAGTACCTCTTAAAGTGTACTTTTATCCTGTGGTCAGAATCTAGGGAGTGTCTGACTTCATGGAGCCTTAGGTACAGGATCTATTTAGGGTGGAAAAGGCAGAAGATGGGGACAGTGTGAGGACTGAGAAGAGTCTTGGGAAACATGCCAGTTGCAGTTGAGAGCTGAGAGAAGGCTCCAGCATCTGCTCTCTGGTTGCTAAAGCTGGACACAAGTTTGAAGTCCTTATCCTGCAAAGGAACCTGGAGAGACTCTGTTTGAGACATAGGACTCACTGATCAGAAGCTGAAAAGGATCTGTTTACCTGAAATGCCTCTGTGGACAAAAGGGGTCATTACTAGGCAAAATGAAAACAATCCAGGTTACAAATATCCTTTGAGGAGTGCCTTAGGGAATTTAATGATGCTCTCTGTTACCAGGAAGGTCAGTGGACCTGGAGGTGGTACCTATACTCCTGTCTGCTAGACATGAGAGCTGATTTCCAGCTTCCTTATTTTCAGGTAAAAGGCATTGCTTAGGCAGCCAGAATCACTTTTGCAGATGTTTTTGCCCTAAGTTTGAATCAAAATCAGCTTCATCTCCAAGACTTGCAACCAAAGCCCATCAGGTATTCACTAAAAATATTTTCCTAAAAGAAGAAAACAAAACTAAGGGAAAGAAAAAACACTGTATATACTCCAGCTCTTAAACACAAGGGCTTATCTCCTTGATGTGATTCTGCATTAAATGAACTAAAGCTTATTGGTTTCCATGGGAGGAACTTTCTATTACTTTTTTCTGTTCTTTACCTTACCATTAGGGAAGATACATTTTTTCTTAAGGAGAATATTGGGCAGAGAGAACTGAGCTAGACATGGAAAATGCAGTTAAGGTTATTGCAAAGAATACTCTTTTTTATGCAATTTGCTGTGCTTGTTCATATGAAGATAAGGCTGGAAAATGACTGGCTCGCCTCCCTAGTATGTGCATGTCAGTTCCATAGGCCAGAAAGATATTTATCAAATTTACTGAAAGTGCACTATGCTAGAAGGATCTTTCCAAATTTCATCCCCCCTCCACAAGTTTGCATTTGTATAGATAAACATTTCAAACTAAAAAGGTAGACTCCAAGGTAATTAAAAAGAAATGGATCTGTGGAAGCCAGGGCATGGCCTGAAGCAGGACTGAAGGAAGAAAAACTCTCTGAAACCATATAATGACTTGCAAAGAGGCACTGCCATTCTCATAAGCTATGTTTTATTAATTTTAGTTTCTTCAAATAGAGTTTGAGTCATAGGGAACTCAGACTGCCTCTACATTGTCAAATTAAAGTAGATAATGAGGTCGTTATCTGTATATTTCAGGGAAATTTTTTTTCCCTTCTTGTTTGCCTTCCCTGAACTATGGTGTTATACTCAAGTGAATTACGAAACAAACAAGTCTCAGAGTTTTGTTTGTTTTTTTTACACTTGAATGTCCAAGCAACTGCCTCTCTCTGTCCATTTTATCTAGTTAGTACAGAAATGTTTCACAAATAAATAATTTAAAGGCTTCAACTAAAAGATTTTTATATTTGGAACACATACAGGTCACATGGGAGAGGACTGCAGAAATCTGTCTGAGCTGACCTTTTGTTTAGAGTTTAGGTCAAAGTGATTTGATTTATTAACAGTCAAAATATGCTATGTATAAAAGTTCAATCAACACAGAAATGATTAGAGAGGAAAATGTAAGGTTTCTCATAATTTCAATTAGTATTAACAACTTAAAAGATGGAAATCAAACAGGGTCTTTAAACTGCTGTTTATTACCTAGTAAGATTTTTAAGTCTTATAATATACCTAAAGATCCCTGGGTTGAATCTTCCCAACCCAGAGATTGAACCCAGGTCTCCTACATTGCAGGCGGATTCTTTACCGTCTGAGCCACCAAGGAAGCCCAATATACTTAGAGGATATATGAATTATCATATTGTTTAGAATGTTCTATATTAGTGCACATTGCATAATAATTTTCTTAATGGTCCTCCAGGGGTGGAAATTTTATTTCCCATCTTTAAACACTGAAACAATGCCTTGAACATGTATCTTTGGATATCTGTATGTTCTTTGGATAAATTTCTAGAAACAGATCTGCTGGGGAAAGGAGTTTATTAGTCAGGGTTCTCCAGGGAACTGGTACTAATAGGATACATATTATACGGAATTTAAGGACTCTATTTTAAGGAATTAACTCATGTGAGTGTGGGGGCTGGCAAGTCTGAAATACACAGGGTAAGCCAGCAGCCTGGAGATCTAGATAAGAGTTGATGTCACGAACTTGAGTCCAAAGCCTGGAAAAGCAGAATTTCTATGTTGCAGTCTGAAGGCAGAATTTCTCCCCCAACCCCCGCCCCCCTTTTTTTTTTTACAAGAAATCTCAGTTTTTGCTCATCATATCTTCAACTGACGGGATGAGACACACTCACATTATGAGATAATATATTACATTTATTGTAATAGAAAGAAAGAAAGTGAAGTTGCTCAGTCGTGTCTGACTCTTTGCAACCCCATGGACTGTAGCCTACCAGGTTCCTCCGTCCACGGAATTTTCTAGGCAAGAACACTGGAGTCGGTTGCCATTTCCTTCTTTCCGACCCAGGGACTAAACCCAGGTCTCCCACATTGTAGGCAGACGCTTTACTGTCTGAGCCACCAGGGAAGCTTTATTGGAATGCTCGCATGTAATTGGCAATTGCAGTTGCTGCTACTAGGTGAATTGTAAACAGTTTCCAAAGCTCAAAATTCAAGGCAGAAGTCTAATTACTAAAGTTGATTTTTTAAAAATCCAAATGCTCTCAAAAGGAAGAATTCCAAGACCTAGGAATACAATGCATTCTATTACTATACTGTCAAAAAGTCACACTTATCAGCAGTTATTTGGTCATTTTCTTCTTCTGCCTGCTGTCATTTCATTCTTCACATAATAACTACCTCGTTGAATGTTCAGGATAGGGAAACTAACAGAATCCTTGCTGGGAAGGAAATTCAATATATCTGCCAGATTATAATAAAATAAGCAGGAATCGTTCATATATATAGAACAAAATGCAATCTCCTTTAAACCACTGAAAAAGCTATTGCCCTGTCAACTGGCCGTGAAGTTGTAAATTTCCAGTTCTTCAGGTTGTTAATATTACCGCAAATACACAAATTCTTTTTTTGGGGGGAAAAAAAAAACGTCTAAGGCATAAGGAAACACTGTTCATCTTAGTTAACTAAACACAGTTTGTTCAATAAATTTATCAGCTCAGGATGGAAACTGCTCTTCATTGTCAGCAAATATAATGTCATCCATGTTCCTGATGCTTTGCCAGCAACAGGGGATTAATCATACTTTTTTCAAGTTGCATTTGAAACATGACATCTAAGAATTCATTTTCCACACAGCAACCAGAAATCTCTCACATAAATCAGAGCATGTCACTCCGTGGCATAATGCTCTCCTTTAAGGCTTCCCCTCCCACTCAGGGCCAGATGCAAACACCTATCATGGCTTACAGGTCTGACATCATTTGGATCTTGCCCACTTGTTTGCTATCATCACATCCACTTGATACTTTCTCTTCCTGGAACACAACTCCCCTGCCCACTGGGGCCTCTTAACTGGCCTTCAGGCTGTCCACTGTCAGATTTATCTCTTCATTCAGATTCTCAAGGCAAGTATCACCACCACTGAGAGACCTCCCTTGACCACCTAATCTAAAGGGCCTGTCCATCCCATTATCCCACTGCACGCTTAATTTATTTTGTTTACTGCTCTAGTGCCTGTCTGAAGTCACACTGCTTATTTGTGAACCTGTGTTTTGCCTGTCTCTCCTCCTAGGCTCTAAGTAGCATGAAGGCAGGGATCCTGTTTATTTTCACTACCTATGATGGAGCACCAGGTCAAATTTGGGGCAAAACACAGATGCAAGGAAAATGGCTTTCTTGCATATTAGTTCTAGTGGGAATGAATGGAGTGACGCTCAGGGTGACCCCACACTGTCTATCCCTGGAAAAGAATTCTTGGGGACGACTTGGTGTCTCTGAAGTTAACAGTGAAAAAGAGACCATTTTTCATGCTGCCCAGGAAAAGGCATGACGTAGCTTCCTCTCCTCACCCATTCTAATACACTTCATGTTTGTGGTCTCAGGGAATCCTTGACTATGTCCTGCTTACTCCCTTCCTGCTTATCCAAGCCATCCTCCAGAACATCTGTTCCCAAATACGTCACCTCAATTTGAACCAATCTCCCATGAAAGACCATTGTATACAACATCTAGCAAAGATTCTACCTCATATTTTAATGAGGCCAGTGATACTAAACTATTTATTGAAGGGTCCAAAAAGACTTCAAAAGGAAAAAAATAGTAGTTAGTCATTGGAAAGATTTCAAACAAAACCAAACCCAATACCCTTCTATGTGTGTGTGTGTTTTTCTTCCCTTGATTCACAGAATGTTTAAATGGAAGAGAACAGAAGTGAAATCCTGCTTCTTCCCCTGATAATTAGAAATCAAGGTCTAAACCATGTGAACATATGCTGCAAATAATTCTTGCAAGTAATTTCATATTCAATATATCTATTTAGCTCCCTGGAAATACTTAATGTTTATGAAAACTCTAGATCAGAACTCCTCAAACTGTGACTCAAAGACCCCTGAGGATATATGAAACCCTTCCACGGGGTTCATGAGATCAAAACTATTTTCACAATAATACTAACATGTTATTTGTCACTTTCAATCTCATTCTCTTGCAAGTATATGATAGAGTTTTCCAGAAGGAAAACTGCTATAGGATGCAGCTGTTGTTCTGATGGCTAATAAAATGTATATTTTTCCATTTTATACATTTCGTAGCTTTGATTTCTAATTTGGTAATCTTCTAGATATCCACAGACATAGTCCACACAAATGAAAAGCTCTCTGTAGTCCTCATTTATAAGAATGTAGAGGAGTCTGGGACTTAATGTTTGAGAATGGCTGCTCTAAATGATGATTTTTTACTTTCCCCCAAATTTTCATTTTTCTTATGTCCATTTTTGATATTCAAGTTACATGGACATGCATGGCCTGATATTGAGTACCTATCATATGGATGTCATCACACTAAGCAATTGTTTTTACTGTCATCAGCCAATGAGTGTGTAGAGTATGTATCAGCTTCCTGTCCTTGGCAAATACTCAATAAAGGGCTCTTGTATGAGAAGTGAAGATGATACTACCTAGATATCCTCTATCCCACTGACTGTCCATGCCTCACCTAGAGGGCATATGCCTTTATCTCAGATTATGAATCCTTCCTGGTCTTTGACATTTCATTTTCATCCTACCTCAAATGGCCTCTTAGGCTACAGGTAGGAAAAGAGAGATCGGACTTAGATGTTTCACTCTGATGATTATCCAGTGCACTCGCTCCCTGTCCATCCTTTATCTCTTCCCTGCAAGTGAGTCGCAGACTGAGGCCTCAAGATGGAGACATTTGCAACATGAAATCAAGAGTTATTTATTTTAGTATCCCCATGGAGTAGACATCTGATGTTTTTGCTTCAGTTCAGTTCAGTTGCTCAGTTGTGTCCAACTCTTTGCGACCCCATGAACCACAGCATGCCAGGCCTCCCTGTCCATCACCAACTCTCAGAGTTTACCCAAACTCATATCCACTGAGTCAGTAATACCATCCAACCATCTAATCCTCTGTTGTCCCCTTCTCCTCCCACCTTCAATCTTATCCAGCTTCTGGGTCTTTTCCAATGAGTTAGCTCTCCACATCAGGTGGCCAAAGTATTGGAGTTTCAGCTTCAAAACATCAGACCTTCCAACGAACACTCAGGGCTGATCTCCTTCAGGATGGACTGGCTGGATCTCCTTGCACTCCTCTCAAGAGTCTTCTCCAAAACCACAGTTCAAAAGCATCAATTCTTTAGTGCTCAGCTTTCTTCACAGTCCAACTCTCACATCCATAAATGACCACTGGAAAAACCATAGCCTTGACTAGATGGACCTTTGTTGACAAAGTAATGTCTCTGCTTTTTAATATGCTGTCTAGGTTGGTCATAACTTTCCTTCCAAGGAGTAAGTGTCTTTTAATTTCATGGCTGCAATCACCATCTGCAGTGATTTTGGAGCCCAGAAAAATGTCAGATGTAGACCTGATCAATTGTCATGTATCCTCCTCTGGACTTAAAGACCGAAGACAGGCATATTGGATCCTACTTGAAAACAATGAGGCCAATACAGAAGAAAACATGTGGAGAAAGAGAAAATGATTCTAGTCCCCTAGATTTAGGGATTGTGTTCCACGCATTCCTTGGCACATAGCAGGTGCTCAAAAATATTGATTCAATTGACTTTAATTTAGCTTCTTTACAAATGACTCAAGCATCTCAGATAAAAATCTTTTAATAAATAAAACCATTTAATCCTTTATCCTGAATAGGCATCAACTGCAGAAATACCTACTAGCATCTCAAAGTTGGATAAAATCCACTTCTTCTCTCTTCTATTGAACCTCTCTCTTTGCTCTACCATGCACTACTTCTCTAGATTTTTATTTTCATTCCAAGTGTCCTCTTTAGAAAATAGTTGTTTTAAATCAGCATATGTCCCATGATTCAAGAACATTCTTTTCTGAAAGTACTTTTAGTTTTGCATTTCTCTGTTTAGTTTCTCTAATTTCTTAAATCTTGTGAAAGAAATTCCACATGTGGCCAACCTGTAACAACCCTAATAGTCTGGATATCAAGCCAGTGAACATGAACCAAAGTGAGTAAGAAAGGAAAGATTTTTAATAAAAGGAAGATTATAATTAGGATATAATACTCAGTTTGGCTCCTTCAATCAAGGAAAACTTAACCTAAAGTTTAGATTTTCATCGAAAATCTACACAATTATTTCAGAATCCCACATATATAAATATTCAGTGGGTCTAATGGTCTGTGATGAGTGGGCCAGTGTACTATAATTTGGCATCTTCAATTGGTTGAATTTAATAAGAAGACTATGCTATATTTTTTCCAGCAGTCATGTATGGATGTGAGAGCTGGACTATTAAGAAAGCAGAGTGCTGAAGAATTGGTGCTTTTGAACTGTGGTGTTGGAGAAGACTCTTGAGAGTCCCTTGGACTGCAAGGAGATCCAACCAATCCATCCTAAAGAAAATCAGTACTGAATATTCACTGGAAGGACTGATGCTGAAGCTGAACTTCCAATAGTTTGGCCACCTGATGTGAAGAACTGACTCACTGGAAAAGACCCTGACGCTGGGAAAGTTTTAAGGCAGGAAGAGAAGGGGACGACAGAGGATGAGATGGTTGGATGGCATCACTGACGCTATGGACATGAGTTTAGGTAAACTCCGAGATTTGGTGATTGACAGGAACCTGGCGTGCTGCAGTCCATGGGGTTGCAAAGAGTCAGACATGACTGAGTGACTGAACTGAACTGAATAAGAAGACATGTTAAGAAAAGCTTACCAACCAAACTCCCTTATTCTATGGGATTAGCAGTGCTTCTTTTGAGAAATTTGAGATGAGATTTATCTTTTGTTTACTATTATCACTGAGTCCAACAGCATACACACATACAGAAACACACAAATTGGCAGGGCACAGACTGACCATTCCTCAAATCTTGTCTCTGCTTGACTTTACCCTTTTTCCTAGTGGTGGGCAGAATGGCAGCTTCATACCCACATCTCATCAACTCATTAACCCTGATCACCAGAAGCAAACATCCCTCCTTGCTCCAGATGAGAAATCTAAATTGAGTCACGTGTCCATCTCTAAAGGGCTTTCCAGGTGGCACAGTGGTAAAGAATCCACCTGCCAATGCAGGAGACACAACAGAGGTGGGTTTGATGCCGGGTTGGGAAGATTCCCTTAAATATGAAATGGAAACCCGCTCTAGTATTCTTGCTTGGAAAATTCCACAGACAGAGAAGCCTGGTGGGCTTGTGGGTTACAGTCCATGGGGTTGCAAAGAGTCATATATGACTGAGCAACTGAGCACAGCACAACACAGTCTATCTCTAATACAATCACTGAAGCCAAGAGGCTGGGTGCTATAACTGGCCAGGCTACAGTCATGTGCCCTGTGTTTGCGTGTGTGTGTGTGTGTGTGTGTGTGTATGTGTAGGGGGTAAAAGGAGATGGAGTAGAACTTCATGTGACTTTCATGAATGGGTTATTCACTGAAAGATAGAGTCCAGTACTGAAAAACAGAAATAACAAATATCTACTGAATGGGTATCTGCCTTAGCAGAGCATGTCTGGGTTTAAAAAAAAAAAAATCTCTATACCTCCAATGGCCAGTATTAAGCAGATGCCCAATACATGTTTGTGGAATGAACAAAGAATTACATGTAATATTACAAGTACCTCACTCCATAATAAGGATCAACTCTGTGTACTCTCCAGGGAGGATATTTTGCTGAACTCATGCTCGTCACGTTATAGCCCCTTCTACCTTCATCTTTCCCTATTCTTATCATATACAAGCTCATTTCTTTTTCTGCACTTTCCCACTTAAACTACTACTTAAAGTACTCCTCAAGTCTATTTCCACAGTGAAGCCTTTTCTGAGGATTACATGCCTCGCTATTTTCCCATCTTTGAGTTACCCATGCTTCTGATTTCTGCACTTAGCCCTTCATGAGTAAAGACCCTTAGAGTCAGGCTACCCATGTTTAAACCTCCACCATTTACTTGCTTTGTCATCTTGGCAAATTTCTTAATTGTTTTGTCTATAGAGTGTGTAAATCATAGTATCTACCTCTCAGAGGTTGATGTAAGGACTAAATTGATATGATACACAGGTCATTAGCACTGTGCCTGATACAGAGTAAGTGCTCAGGAAACACTGAATACCACTCTAGCTAATGGAACAAATAGCTGTGTGCCCTGTAGCAGACAAAGGTGGTGCCCTGCACCATGTCTCCTTGGCCTATCTGAGTTCAGGCAGCTGCTATAGATGCTGATAAACCTCCTACCTTATGCTTTCTTCTCTGACTGAGGGCCTCCCTTGGCCTGAGGAAGCCTTTTCTGCTACAAGTAAGAGTAGTTGGAAGTAGAAGGTACGAGGTTAATCCTCTTGTATGCAGTTTTTAATAACTGGGGGATAGAAGTCCCAGCCTCCCCGGCACCTAGTCTTAGGATTCTTGGGTGTGTTCCACACAGTTTCTCAGAGGATCCTAGCAGGATTGGGTCCGAGTTGCTCATAGTGGTAACCTGCACACAAACGCAATTAAAAAAAATTTTTTTTAAACCTTATTTTGTATTGGAGTATAGCTGATTAACAGTGTTGTGATAGTTTCAGGTGGACAGCGAAAGGACTCAGCCTTTTGGATACACATGTATCTATTCTCCCTTAAACGCCCCTCCCATCTAGGCTGCCATATAACATTGATCAGGGTTCTCTGCTGCTATGCAGTAGGTCCTTGTTGCGTATCCATTTTAAATATAGTAGGCAAATTTTTTTTAGCTTGTCCCCCTTACCTGCTCACTTTCTTCACTCTTTCGCTTGTGCTTCTTGGGATCACCTCACACAGGAGCTCCCTGTGTCCAAGTCTGTCAAAAGGCCTGGCTTGGAGGGAGTGCAAAATAAGACAGCTCCCAGCAGTTTAAACTGTTTAAGTCATTTCTCAGGGTGTGCGTGCTAAGTTACTTCAGTTGTGTCTGACTCTTTGTGACCCCGTGGACTTTAGCCCACCAGGCTCCTCTGTCCATGGGATTCTCCAGGCAAGTATACTGGAGTGGGTTGCCATTTCCTCCTCCAGGGGATCTTCCCAATCCAGGGATCGTATCTGCCTCTCTTGTGTCTCCTGCATTGGCAGCTGGGTTCTTTACCATTAGTGCCACCTGAGAAGCTCTCATTTCTCAGGGTATATTTACTTAAAGCAGAGATCAAATTCTTTTTCTTTTAATTGAGATGTAATTGACATTTAACCTTGTTTTAGGGTGTACAATATACTGATTTGATTTACATATATATTGCAAAATTATTACCATAATAGGTTCAGTCAACATCCATGACCACATACAGTCACTATGTTTTTCTTATGATGAAAGCTTTTTAGTAAATACAGAATACTGTACAGCACTGTTAACTACAGTCACCAAGCTGTACATTATATCCCCAGCACTTGCTTATAACTGGAAGTTTGTAACTTTTGACTACCTTCACTCATTTTGCCTATCCCAAAACTCTCACATCTCTATGGCTAGACATGTTTTATGAACCTACACCACAGAATTCCTTGCTGAATAACCAATATATTGTGAGACAATTTTTAGTATTTAGATTCAAGACAAGGAAGTCCTGTGATTTTCTCACCAGAGCTGATAGATTTGAGTTTCTTTTTGTATTCCTGATATGGTTCAAGTTTGGGATATATAGGTATGAAAGCTTGACCCTCTTTTGGAAAATTTAGCCTAGGAACTATAACTTGTGAAAATGAGCCATAAACTGGGTTTATTTATAAAAATAAATTCACAATTGTGTGGTATATTTTACTTTGTTGAGGGATCACTGATCTACTGAGTGACTAGTACAAACATACAAAGATGTCAAAATTTACAGTACAAACTAGAATTGTGTATTTTTCTTAAGTAATGGAAATCTGTCAAACTCTGAAACTGAAAAAGCAGATGTCCTGGTGCAGAGGTATAAACAGAAGTGGGGAAAAGAGAAAAGCCCTTTGTTTTCCTTCTACTAAACAAATGGCTAGAAGAAATTAGGGGTCTAGTCAGATGGGGTTTATTCTTTGCAATAAAATAGCTAGGCTCATGTTTGTCCTATTTATGACTTACAAACACTGCCATTTTCACAAATGTTTAGGCAACTGTAGATTATATGAACAATAAATTGTTCTCGTTCAGTCGCTCAGTCATATCTGACTCTTTGTGACCCCATGGACTGCAGCACCCCAGGCTTCTCTGTTCTCTATTTCCCAGAGTTTGCTTAAACTCATGTCCATTGAGATGATTATGCCATCCAACCATCTCATCCTCTGTTGCCCCCTTTTCACAATAAATGATTTCTTTTTAAAGTGAAAAAATAGAAACAAAGGTATACTAATAATGTGTAAAGTTAGTCTTGAAGACTGCATGAGGTAACCATTGCCACTGTAAAGTCTACATAATAAATCCATCAGCAAGAAAAGGCTTATAACAACCACCACCTGCTGCTGCCCTTGTGTTTCTGGCTGGAGTAGCTCTGCTTCATGATTCATGTTAATTCTGGCACTCAGGATGAAGTCGGGGCACGTCTACCTGGAGGCCTTTTCTTGCTGATGGCAGAGGCACAGGAAGGCAAACAGGAATATGCCATGTCTGTTAAGGATGCATGTGGACAATGTCACACCATTCTGCTCACATTCCATTGGCCAAAGCAAGTCACCTAACAAGGTAAACATCAGTGGGCAGGGAAATATACTCTGTCTCATGTGACCATGGTGACTGACATTGCAAAAACTAGTTTGGGGAAGGGGACAAAGAACTGTGACCAGTAAGTCTTTCTGGGGGAATAATATTAATGATCACACTGCTTTCTCATGTGCATTATGCCCTGGTTATCCTGTTCTCCTTCGACTTATCAAGCATCACCTTTATCCTAATTATTCTCTCTGCTTGAAATTATTTCCCCTTACATTTCTTCCATTTCTATAATGCAAACCCCATGAAGGCAATGTTTTGAGGGTCTATTTTCTTCACTGATGGTGATCTCTTATCTCTCAGATGCCGCCAGCTGCTTATATAAGATTTTTATGTATAATCTTTTTTTTAATGTAATACTGTTTATTTAACTTCAGAAACATTTCAACATTCTAAACATACAAAAAAAAAAGAATGTTGCAGATCATGTTTAGTACAGAAGGTTCTTGAACTTTATTGGTACAGTGGCTCTTGGCTTTGCTGACAATGAAGAGTTCTATGATTTGTTCAAAGAAAAACAGTTTAAAACTACCGCACTTCAGCTAAAAAGGATCCAAAACACTTCTCATGCCAGCTGACTGCCTCCCTTTTCCACAGCTAAGAATGGCAGCGGGATGCTATATCGCTATATACAAAAACAAGACAACCTGAAGCTAAATGCATGCCCACTGCAGTGTCCACGGGTCCAGCCCCACAGTGCATGCCCTGAGCTACGGTCCTTCTGGAAGGCATCACCCCAACAGCCTCCATACCAAGCAAGGAGAATCAAGAGTGTGTCTCGGTTGCTTTGCTCTTTTTACAAACTACAGATATGTATAGTTGAAAACTCAGGATTTCTAGCCAATGACCATAAAATCAACACATCACCTTACAAATTAAAAAAACAAACAAACCCAGAAACCTTTTTAGATGCCTTGTCACACCACAGCAAAGTGCACAGAGTGAGGAGGACACCAGAGCCTTTTCGCTTTAAAAATGTTTGGAAATATGTACAACTTTGATACAGTTTCCAGGTGCTTTGGACACCCATGGCCACTTCATGTAAACCAATGACAACTGCTAGAACACTTTGAGAGACTATGATATGATCATGAGCCAACTGGGTAATTAAACCTAATGATGGCAACAGACACATCTTGGGTGAGAGGTGTGTCAATCATGGTGCTCCCTACTCTAAGGTATCCACAAGGTGAAAGAGCAACAATGTTTTTTCTTCCTCCTCCTCCTCCACTTCCTCCTCATTGTCTTCATCTTCCTCTTCCACGTTTTTCCGGGCAACTTTGGCCGCACCCTTGGTGCCATCAAACTTCCCTTTAGCCTTAGAGTCTGCAATACCCTTCTCATACTTCTCCTTCAGCTTCGCTGCCTTGTTGCTTCTCACTGTCATTTAAGTTATTCCACATCTTGCCCAGCTCCTTTGCCACATCTCCAATAGAGATGCCAGGGTTTGTAGACTTGATCTTTGGGCGGAATTCAGAGAATAGGAAAAATCCAGACGGTGGTCTCTTGAGGGCATTACGGTCCTTGCCTCCCTTAGCTGGTCCATAATCCTTCATTTCCTGATCATAGTGCACTTTATCCGCCTTAGCCATTTCATTGAATTTAGACTTCTCTTTCCCAGACATGGTCTTCCATCTCTCAGAGCATTTCTTGGAAAATTCAGCAAAATTGACCGTGGCCTCTGGGTTTTTCTTCTTACATTCCTCTCTGCACATCTGCACAAAGAAGGCATAAGCAGACATCTTGCCCTTTGGTTTCTTGGGATCACCTTTAGCCATCTTGATTGTATTGTTCGCTAGTCTGTATGTACACTCTTAATACATTTGTTGATGAGATAACTTTGTTCAAATGTTTCAAACCACAGTATGTTTCAGTAGCAGAGCACTGAGACATTGTTTTGGAAGGACAGTAATCTGGATAAAATTTATTCACCAAAGGGTCTATTTCCCACCACAAGAGACCCAGGATTCAAAGTTTCAAATATCTTGGATTACTGACAACCAAGGCTAAATACTCTAACGAAGTATTTTAGGGTCCTGCAACAAGAGTCGGACACGACTGAGTGACTTCACTTTCACTTTTCACTTTCATGCATTGGAGAAGGAAATGGCAACTCACTCCAGTGTTCTTGCCTGGAAAATCCCAGGGAGGGGGAGCCTGGTGGGCTGCCGTCTATGGGGTCGCACAGAGTTGGACACGACTGAAGTGACTTAGCAGCAGCAGCAGCAGCTGCAGCAACATAGTTTGTTAATTGTACAAGAATTTCCATGTGGTGTGCTTCCCAGGTGGCCCAGTGGCAAAGAATCTGCCTGCAATACAAGAGATGTGGGTTTGATCCCTGGGTCAGGAAGATCTTCTGGAGAAGGAAATGGCAACCCATTCCAGTATTCTTGCCTGGAAAATCCCATGGACAGAGGAAGCTGGCAGGCTACAGTCCACAGGGCTGCAAAAGAGTTAGACATGACTGAGCGACTGAGCACGCACACCCACATTCCTTGAGGTAGGAAGACTTATTTGTTTCTCTTAGGGAGCTCAGCTTATCCTGGGACATGTGAGGACTGAGCTAGCATCTCACATTTAGGAGGCAAATAATTATTCATTGTAGCATGGATTTCCATAGGTAATCTCAATTCATACCAAGTATTTCAGGTTTAAATCCAAGACACTTTCTGATATCAGAAAATACCTTGATATCACAGAATCCTTCAACCTGGAAACATTACATTTTCTATCTTTAAACATTCACGCATTTATTCATTCAGTAAACATTTCTAAGTACCCATTACCTGCCAAACATTGTAGCATGCCTCAAAACACAAATACCTAAGGAGCTTATACACTAGTGGGGACACAGATGAGTAAACAAATAATTACCATGGAATATGATCTTTGCTGGAAAGAAAATGTGAACCTTCAGATAAATGCAGCTCATGGTTGAACTAGGGATTCAGGGAGATTTCCTAGTAGAGATGAAATCTAAGTCAGTTCATGAAAGAGGAATAAGAAATTTACAAGGCAGGAAAGGGATTGGGTGGGAAACTGGGAAGAATTCTGTAGACAAAGGGTAAACTTATAGAAAAGCATGAAAATAATAAGTTTGGGGAACTACAAGTCACTCTACAAACTTACCATCTCAGGGAGATAATGACTGATTGTGGTTTTTATGTTTAAGCATCAGCTTGACTGAAACATAATTAACCATAATATAGTACCACAAAATTCATCCTCGCTTTTAATATTTGTATAGCCTTTAGTACATTCACAGAGCAACCTATGCCACTGTCTAATTTCAGAACATCTTCATCGCCCCCAAAGAAGTCTCCTACCTATGAGTTGTCACACTCCATCCTCCCATTCTTTTTCCCCTGGAAACTACTAATCTACTTTGTTCTAGAAATGTGCATATTCTAGATATTTCACATAAGTAGCATGTTGTAAGTATATTTCATCTAAACAATTCAGAAAATAATTTCTGCAGTTAATAATCATGTTTATATGTATTAATGTAGGTATATTGTATTCATTTTCCTCATCAGTATTTTCTGATTTTACTTTATTACCTTATTTTCTGCCACTTAGTTGTGTAATCTTGGGCAAGTTATATAATTTCTCTGATTCTTATTTTCCTAACATTGAGAGTACCTCTTTTCACTGAGTTCTTATAAACATTAAATGAGAAATGCATGTAAAGGTCTGAGTAGAGTATCTGATATACAGAAGTACTTCAAAGGCTTAGATGTTAGCTTTTTCTATTTACATTTACCATGAGGATATTAGTAGGTGATACACTAAGAGTATCTGTTGACAAAATGTAATTTTCAGATGTTAATTAAGGAAATTGGAAATGGAATAATGCAATCCCTAAAGTTCCATTTCACTAAACAAAATCAGCTTGCTCATCTTTCCTCCTAGCTGTAACTTGGTCCCATACCCACATGAGAATACAGAAAAACATTGACAGACTTTCAGTTACCTTAATGCTCCCATCAATTCTAATTTCTGATTTATTCATTATTTGATGACTTCTTTCCAGGTTGGCCCTTTCACCTTTCTATAAAAAAGAAGGCTTCCTAAGAAATGTACTAGGTAAAAAAAAGAAAAAGAAACAATCTCCTGAAATATGTGGGTAACACAAATGATGAATAAACTATTTGAAAGCACTTGTCCAAACGTCTTGCACTGGAATTTCAAGTCTAATTTACTTAACAAATAGAAGTTTTCTTGTGTTTCATCTTTCCCATTAGCTCTAAGGGAGTTTCATCCCTTATAGTGGTTTTCTGATTTGCACATTTGCCAAGGTAAACTCTAATGGGCATTAGCTGTGCTTTGGTTGACAAGCATTTATTCTTCTTTCTCTTATTAGTAGCACCTTGGTTTCTTTTGAAGAATCACATCTCTTTGAGAGACAGCATTTCTTCCTCAAAAGGAACATTTCTAAGCCAAGGGTGTGTGTGTGTGGTCCAACTTAGACAACTATAATAGATTATTTTTCTGGATTTAGGCCCTTGAGTGGTATTATATAAGAATGGGATGAGGGGTTGAGTTGAATCATTTCCATAGCAATGCACAGATTTGACTATAAATTACAGTCATTCCTTAGTTTCAACCGTGTATATGTCTTGAGTTGCCCCATTTCTTGTATTTTCTGGAGCCCAATTTTTCAGTATTTCCTTTCATTATGTGAACTTCCCTAAGACCTTCTAATAAATTACTTCCCTTGTTGCTCAAAGGCAAATCATATTCTTGCAACCTCCAAACTCCTACACATACATAGTCTGCTTCCAGCCCCTGCGCACTCCCAGACCTTCCAAAAGAAGTAGAGCTACTTACAGCCAGTTTCTGTTAACTCATTTAATCTTCAAAAAGACTCATCATAAACTCCCTCGAAATTCTCTTATTCCTTTTTCCCCACTTAAAAATTTTTTTTACAATGTTGTGTTGGTTTCTGCTGTACAACAACGTGAATCAGCCATAATTATACATATATCCCCTCCTTCTTGAGCCTTCTTGAGGTTTCCCTGGTGGCTCAGAGGTTAAAGCGTCTGCCTGCAATGCAGGAGACCTGGGTTCGATCCCTGGGTCAGGGAAGATCCCCTGGAGAAGGAAATGGCAACCCACTCCAGTATTCTCGCCTGGAGAATCCCATAGACGGAGAGCCTAGTGGGCTACAGTCCCACTCTAGTATTCTTGCCTGGAGAATCCCATGGACGGAGAGCCTAGTGGGCTACAGTCCCACTCCAGCATTCTTGCCTGGAGAATCCCATGGACGGAGAGCCTAGTGGGCTACAGTTCATGGGGTTGCAAAGAGTCGGACACGACTGAGCGACTTCACTTCTTGAGCCTTCCTCCTCTGCCCCGACTCCACCCCTCTAGGACATCACAGAGTGCCAGACTGGGCTCCCTGTGTTATACAGAAACTTCTCAGCAGATATCCATTTTACACATGATAGCGTATATATGTTGATGCTACTTTCTCCATCTGTCCCACTCTATCCCTTCCCCACTGTGTCCACAAGTCCATTCTCGATCTCCTATTCCTTTTAAGTTTCAGAATCTCTCAAGTGTTCCAAATCTTTCCTCCAAAGGATTTGACTGAAACCACGAGTGATAGGAGAAAGTGATGTTTGATAATGATGGAGAAAACCACGAAATCTTCCCATCCATCCTTCAGTTTTTCAATAAATTTCTAATGAGGACATCCCTGCCCTGTTCTAGATATTATAAATACAAGAATTACTAGGATTGAGTCTTGTTCCTTAGAGAGCCTAGAGTCTAGTAGGAGAGATAAGACACACAGAAATAGCGCTAATGCCAATGGAGGCTGTGATAAGAGTTACAATTGAGGTAGAGATCAAGGGCTACAGGAGCACAACAGAGGGAAGATTAATTCAGGCTGGAAGGATTGGGGAAGATTTCAGGAGAGGAGATGAAACTTCTAGTCGACTAATCCTCCTGCAAGTGTCCAGTGGCCAATTATCTCCAGGAAATGGAGTTTGCAAAATTAAGCCTAGACCACAGAGGATCGTTTATTTTCTCTTAGCATGGCATATTACAGTTTCCAAGGTTTATGCTTTCTTGGGAAATGTACTAAATTGCTTAGGACAGAGACTGAGAACATAAGCATGTCAAACCTTGCTGGTCTGTGCCTAATATGTCTGGGGCCTGGTGCCTGCCTCATTTTAGTTGGTGGGACCAAGAGATGACTGACCGTGGTCTGGATGGAGGCCAGTGTGTCTCTGAGCAGTCTTTAAACATGGCTTAAAATGAACTACCACCTCCACATAGCCACTTGGGCTTATTTTCTTCAAATGGGGACAGCGGCTACACCAAGCCTGCAACTTGTTCTCAGCTGCCTTGAAAACAGATATTTCTTTCCCGTCCTTTTATTGCTGTCTTCTGTCCACATAATGCAGCCAGCGTTCTTCATTTTAACAGAGAATGGATGCTCTGAATAAATCTGGGATGGACAATCGACCTGACAGAACAGGCTTGAAAAACTTATTACTGCTCATGGCCATACTGGCAGGGGTTTCATGTGAAATGCCCCTTTCACACTGCTAACCTCAAAGACATTAGGAAGCAGTGTTATTTGGACTACAAAACGTTGTATACCTTGGTGACAATGAATTCATCTATGAAGTCAGAAAGTATATAATTAAAAGAGATAAAGTCACTTCTTTTCTTTAAAGATCCCATTTTTTTAAGACAACAATTGAATTTGGTAAAATAAGTAGCCTTGTGCCCACTTTCGCCTACCTATAAACTTCACACTGTGGACAGTGCTCTCACTAGGCTTCCACTGGACAAGAGCAAAGGGGGAACCCCCCCAAAAAAATGGTTGGCCATTGCTTCTCTCTCACAGAGTCCAGGGAGAAAGACTTTGTAACATCATTATTTTATTGGACCCTGCTGTGTGAACACATTAGGGAGGGTACTTCTGGGGCACGCACTACCAGAAGCTCCTTGGGAATGACATAACATTCCTGCAGAAGTTGGCGGAAAAGAGAAATAAGGCTTCAGCGGGAGTTCTAATGCTGCCCTGATTTTTCCCAGTCTCAGGGACCTGAAATTTCAGCTTAGTTCAATGACCCCTAGGATGTCCTGAAGATCTTTCCTACTTGGGAAGGGGTGAAGACAGAAAAGGCAGAGGTCTTCAGCCCTATGGACATTCCTTTGTTTCCAGTGCTCAGTGGAAAAGAGTCACTTCTGAATTTCATCTGACAGAGCACAGGAGATCGCTGGGGCCCAATGAGTACAAATGTATTTGTTATTATGAGTTGAAGTGAATCCTCTACAAAAGGTATGCTTAATTCTTAACCCCAAGCACCTTAGACTGTAACCTCATTTGGAAAAAGGGTCACTGCAGATATAATTAATTAAAATGAGGCCATGCTGGAATAGGGTGAGCCCCTGATCTAATAGGATTGGTGTGCTTGTAAGAGGATGGCCACATGAAGACAAAGACACAGGGAGAATGCCACATGAGGACTAAGGCAGAGACTGGCCTACGCAGCCATAAGCCAGGGAATGCCAAGGATGGCCAGCAAACTGCCAGGAGTCAGGAAGAGGCCAGGAAGGATTCCCCTGCAAGTTTCAGAGGGAGCATGGCCCTGTAGACACTTAAAAAAAAATTTCCTATGAACAGTCTGATCTTAGACTTCTAGACTCCAGTACTGTAAGATGATACATTTCTGTTGTTTTAAGCCATGCAGATTGTGGTACTTTGTTATAGCAGCCCTGAGAAACTCATACATTTGCTCAGAACTCACCTAGATTGTATATTATTGACACTTGTGACTAAGAAACTTCTGGTCCACTTTATACCTGCCTCCTCCTCACCACTCCCTGAGCATCTCCTAAGTTTCCCATATGCTCTCTCACCTCTGGGAGTGTGCCACCTTCCAGGCACAGCCAGAACCTGTGACCCCCAAATCTGCTCAAAGTCTACTCATCATTCAAAGTCAGTTCAAAGGGAAAAGCTGCCCATCACTCCGAAGGGCACTCCAAAGTGAATCATTTGTACCAGAACTCTGCTTGCCATTTAGGTAGCTTTATTTATTATATAGTTATTTATCATAACTCTTTAAAAGTTGAGACTCTGTTTGGTTCCTTTTACATCTCTGAGATGCTTGCTTCTCAAAATTCAGTTCTCGAATTAGGAGAATAAATTCAGAGAATCTTAGCACCCATCCCATACCGAAATCAGAATGTGCATTTAACAAGCTCCTGTGAGATTGCATAGATAGAAATACTTGAGAAGCTGACCCTAGAGGACCTTGACCTACCAGCATACCATATATTCACTGAATGTATACTTCACATTGGCTACTTAGCTGAGTGTTTTTATTTACATTTTTCCAGATTAGTCATTTTGACAATTCTATTAGCAGTTCTGTGAGGAAGGTATTAACCTATTACATGGATGAGAAGATTGGAGGGAAGCTAGATTGGGAAATGCAGGGTGTATTCTCATATTTCCACCTCTCTGCCCAGTTCAACACAATGCCTACTTGGCCTACCCAGCAGTTTTTCAGGCAACAATGGTATCTGCCCAGGAGGCTGGAATTTCAGAGGGACATCTGAGCATCTGTTTTCGACATAGGCTTTCTTTTTCTTCTGCTACTTTAACACTTAGTGGATGAATGTGTGTCTCTCTAGATACTCTATTAAAAAAGGGTTCCATGGAAACGCTCATTTTGAGAAATGATGCAAATTACACAGCCCTCTGGAACATTAGTGGTGGAGAGCACCTATTAAAGGCTTCGTCCCATGACCTCAGTAAATATACCTACTCAACTTGGTTTAACTCAGTTTTCCCAAAAGTTTATTTGACTCCGAATTAACATGGTGTAATAGCCATTAACATTCTGTGAAGGGCATTCTGGTTTAAAATGAGATGTTAATGACAAAGAGATCAAGAGAGAGATTCACTTCATGGATTGCTTTTTAATTGAGAGAGAGACAGAGGTAGAGAGACAAAGAAAGAGAGAGAGAGAGAGAGAGAGCTTTCTCTCCTGTGGTTATTCTTCAAAGTGGAAGTTTTCTCAAAATGAGATATTAGCATGTGGCAAGAGCTAGGAATCAGCATGAGCTTCTGAACCACTGGGAAGAGTGGCTCATTTCTTTATGCATTATTTAACATCATAACGTCCTTCCTAGAATCTTCTGTTCCATGCTATAACTCAAGACAAAGACCTTTGATAAAATTAAGTAGGATGTTAGCTCTGAAGCACAATGGGAAGATAAAGTGGCAGATTAGATCATATTAACTTTTAAAAATGATCATTAAGGTCATGAGCTTGACACACGGTGGGTGTGGTATTGCAAAGTAGCAGGATAGCACCATGCAAAAGACATTAATTACCCAACAGGGGGTTTATAGGAGAGGGAGGTGGAGGCTTAAGCATTTGGCTACCAGGGGAAATCTCTTTTCAAGGATTCTTTTCCCCTTTGAGATAAAAGACTTCATTAAGAGCCTTCGTGCTTGATGTGGACTCTTGATAGTTTCATGGGTAGATTTATTTGTATTCCTGGTGCTAATGGAGAGCAGCTCCTGGTCCACAGAGCTTCTCAGGGTTCTGGCAAGTGATGCCCTCATTTTCCGGAATTTCTAGTCAAGGACAGGCATCCCTTTAGTGCAAATCCAGAGCCATGATTGATCACCACCTGCATGCTTACAATGGAAACAAACGATGGGGTTTCCTAGGTATTTTCTTTTCAGAAAAGAGGGGATCAGAGGTTGGTTATTTGGAAGCACTGCTAGGTTCTTGATGGCTTCTTGAAGCTCCTTTCTTCTTTTTAAAAATAATTTTATTATTTATTTTTGGTTGTACTGGGTCTTCGTTGCTGCGTGGGCATTTCTCTAGTTGTGGTGAACAGGGGCTAATCTGTAGTTGCGGTTTGTGGGCTTCTCATTGCAGCGGTTTCTCTTGTTGTGGAGCACAGGTTCTAGGGTGTGTGGGCTTTAGAAGCTGCTGCCAGAGGATTCAGTAGTTGTGGTTCCTGGGCTCGAGAACACAGGTTCAATAGCTGGGGTGCACCACAGGCTCAGTTGCTCTGAGGCATATGGGATCTCCCCGGATCAGAGATCAAACCCATGTCTCCTGCATTGGCAGGAAAATTCTTTACCCGTGAGCCAGCAGGGGAGCCATGCAGCTCCTTTCTGTGAAGACATGGACACAAGCACCTGAAATGCTTTTCAAACAATGCATGTGGCATCAGCTATCCAAAAAGAGATGAAAGCAGGTAGATTGGAAGTGCTAACACCAGTTTTCCTCTGAAGTCCACAGATATATTTTTCATGGTGCCCTGTGAGCTCATGTCCCCATATTATTGGCTGCTCTTCTGCCTGGCTTTATTTCAGCAGTCCCCTTTGTCTGGAATGCCTTGGCTCCCATTTCTTTTTTAAAAAATCTTTTGGCCACACTGTGCAGCATGTGGGATCTTAGTTCTCCAGCCAAAGATTGAACCAGCAGCCCCTGCACTGGAACTGCAGAGTCTTAGCCATTGGACCACCGTGGGAGTGCCTTGGCCCCCATTTCTGCTGATTGAAATCTTACCCATTCTTCAAGGCCCTGTTCAAATTTCTTGTTTTCAGAGAAGGGTTTCCTGATTACCTTCAGAGAAACAAATGCTACTTTTCCATGGCTTCTTTGGACCTTTATTATAGCATTGATCACATTTTGATTTCTACAATCATGGTGTCCATGTCTCTATCTCCGAGGTTTACTTTTGAAGATGGGATTGGATTTTTCATCACACTTACTCCCTACCACACTGAGCTCATAGCTGATATTCAGTAAATGCCAGATGAACAGTACCTCAACACTGCAAGAGAGACTACAGTTGTGGGCAGGCAAAGTTTATCATTCAGTATGCTGATGTGAATTTAAGATAATATTCCTCTTACTTCTAGGCTTGGTGCTTCTTTCTTTGTTTCCTGATCCGTTTCTAGACCAGTATTTCCCAAACACGAGTCACTGGCATCACTCTCATGAGTCAGATCTGTAGACCACTTATGCTTTCATTTACTTAATATCCTTCTTTAAATTATCCCCTTTTCCTGATACCAACTCATTTAAAAAGCAGACCATTTATCTGGAATTAAAAGTCTAGTATCATAAGAGACTATTATGAACAACTATATGGCAATAAAATAGATAACCTGGAAGAAATAGACAGATTCTGAGAAAAGTTCAATCTTCCCAACTGAACCAGGAAGAAATAGAAATTATGAACAACCCAATTACAAGCATTGAAACTGAAGCTGTGATCAAAAATCTCCCAAAAAACAAAAGCCCAGGACCAGATGGCTTCACAGGAGAATTCTGTCAAACATTTAGAGAAGAGCTAATGCCTATCCTAAAACTCGTTAAAATAATTGCAGAGGAAGGAACACTTCCAAACTCATTCTATGAGACCACCATCACCCTGATACCAAAACCATACAAAGACAACACAAAAAAAGAAAACTACAGGCCAATATCACTGATGAACATAGATGCAAAAATACTCAACAAAATTTTAGCAAACAGAATTCGGCAACACATCAAAAAGCTCATATACCAATATTAAGTTGGGTTTATTCTAGGAATGCAAGGATTCTTCAATATATGCAAATCAATCAATGTGATATGCCATATTAACAAATTGAAAGATAAAAACCATATAATAATCTCAACAGATGCAGGAAAAGCCTTTGACAAAATCCAGCACCCATTTATGATTAAACTCTTCAAAAAATGGGTATAGAAGGAACCTACCTCAACATAGTAGAGGCCATATATGATAAGCCTACAGCAAACATTATTTTCAATGGTGAGAAACTGAAGGCATTCCCCCTAAGATCAGGAACAAGACCAAGGATGTCCACTTTCACCACTATTATTCAACATAGTTCTAGAATTCCTAGCTACAGCAATCAGAGAAGAAAAAGAAATAAAAGGAATCCAGATCAGAAAAGAAGAAGTAAAGCTCTCACTGTCTGCAGATGACATAATGCTGTACATAGAAAACCCTAAAGATAGTATGAGAAAATTACTAGAGCTAATCAGTGAATTTAGCAAAGTTGCAGGATACAAAATCAATACACAGAAATCACTTGCATTTCTATATACTAACAATGAAAAATCAGAAACAGAAATTAAGGAATCAATTCCATTCACCATTGCAACAAAAAGAATTAAATATCTAGGAATGAACCTACCTTAGGAGACAAAAGAATTGGACACAGAAAATTATAAGACATTGATGAAAGAAATCAAAGATGACATAAACAGATGGAGAGATATTCCATGTCCCTGGGTAGGAAGAATCAATATTGTGAAAATGACTATACTACCAAATGCAACCTACAGATTCAATGTGATCCCTATCAAATTACCGGTGGCATTTTTCACAGAACTAGAACAAAAAAATTTCACAATTCACATGGAAACACAAAAGACCCTGAAAAGACAAAGTGTCTTGAGAAAGAAGAATGGAACTGGAGGAATCCACCTTCCTGAGTTCAGATTAGACTACAAAGATACAGTCATCAAGACAATATGGTACGGGCACAAAAACAGGAATATAGACCAATGGAACAAGATAGAAAACCCAGAAATAAACCCATGCACCTATGGGTACCTTTATTTTTGACAAAGGAGGCAAGAAAATCAATGGGGCAAAGACACCTTCTTCAATAAATGATGCTGGGTAAACTAGACAGCTACATGCAAAAGAATGAAATTAGAACACTTTCTAACACCATACACAAAGATAAACTCAAAATGGATTAAAGACCAGAAACTATAAAACTCTTAGAGGAAAACATAGGCAGAACACTCAATGACATAAATCAAAGCAAGATCTTCTATGACCCACCTCCTAGATTAATGGAAATAAAAACAAAAGTAAACAAATGGGACCTGATTAAACTTAAAAGCTTTTGCACACCAAAGGAAACTATAAGCAAACTATCACCCTCAGAATGGGAGAAAATAATAGCAAATGAAACAATTGACAAAGGATTCATTTCCAAAATATACAAGCAGCTCGTACAAGTCAATACCAGAAAAACAAACAACCCAATTAAAAAGTGGGAAAAAGACCTAAAGAGACATTTCTCCAAAGAAGACATATAGATGGCTAACAAACACATGAAAAGATGCTCAACATTGCTCATTATTAGAGAAATGCAAATCAAAACTACAATGAGATATCACCTCACATCAGTCAGAATGGCTCTCATCAAAAAGTCTACAAACAGTAAATACTGGAGAGGGTGTGGAGAAAAGGGAACGCACTTGCACTGTTGGTGGGAATGGAAGACAGTATGGAGATTCCTTAAAAATTAGGAATAAAACCACCATATGACTCAGCAGCCCCACTCCTAGGCATATACCCTGAGGGAACCAAAATTGAAAGAGAGACATGTATCCCATTGCTCACTGCAGCACTATTTACAATAGCTAGAACAATGAAGCAGCCTAGATGTCCATGGACAGATGAATGGATAAAGAAGCTGTGATGCATATTCACAATGGAATATTACTCAGCCATAAAAAGGAATGCATTTGAGTCAGTTTTAACGAGGTGGATGAACCTAGACCCTATTATACAGAGTGAAGTGAGTCAGAAAGAGAAAGATAAATACCGTATTCTAATGCATATATACACAATTTAGAAAAATGGTACTGAAGAATTTACTTACAGGGCAGCAATGGAGAAACAGACATAGAGAATAGACTTATGGACACGGGGAGAGGGGAGAAGAGGGTGAGATGTATGGAAAGAGTAACATGGAAACTTACATTGAGTTCAGTTCAGTTCAGTCACTCAGTGGTGTCCAACTCTTTGCGACCCCATGAATCGTAGCACGCCAGGCCTCCCTGTCCATCACCAACTCCCGAAGTTCACTCAGACTCGCGTCCATCGAGTCAGTGATGCCATCCAGCCATCCCATCCTCGGTTGTCCCCTTCTCCTGCCCCCAATCCCTCCCAGCATCAGAGTCTTTTCCAATGAGTCAACTCTTCGCATGAGGTGGCCAAAGTACTGGAGTTTCAGCTTTAGCATCATTCCTTCCAAAGAAATCCCAGGGCTGATCTCCTTCAGAATGGACTGGTTAGATCTCCTTGCAGTCCAAGGGACTCTCAAGAGTCTTCTCCAACACCACAGTTCAAAAGCATCAATTCTTCAGCACTCAGCCTTCTTCACAGTCCAACTCTCACATTACCATATGTAAAATAAATAGCCAATGGCAATTTGCTGTATGGCTCAGGAAACTCAAACAGGGGGTCTGTATCAACCTAAGGGGTGGGATGGGGAGGGAGATGGGAGGGAGCTTCAAAAGGGAGGGGATATATGTATACCCATGGCTGATTCATGTTGAGGTTTGACAGAAAACTGAAAAATTCTATAAAGCAATTATCCTTCAATAAAAAATAAATTAATTTAAAAAAGAAGTCTGGTATTACTTGCTCTTAATACAAGGTAAACATACCCATGAATACAGTGAGAATAAACCTTATTAAATTTATTATTTGACAAATATTCATTGAGTATCCACTCTCTATCAGGCACTGGACTAGCAGCTGGGACACGACAATCAGGAAGAGAGACACAGTCCCACCTCTACGGGCTCACACTCTATTAGGGAAAATGGAAAATGAACTGCTGAACAGTAAATATACCATACTAAAAGCTATGAGGAAAAGTTACGACCAACCTAGATATCATATTAAAAAGCAGAGATGTTACTTTGCCAACAAAGGTCCATCTAGTCAAAGCTATGGTTTTTTCAGTAGTCATGTATGGATGTGAGAGCTGGACTATAAAGAAAGCCAAGTGCTGAAGAATTGATGCTTTTGAACTGTGGTGTGGGAGAAGACTCTTGACAGTCCCTTTGACTGCAAGGAGATCCAACCAGTCCATTCTAAAGGAAATCAGTCCTGAATATTCATTGGAAGGACTGATGCTAGAGCTGAAACTCCAATACTTTGGCTACCTGATGTGAAGAACTGACTCATTGGAAAAGACCCTGATGCTGGGAAAGATTGAAGGCAGGAGGAGAAGGGGATGACAGAGGATAAGATGGTTGGGTGGTATCACTGACTCAATGGACATAAGTTTGAGAAAATTCTGGGAGTTGGCGATGGACAGGGAGGCCTGGCACCCTGCAGTCCACAGGGTCGCAAGGAGTCAGACACGACAGAGCAACTGAACTGATCTGAACTGAAAAGCTATGAAGCAAATGAAGCAGGGCAAAGAGATGGAGAGGAATCAGGGTACTATTTAGATAAAGAAGTCAGGGAGGGCCTCTCTGAGGAGGTAATATATAAGCAGAGACTGAAAAGAGCAAATTGGGTAACCACGTGGAGGCAGAGGCTTAGAGAGCCCAGCAGGGAGCAGGCACTATGGTCCAGAGGACGAAATCACTCTTAATGGGAGAGGACATGGGGGATTCTTTGAGTTACCTGTGATCTGGGACTTTGATTTTGATGAAATGTATGCCACATGGTCCATAGAGTTTCCCAAGATTCTGAAAGACCCTGGGCCACTGCTGCATCTGTGAAATCAGCCTAAGGAAACACTGTTCTCATACTGTTTTCAGCCCTTCCCTCCCCAGTTTGCATCATGAAATCATTCTTTTCAGTATACACTTTACCATCACCCTTGCCACAATGCACCGCACTCATTCATTCCCTGTTGTCTTCTTCTCGACATTATGAGTGCTCAAGGGCACGGAATGTATCCAGCACACAGCAATGATTAGAATCTCTGGCTTTGGGGTTGAGTATTCCCAACTAGAGACCTCTTTCTCCTCACCCTGTTCAGATAAATGAAAATGCATCCTATAACTTCTATGTTTTGGGGGCAATTTTAACCTAGAATAGATGGGTGCCCCTGAAGTTGCAAAATGTGATGTGAATGTGCATGTTTCCAAGGAGAACTCACAGTTTCATCAGATTCTCAAATTGGGGAGGGGGTGGAGGGAAAAC
This sequence comes from Ovis aries, assembly GCF_016772045.2. NCBI lineage: Eukaryota > Metazoa > Chordata > Mammalia > Artiodactyla > Bovidae > Ovis > Ovis aries. The sequence goes on from NC_056072.1 coordinate 38,008,794, forward strand.
AGTTCCAAAAGAAGTAAAGAATTTCTTCTATAATTAAATAAATTACATTTATGAAGTAATTCTGAGCTCTTCATAGCACATTTTATAATAAAGAAAAAGGGGATGGTATATCTTGACCTCTACATAAAGAGAGTCCTTTTTTACATCCCTTTAATTCTTTTCCAGTAAAAATTCAATTAGTGTATGGTTTTTTTTTCTGCTTCTTAAAATATCTTTTCCTTTATGATGATCCATGAAGACTGAAACCAGGTACCAAGCACCCTACTAAGTACTTGAAAGTACATTAACTTATTTAACCTTTAGGGTGATTCTCCAAGTAAATCTTATTATCCTCCATAATACAGCAAAGGAAACTGAGACTTAGAGGTAAGATCAGTCCCAAAGCTGCCAATCTGTGCCGATAACCCCATGCTATATAGTACTCTTCGTTGCTAGGGTCCTCAGCTTATGGAAACAAACTTGTTTAATTCACTGTTTGGTTTACAAAACATCTGCAGCTAGAGACGTCAAAATTTTCCTTAAGCATTCAGTCAATACATAGATTGAAAGATGACTCTAAGGCTCACAGTTTATGTTCCCTTTGACTCAGGATGTTAATATCCTCCAAGTAGTAGCTCCTGCTTTTATACACAGACTTTGCCAGGCAGGTTAAATGACATCCTATATATAACACTATTCAAAGCCTTCATGAATATATATTACATTTTGGGGCAGAGAGAAAAAGAGTACTCTAACACATCAAGGAATCTAATGAAAACATGACCTACATATAAAATAAGAGAAATGTTGCTTTCTAACACCAGGAAAGCTAAATATGTGCCAAACTGATATTTAAAGAAAAAGAAAAAATTGACAGATGATAAATAGAGCTAAGTGAGAGTCAGACTCTTCATGGCTTTCGGAACTCTGCTCTGAGCAGTTAAACTACAAAAGTGAGTTACAGAGGGGAGGAAAGACCATGTTCTTTGGCATCAGGTAGAGATGGATTTGGAGAAGGCAATGGCAACCCACTCCAGTACTCTTGCCTGGAAAATCCCATGGATGGAGGAGCCTGGTGGGCTGCAGTCCATGGGGTTGCTAGGAGTTGGACACGACTGAGCGACTTCACTTTCACGTTTCACTTTCATGCATTGGAGAAGGAAACTGCAACCCACTCCAGTGTTCTTGCCTTGCCCAGGGACGGGGGAGCCTGGTGGGCTCCCGTCTCTGGAGTCGCACAGTCGGACACGACTGAAGTGACTTGACAGCAGCAGGCAGCAGCAGAGATGGATTTGAATCTAGCTCAACTATAAAATGAAAGTGAAACTTCTCTACCTTACAGGATAGTCAAGAGCAAACAAAGCACTGTATAGGTGGTCACTAAGCATTAACATTCTTTCTTCTTTATTCAGAATTTCTTCTAACTTGTCAAAGAGCCAGAGTCACTGCATCCAGTGAGCAGTTCTTTAAACATGAATGTGCCTCTGATACAACTGACTTCCCAGGGATACAGGACCTTGCTGATGAGTGATGCAAGGAGCCCTGGATCATTCTTTAGAACCAGTCTAAGAATACAACTGACATTTCCAAGCATGTCCATCCAGAAAGACCAACCCAGTGTTAGCTATCCAAGCTAAGGAAAGACAGGACAGAAATACCCTGACCGTGTGTGCATGCTCAGTCACTCAGTCGTGTCCAACTCTTTGTGACCCTATTGGACTGTAGCCCGCCAGACTCCTCTGTCCATGGGACTTTTCAGGCAAGAATACTGGAATGGGTTTGCCATTTCCTGCTCCAGGGAACTTTCCCAACTCAGGGATCAAACCCATGTCTCCTGCACTGGCAGGTGGATTCTTTACCATTAATGCCACCTAGGAAGCCCAGGAAAGAGATGCTTTGAAATGGGATGTCTTTTTCTAACCATCTAAGATGGGCAGCATGAGTTAGTACCATCTTCTTCGTGTCTTTCTAAATATTCAATGCTAAACTAAACTGTCATATCCTTTGAGCAACAAACCTAACTTTAGAAATTTCTGTTGAATAAATAATTATTTAAAAAAAACTATGCTGGCAATGTGTAAAGGATGTTGATTGCAGCACTGTTTACTTTGGTCCAATTAATTACTGGACTAGTTGTTGACTGGAAACCAACTAATCATTCACCTGTGGGAACTGGTTAAGCAAGCTATATGGTCCATGTGTGTAAGAGGGGGTCCTACAGTCATGACGATGTGAAGAAAATATAATTTAAATGTTCACAGTGCATTAAATTTAAGCATAAGTTAGAAAACATTATGCTCAGGTTGAGTTTATTTCATGTGTGAAAATAGATTAATATGGATATATTTTCACACAAAATTTGGAATATGAGAACACATGTCATATGTCTTCTCATCTGTGTACAACAATTATCCAAATTCTGAATTATCCAAATTATCCATTTCTCTGAATTATCCAAATTCTCTGCAACAATTTTTTTTGTGTTGGTTTGGTAATAAAAAGAGAAGTCATTTTTAAAATCTCTAATACCATGATCTTTCACGATACACATTATAGTGTCTCAACCTTCCCTGTTTTCTTTCCCAGGCCAAAAGCACATGGATATATCTGAATTATCTAAATCCTCTGCAGTAATTTTTTGTTGGCTTGCTAATAAAACCTGAAGTCATTTTAAAAATCTTTAAGACTGTGATCACTCACAGTTCACATTCTAGTATCTCAACTTTCCCTGTTTCTTTTCCCAGGCTAAAAGCACTTGGATATACCTCAATTTCTGCAAACAGGAAACCTAGAAAAAAGAGCTCAGCTATATTTCCATTCTTCCATTTAAAGAAAGATTGCATTCATTATTCATATCCGGATGATTAAGAGAGAGAAAAGAATGGGAGAGAAGAAGCTGATTATGGTGATGTAAGGCTTCAAGAGAATAATTAGAACCATCCCCCTTAGCACTGGGACAGCACCTCGCATCTTCCAAGCTGTCTCAGATATTATCTAATTAAGCAAAGTATGGAGGACAATGACAACAGTGGAGCATTTAATCTAAGAAGCACGAGGGGGCCTTTGGATACTGAGGAGAAGAAATTAACAGAGGGGGCAGTAACAAGACGGGCCAAATGAGAAGTTCAATGCAGAGTCTGAGATATCAGAAGCTCACAGAGGTTTTGAGGGCTGAAAGCAAAAATCATAAATTGAAAAAATAGAGAAGGGAGGAGGAAAAGAATGATGAAACTAGTAGAAAGCTGCAGGAAAATTCAATACCACTATATTGTTTCTAGAACCTCACATCATTAATCTATTTAATTATGCTTTCTATATATTTGAATGCAGGATGATCCCTGCGACCCTGGGACTCACATAATTCCAAAAGCATTAGATTTTGGCCCTGCCAGTCAGAATCCCTGGTGACATTTATCTCTGAAGCAGGGAAAACATTATAAACACAATCACAGATGCACGTTCTTGGAGGAAGCTTTAGACCACTGCCAGTTCCTGCCCTGTGACCCAATTTAAATGCACTGAGAAAACAAGCACATCAGAGGCTATAAAAAGAGCAAGTCTCAGGCATCCTAAGAGCAGAAAGTTATTCATCAGAAGCTCAAGGAAATGCTAAAATAGAAAAATGCTTATTTGGGATGCTGCAATTCTTGGTTGGTCTGATTCTTACTAACTGGTTTACATCTTCATTCAATTGCTGGTCCCTAGTGGCCTTATCCTACAATAAATATCAGTTATTACAATTTAATAAGATTTATGATCTGTTCCTTTGAAGATATATCCAGGGAGGTGAGGGGAGGCAGCAGGTAGAATTTGCAATGGGCCTTGATGAGGGGAGGAAAAGTCAGAAGAGGCAGCGGCAGGAGCCAAGGCCATGTGTGTGCTGAAAAGCCAAGTCAAAGACAAGCGTTATGTCCAGTCTGGCAGGTACCGTAGGCAGAGATTTCTCAGAGCTGTTCCTTTTTCCATGACTTACTCTGTCTCCTTCAGCAGGATTGAGGACAAGCAGTGATATGTTTTACAGCACCCAGACAGGCATATCAACATCTGCCCTTTCTTTCTTTTCCCCTAAAACATTTAGGACTGCAGCTGACAATTACCAAGCAGGAGCTTCCTTGCCCAAAGGTAATTCCCATATGTCGGTTCAGTGCAGTAAACACACCTGTGTACTGTGATTACACCTGTATGCCTTATTGACCTTTTTTTTTTTTTTTTTTTTGGTTTTGGCTTTAGAGCTTTACTGATCAAAAAGAATCAGATTCCTAGCTCTTTGCCTGGGATATTGCTCATTACATTTCAATATCTGAGAAATAGTGGGGGTAGTGAGAGTGGAGGCATGGCCAGCTTGTGTCACTGGAGTGGACACCACGCACATTATGAGCATTTTTAACCATGTTTGTGAATTAAATATAAAGGGCTTAACTTTAGCATAAGCAGGGCATTCAAAGGTGTCCACTAGTCCTCATTACGGGGTCTACTTTATCTGTCTTTTTCTCCTCCCTCGTTTTCTCCCTTCCCTTCCTTCTATCTATTTACTGATTCCCCTATGCAAAACCACTAAAAATCTATGATGCTATCGATCACCTGGGAGGATTCTGCCTAAGCCTTTACTTTTCTTTGTTACTCCTTTCACACTGGGTCTCTCTTCAATACATTCATTGGAAGCTGACTCTGAAGTGTAAACTTATTTCATAATTTAAACAAAATGGCATTGGAAGATAAAAACCATAAAGCATATTCACAAGAAATAGACATCAAAATAATTCCTGTGTGCTTTATGGCTTTGGGGATCTGACCTATCATTCCTCTGTCTTCCCAGGTGATTGACAGCTGCCCACAAGCCAAACAAAGGAGGGCAGGAGAACCAGTTGCCTTCACAACCTGTGTTTTAGTTTCCTAAGGCTGCCATGACAAATTACCACTAACTGGGTGGGTTAAAGCCACAGAAATTCATTCTGTCGCAATTTGGAGGGTCAGAAATCAGAAGTCAGGTGTCAGCAGGACTGGTTCCTTCTAGAAACTCTGTGAGAGAGTGCTGCCTCTCTCGCAGCTTCTGGTGGCTGTTGGCAATTCTTAGCATCCTTTAGCTTGTAGAGGCATCATTCCAGTTTCTGCCTCTGTCGTCACATGGCCTTCTCCACGGCCTCTGTGTGTTCTCCTTTTCTGTACTTAATAAGGACCCTCCTCACAGGATTTAGGGCCCACCCTAAACCTAGAATGATCTCATCTCAAGATGCTTAATTACATCTGCAAAGACTCTACTTCCAAATAAGTTCACATTCACAAATACTGAGGATTCAGGCTTGCACATATGTTTTTGGCAGGGGGAGCACTATTCTACCCTCTACACCTATCCTTGTTCTATTCTTCACCACACTCTCACATTACCAACGTTGAGGAAAAAAAAAACAAAACAAATTTAAGTCCTATAACATGCACCGAGATACACGGAAGGATAGTACATTCAGTCTTCTTTGGAAGAAAAGGTTAGAAACATCTTAAATGTCCATCAACAGGAAACTAGGTTAAATCAGTTTCGCTTGTACATCCAATGGAATAACAGGCAGCTACCAGAGACAACAAAGTAGGATTTAAGTAAATTGAAACAGAAATAGCTCCAAAATATGTTGTAGAGAGAATTAAGAAAATTATAGAACAAAATACATCTCACAAATCCATTCTGAAAAACAAGCTATAAACAACAAACCCACACAAGCTTCTTTTCGGGGAATTTCTCTGTTCCCGTGCCAGTTATGCAGTTCTGAGTCAATCCCTTTTCTGGGCTGCCAGTTTCAATCCCTTTTCCCTGCCATAAAGAATAATCACATCTAGGCAATCACAGTATCCCGTTCTGCTGACCACTGTGACAGGGATAGAGGTTGCCTGAAATCCAAGCTAGGCTAGTCAGAAGCCTTCCACACATTTTTAACAATTTTGATTTTAAGGGGACTTTGGGGCCCTATATTAGGTTTCTATGGCTACTAGAACTGATCACCAAATACTTGGTGGCTTAAAAGAACACAGATTTATTATCTTATCATTATGTAGGTCAGAAATATGACAAAAGTCTCAACGTATCAATATGGCTGTGTTCCCTTGCGGAGATTCTGGGGTGGATGAGGGGGATCCATTTCCTTGCCTTTTCCAGCTTCCAGAGGCATACACTCGTTTGGCTCATGGTCCCATTTTTCCATTTCAAATCCAGCAATAGATGTTTCCAGCAATGTGAGGTTTCTCACATTGTTTTCTCTGTCTGATCTCACGTTCATGGTCACATCTCCTCTGACTCTAACTCTTCTTAACCCCTCTTTCATTTTTAAGGACCCTTGTGATTACTTTGGGTCCACCTTAATAATGCTGGATAATATTCCTATTTTAAGTTCAGCTGATGAGTGAGTGATTAAAGTCGCTCAGTTGTGTCTGACTGTGACCCCCGTGGACTGTGGTTTACCAGGCTCCTCTCCTCTGTCCATGGGATTCTCCAGGCAAGAATACTGGAGTGGGTTGCCATTTCCTTCTCCAGGGGATCTTCCTGACCCAGGGATCAAACCTGGGTCTCCCTCATTGCAGGCAGACTCTTCACCCTCCGAGTGACCGGGGAAGCCAATAGGTCAGCTGATGAACAACTTTAATACCATCTGCAATTTTAATTCTCCTTTGCTATGTCAGGAGAATACAACATATTGACAGGTCCTGAGGATTAGGATTTACACATTTTTGAAGGGAGATAGGACATTATTTTGTCTTGAATCTGGAGCAAATCCAGGTCTGCAGATAGCTATCCTTCCCAACACATGGGGAAAGCCAACTGAGGGGACAGACACACAGAAAGAGGACAAGCTGAGCAAGAGATGAGAGAAACAAAGACTACCCTGCTGGAGACCCTGGATCCGGCCATTCCTGAAGCTAGTACAACTCAGGTAAGTATGATTATATAAGCCAAGAGATTCCTCCTGTTTTTCATTTTTTTTAATTGGGCTGGTCTCATTTGCAATCTAAAGATCTCAGATATTTGCATATGTCTAGCAAACTCTTGAAAGAACAGCACAGGATAGAACCAGATTGACTGGTATGTGATAGCTCTCATTTTTTCCTTAGTATATCCATATTATTTTAATATTGTACAATGGGCAGCTATTACTTCTGTAATTTTAAAAATGAAGTAAAAACAAGAGACTGTAACATAAAAAGTAAGTTTATCCAGGGCTCCAAGGTCTAGTTAAAGAGCACAAACCTTCTAAGTTTCTCTTTCATTTGGTGCTTTTAAACAGTACCTGAGTCCATTCGAGAGCTCATAATTACTTCTTAGGCCCTGATAACATGCTTTATCCTTTAAGAAGAGCTATTTAGATGGGAACCACTTGCACTTGCTGTCTTGTTTTTGGAGGCCTGACATGTCCCTGCCCAGGTCCACATGGCAGGCCTTGAAAGCACAAGTCTGCACTAGTTTTCTTTCTTGCCTCCTCAGACTATAAATATGTGCAATATAGTACACCAAGTGAAAAGAAAAGAAGCAGAAACAAATGCCTGCATTCCCCTTAGCAAAACAAAGCGATAAAAGCAGTCTTGACGCCAGTTGCATTAAACAACAGGAAGAGAATCGTTTGTTAAAATATCACAATTAAGAGCTCTGAAGAATTTTCCTGCTGGACCCAGCACAGTAGGGGTTAGTATGCTGGATCCAAATCCCCTGGTCTTCTTGTTACACAGCCTGATGGACTGAGAACCCAACACGCAGGAGGCATTTCAGTATCCTTTCCTTAGAACAGACCCTCTGAAAATCCCAGCCAACGAGCAGAGGCACCAGCATTAAAATCTGGACCTTTCTGACACCAGGACCCATGGTTCTCAAAACCCTGTGGGCATAAGAATTACTCAAGAACTTTATGAACCACCCAGATTCTCAGGCTGCATCTTCCAAAGATCTGGAATCTAGAGATTTGGGGTTAGGCCCCAAATTCTATATTCCAACAAGCTCCTCACATAATAAGACGCAGGACAAACATACACACAATACAATCTTTTTCTTTCTGTTGCAACTCCTGCCTTTTTACTTCTTTAGGTATCTCAGACTTGGAAAAGCAGAGGTTTCAGGATTCCTAACACATACTTCTTGCAGTCACTCTTTTTTCATATCCCAGAACAGAACCAACTGCAATTGGGAGGTATTTCAATGAGTAACTCTTACAGACCAAAAGTTAAAAACAAAACAAAACAAACAAACAAACAAAAACAATGAACCTCCTACTATATCACAAGGAGAGCAAATAAAATTCACAATCCTCTAGAGATAAGAAATCAATTTTTTGAATATGTTAACTTCACCAGGCTATAAGTATTCAAATTTCAGGGCAAGAAAGAATCAAACTATTGATCAAACCTTTCTGGACTCATGTCAAGAAATTGCAGTGGGCTGCATAATTTCAAAGAGTGAAAGTTGCTCAGTTATGTCTGACTCTTTGTGACCACATGGACTATACACTCCATGGAATTCTCCAGGCCAGAATGCTGGAGTGGGTAGCCTTTCTCTTCTCCAAGGGATCTTCCCAACCTAGGGACTGAACCCAGGTCTCCTGGATTGCTGCCAGATTATTCACCAGCTGAACCACAAGGGAAGCTCAAGAATACTGGAGTGGGTAGCCTATCCCTTCTCCAGTGGATCTTCCTGACCCAGGAATCAAACCAGGGTCTCCTGCATTGCAGGCAGATTCTTCACCAACTGAGCTATAAGGGAAGCCCAAAATTTCAAAACCCTCTATTTTCTGAGATATCCTCGTCCTTACGGGGTAGCTCCTGCATATTTCTGCTTTGTTTAGTTGCAGAGCTGGCCGTTTGGGACGTTATCAACTTCTTTAAACCAGACATTGAAAATAGCAGTCAGGTGTTGCCCTTTATGACTAAGCTGGATTTGACCTTATTAAGTCCTAAATTAGTCAAAGTAGAACACTTTTTTTTTTTTAACTTTTCCATTAATCCCTCCATTCAAAACTGTCTGTTGAAACTAAACAATGGAAAATACCAGAATGAAGCCATAGGTGATAAGGGTTTGGTTTAGATCCTGCCTCTCTTAGCTTTTTGTACCCCCAGCATACCGGAGTCCGTTTACCCAGCTCCATGCCCCTCACACTCCTACTCCATAGCACTTACTGTTTTCTAATTACTGTATAATTTACTAATATACTGTAGCTACTGTTTAAGTCAATCATTTCCTCAAGAATGGAAGCTCCAGAAAACTGGAAATTTTTGTCAGCTTTGTGCATAGAACAATGCCTGGAACAGATATGTGCTCATAAAGTGAGGGAAGGAAGAGGAGTCTATAGTAGGAAAGAACAAAACCCTCAGAGAGAGAAGCAGAAATATAGTAAAAGATGCAAACAGACTGTGTCTTGATGGTGGTAAATCTGCTGTCCTATATGGTAGCCGCTAGCCACATGAGGCAATTGAGAACTGGCAAAGTGGCTAGTCCCAACTGAGACTGGATCTTGAAGACTTAGAACAGGAAAGAATATAAGAGATCTCAGTAATTTTCCATACTGATTACATGTTGAAATGATAATATTTTTGACATAGTGGGTTAAATTGCTAAAGTTAATCTCACTAATCTTTTCTTACTTTAATTTGCTACTGGAAAATTTAAAATGACATGTCTGACTCATACTCATGTCTCCCACTGTAGTTCTACAGGCTAGTGCTGTGTTGCGGTTTCTGAATCTCACCATTTCTTTTTCTTTGTTTTTCTGCTCTACTTATTTCTTTTAAACTAATTTTAGACTGACAGAAACTTTGCAAAAAAAAAAAAAAAACAGCATAGAGAGTTCACATTTATCTTTTTCTCACTTTCCCTTAATGTTAATATCTCATATTTTTAACTCACCTACAGAGATTATTCAAATTTCAATCATTTTTCTCTTAATATCTTTCTTCTGTTCTAGAGCAGAGTATCCCACATTGCATTTCGTTATTATGCCTCTTCAGTCTCCTTCAACTGATGACAGCTCCTCAGTCTTCCCAGTCTTATGACTGTGGCACTTCTGATAATTACTAGTCAATTATTTCACAGGATGTCTCATTTTGAGTTTGCCTCCCTTTTTCTCATGATTAGACTGAAGCTATGCATTTGTATCAAGAAGGGCCACAGAAGCAATTTTCTGATCTCACCACAGGGTCCATGCTATCATATTTCTGGTGATGTTAACCTTGGCTAAGGTGGTGTCTACTGGGTTTCTCCACTGTAAACTTTATTATTTTTCCCTTTGTAATTTATAAATATCTTAGAAGAGATATTTAAAATTATGCATATATTCAGTTTCTCCTCGAACCTCCCTGCCCTGTTTTTAGCACCTGTCAATGAGGATCCCATTATTTCTGAGGTTCTTCTTAGACTTGAGTGGAAGTGGCTATTTCTCCATTTCTTTTGCACTCTGATGTCTTCACACCCTGTCCACTTCATCACTGATGGTATTTGCCTGGCACTGCTGGTATTTGAGTTTGCAGCCTCCTTGAAACTGGCTCATTATCTATGAAGCTGAGGTTCTCTTAGCCCAGTGTTCATGAACTGTCATATATTACAGAGTGTAGCTTACTTAGACTGACAATCATTGATGTGAATAATTTAAATATTAAGTGGGTTCTACAACAGCAACTCCTGATACAAATCCCAGTGTGTCCTTATTCTTGGGAGACATTTATTTGGCTGCTCAGAAGAGCTCAAGTTCATCTATATGGGTCACAATTCAGTTTCTGCACTTTCTCTCTTCAGAGGGTAGGGGAAAGGAGGACACAGGTGGTAAAGTCTAGTGCTTTTTTGTGGATGAAGTGCTGCGGTACAAGACTGGGACCTCCACTAATTAGTAAATTTTGTCTGACCATACACTCATGAACTGTCTATCTACAATCAAGGAAAATGCAGCATGATTAAGACACACCTCTAATTTATAAACTTGGCCACCCAAGATAAAATCACAGGAGACATCCTTGATGTCCTGATAGTCTTCCCCCTCTATTTGCATTTGATTGGCACTTTAGTCACATTAGACATTTCATCTTTAGATCTTCATCAATCACTTTCAGCATCGTCACTACGTCAGGCCAGCAGAGTTAGTGCTCAATTTAACACATTGACTAATAAATGGACACCATATATTTGAAAGTGTTAACCCACAAAAAAGGACTGGAAAAGGTCAGTTTTCATTCCAATCCCAAAGAAAGGCAATGCCAAAGAATGATTAAACTACCAGATAATTGCACTCATCTCACACACTAGTAAAGTAATGCTCAAAATTCTCCAAGTCAGGCTTCAACAGTACGTGAACCGTGAACTTCCAGATGTTCAAGCTGGATTTAGAAAAGACAGAGGAACCAGAGATCAAATTGCCAACAACCACTGCATCATAGAAAAAGCAAGAGAGTTCCAGAAAAATATCTATTTCTGCCTTATTGACTATGGCAAAGCCTTTGACTCTGTGGATCATGATAAACTGTGGAAAATTCTTAGAGATAGGAATACCAGACCACCTGACCTGCTTCCTGAAAAATCTGTATGCAGGTCAAAAAGCAACAGTTAGAACTGGACATGGAACAACAGACTGGTTCCAAATTGGGAAAGGAGTATGTCAAGGCTGTATATTGTCACCCTGATTACTTAACTTATATGCATCATGAGAAATGCTGGGCTGGATGAAGTACAAGCTGGAATCAAGATTGCTGGGAGAAATATCAATAACCTCAGATATGCAGATGACTCCACCCTTTCGGCAGAAAGTGAAGAAGAACTAAAAAGCCCCTTGATGAAAGTGAAAGAGGAGTGAAAAAATTGGCTTAAAACTTAGCATTCGGAAAACTAACATGGCATCTAGTCCTATCACTTCATGGCATATTCATGGGGAAATAGTGGAAACAGTGACAGACTATATTTCGGGCTCCAAAATCACTGTAGATGGTGACTGCAGCCATGATATTAAAAGACGCTTGCACCTTGGAAGAAAAGTTATGACCAATCTAGATAGCTTATTAAAAAGCAAAGACATTACTTTGCCAACAAAGGTCTGTCTAGTCAAGGCGATGGTTTTTCCAGTAGTCATGTATGGATATGAGAGTTGGACTATAAAGAAAGCTGAGTGCTGAAGAATTGATGCTTTTGAACTGTGATGTTGGACAAGACTCCTGAGAGTCCCTTCGACTGCAAGAAGATCCAACCAGTCCATCGTAAAGGAGATCAGTCCTGAATATTCACTGAAGGACTGAGGCTAAAGCTGAAACTCCAATACTTTGGCCACCTGATGCGAAAAACTGACTCATTTGAAAAGACCCTGATGCTGGGAAAGATTGAAGGCAGGAGGAGAAGGGGACAACAGGGGATGAGATGGTTGGATAGCATCACCAACTCAGTGGACATGAGTTTGGGTAAACTCCGGGAGTTGGCGATGGACAGGGAGGCCTGGCGTGCTGCAGTCTGTGGAGTTGCAAAGAGTTGGATATGACTGAGCGACTGAACTGAACCCACAAAACATCATTTCCACCACCATCAAAGACAGATTCATAAACTGGGAAGAGTATGGGCCTGAGGCAACATGGAAACTTTTAACTTTTATTTTTAAATGATCCTTTTCAAGAGATATAGCTCTTTTGCATTTGGAATAAAACTTCACTAATGTCTAACTCAACATTTCCAAAGTGTGTTCTGTATAACGCTAGTTATGTGATGTTACTAGATGTTTAATTTAAAGAAAGTTTCTATGATCAAATGAGTTAGGGAAATGCTGGGTTAGCAGAGTTAACAGAAGCCTGGTTAACAGGCTTCTCTTTTGCAGGACTTTTCAGAGCCTTCACTATTCCAATGTACACTGTGAGCAGGCCAGTAAATGGTGCTCTTAAAAGCATTTATTTTCCTCCCAGTCTTCCATTCAGTTCAGTTCAGTTCAGTTGCTCAGTCATGTCCAACTCTTTGTGATCCCATGAATTGCAGTATGCCAGGCCTCCCTGTCCATCACCAACTCCCAGAGTTCACCCAAACCCTCTTAAGCTCAACATTCAGAAAACTAAGATCATGGCATCTGCTCCCATCATTTCATGGGAAATAGATGGGGAAACAGTGGAAACAGTGTCAGACTATTTTTTGGGGCTCCAAAATCACTGCAGATGGTGACTGCAGCCATGAAATTAAAAGATTCCTTGGAAGGAAAGTTATGAGCAACCTAGATAGCATATTTAAAAGCAGAGACATTACTTTGCCAACAAAGGTCCGTCTAGTCAAGGCTATGGTTTTTCCAGTGGTCAGGTATGGATGTGAGAGTTGGACTGTGAAGAAGGCTGAGCACCGAAGAATTGATGCTTTTGAACTGTGGTGTTGGAGAAGACTCTTGAGAGTCCCTTGGAGACTCTCCAAGGGACTGGTTGCAAGGAGATCCAACCAGTCCATTCTGAAGGAGATCAGCCCTGGGTGTTCTTTGAAAGGAATGATGCTGAAGCTGAAACTCCAATACTTTGGCCACTTCATGCAAAGAGTTGACTCATTGGAAGAGACTCCAATGCTGGGAGGGATTGGGGGCAGGAGGAAAAGGGGACGACAGAGGATGAGATGGCTGGATGGAATCACCGACTCGATGGACGTGAGTTTGGGTGAGCTCTGGGAGTTGGTGATGGACTGGGAGGCCTGGCGTGCTGCAATTCATGGGGTCGCAGAGAGTCGGACATGACTGAGCGACTGAACTGAACTGAACTGAACTGAACTTGCATAAGATGCAAGCTATTGAGAACTGATAAAGCCATGCTTTTGTATGCTGAGGGGGAGATTACAATGTCTGTCCAGTATCTAAAATATGTTATAATATAAGCTATTGTAAAAATGGCCTTCACTCTGTGGATTAACTTTTTTCTACAGATACAAACCATTTAACATCGACAACTTTCAAGCTACAAATAGCAGACATACAAATAATCTGTGCGTTCAGATGACTGGTTCTGCTCTATACCTAACCCTCAACCTTGCTGTGAGAAACTCCAGTCATTCCTCCCGCCATGGTGTCAGCACCCTCATGATGAGAGGAGGGTCCTGTCTGAAGTAAAATCCCCCATAACATGTTTTCTCTTCCCTTCAATGCTGTTGTGTAGATGTGTGCAAAGTGTGGGGAAGATGAAGTGCTCGGGGGCCAGGTAGAGCTGCATGTGTGATCTCATTCCAATTTACGAATTCTGCGTCCCTGGGAAAGGTATTAGGTTGAACCATATGAAATTGCCATATGCCACGCAAAATACGGAGAAGGCAATGGCACCCCACTCCAGTACTCTTGCCTGGAGAATCCCAGGGATGGGGGAGCCTGGTGGGCTGCCGTCTACGGGGTCGCACAGAATCGGACACGACTGAAGCGACTTAGCAGCAGCAGCAGCAAACAAAATACTGGCGATTTCACAGAGTTCAATGTAACATCTCAGACTCTGAGCCTCGGTTTTCTCATTTATAAATGGGACGAACAGTGCCTTTAGTTGTGACAACTGCATGTATGTTAAGCACATGGCATGGGCCTGGAGGAGTGCTGGAGCTCAGAAAATGAGCTGTTATCACTGAGCACAATGTAAAGCCCACATTCTCTCTTCCAAGCTCTTCCCCAGTTCAGTTACTATTTTTCACTCACATTCCATCTCTTTAAATAATGCCCCCTTTTCACCTTTCACCTCTTTCTCAACCATAGAAATCTCTCTATGCTATCCACTCTTTTTCTGTCCTTTCCCCCACAACCTTCTCTCTACCTACACCATGAGAGCAGCTCACCATGGCTGAGTGGAAGAGTCAGGAGGGGAGGTACTCCTATCAGTGAACAGACAACATGTAGAAATACTATTTAGTAACTCCAGAACCTTTGCAGTAAAGTCTATGGTCCCTGAACATTGCCAATGCAGTTTTCAGGATGTCCATGGAAGTTTTTCCTATTCATTTTTCAGTTGCTAATTATAAACTGCTTCTCTTTATGGATGGATCTTCAAGACACCTTTTAAAGATGTTCTTTAGTTCTATATCAGTTTTAATTAATTATTTTGCATTTGCTGAGGCCATTGTAAATGTGTATCATGTTAGCTATACATGTGGCTTTAGTGAACTAGAATTGGAACCCAACACTCTCTATATTGCAAGAGGATGACTGATTGGAGAGAAACTTTGGGAAAATAAATCATTTGTAAATTTGGAGATGCACAGGTTATTAAAATCCTGTAGAATGAAGGAAGAAGGTGCAGTGGACTGGATTACAGAAACTGAGATATCCATTTATTTTGTGAATTGAGAATTCTAAGCTACACTTCTTTTCAGAACATTATTTTGGATGCTTCAGAAAGTTTCTAGAATGTTGTTAAGAAGATCTCCATAAAGCAAAACAGTTTCTCTCTGTCCTTCACTGACAGGGCTTTTCATTTTACAACCCTTCCTACAGCTTGAATACCCAGACCTACAGCTGGTAGATTCATATGAGATTTTAAATGTCATCAACATATTACTTTATAAAACGTTTTCACTTTAAAAGTGAACTAAATTAACTCATTAAAAGGTCTTCCTGTCATATGTGTACTGTATACTTGATAGAATTTTGGGATCTGCATGTTATACAAGATTGTTTTCAGTAAAAACCCACTGTATTTACAAATTAATATGGTATATTGTGTAGGACATGGTAATCATTTTATAATCTACAGTATTGCTGGGCATAATGGGACTTGTTTAGTTGCCAAGTTGCGTCGACTCTTTTGTGACTCTATGGACTGTAGCCCACCAGGCTCCTCTGTTCATGGGATTTTCCGGGAAGAATACTGGAATGGGTTGCCATTTCCTTCCCCAGGGGATCTTCCCAACCCAAGGATCGAATTTGCATCTTCCACTTCCCTGGGGAGTTCTTTACCACTGAGCCACCTGGGAAGCCCATAATGGAACTACTGAAAGCAATATTTTCCTATTATAAATTAATCAAAATACTACCAATATCTGAACAATTCACCACTGTTTTCAGACTCATCACCTAATAATTTCAGCCACGGAAACTCCTTCAGGATTACTTATATAATTATAACATTAGTTACTTTTGTGTTTGTTATTTTGTTAGTTTTAAGGTAAACTGTCACTTTTTCAGATCTTTCATTCAGTGGAAATGACTGTTTTGAATTTATGTCACAAAATGTGTGTATGCTAAGTTGCTTCATTTGTGTCTGACTCTTTGCAACCCTATTGTAGCCTGCCAGGTTCCTCCGGCCATGGGATTCTCCAGGCAAGAGTAATGAGTGGGTAGCCAGGCTCTCCTCCAGGGGATGTCACAAAATAATATATTTTAAATACTCTAGAATAAGATCTAAGCAAGTAACAGAACTAGATTATCAACTCTACCCACTTAAAATCATGGCCTGCAAAACAATGTTTAGAAAGTGACTTCAACAGATAAAAACTATTAGTACAAAAATAATTTATATTGAAATTCTGAAAAAACACTGCTACTGTAAGATGAGCCATGATATTTTGTCAACATTTGAACTATGAGGTGGCTTAGATTAGTGCTGTCCAACAGAAATATAATGCAAACAACAATGGGAGCCATAGGCTTAATTTTATATTTTCTAATAGCTTTCTTATAAAAGTAAAAAGAGACAAGTAAAGTTAATTAAAATAATCTATTTAAACCAATATACCCCATATATTACTATGTCAATGTCTAATCAATATAAAATATTATTAATGAAATTTTAACCATTTTTTCATATGAAGCCTTTGAAATCTAGTATGCTTTCATACTTTACAGCATATCTCCATTCAGACTAGCCACATTTCAAGGGTTTGTGGCCATAAGCAGTTACTGTATAATAGCACAAGTCTAAAAGTTTATTAATAAAAAGTTTCAGGTATTCAAATCAATGAGATGATGCTCATCTTTTCTGTTTATCACATAGTATCTTTTGAAAACCTATTATTTTCTAAGGCTATGTTAAACTCCTATAGTATTTTTTGAACAAAGGAATAGAGATGATAACATCGACACTCAATCTGATTTAACACTGAATTTTCTACAACTAAGAATCCTGTCATCATACTCTGTTTTATCCAAAATAAGATGTACTGTAATAAACACTGAGATAACAGACGCTGATGAGGACTGCAAAGGCTCACATTTATTAAGCAGCTTATATGTGCCACACATTGTTTATATGTGAGAACTCTTGATTTATTTCTACAATAATCCTACGAGGTAGGTACTATGATACTTGGAACCATAGACTTCTAATACAGGTGTCACCAATGTGAATAGCAATTCTCATCTTTCATGCAGTAAAAATAATAGTGACTGATTATTTATTTAGAGCTTGCTATGGCTCAGGCACTATATTAAGCAATTAACTGTCATTATGTCATTAAAATTCACAAAACCTTTACAAAATAGGTATTATTATTTCCATTTTACAAGCTAGGAAATAGAGCTTCAAAGACTGTAGCCAAGGAGTGGCACTAAATCTTTGTTTATGCCATGCTATATACTATAATGTATAGTCTGTTACAATGAACTCATTTGATAAAAGAAGGTTCTCTGGGGGTTCCCTTATACACTTGGGCAGACAAGGCCTGCTTTTTGGAAATAATTGGAAATTATTTTGAGCACAGTCCAAATTGTGCAGTCCTGATAATAAGTGAAAATATATAAAGGGTTGGAAGATTCTGGAGCATAGCTTAGAGGAGAAAAGATACTTTTTGGTTTTTAAATGCCACCATTGCCCAAGTGACACTTATATTAAGAACTCATAGGTATAATCATTATAGTCCACAACTACATTCTTATTAAGCACTGCAATTTGTTAGGTACTTGTCTTTCACAAAGCATTTCAACACACTCTGGCTTATATGATCCATATAATCACTTTGCAAGATGGCCAGGGAAGGTATACACTCATTTTACTGCTGAAGGAGAAAGACTGATTCACCCAGAACTGCACAGTAGCTTAGGATGATGCGACAGCATGTATTTCAGCTACAAAAGTGATTTTAATTACATGAAAACATTAAGTAAATATTAGTCCTGGGTGGGATGTACATTTGGGAAAACCCATGATCAAAATATAAGAAACTTCCACTTTATACAATGCCATAAATTTCCTAATATAAATCACTATTTACAGTTTCTATTACTTGATGCAGATTCCAACAGACAACTTGTACTGAATTTTTTGCTTGCTTATAAGAAACATGTAATACTAAATGTCAGATGAATAACATTTTAACACTCTTAGCATTCCATTTGGACTTTATATAACAATTCTTTATATTACTATCTTCTTTACTGGGCTGTGAACTCATTGAGGAGAATGACTTTATCTGACTTATCTTTGCGTTCCTCAGTGTGCTGAGTTATTCATTTCAACTAGGTTAGCTTATTGGAAAGAAACAGCAATCCATCTGAATTATATCAAGAAAACTGTATTTTGGGGAAGGTACATACAGACCGGTTCCAAATCGGGAAGGAGTATGTCGAGGCTGTATATTGTCACCCTGCTTATTTAACTTATATGCAGAATACATCATGAGAAATGCTAGACTGGATGAAGCAGAAGATGGAGTCAAAATTGCCAGGAGAAATATCAATAATCTCAGATACGCAGATGACACCACCCTTATGGCAGAAAGTGAAGAAGAACTAAAGAGCCTCTTGATGAAAGTGAAAGAGGAGAGTGAAAAAGTTGGCTTAAAGTTCAACATTCAGAAAACTAAGATCATGGCATCTGGTCCCATCACTTCATGGCAAATAGATGGGGAAACAGTGGAGACAGTGGCTGACTTTATTTTTTTGGGCTCCAAAATCACTGCAGATTATGACTGTAGCCATGAAATTAAAAGATGTTTACTCCTTGGAAAGAAAGTTATGACCAACCTAGATAGCATATTCAAAAGCAGAGACGTTACTTAGCCAACGAAGGTCCGTCTAGTCAAGGTAATGGTTTTTCCAGTAGTCATGTATGGATGTGAGAGTTGGACTATAAAGAAAGCTGAGTGCCAAAGAATTGATGCTTTTGAACTGTGGTGTTGGAGAAGACTCTTGAGAGTCCCTTGGACTCCAAGGAGATTCAAACAGTCCATCCTAAAGCAGATCAGTCCTGGATGTTCATTGGAAGGATGATGTTAAAGCTGAAACTCCAATACTTTGGCCACCTGATGTGAAAAACTGACTCATTTGAAAAGACCCTGATGCTGAGAAAGATTGAAGGCAGGAGAAGGGGATGACAGAGGATGAGATGGTTGGATGGCATCACCGACTCAAGGGACATGAGTTTGAATAAACTCCAGGAGTTGGTGATATACAGAGAGGCTTGGCATGCTGCAGTCCCTGGGGTCGCAAAGAGTCAGACAGGACTGAGTGACTGAACTGAACATATGGCCAGAACTAGAAAGTCAGAAAGACAGAAGCAGGTCTAGGGAACAACAGCTCAACTCACATCTCCCTCTGGGGTGAGGCACCCTGATGACGCCTCAAGATGTATTTAACTCTTTTGATAGGATACTTTCCTTCCTCCAACTGGCTTCCTTTCTCGATTCACTTTCTGCTTCCTTAGAGCTTTGGCTCAGAGAGAGCTCTCCATGGCCTCTCTGGCTTTGACTCATCTGTCACTCCCTTTCTCTCTCCAGTTTCTCAGTGCAAACACCGCAAATATGGAATCTGATTGGTCTACCATAGCTTTCTATAACAAGCCATTCATTTGTTTTAAAACAACAACTGTTGCATTGAATAGGTATCTCAACTTTACATGTCCAAAATGGAACAACTGATCCATGTCCACCATCTCCCAGTACCATCCTCCCCATTTCTGGACCCCAAGCCTTGATTCCTTCTTTGCCTTGCCTTCTTCCCACATATTATTTCTCAAAGCTAAAAATAAAATATATCCCAAATCTTTCCAGTTCTATGTACCGTCTCTTAAAATACATCCCAAATCTTTCCAGTTTTCTCCCTCTTCATCACTAAAACCCTACTGAAGCCACTATCATCTCTTGTGTATGTTAAATGAAAAATATATTTTGCACACAGCAGCTAAAATAATTCTTAAACAAATCACATCATGTCACTCCTTTAGTCTTAAGCAAAGCATTCCCACTACATCCAGAATAAAATTCAGGCGTCTTACACGGCCCACGAGGCCCTGTTTCTTACTGACCCCTGCATGCCTCACTGTACCCCACCCTCCTCTTTATCCACTGGGTTCTGCCTGCACTCCTCTTCTGCCTGTTCCTCTGCTGCACCAGGTTCCCTCCGGCCTTTGTATTTGCTGTTTCTTCTTCACCTAGATCTTCCCAGGGTTTATCCTTCTGTCACTCACATCTCAGCTTAAATGTCCCCTCACAAGAGAGACCTTGCCAACTCCATCCCCAGTTATTATCCACTGTATCATTCTGTTTAATTTTTGTCACTGTGCTTCTCCCCACATGATCTTGGTCTTTTGCTTGTTTGCATCTTTCTTTTCTCTAGTCCTTGCCCTTACTACAATGTTAAGTTCCAGGAGCAGAAAGACCCAGTGTAACTTGCTCTCCAGCACCAAGAATAGTTGCTGGCACAGTGTAGGCATTCAAATGTGCTACATCTAGAGAAAACCATAATTCGAAAACATATAGGCAACTCAATGTTCACTGCAGCAGTTTTTACAACAGCTAAGACATGCAAGCAACCTAAATGGCCATCAACAGAGGAATGGATAAAGAAGAAGGTGCATACGCATTCACAATGGAATATTACTCAGCCATAAAAAATAATGAAACAACACCATTTGCAACACCTGGATGGACCTAGAGATTATAAGTGAAGTGAGTCAGATAGAGAAAGTTGACAAATATCATATGATACCACTTACACGTAGAATCTAAAAAAAAGTGATACAAATGAACTTATTTATAAAACAGAAACAGACTTTGAAGACAAATTTATGGGCTAAATTAGGAGTTTGGGATTAACATATATACACTACTATATGCAAAACAGATAATTCAGTCAGTTCAGTTCAGCTCAGTCGCTCAGTTCAGTTCAGTCGCTCAGTCGTGTCCAACTCTGTGCGACCCCACGAATCGCAGCACGCCAGGCCTCCCTGTCCATCACCATCTCCCGGAGTTCACTCAGACTCACGTCCATCGAGTCCGTGATACCATCCAGCCATCTCATCCTCTGTCGTCCCCTTCTCCTCCTGCCCCCAATCCCTCCCAGCATCAGAGTTTTTTCCAATGAGTCAACTCTTCTCATGAGGGGGTCAAAGTACTGGAGTTTCAGCTTTAGCATCATTCCTTCCAAAGAAATCCCAGGGTTGATCTCCTTCAGAATGGACTAGTTGGATCTCCTTGCAGTCCAAGGGACTCTCAAGAGTCTTCTCCAACACCACAGTTCAAAAGCATCAATTCTTCGGCACTCAGCCTTCTTCACAGTCCAACTCTCACATCCATACATGACCACAGGAAAAACCATAGCCTTGACTAGACAGACCTTAGTTGGCAAAGTAATGTCTCTGCTTTTTGTATACTGTCACCCTGCTTATTTAACTTGTATGCAGAGTACATAATGAGAAACACTGGGGTGGAAGAAGCACAAGCTGGAATCGAGATTGCCAGGAGAAATATCAATAATCTCAGATATGCAGATGACACCACCTTTATGGCAGAAAGTGAAGAGGAACTAAAAAGCCTCTTGATGAAAGTGAAAGTGGAGAGTGAAAAAGTTGGCTTAAAGTTGAACATTCAGAAAACAAAGATCATGGCATCTGGTCCCATCACTTCATGGCAAATAGATGGGGAAACAGTGGAAACAGTGTCAGACTTTATTTTGGGGGGCTCCAAAATCACTGCAGATGGTGACTGCAGCCGTGAAATTAAAAGATGCTTACTCCTTGGAAGAAAAGTTATGACCAACCCAGATAGCATATTGAAAAGCAGAGACATACTTTGGGCAACAAAGGTCCGTCTAACAAAGATCTATTGTAATAGGGAACTCTATTATAATAGTCTTTAATAGCCTATAGGGAAAAGAATCTGAAAAAGAATGGATGTATGTATAACTGAATTCCTTTGCTATAGATCTGAAACTAACACAGTATTGCAAATCAACCATACTCCAATTAAAAAAAAAAAAAAGTTAAAATTTTAAGATGTGCTAAATGAATGAATGAGTCTCTCTTTGTTGCAGCAACTATTTATAGATTGTTGATCAACCAATCATTTGGTACCTACCCCTCATCCATTTAGCTGGGATGGGTGGGGCCCCTAGGACCCAAACATGGCTGGATCTGGGCTGGATCTGCAGCAGAAGACAAGTACTCTATACTCATCATGTTCATTCATGTCTGGCTTACACTGATTGATCAGATGAGTAAATGGACAAGTTCAAAAGTTCAACAAGTCTCTGAGGACTCCTGGTGATGTACAGTGAGATTCTGAAAGATGAGCTGAGTATGCTTTACTGTTTTCCCCCATATTGTCTATATCTCTTCCAAAAGCATTGTAAAAAGTGATAGAGACACACTGTTTATTTGGCTAGTAGTATTTGGTTGAAAATCGAAGTGATTTTTTTAAAACTATAGAAATACAGTCATCTGGGTACTAGTGATGAGCCTGAGCTAGAAAGTAATTCACATTGCATTTTCATTTAGTCTTGTGCAACATAAGGCATTTACATTCATTTTCTTCTATGGCACTGTTTGTTCCAATATGGAGTATTTATGCTTTGCTTTTTTAAATCTGCATAAAGGAAATGCTAAAATTTAAACTTCTTCTTTTTTTTTTCCAGAGAATACTCTGCAGAGAGCCCAAATTCCATTTCTAAAGACCATTGTAATCAGAGTAGTAATTTCAGGTTGCAAAATAGTAAAGTCAAAGTCAGTCTAAAACGATGACTTAAGTAACAAAAAATCATACTTAATGGGGTACAACTGACAGCATTCACTTTTTCTTAATAATGGCTTATGATGACTGGTAAAAAGATCAGAGAAACCAGTCTTCTCATTTTGACAAGCAATAAACTAAACACACAGATAAATAAGACTAAGTTCTTAAAAATTAACCCTGAAGACAAAATCTTTTATGGTATTTTTGTATCTGTAAGGGACCAGGGCTTGGCAAACGAGTTCTCTTTGCAATCACTTTTGGGCAGACTGTTTTCAATGCCAACATTTAATGAGGGTTAGTTAAGATGAGCACCATGCCATAAATTAATTTGATATATGGATTATTAAAAAAACTCAGTCACACTGTGTAAATATTAACTTGTCAATTTAGGCAATTTGTTCGGGGCCCCATTGTCACTAGTAAATATTAATAGGGCCTTAATTCTAATTATCTGCACTGTGACTCTGTGCGATGGTGATATTGGGGAAGGATTTCAGGGACATTAGTGCAGATTCCTGTAAAATCAGGGACTTGCTAGGGTACTGACAAGCCATGTAATCTGTGTCTTGATTTCATCCATGTCAAGTACCCTTTTAAAAGCCTAAGCTCCACAGAAAAAGAATCTCTTCTCTTTTCATTTTTAAATTTCCATCATTGTCCAGCACTATGCCTGGGCCATAGTGAGTGTTGCATGGATTAGCAAACCTCATCAATGTGCAGTGAGGGACGCTGATTTCATGGGGCAAAAAGGGGTTGGGGGTGGAATCAGGTACACATGCTAGGGAGATATCAGATATAAAGAAAGGTGAGTATACGGCTCTTCAAAAATTTTTGCCAAGAATATAAATGTCTAATAATTATATAACAATGTGTTCATCTTTACTAATAATTAAGTACGTACTTTTATAGGATTCCATTGTTGGTGAGAATGCAAAGAACCATTTCCTCCCGGTGAACATCTAAACTGCTTTCTGGAGAGGAGTTTGGCAAAATTTCTAAAAATCTAAGACTTATCTACCTTTATGTCCCAGGAACTTATTTTACTAATGAAGTTATAAAACTCTGTTAATTGCACATTGTATCAGTGAAAAACTAGAGCAATCTAAATATCCAACAATAAGTGCTTGGCTTAATAAATTATGGTATGGCTCTGAGGCCAAATAATGTGGTAGATCCATAAAAGCTGATGTGGGAGGATATTACAATTGTTTCTTTTTTAAAATAAAAATTTGCAAATAATATTTACACCAAAATCAGTTTACATGAAAATGAGTACATGCAAAGAAAATGTCTCAAATGATACACATGAAAGGAAACTCTTAAAAGTGATGATCTCTGAGAAGTTACATTAACAAGAATTCTGATATTCTAATTCATTAATTTCTGTACTATGGGATTTTTAGAATGGGAAAAACAATGTGTTCCTTTTTCTAATAAAAAAAAGATATTTTAAAATGTGGTTCTAAATAACAGAATGTAAGTGTCAGATGATGAATTATCAAATGGCGGAAGAATGAGTGGAAAAAGAACCCCCTGTTTTATTTATGTAGAGGTTGTTGAGCATAATTCTCAGCTGATTTCTAAAGAAACCCAGAGCAAGACCATCTTGGAGAAAATCTCAACTCTGCCCTTAAGAAGAATGGTTCTCTGCACTTTCTCCTTTTTTCTGGTTTCTCAGTCCTAGGTTTAAGGAGCATTGTAACTAATGCTCCTTCACTGTGATCAAAGATATTCAACTCCCTCGATCATATCGGGAAATCTCCCCTCCCCAGATCCTGCTTCCAAGCCTTTGCCAGGGAAACAAGAATCTGCTGTAGCATTAAACTCCTCAGTGTAACTGCATTCTTAGAAAACCTTGTCATTTATGTGATTCCTTAACAGTCTCCCAGTGACAGCTGCTACTTTGGCATCCAATTTTTCAAATTAAAAAGTAAAACATTCTACAAATGGTACGAGCAACAGCTCATTTCTTTCAAATTCTACCCAGCTATAAAAGGAAAAAGGGCGATCATGATAGCCCCAGCATGGGATTGTTCTGCCTTCAGAGTTTATTCCCGGGCTTGGGAAATCAACTGGGAATTAAATGCTGGTAATTCTGAGTTCCAAGGAACATGGTATCCCTGACAATCATTCCTTACATCCTTCTTGCCTGCTCAACTTGTGGGCTGGTGGGGAGCAGGCTCAAAATTTAGGAGTGAGGAAAGAATCTTCGCTAATGTGGTGGTCTGTCACCTCAAGGACATCACTGGTGCTCCCCACAGTGTGAATGGTGAAGAGTCTGACCTTTGAGGGGAGCCAAACCCCTCATGTCTGGTTCTGCCACTTCCCAGCTGTGCGGTTTTAGGCAAGTTATTCAACCTCCATGAGCTTCAGTTTTCTTACCTGTCAAGTGGAGTTCAGCTAGCCACCTCATGGGGATGTTGTGAGCACTAGAGCATACAATACGTGTGATGAGTTCTGTATAGGTTCTCACATGTGGTAAAATGACCAAAAAACAGTGGCTTTTGTTTGATGATAATGACATTGATGATGATCATTACCTCCATCGTCATCTCTATCATCATTGATGTTAAAACAGAGGTTCAAGCAGTTGGTAACAGACATCTACAAGTAGGTGTCTCCACTGAGACACCCATGGAAGTCACAAGACTTGGACAGGTTTCCAGGTTTGGTTTTACTAGTTGTGTGACCTTGAACAAAGTTTTAAGTCTCTGTGTGCTGACCTGCAAAAAGGGGGAAAAATAATACTCTAGCCCTGCCTCTATTACAGTGCCACTGGGACAGTCAAGGGGATAATGACCCTACCAGTAATTGTCAATCATTTTATATATATGGAAATATATATACATGTGCAGGTGTGTGTATATACACATACCCACATCTATAAAATACACCACTACTTTGTAATTGCTACTTGGCCTAGGGAGGAAAAACAACTAGGACTTCAGCCCTTTTTGGAGAGGACATGCTCAAAAGTACATTATAGGGGGATAGGTAACGAAATGGCTGGTTTGCCCATTACTACCAAATTTAACTTACTGTTTGTTTTTTGGTCCCACTGTTTTTCATTCTAAGAGTAATATATGTCACAACAGAAAATTTGGGAATAACAGAAAACAGAAACACCCATTTGCATAGTCATGGTACTTTCCTTTTCTCTATTTTATCTTGTTAAGTATAATAAATAAGGCAAGTGTTGCTTAAAGTGTAAATCCAAAATATATATATATATTTTTAACTATCACAAAATGTGAGGCAATTGCATATTGAAGTTCCACCTATTTATTTCTCCTTGGATCAGCAGTTCTCCAACTGGGGAGTACCAGCAGTCATGCTGATTAAGTAGGCCTGGGGTAGGATCTTGGAATCTCCATTTTAAGATTTCTACATGACATGAATGCAGACTGAAGGGGTGGGGGAAGTTCTCTGAACCTGACTTTTTTTTTTTTTTTAGTATAGCTGCTTTACAAGGTTGTGTTAGTATCTGCTCTATGGCAAATTGACTAAGTTATATGTATACACATATTCACTCTTTTAAAAACTTCCTCCTCCCTTAGATCACCACAGAACACTGAGTAGAGTTCCCTGTGCTATAACGTAGGTTCTCTTTAGTTATCTATTTTATATACAGTAATGTTGTTGCTGTTTTTGCTTAGTCACTAGTTCAGTTCAGTTCAGTTCAGTGGTGTCCAAATCTTTGTGACCCCATGGACTATAGCCCACAAGGTGCTCTGTCTGTGGGATTTTCCAGGCAAAGAATACTGGAGTGAGTTGCCATTTCCTTCTCCAGGGGATCTTCCCACTGTAGGGACTAAATCTGCTTGTCCTGCATTGGCAGGTGGATTCTTTACTGCTGAGCCATCAGGGAAGCTATGTAGTCATGCATATATTACTATTTCAATATTGAAATAGTGCCATTTGCAGACACATGGATGGACCTAGAGATTATCATATAGAGTGAAGTAAGTCAGAAGGAGAAAAACAAATATCATACAATATTGCTTATATGTGGAATCTAGAAAAGTGAACCTGGCTTTGAGAGACAGCCTGCAGTTCTGACTCACATCGAGGTCTCTGAAGTCCCACAGCTGGGTCCTGGAAGAGGAATCAGGAACCCAAATGCTAGCCTCACAGATGTCACCATTTGCAGCCCCAGGCTCCTATGCATTTACTTTTCAGCTCTGTTTGCCCAGCATCTGGCAAGCAAGGCAGTTGAGCATCTGCCTCCTTTTTGTTTGACCCCATAGTCTCCAGAGAATTCAGTTCCTCTCAAGGCTCATAAGAGGCCATTCTTTTAGGGATGGATGGGTAGGGCTAGGGACTGACACCAGCTGAACATCCTAAGGTATACTGTGAGACTTCTGGCCGCCTGCTTGATAGCTCTGGGGGATGCAAAGAATGCTCTTACATTCCTCTGGTTCCAAATAGAAGGAAGCAGAGATGGAGGTTAATGGGACCCTGGAGCAGACACCTAACATTCCTGATAAACAAAAGAGAGGTATGAGTGGGATGTTTCCTTCTGACATCCCTAGGCTACTGCTGCAGCTAAATTCCTTTATCCTTTTCTAGGCAACTCAACCCCAAACCCCAACCCCTGCCTCCAATCCTAGGAATGGAAGCAGCCGAAAGGAAGAACTGGAACTTGTTTTTTGTAACTTCGAAAAAAAAGCAATGTGTGCGTTCTTCTAGGGAGCAGGGCTTGTCCCAGGTAATGAGGCTCTGCCCACCACACTCCCCCATGCCTGCTCTGTAAAATGACACAAAAGGAGACTGAAAGCTACATAAAAGGTTCACCCAGCATACACTGATTTAATCTCTGCCACTTGTCACCTCCTATGGGAGCTCAACAGAAACAGCCTTCATCACATAACCTACAATTATTTTCAATACGTGCCCAAATCTAGGTTTTAAAAAGCCCTGTTCAGATTTTACGGGAATAGGACAAGTATCAGAACCCTGTGAGGCTGAAAGAAAAAGACACAAAGAGTAATTTTGTTGAATTTTTACATTTCTGTCTGCTCTCTCTGAAGCAGCAGTGGCTGGGGCGCTACCCAGGTTCTTGGTCGAGGTTAAATATAACCATTCCTCTGGAATGGAAGTTAGGAAAGTATATTTCTGCTCTCACAGAGTCAGAGGTTTAACTAACTCTCTTAAGAAAGCTTCAATCCAATTTGCACATTTTGTAGATGAAACTGACGTTCAGAGAGGAACTCTTTGCTGGCCATTGCCTGTTTATCCTCAGTTCCATGACCTGCTCCTCGCCTGCTCTGCTCTGATTCTCAGGGGTCAGATTTCCTTTCCAACTGGCTTCCGGTTAGTTTGGGCCTATGGAAAGATCTGGTGGGAGGATACAGGACAGGAGCACGGGAGAAGCCAGAATATCTGGCCGCCTGCTTGATAGCTCTGGGGGATGCAAAGAATGCTCTTACATTCCTCCGGTTCCAAACAGAAGGAAGCAGAAATGGAGGTTAATGGGACCCTGGAGCAGAACCTAACATTCCTAACACCTAACATCCACGCCCAACCCCCTTTCTCCTGCTGCTTTGGGTAGCCTGTCCAGAGTGGCTGCATCTCCACCTTGGTTCATTCACGCTCCTCTGAACACTCCTCCATCTGTGGTCCCAGCTTTTGCTCACTCGGGTAACCCATCTTGTGCTCTAATAAGACCAGCTTCTCCCATTATAGCCTCTTGCCCAGGGGTGAGTCAACTTTTCAGAGACAGATAGTAAATCCTTCAGGCTTTATGGGCCAACAGGGAAAACCAAAGATATTTTGTAGGTACTGTACACATACAATGTTTAAAATGTAATCATTAAAAAATATATAAACCATTCTTAGCTGATGAACTAAGTAAAAGCAGGCTGTAGGCTGGCTGGATTTAGCTCAAGGGCCTAACTTTGCCACCCATGTTCTAGTCTTAGGGGTTGTAGTGAATCCCTACAGTCTCTGATCTGTGAATTGCCTCCTGATATGATCATAAAAGCCCTGCCTCTTTGGTCCCCTCTATTAACTTAAAAAAATGGAATCACTTGGCATGAGGTCTCTTTTCCTGACTGTATATGGGCAATAACTTGTTTCAAACTGTATTCCATGAGTGGGATTGTTATCTACTTCATATATTTCTTATTGCTTTCAGAAATGCATTGTGTAAGTTTCCATTCAAGCTAACTCTGCTGGCTGCCTACCTATGTTTTGACTATCCTGGATGACATGCAGTGTTGTAAAACAAGTGACCCCTCCCCAGGAGATGCTCAAGCTAATGCTGGGAACAAGAAATTAAAAATGTTAAAGTTGATCCTCCTACTGACCAAATGCTGTCCAACATCACTGACAAAAGTGATGAAAAAAGCTGCGAAAAAGCTGACAAACCAGGTTGGCTTAAAGATGCAAATTTCCATAATAGCTAAGGCATGGATGATCATGCAAATCTGATGTGTTACATACCACACAGGACCGTCCCCACTGCTTCCACCTGTGTCTACACCCCCACTGTCCCTTCCCTGATTGCCTGCAGCTGCCTCCCAACCAGCCTCCCTGACTCCCACCTCTGCCACACACTCCCTTAAGACTATTTTCAAAGCTGCAAGCCAGGTCTTTTAAAAATATAAATTGCTTGGCTCCACTGCTCAAAACCACCAATGGCTTCCCATCTTACACACTATAAAATCCCAATTTGTCATGTTCTCTCTCTAGACCCTGTGTGATCCAGCTGCTGCCCACTTCTTCAAGCCTGTCTCCTGCCTCCTTTCCTCTCCTGCTTCCCAGACTCTCCCCAAGCTCAGATATCAGGCTCCTGCACTGGCTCTTCCTGTCCCTGGAATATACCCTCGGGGGTCTCCAAGGAGTGTGCAGCTGTCTCTTCCTCTCTCTTTTTAATTCTTGCAGGTTTGCACTCCTCTGTCACTTCATCAGAGAGTTTCCCTAACCAGCTAATCTAACATAGCTCAGCTTCTCTTTCTGTCCACTTCATCGTCTTATGACTTCAGCATGGCCCACGCTGTTCCCTTGACTTAGAACATTCTTCCTCTCCATTCTGTGCGTCTTTAAAAAAGACTTTTTTTAAATTGTTACAATGTTGGGTTTAATTTCTGCAGGACAGCAAACTGACTCAGTTATACATATATATTCTTTTCCATTATGGTTTATCACAGGATATTGAATATAGTCCCTTGTGCTATAGTGTAGAACTTTGCTGTTTATCCATTCTATACAGAATAGTTTGCATCTGCTAAACCCAAATCCTTCCCTCGCCACCCCTCTTCCTCTCCTTTTTTGACTGGTTTAAATGCCTTTTCCTCAAGGAGGTCCTTCTGGACCATTCTATATAGGTAGGTGTCCTTTAGCCCTCTCCATTGCACATTTTTGCACAATGTTCACTTTTGCTTATACACCACCACTACTGTAAGTGTGTGTGTGTGTGAGTGAGGATGTGTGTTCTCTGTCTACCTCTTTACTGTCTTTCTCCCATTCCCAAATGATTGTCAGTTTCATGAGGGAAGGGGCTATGTCCATTTTACCACCCAATACATATCAAGTGCCTATACACTGCAGGGCCTTGGATACTGTAAGTGCTCAATAACTATTTATGGAGGGAATGAATAAATGATCCAATGTGTGATCAGTCACAGACCTAGGAGAGATGAGATGGCCCCCCTGTATAAGAGACCATTGGTTGCCCACCCACATCTCTCTGGTACTCACCGTTTCTGCATATGATGATGGCTTTCTAAAGTAAGCATCATGACCCCTGCTGGAAGGCTTTCATGGGCTGCAAGTGTGTGCTTGGTCTGCCTGCAGTGCCGGGGAGTTAATGCCTATAGGAGCAGCTTTTGACAGCCAACAGGAGTTGTTAGACAACTACCCCCAGCTTTACCATTTGCCAGAAGCGAAGCATGTTATTCATGGTTTCTTACAAGTCTCTGCTGTGCCAGATGACCACCAGGGCACCTTGCTCATTAATCCAGTGTTCCCTGACCTCCTTCCCTTCTTTGTCTCACTACCCCATGACTTACTGGTGTTTCCAGGGATCATCTGCCAAGAAAACTACAAATCCTTGTCTCAGCATGTGCTTTTGGGAGAACCCAAAGTAACAGATCCTTCTATGGAATCCCTCACCACTATCCTTTTGGAGAAGTGTTGCAACAAAAACTCTCCCATCTAGCAGTTGCTCCGGTTGCCAGGGGAATCGTGCGATGGGATTGTGTATGTGTGTGTGTGTGTGTGTGTGTGTGTGTGTGTGTGTGCATGCATGCGTGTGTGTGCATGTGTGAATGAATTCTCTGATGTTTTAATTTAACTGGGTTCATGGCAGCAGCCACATTTTCTGTGAACTCTGCAGACAGATATTCCCTGTAAATGACAGTTCCTCTCTTTACTGTAGAAATCTCCAAATAGGACTGTCCTTGTCCTGGTCTATAACTGTACTCGGCCAGTTCCTTGCACCAAATTCTACTGATAAAATTAACAAGGACAGGACACAATTCAGTGAAGACCTGATGAGCACCAGACTCTGTTATACAACTTGTATGACCTACTGAAATGGTCACAACCATACTACAAGGAAAGCACTCTTATTTCTTTCTTAGAGTTTGAAACCCTGGGTCCAGGGAGGCTATCACTTGCCGCATCTGCTGGGTGACAAGGTCTGGATGTGAAGCCAGGGATGCGGCCAGAGATCCACCATTAATTCTTTGGCTACACCGTCTTTCAATCTCCCCAACTCTCTGTCCCAGAGACCCCGCCCGCAGGTCTCATCACATCCACAATTTACTGTAAGGCACAAAATTAACATGAGATACTATAGTTATAAAGTTTCTGAAGTGTGTGTGTGCAAGTCGCTCAGTTGTGTCTGACTCTTTGTGACCTCATGGGCTGAAAGAAAACCCCTCCAGGCTCTTCTGTGCATGGAATTCTCCAGAACACTGGAGTGGGTTGCCATTTCCTCCTTCAGGGGCTCTTCCCCACCCAGGGATTGAACCCACATCTCCTGTATCTCCCGCATTTCAGGCAGATTCTTTATGAGCTGAACCATTGGGAAGCTCAAGTTTCTGAAATTTTAGTCAAAAAAGAGTGAAACCATCTGGTAATGAGAAACAATAAACACATGTTTAAATGTAATTGCAAATGCAGCATTTCCTAAACACAAGATATAAAAAAAATATGGTTTTTAACATTTTTATTTTTCCCAATTTGGCCCTCATGGTAAAATAAAAAAAGTTTATCATCACTGCTCTAGGGTAAAGATCTTAGGGGGAAAATGCTTTTCCTCATGACAGAGCCAGCATTACCAGATAATGGCCTAAACTCCACAGCTTTCCTGGCATCAACCTCCATCTGACCCTATGTTCCACAAAGAAGTGTGAGAATCAGAGCAAGTGGCCAGTCATAAAGAGTGCTTCTGTTCTCTGTACAGCACTGGGCAGCCATTGGTCAGCAAACAGTCCCGACGAGCCTTTCCATCGACACAGAAGACCAACACCAGCTTCGGTTTCAAGGATCACAAAGATCAGGTTCACAGTCTCATTCTCCCTTCTGCTCATGCCAAATAACCCTGGGAAAATCATGCTTGTGCCAGTGAGCCTTTTCCATTGTTCTGTACTTTGGGGAGGCTTTCATGCTCCCATTAGTTTAATGAGGGGGAAAAAAAAAGAGGATGGAGAACACCTTTGAGGGCAACCCAAATAAGCATCAAAGAGTTAAAGCAAGTTAATAAATGTGAAATAGTTCAATATGTACTCATTCTTTTAATGTCTGCATATTTGGAGAGAGAGAGATGGGGAAGCTTTCATTCTGGGTAAAATATAACCAACATATTGTCTTGAGGGTAATTTTGCAAATTAACTAGAATAATTATCTTCCTCAGCTCTCTATTTTTAATTACCTTTTCTTGATAATGAAAGTAAAAACAATACACTAAAAGAGAACTTTGCGAGTGCCAGGCCTTGCTTAAACCATTTCCTATGATTCATTTAATGCAACACCACTATGAAACAGATAACACTGTCTCTGTTTTATAGATAAAGAAAGAGAGAGTAATACTCTTTAAAAAGACAATAAGTAAATTCCAAAGTTCCATCTCTATAGTTCAAGCTACATTATGTTGCTTCAGTAGAGTCACAGTAACGAAAATCATAAAGCTTGTTGCAGAATATCTAGAAAATGTGGGCAAGTATACAAAGAATATTTGCTGTACTCATTATCTCACCACCTAGAAATAAATGAACATTTTGATACAGGGATCATGACAGAATCTCTATAAATATGACATAGCTTTTGTTGTTATCCCAAGTGAAAAGCTATGTGATTAATCACCAAATGTGGAGAATATATTTGCAGTGGACTGATTATAGAGTACGTCTTAGGCAGAATTCATTTGGGGGATCTCAATGGATCACCTCCCAACTTTCAGCAATCATTTCATTTTCATAAGCTAAGGCTGACGTACATGTACTATGGCTGTCGTTTGGAAAAGACCTATCATGCATGATAAGATACCATGAATGAAGAAAACCAAAGGTGGCTTCAACTTTGAAATCTGAACTGAAAACCACTAAAGGAGATGTTATGGACTAGAGGTTTTGATTTCTGACCAATTTGAAGCAGTGCTCAACATGATTGGCAGTGGGAGGAAACAGGGATCTCTCTATCATCTATCTTTACCTCTCTATCTATCCACCCACCCACCCATTCACCCATCCACATAATTCACATAATGGTACTGTCTTAGGTGGATTGGTACCAGGAAGCAGACCCTGAGATCAAGATTTGAGTGCAACTGGTTTTTGGAAGATTCATCTTTGAAAACACCAATAGGGCAGTGGAGAACTGAGAGAGGAAAGGGAAAACAGGTAAGAAAAGGTGTGTTGATGAACACAGGGTGGAGCTATCCTGCTGGGTACTTCTGAGAGCTTAGTGTGGTAGCCCATGAGAGCTGAGGAATTTGGGATATTTATCCTCCAACTCACACTTGTCATTGGATCAGAGCAGCTCTAGGAGTCATTAACTCCCCAGCATTTCCGGCCTGCCCTGCATACTAACCAAGCAGGTTCCTGTGACTAGAGAAAGCCCTTTAACAGCCACATGGGTTTACAATAGAAAGTGTAGATGGAGATGTGAATTGTGAGTGACTGATAGGTATGGGCAATGTCAGTATGTGCTCTAGTCCTACAGTCAGCCAGTATAAACAACAAAATTGGAGTCATTGTATATATATACATATACACATACAATATATATGTATACACATATATATAGTCTATATATAAGCTATAGTCCTGTAGTTAGCCAGTATAAACTAAAACAAAATTGGAATCATTATATATATATATGTATATATATTCATATATATAGTCTATATATATGCTATAGTCCTATGATCAGCCAGTATAAACTAAAACAAAATTGGAATCATTATATACACACATATATACATTATATACATATATGTGTGTATATGTATATATAAACATATATTACACACACACACACACACACACACATATATATATATATATATATAGTTTTGTATTCTGCTTTTCTCCTAATAAAATGCTGGGAGCATTTCTTGTCCTTACATGTTATTTGAAAAAAATGACTTTTAGTGGTTGCCTATCACATTTTATTTAACTGATTCCTTATTTTTGGACACATAAGTTATTTCTAATTTTGAAGTACTTAGAATAATTCAATAATAAATATTTTCATGCACATATTTTTCTCTATATCTCTGGTGCCTTAGGATGAATTAATCAAGGACAATTTTGTTAATTATCTAAAGCAAGGATTACCAATCCCATATCTATAAGAATGCTTGAAATTGATAGAAAACTTAAATTTTTTTTATTCTGATGGGTGTCTCCAGACATAAAAGTGACATAACAACTTAATTTATTTTTATGATGAATCTGCTCTTAGTCTCTAATTCAGTTGTTCTCAAGTGATGGAAGATTTTTATACCTTTATTATGGAAACCTTTATTGCTGTCTAGCCAAGGTGGCAAGTTTATCACCATGTCATTGAATGAGATGATTACTTTCCAGAAGCAGAGGTGAACGCCTTCTCTACAAAAAGGTCATTAATAACCTTGCTCTCTTTCTTCACAAACATCATGTCATACAGAAGTGAAGTTGCTCAGTGGTGTCCGACTCTTTGCGACCCCATGGACTGTAGCCTACAAGGCTCCTCTGTCCATGGAATTTTCCAGGCAAGAGTACTGGAGTGGGTTGCCATTTCCTTCTCCAGGAGATCTTCCCAACTCAGGGATCGAACCCGGGTCTCCCGCATTGCAGGCAGACGCTTTATCGTCTAAGTCACCAGGGCTTAAGGAAAAATGGTTTGATCCTTAGCATTTTGCATTTTACTTGTTTGAGGGAAAAATACCAAATTCTATTTTCCATTCTCCAACAGTCTGGCATGCTTTCTTTCCTATTGAAATATCTCATGAAATTCCTTAATGACTACCATTTGTTCCATCCACTGGCCTTTTAGTTTTCACTTCTTGACTTCTCTGAAGTGCTGAGTGGTATCACTCATGCATGACATATCCCTATTTTCCACGAAGCCTACACTTGCCTAGTGGTCCTATCTCTTTTTCCTTTGGCTCTTCTTATTCTCCCTCAGTTATTCCTCTCCTTCTTCATTTCTTCAGTGTGGGCATCATCCATGGCTTAGCCCTGTGCGCCTACTCTTCTATTTCTCCTGATGGCCTCTCTTTGTTCAGGACCTATTTTTCATTCCATGATTATGATCTTGGAGCCCCATTTGCAGGCTCCCCTCTCACTCCTTATTTGGGATTTAAGCATGAAACTTCTTGATAGAAAATACCTCAAACCTGGCATGATCAAACCCAAATTTATCGTCTTCACTTTAAAACGGCTTTCCCTATTATTTTCTCTTTGTCTTTCCTTAACCCCTCCCCCCTATTCAGTCATGATCAGTGGCAATTCTCCTGTCTTCTCCTAGATCCCCTTTGTTGGGCAGTATGCACACATTGCCTCAGTCATTGGACACAAAAGCCAAGGAGTTCCTCCAGAACCTTCAGACATTCAGACATTCCTACTCCAACTACCACTGGCATAGGCAACTCTTACTACTAAATTACCAGGCATTCTATGGTTAGTATTTCTCTGCTTTGGACTCTCTTATTAGTTTATTAGGAGAGTATCTACTTGAGCAGAGGTGTTTGTAACTTGTATTACTGTACAGTTCTTAAAAACCGCTTAATACATTGGTATAAATGCCACGTCTGTGTGATTCATTGCCTGTGAACTGAGACATTTTTGTTTTGGACTAGGAAAAGTTTACTAGATCGATATGTTAAGGATGTGTTCCATGATATATTAATCTTCTGAGATGTCCAGTGAGAAAGGCTTTCTGTGGTCAAATACATTTGGAGAAACATTGTGTTCTTGGTGATTCAAAATGTGTATTAAAAGGGCAAAGTGCTAAGAAGTATTTCTTAAACTTATTTTATCAGATCGTTTAATGATTCTCCAGCTCTTTCTCCCCCCTCCCTCTTATTCTCCAACCCTTTCCTCTTACTTTTCTTTCTCTCTTCCTTTCTTTTTAGAAAAATTAAATATCTAGGGCTCCATGGGAAAGATTTTGGAAAACACTGTACTTACCTGTTTAAGAAAAGTTCTTAGGAGCAAATTTCTACCTTTCTCTGTATTTCCAGAGCCAGCACTGTATCTGGCACAAAATGACTGCTTGACAAATGTTTGCTAACTTGAAGTGCACACAGGAGAGTATATTAATAAGAAGCCAAAATATTATGTTGAAAGTTGTTCTCAAAAATCACACCAGTTTTTTGGTACCAAGCATTTGGTAGTTTTACAGAAACAAATCATTTAGATTTTTATTTCAATTAATCCACTTTGGATCATAACCACAAGATGTCTGACTTGGGACAAATCTTGATATGTATATAGCCATTATTTTACAGACAGGTCTTATGTTTCATCATGAACTTATAAAGAGGTTGAAAGAATTATCTCAAGCAACTTAAGTACAGGGATAGAGATGTGAGTTCTGGGCATACCCTGGGTAGGCTCAAACACTGACTTTGCCACTTACCGACCAAGGGAACCTGGGAAAATGTACCCGCACCTCAGTTTCCTCATTTGAAATGGTGATGATACCTGTACTCCCCTTACAAGGTCATTGTGATGACTTAATGAGATTAAACAGGTGAAAAGCTAAGCACAATGTCTAGCACATGGAAACACTATTTGCTATTAATACCACTAAATGTATTATCAGCCGGGATTGCATAGTTGATATGAAATGAAAGGTGACCATACAATTTTAGAGAGAATTTGAGAGAACGCATGAAAATATGGATGAGGAGGAAGGACTTGTGTAACTGAGGTCTCCATATTGATAAGGCTCCAACATTGGGCCATTTGTAGCAGTTTGGGTTGGAGAAAAGAGTTCATTCTGGTTTGAAGCTACAACTCCCAGAGAATAACTTTTCCCAGGGTAGGGTCCTGGATGGGCATTTTACTTATTTGGGCATTTTGCAGGCTCAGGGAGAATCCTTTCTTTTTACCCAGAAATTCCTGGGAGGTTGCACCTTTTTTAAAAGAAACCACATAAGGAAGAAAGTTCCCTGCCTCTCTGTAAGAGGGCACCATTCCCTACCTGAATGGGTAAGCAAACGCCACGTCAATGCTGAGGTCAC
Source organism: Ovis aries (assembly GCF_016772045.2). NCBI lineage: Eukaryota > Metazoa > Chordata > Mammalia > Artiodactyla > Bovidae > Ovis > Ovis aries. Next base: position 38,046,320 of record NC_056072.1, read on the forward strand.
TTTCCGTCTTGTTGGCACAGTCCACACTCAGCCGCAGGCCTCCAGAATAACCACCACATGTTGCAAATGCAAAGATTGCAAAAAGCTGCAGAGAACAAAGAAAGAATAGAGAAGGCAGCTATTAGAATGGTGTTGATCTCACGAAATATGTCAGTAGGAGGTTAGTGTCTACATTGAGAGAGGTTAGGATGGCAAGTATGACCATCCAAGTATGGCATCATATATGGTTTAGGCTGGAATGAAGGCCAGGATGATGATGGAGAGTGGGATGGTGTGAAAAATTGCCTGGAAAGCTGGAGTAATTTTGCTTGCAGAAAAATTAAATACAGGGACAAAATATCTGCATTTGAGATCCAATATCTGTGTAAAGATGGTTAGACAGCATCACCGACTCAATGGACACGAACTTGAACAAACTTTGGGAGATAGTAAAGGACAGGAAAGCCTGGTCTGCTGCAGTCCATGGGGTCGCAAAGAGTCAGACACAACTTAGTGAGTGAACAACAGCATCTGTGTAAAGAACTGTCACACTACAGAAGGTAGAGATGTAATCTTACATCAAAGTCTCTGGAAAGCTACACACTGAGGGATTAATGATGGATATCTCCATGTGGGAAGAATTTCAGATGTTTCCTTGCTTCCTTCTTTTTGGTTATCTGTATTTTCTGCAAAACACATGTTTTGTCTTTTGGACTAATACAGATTTTTAAAAATGCACAAAGAATTTTAGGATTGATGGGTGGAGGAAGTGGAGATTACCTAAAATGTACTATTCTGGAGCACAACATCATATATGTCAACCTTAAAGCATCCTCGGTGGTTTCATCTCTGTTTTACTTGCTCTTTCAAGAGTCAACTATTAAAAGGTTCAACTGATGACCAATTAATATCAGTCTATCCTAGCATAAAACATGCATCTATGGTAATCAGGCAGTGAAAATTAGGAGCAGGAACTCAAAGAAGTATCCATGGAAAGAAGATATACCTGGGAGGGTGAGAATGCCCTAAGATGGGAAGAAAACAAATACCAAACTTTGCCCACTTAGCTTGGCTAAATTCAAAAGAACATCCTGCTCATTTCTATAGTACCTCCAGTTATTTTATTTTAACTTTGGAATTCACCTTCTTATAGTAGCTTGGGTTCCCATTAGCAACACTAGCTCACTTTGCATAGTGAGAGGAATTACTGTGTAAGGGTTTCGTAGTCTAACATGTGATCTATCCTGAAGAATATTAAGTGTATATGAGAAAAGTGTGTATCCTATTCTTTGGGGATGGAATAATCTGTATTTATATATTAAATCAATATGCTATAATGTGTCATTTAAGAGCAATGTTTTCTTATTGATCTTCTGTCTGGATGATCTCTCCATTGACATAAATGGGGTGTTAAAGTCCCCTACAATTATTTATTGCTGTCAGTTTCTCCTTTTTTGTCTGTTAATATCTGCTTTACCTTTGGATTGATCTTTTTTATTATTATATAATGCCTTTCTTTGTCCCCTTTTACAGTCTTTGTTTTAAAGTCTATTTCATCTGATATAAGTATTGATACTCCAGCATTCTTTCTGTTTCCACTTGCATAGAATATCTTCTCCCATTAACTCTGAAGTAGCTTCGAGGCCCAAGAGAGGCTACTGTGGGTTTGCTGGTATGTGGGACGGGCCCCTGGAGCAGGAGCCACCTTGGAGGGGTGCCAGTGTCAGATGGAAATGCCTGTTGGTGGGATGCGGCAGCAGCTGCTTTGGAGGAGCCAGCTGGGGCAGGTGGGATGGGCAGGGTAGGTCCTCAGGGATATACCAGGTTGGTACACATGGTATTAGTTCAGTTGATGGAGAGTGCAGAAGTGGTACACACCAGGGTTAGCCCACTAGGTAGGAGAGTTTTTTTTTTAATGGCGCCTGCCAGTGTTTCTGTCCCTGGAGAAAGTTCCACCAGATCTCTACCCCTCCAGCACACATCCTAAATTTAGTCAGTGGATCTCTTTCTCCTATGACACAGGTGCTTTTTAAGCTGCTGTCTCTGTGCTGAGACTTTGAGCAGTGAGCGTGTGTGTGCGTACTCCCCAAGAACAGAGTCTCTGTTTCTAACAGCCCTCCAGCTTTCCTGGCCATAAGCCCCTCTGGCTTCCAAAGTCAGATGCTACAGAGGCTCGTCTTCCTGGTACAGGTCCCCCAAGCTAGGGAGCTCAATGTGGGGCTCAAAGCCCTTGCTCCACAGAGGAAACTACCATAGCTGTGATATTCCTCTGTCTGTGAGTAAGTTCTGACTAGATCATGCTTCTGTTCTTTTGACCCAACTTGATGAGGACTTTTCCTTACAAATTCTTAGTTTTAGAAAACCTATTCTACTAGTCTTCAGGTCATCCTCAGTGACAGCTGTTCTGTAGACAGTCCTAGATTTTGTGTGTCTGTGGGAGGAGATAAGCTCAGGATTCTCCTACTCTGCCATCTTGATCCAGAATCCACCAAGTTATTGGTTTTTAAATCCAGTAATTTAAAATAGACACAACTTGACCAGATGATATTATAGACATAGTAAAAACAAAATGTGTTTATCTGTGTTAATGTGTGTAAAGCACTTAGAACAGATCCTGGCACAGAAAAAGCACTTAATAAATGTGAACAAGAGATATTACTCTAAATAAATGTGTAAGAGATTTTGGTAAGATCTTGTAGGACATGAAATAGGAAGTTTAGACTTCCTCCCTAGCTAAATCTATATGACCACCAGCCCCAATGAACCAACATACAAGCACTCCAGAAAAACCTTATCTTTTTCCTTTGTTAGCTTTCCCCCCTAGTTTATATCACTGATGGGACTTGTGGAGACATTTAGAAGGTACTCCAACCCATCGTGAAATCTGAGAACGATACACACAGAACACCAAGGCTGACAGGACTCAGATCTGGATCCCTGTGATATGGATTTGCTCATGACCAAATGTTCTCTTTCTGTCAGCTCTTAGTTTTGGTGGGAAAAAGGAGGACATGATTTTAATTGTTCAATGCTTAAATCCAGGTTTCATCATACAATACTGGATGGCACAGTCCTTTGTGCCATGTCACGACAGCGTCTTTAGTACAATTTCTTCCAAAAGAAAGAATGGAGTAGCAGGGTCCAGAGCCCTGTGGTAGGATGTGGAGATCACCCTTTCCTCATCTGTACAACAGAAATACCCTCTGTGTCCTCCCAAATCACTGAGAGAAGAAAAGAGATGGAGTATGTATTTATGTGCAGTCTTCTCTGAATCCATGCAGATTTGTGTGGTATTTACACGTGTACTTCTCTCAGGCAAGAGTCCTAAGTGTGTAATCAACACTTGTACATGAAAAGGTTAGGAGGAATTATCTGTTGTTGGCTTTATTAAGTACCTACAATGGGCTAGCTATCGTGTCCAGCACTCAGCATATGTGATCAAATTTTCTTTTGACAACAACAGTTTGTGTGTGAAGCTTAATAATCCTATATTAAAAGTGTGGCAGGATAGCATAAGGATTTCAAACAGTAGTATTCTTTAAAATCCCCTGTAACATTAAACTGGAGTGATTTGAGGTAAAAGACCCAAAGATAAATCCTTTAAATTCAGTGCTTAATGGCTGTAAAGAAACCACTTTTGGCTTTTCATCTTATATTAAAGCGCCTTACATACAGTAAAATATTATTAATACTACCATGCAGTGAACTTAAGATGGAAAGATAATTATGTATTAAAATTACATATTTAGCTCAAAATATTTGATATGTAGAGGAGGGCATCAGAGTACTGAAACCACACACACCACTACTTTTTCTTTTAACGTCTATTGAGCTCTGAACTTGAGTTAAATATGATACCTATGGGCTTTCTAGTTACCTTGCATTCCCCACAGTCCTCACTGATTAAAGAGAAATCATACTGTGTGACTGATACAAAACTCACGTGGGTCTGGTGAGGATTAAACAGATAATGTCTGTACAACACCGGAAGAGTCAGATCCTGCTGAGTGAATAACATTACAGGGATAGTCTGGAAAGTGAAATATCTGGGAGAATGAAATTAACTCTTTCACAGTATATCAGCCAGGAACCTGGTCCTATAATTAGGATACATCAGGACAGAGTGAGGAGAGGGAAATAGAAGTCCTTTAGGGATCTGAAATTCTCTTAGTGTTGCAGAGAAATGTAGAGTCAGACGGAACTTTGGAAATCTTGGAAGTTGAAAGTCCACCCAACAACTCCACCCTAGGTGGTAGACAGGAGCGGTTCCAGAGTTAGGCAGACCTGAGCCTGAGTCCAATTTCTAGCTGCCTGACACCGAGCAAGATATTTAACTTCTCCCAACCTCATTCTTATATCCACTAAATCAGGACTAATTCACTGGCTCATTCCGTAGCTATTTAATGGTGTATTTACCAAGTGCCAGATGATGGGAAACAGAAAGGTAAAAAGTTAGAGAAAAGACAAAGAAAAAGTAGGTCCCTGCCTACTCTGAAGTTTAATGCTGGAAGGGGGTTGGGACAGAATTAAAAGAACATACAAATAACATAATTACAAATTGTGTCCTGGGGGACATCTTCCAGAACAGGGTGTTATATCTGAAGATGTCACATTTATGCTAAGACCTTGCAGATGAAAGCGAGAAAGCCACAGGCAATGGAGGGTGGCGTGGAGAGAAGCCCCAGGGACTGAGGGCACAGCTTAAGCGAAAGTGCTAAGGAAGGAAAGGCTTGACAAGTTTAAGGAGCCAATGGAAGGTCAATGTGGCAGCTGGATGGTGAATTGAGGTTGACAGTAATCTACCTCACGTGGATTTGGGTATGTCAACTGAGAGAACACATGCAAAGCATCAGGCTCAGAGCTCTCAATAAACCATTAGAGTGCGTCCCTCTTCTTCCTTCTCTTTCCCCTCCCCTCCCCTATCACCACACTATTGAAGAAACTGAGAACTAGAGAAGAAAGTCCATTTGCCTTAAACTCAGCAAGAGCAGAGCTGGAACTAGAATCCTGGTCTGTAAATTCCTTCAGTCAGCAGTCTTCTAATTAGCTCTAGAATAACAGGAAGAACAGTTTTTGACCACATGGATAAAGGATTGTCAAATGGTCCATACTTCTTTAGCCAGAGATGCATCACGGTGCTGTGGTGGCCTGAGGTTTTCCATGTTGCTCATTGGGGGCCCACAAACACATACAGCAAACCTACTGCTAAGGAGGATGGGTGATACACTCTCTTTTTCTCCTTTCCTTCTTTCTTTCCTTTCCTCCCTCCCTTCCTTCTCTCTTATCTCCCTCCCTTCTTTCCTCTTTTCAGCCTTGGTGGGGGTGGAGGATTTTAGAAGAAGAATTGTGGAAGATGTTGTAAAGGAACATAGACTTTCTCAGCTTGACAAGTGTTGCTTAGAGAGGCCATGGATATTAGCGAGAGGATGGTCCCTATGTCTTGTAGATGTTAGACTCTGAGAGACTAATGCTGATTCCTAAGACATGATATCCTCTCTTGGGAGATGGAAAAACTTTGTGTTATGCAGCCAGGATGGAGGGAGAATTGAAGATGGGTCCTGGAAGGCTCGGGAGGGCGAAGAGTCTGAGAGAAAAACTCCATCTGAGGCCAGCTCTCTAGGCTATATGCAACATGATGACAGATTAATGACACTGATTCTGTGTATGCGTGTGTACATGTAAGAGTTTCTATAAGCTCCGGGCTCTGCGTTCATCCTCAACCAAACCTGTGCCTTCTTTTTGGTAATGCAGTGTACTTACTCACCTTCCTAGACATCAAGGGCACAGTCCAGGGGCAAAAGTTCATTTACCCACATCAGATGAAATTATAAAAGTTCACTCAGAATGGCCATCATCAAAAAGTCTACAAATAACAAATGCTGGGGAGGTGGAGAAAGGGGAACCGTTCTACACTGTTGGTGGGAATGTAAACTGGTGTGGCCACTATAAAGAACAATGAGGAGGCTCCTTAAAAAATTAAACACAGAGTTAGCGTGTGATCTAGTGGGTGTACTCCAAGGCAGATATCTGGAGAAAACCGTAACTGGAAAAGATATGTGTAACCCAATATTCATCAAAGCACTATTTACAATAGCCAAAATATGGAAGCAACCTAAATGTCCATCAACAGAAGGATAGCTAAAGAAGATATTATTTATATATGAGTAATATTCCATTGTATGTATGTGTATATTACTAAGCCATTAAAAAAGAATGAAATAATGCCATTTGCAGCAACATGGATGGACCTAGAGATTTTTATACTAAGTGAAGTGAGTCAGAAAGAGAAAGACAAATACTATATGGTATTGTTTATACGTGGCATCTCATAAAATGATACAAATGAGCTTATTTACAAAACAGAAGTAGACTCACAGACATAGAAAACAAACTTATGGTTACCAAAGAGGGAGAGGGGATAGATAAATCAGGAATTTGGGATTTAAATATTCACACTACTATATATAAAATAGATAACCAACAAGGACCTAGTGTATAGCACAGGGAACTCTATTCAATACGCTGTAATAACCTATAAAGGAAAAGAATCTAAAAACATATGTTTTTTATATATATGTATAGTCAACACATATGTAACTGAATCATTTTGCTGTATGCCTGAAACTAACACAATATTATAAATTAACTACATTTCAATGAAAATTAAAAAAGAAAAAAATAGTTCTGTGTTGCCATCTTTCCATTGCCACCTTTCCAATTCTCCTCAAACAGAGCAGACACCTCAGCCTCCAGCACAACCTCAGGTAATCAATATCATAATCACCAGCCCAATCACTCTCTTCCCTCTAGTTCAGGAGAGTAAAACAAATCTCCTACAATGAACTCTCATTTCACTACTGTCTTGGATGATCTATGGCTCTGTTCCTAACAACAAAAATTACTCTCTAATGGATGAAATTAGCCAGCAGAGATTTCCCTTGCATGCAGTTAATTAGGAATACATCCGGGATAAAGAGAACAGAAGCATTGCCTTGCACTTTCTGGCTTAATAAGCATCCACAAACCAAAATTCCTCATAGCAGGAATACCTTTACACAGTTAACAATACCAAAGGTTTTCCCCTGAAAAAAGTGCAAGCAGCTCCCTCCTTTGAATTAACTGCACCACACAGGAATATCAGTGAAAGCTGCTATTAATCCTTCTGGTTAATTTGCAAGGCAGAGTGGAAAGCAATAGGTCGGAGGAGGACAGGAAATCAGGCTGATTAATGACTCTCATGGGGACTGTGGTCTCCAGGAAGTCAGGGAGGGGACATCTTCCAAGGTCTCATGCACAATCTCTGGCAAGAAAGAGCCCTTGGAAGAAATAAGTGAGAGTAAGGAGACTGGCTAGAAAGAGATTAGGTGATTGGGACCAAGTAGTGGTATTTCTCTTACCACCAAGCTGTGTGTGCTGGCAATCAGAGCTCCACAGATACAGCCTTGACTTATACTGCTGCTGCTGCTGCTGCTAAGTCGCTTCAGTCGTGTCCGACTCTGTGCAACCCCACAGACGGCAGCCCACCAGGCTCCCCTGTCCCTGAGATTCTCCAGGCAAGAACACTGGAGTGGGTTGCCATTTCCTTCTCCAATGCATGTTGACTTATACAGCATTTGCCAATTTCCATGGTGTAAATACTTCCAGCATGGCCAATTCTAAGCCACCAAAATAACATCTCTGAAACTTGACTGGGAAGAGAACCGCAGAGTCAGCTGTGCTCAAGCACACCACAGCAACCACAGGACTTTTCTTGACTCTCCCCTGGAGCAAGAACCCGGGGCTGATTTCAATGGTTCATGTCTCTTATTTCACATTTCCTCTTATTCCATAGCTCATATTTCCTCTTATTTCATATCACTCACCTTGGGTTTATTTGGCTGATTTCACTTCAATTATTCACTCATTCATTTGTTGTATACATACAATCACTTATTATTTACTTACTGATTTAGTTATTGTAGGAAAAGCTGTTGATGCTCCGCTTAGGATCCCCTCCACACTCTCTACAGGCCACCTGCAGCGTCACGGGGACAGTCCTCACATGCATCAAAGGTTCCTCCCTAAACATTCAGTTCTCTCTGTTGAGGGCTATCTCAGGCAGCAGGGACACAGCCTGTGACTGGGGCATGGTGCAAGGTTCCGGGGATCAATTCCATGTCAGTTTCCAAACAATGCGGGATGGAAATTGGTGGACAAATCCCCCAAGTGTCCTTCTCTGTGGGGAAGTTTTGAGGTGTGTTTAATACAGTTTCTTCCAATGGGATTGAGCCCTATTGCCTACAGCAAATCTGCTCGTGAACGACACCTGTGGTTGGAGCCTTCCTTTCCCTCTCTCATTTCCTCACCCATCATTGTGCTTCCTGGCATCATCTCTCAGGTCACCTTGTTGAGCCTACATTCTTCCATTTCCCAAAAGCAAATCTCAGGATCTGCTTTGGGGAAATGCAACTGAGATAGTTACCAAAAACTGACCAAGTACCAATTGTTCTCCACGCACTGCAATGGCCCTAGGACTGTATTAAGGAAAGGACAGGTACCACTCAGCACCCCTTAGCTCGTGCCCCTCAGCTTAAAGCTAGACACACTTTCATCTCTGCAGCCCTTTCCAAATAAGCAGAGATCTTCTGCAAACAGAAAGTCTTCTTGGACTATGCTGTCTAGAGAAGGGCACCTGACCCCAGCCCACCCCCGCTCTCACTCTCATTATTCACTTCTGTTGCTATTTACCTGAGCAGACATTTAAACATCTGTGTTTGGCATTATGCATTCATCTGTTTATGTTTTGCCTGGCCACTTCTCTGAGGAAAAGTAATACCCTTGTCTTTACTGATGAATCTCAGCTCTTGGCACGAAGTGGGTGCTCCCTAAACACTTGTTGACTAAAATATATAAATATATTTCCCTCCACCACCTCTGGGCTTCCCTGGTGGCTCAGTGGTAAAGAATCTACCTGCAATGCAGGAGACACAGGAGATGCAGGTTTGATCCTTGGGTGGGGAAGGTCCCCTGGAGAAGGAAATGGCAACCCACTCCAGTATACTTGCCTGGAGAATCCCATGGACAGCGAGCCTGGCAGGCTACAGTCCACAGGGTCGCAAAGAGTTGGACATGACTGAAGCAACTTAGAAGGACGCACACTGCGACCTCCAGGGAAAGTGAAAAAGTGAAAGTGAAGTCGCTCAGTCATGTCAGACTCTTTGCGAGCCCATGGACTGTAGCCTACCAGGCTCCTCTGTCCATGGGATTTTCCAGGCAAGACTGCTGGAGTGGATTGCCATTTCCTTCTCCAAGGAAATGTTTCTTCCCTACACTTAGAAGGACGCACACCGCCACCTCCAGGGAACTTGCTATCTATTTGGGAATGTGGACAAGAGGTTGAACAGGTATGGTGACAGTGCTTTTTGGTGGTGGCAGTCACTGGAGCCCCTAGAGGAAAATGTGGAGTGTGTTTGCAGAGTGGAGAGACATGAGAAGTAGACACTCGAGGAATGGACAGCTAAGCAGATGCCAGGCAAGCATGCCAGGTGTAGAGAAAATGAGTGTTTCTGGTAGAGAGAGAAGCAAATCAAAGACACTCAAGTGAAGGAGTAAGGCATATATGAGCCGTGCGGCTGACAGGACAGGAACAGACACTGTAAGATGAGAAGAAAGCTGAGGCTCCATTCAGGAGGTGGCAGGGATGTGCCAGGTCTGATGTAGCAAGGATCTCAAAACTCTGGCCCCTGGGCCATGTCAAGCCACATATACTCATTCACACATGTGGTCTATGGTTGCTTTCAGGTTTCAACCAAAGAACTGAGTGTGGACAATAAGAGACCCTATGGTCTGAAAGGCAAACCTATTTACAACTGGCCCTTACAGAAACCCAGGAGAAACTGGGGTTTTCGGAGGGGCCTGGGTTATTGGCCAGGGAGGGATATGACCAATAGGAATTTCAGAAAGGCCACACTGGTTGGACTGGAGCGTGTGGATGGAGAGAGAGCAAGTCTAGGTGCTAGAAGACGAGTACCTGGCTTGCATCCCCAGATAACCTGCAAACGCTATACCAGCAGGACCACCACTCCACTCTCTCTGTACTCTTGTTGTGCCAAAACATGGTAGGTGGCTCATGAATGCTGTCAAGTGAATGAACACCCAGTGAAGGCGCAAGAGAAGATGAGAGGGTAAAGGACTTGGAAATGTGTACCCTGGCACTGAAGCCCAGAGTAATAAACATCGTGATGGTGACGATGATGGCCATGAAGAGGATGATGACAGTAATAAAAAATCAACCACACTTGATGCTCTGGGCCAGTCCCTTCAGAAAATACATTATTTATATGAACTCATTTAATCCTCTCAACAACCCCCTCTGAAGTGGAAAGAAACATAATCCCTCATTTTACACTTGAGGAAACTGGGTCAAACAGCATGCCAAGATTACATGGGTTATTGGCACGTGAAGTAGTCATGGTTTGAACTTGGATTTTCCTTTCTCTAAAATTTATCTTCATCTGTCCCAACTCTCCCAGGGCTATGAAGGGTGTCTCCCTTGGCTGGAGCAGACTGTAGAAAGACTAAAATCAATCATGGGCTAGTTAAGGCCAACAATGCTCAGAAAGCCAAATGAGGACTAAATGAAGCATTTGTAAGACAAAGCCCTGATCATACAAATGGATGCCAGTGTTAGCTCACAGATCTTGCCTCGGCATTACAAGACTTTGTTCTGCAGCATCACAGGTCATCATGGGGGAAGGACTGAGAATCTTGGATGGTAAGAATGCTGGAGAAGCCTGCCAGGAGGAGTTCTGCCAATTACATTTAACAAGACTTTCCTCCTAATTGTCAGCTACTCACGGTGGGTGGGAAGTCCCTCACACTCCTGTCCATCATTCAGACACTTTTAAGTTAAAGACACCCAGTTCCTGCCTCTCCAACTCCCTCTGATGAAGCCTTCCCTCTTGTCCCTTCTCCTTTTATGATCTGTCTTGGGTTGATGAGCCACTGGTCCTTAGCACCCCTTAGGAGCACTTCTGAGAACACAATTGTTTAAAGGAGCTGATTACTCTCTAGTAGCCCTGGAAAAGCAAGGAATACATACTGTCAGGATATTTTCTTGTGCAGAAAGAATGTTTGATTAACTGTGGCTTCCCTCATACCCCATGGGCTGCCCAGGTGGCCCTTAGCTGACTGATGGAACACCTCTAAAACTTAATGTTCCATTTCTACTCATTTTGACCCGATTCTTCTTTCTTTTAGTGTTTCTTCTTCTGTTGATAATTGGATTTTTCCAAAGAAATTGACCAAGTGCCTACTCTGATCATCAGTTTATGGTTATTGCAACACTCTGACCCAGAAGGTTTTTGTGAAGAGCCCTGTAAAACCTCAGAAGAGACCTTCCTGTGAAGATAAAAACTGCAGGTCATCCCTGGAAGACAATATAATTCTATCTTATTTGGAAGCACTGAAAACCGTTGTCAAAAAGCTCTCTCCTATAGAGCTGTATGCTTTTTCTTGTCATTGTATATAACTATCTGTGTTTTTAACCAGTTCCAATATCTTCCATGCTGCTTTCCATTTCAGGCTACATATCAAAAATTGGATACTATGCCCTTCTAGCTGTTTTGTGATTTATATAAAATCTTCCCAAACAAAGGTAGCTGCATAAAACTGGTATTTCATACTATCACCTGAGGAATTCTGACCAGGCCCTGCAGGTGTGTGTGTGTGTGCACGCGTGCTCAGTTGTGTCTGACTCTTTGCGATCCTATGGACTGTACCCTGCCAGGTTCCTCTGTTCATGGAATTTCCCAGTCAAGACCCTTCAGGAGAATCCAAAATTATCAATAAGAAGTTTCCACTTTCATTTTCATAAACCTGCAACCCAGAGATGGACAGGGAGGCCTGGCGTGCTGCAATTCATGGGGTCGCAAAGAGTCGGACACAACTGAGCGACTGAACTGAACTGAACTGAACAGAAATTTTAATGTATAGTGGCTTAAACAAAAAGGACTTTGTTTTTCATACGTATTGAGAAGTCCAGAACTAGGTGGCTATTGGTATGATGATGTCTGAACCAACATCTCTATTTCCTGTAGTCTCTGCCTCATCACCAAAAATTGGCTGCTGGCATTTCCAGAGACATCCTTAGCTACATGGGAGCCTAGGAAGTGAATATTTAGCTTTCCTGGGCTGCAGAGGGGTGGTCGGCAACGGTATAAGGGCTGGGAACAGTTGTTCAGTCAGTCAGTCACCACTGTCTGCTCCAGAAATTAATAGGAGAAAAATGCAGAAGTAAAAAGCATTCGTGGCATTTTATAAAGGCAAGATAGCATAGTCAAGCCTATTCAGCATCCAGTTATTTCCTTTTCCCTGGACAGTACCCAGAGAGTTTTTTCTGTGTGTCTTATAAGCTAAATTTAACACTTGTCCATGAAATGAAGTGTAAATTTCTGTTAGAATTGTATTCTCTCACATAAAGCCTGACCCAAGTCTTTGAAGTAAAACACATGACTGAAATAGTGAAAATAAATTGGAAACAATCTTCATGCCTGTTAACAATTTAACCAAATAAATTTTGAGGTATTCAATGAACTATTATGTAATAGTTCAAAAGTATGAAAAGTATACATACAGAAAGTTACATGTAATCTCATGGAAAGCAAAAAAAAAAAAAAGGCAAATTGCCAAGTATGACACATGCGCGTTGCATTTTTGTAAAAGGAAGTATTTATACATATGCACATTTTTAACGGATTTGAAAAGGTTTTGAAAAATTGTACTGTAGTATCATCAGTTGTTAACACTGAGGAGTGAATAATGGAAGCGGAATCTCATTTTTAATTCTTTTTACATTGCTTCAATTTCTTCCAATAAGCACGTGTAACTTTCATAACTAAAAAAATATTTTATTAAAGCAAAGTTACCATTACCAAAGGGGAGGAGGGGTGGAAAGGACAAATTAGGAGTATGGGATTAACATACACAAACTACTATCATAAAATAGATAAGCAATAAGGATTTACTGTATAGCACAGGGAATTATATTCAATATCTTGCAAAAACTTATAAGGGAAAATAATCTGAAAAAAAATATGCAACTGAATCACTTTGCTGTACACCGGAAACTAACATATCATAAATCAATACTCTTCAATCAAAAATAAGATTTTTATTAAAACTGTAAATTTAGACAGACTCTGGATAACTTGAGCAAAGTAAATTCAGGCCTGTCATTAGATGGCTATGCTGTTTTTAACATTCATTTTGATGAAAAAATGTAAAATCAAAGAAAATTCACTCTCAGAATTATCCTCAATAATACCTTCAAATTATTTATATTTGGGGGGGCAATATAAAGGTAGGTGAGGGAAGAGTGATTATGGGATTATATGAAATGCTATATATGAAATTAGAAAATTATAAAGTACCATAGAATTTAAAGAATCTTTTATTAAAAAGTTATTTACTTTTACAGAAAATGTAAGTGGAATCACATATTTGACTTGCTCATTGATTAAAATATTTTGAAAAAAATCACTGTCTACAATCAAGGTAAGAATATTTCAAAATATGCCATGGGAACATACGGTTTACATACGTGTCAAACTTTATTGAGTAAAAGTGTTAACTCATCTTTCATCAGATTCAGTGATGGTCACTGTGTTTAAAGGAATCAACTCCAATTCTCTCATAATCCATCATAATAGAATAACAAGAAAAAATGAAAAGTCCCTAGAGCTTCTCACCTAGAATGAAACCATTTCTCTGACAGCTGATTTGAGAGTCTTATGAATTAATTTCTTGCCTATTGTAGTGTATTTGAACTTGACATTTTTCTGGAGAAATCTGATCTTAGATAACTAAAGAAAAGCACTGATAGATATCTTAATTCCACTTTTTTGCTTGATAGGAAAATTAGAGCCAGATAAACGCATGGAACACTGTCACTGTTATGTAATTCAATAACATGTATAGAACATGCTGGTATGAATGATTCATTGCCAGAAGCCATACTTTCATGATAACGTAGAATATTTAGAATTAAAAAAAATACAAACAAAGTGGCAATCCTTTAAGTGCATTTTTCTTTTTAAGAGGAAGTTTTAGTTACCAGGTCTCTAAACAAAAACTAAAAGTCAAGTTTGGATTCTGTTCTGAATGAATTTGGTGTATTTGATGTGTCTTCTTTAAAAACTGAACATTTCAAGAACTACAGTTATATTTATATCCATCAAGCAAATTAGAATAATGCAGGATTTTGGAGGGGGGGGAAATCTTGATCCATAACTAATTGGTCACATTCAAGTCTTTTTATTAGACTGCACGGCTCAAAAAGTTTCTCTCATCCCCTCTCCTTAAATTAAAACAACAACAACAAAATTTTGTCTTAAATGCATCTTGACTTTAATGAAAGACAAGCACAGGGTCCCATAAAAACGACAGTGAGAGTTGGTCTTTTCTGTTTGTTTTGCATGTTTTGTGCTTGTGGCGATTTTAAATAAAGTCCAGGGCTTACAAAGTACAGAATATAAACAGGCATCATATTTAAGTTCAGGAACTAAAAGGTGGAAACCCAGAACGGTCATAAAACCTTTTATTGTCAGAATTTTAAAACATGCAAATAACTATGTAGAAAGATTTGAAGGTCTTTCTACATTTTACTTGTTTGCACATCTCACTTACAAGTTGCAACTCTCTCCTGTTCATATTTCAAGGTATTTGTGAAGTTCTGATTGTTCTGATCCTTGACTTGGGAATCAATGTCTGACCTCCCAAACATAATGCATAATCATCAGATCACCTCTGGAATAACAGGGAACTTGCTACCATGTATTATTTTGATTATATATGAAGAAGCAAGCCTGAAATAGGCAGTTGAAAGGTAGCATATATTAATTTGAAAACTACCCAAAATACTAGAGGAGAAGTTCTAGAGGAACAGTTGGAAGTATATTCTAAAGTAACATTTTCCCATTATAATCCTAATCATAACAACACAACTGCTGCTGCTACCTACAGGCTTCTATTTGTGTTCAGCAATACATTTGTCTTTAATGACTACAATATGCTTTGCAGACATTATTTTATTAAAATCTCATAACTCTGTGAGGTAGGTATCATCATCAGCCCCATTTCAGAGCTAGGTAAACCTTGGCTCAGAGTGGTTAAATGACCCATCCAAGGCTATATAGAGAATAACAGTTTGCATCCATGAGCTCAAAACTATAGTAAAAGGAGCAATTAATCATAAAAATCTAATTGGTCACTGTTAGTGTGATGGCACCCCACTCCAGTACTCTTGCCTGGCAAATCCCATGGACGGAGGAGCCTGGTAGGCTGCAGTCTGTGGGATCGCGAAGAATCGGACACGACTGACCGACTTCACTTTCACTTCTCACTTTCACACATTGGAGAAGGAAATGGCAACCCACTCCAGTGTTCTTGCCTGGAGAATCCCAGGGACGGGGGAGCCTGGTGGGCTGCCGTCTGTGGGTCACACAAAGTCGGGCATGACTGAAGTGACTTAGCAGCAGCAGCAGAGGATACTAGTGAACAAATCTACTTAAAGAAGACTAGTCACATGAATGAATGGGGAGTATTCATGCCCTAGTCACAGGGCATGAATAGAGACACGCACATAGAGAACAGATTTGTGGACACAGCAGGGGAAGGAGAGAGGGACGGATTGAGAGAGTAGGATTGGCATATATACACTATCATGTATAAAATAGTAGCTAGTGGGAATCTGCTGTACAGCACAGAGACCTCAGCTCGGTGCTCTGCAATGACTGAGAAGGGTGGGAAGGAGACTCAAAAGGGTGGGGATGTACACACATTTATAGCTGATTCACGTTGTCGTATAGCAGAAACCAACACAACGCTGGAAAGCAATTATCCTCTAATTAAAAATAAATAATTTTTAAAAAGAATGCTACTATATGTGACCTTATTAACAGTAGAAAAGAGGGAGTTTCCCTTCATAGAACTATTCACCTAGTAATGAAGAAGGGGTAATACAATTAGAATACCACCATTTTGCAACCTATTATGGACTGAATATTTACATACACCCTATTCATATGTCAGGAGAAGGACATGGCAACCCACCCCAGTACTCTTGCCTAGAGAATCCTGTGGGCAGAGGAGCCTGGTGGGCTGCTGTCCATAGGGTCGCACAGGGTCGGACACGAGTGAAGTGACTTAGCGTGCATGTATGCATTGGAGAAGGAACTGGCAACCCACTTCAGTATTCTTGCCAGGAGAATCCCAGGGACAGAGGAGCCTGGTGGGCTGTCATCTCTGGGGTCGCACAGGGTTGTACACGACTGAAGCAACTTAGCAACAGCAGCAGCATTCATATGTTAAATACCTAACCCCAGACTATGGCTGTATTTGGGGTTGTTGTCTCTAAGGACAACATTTTTTTAAGGCCCTTACATGTTTATTTTGTTGACTCTTCACAGCGCAGGGAAACAGTTAGAGGGGAAAAAAAATAATAATAAAATGCCAGTTAAATTCGGCTACTATCAACAACCCCGAAACCTTAAAATCCAAAGCAAGCTGCTGAAAGATCATGAAGTCATCTTGGATGAAGTAATTTGCTAACGTCTGTAACAAACCAATGTAATTTGAGTTAAAAGAGGTTAAGGGTGGGACTCTGATCCCATAGGATTGCTGTACTTAAAAGAAGAAACACCAGCAATGAAGAATCAGACAGAGAGAACAGACCTATGGACACGGGGGGAAGGGAGGAGGGAGAAGAGGAGATGTATGGAGAGAGGAACATAGAAATTTACAATACCATATGTAAAATAGATAACCAGTGGGAATTTGCTGAATGACTCAGGGAACTCAAACAGGGTCTCTGTGACAGGCTAAAGTGTGGGATGGGGAGAGAGATAGGAGGTAGGTTGGGAGGGAGGGGATATGGGCATACCTATGGCTGATTCTTGTTGACGTATGACAGAAAACCACAAAATTCTGTAAAGCAATTATTCTTTAATTAAAAAATTAAATAAAAATCACATTTTGGACTTAGGAAAGATCATATGCGCACACAGCATGGTGGCAGCCACTTACAGTTAAGAGAAGAAGCCTCAGAATGAAATCTACCTTGCAAGCATGTTGATCTTGGACTTGTCAGCCTTCAGAACTGTGAGAAATGAATTTCTAATTTTTAAGTCACCCAATCTGTGGCACTTTGTTATAGGAGCCCAAGCTAAGACACAACTCTTAACAAATTAATCTAAGCAATGATAACTGATAACACAAGAGAGAGGCAGCTAGTTATGTGTCTCTCGCGGGAGAGGATCTCACCAAGTGTGAAGTATTCTTTGCAACAACAACAAAAAACCACCTGGATTTGATCAAGTTTCTATGTCCAACTTCCAATTTATAAAAAATACAGGCAAGGGAAGGACACACGTAAGATGACATCACAAGGATGAAATGAGCAAAATCCAGACCTTGAGAAACTCTTCAGGTGAAAACATCCATTTGTTCAAGAATAATAGCAACAAATTACAAAAATGTACAGAGGCGAAGGGGAGACACAGAGAGAAGAGCTTATGGGTTAAAAGGTCTTAATAGATATATCAAAAATCCAGATTTCAGGAAACTTAAAAAAATTATGAGATTAAGATATTTGGAAATTTATAGATCTTTGATGACACTGAACTATTGCTCATTTTTTAGATAGGTGAAATGGTATTTAGTGTTTTTATTTTCAATACCTTTGAGAGACACACACCAATTTATTATATGTTAAATGATCTGATGCTTGGGGAGAGGGTAATTATTGGGGGTATAAAAGGAATACTCTTACTTATGAGTTCAAGTGATGAGGAAAAGGAGGCTGATTATATTATTCTTGTTTTTTTATATGTTTGAAATTTTCCATTACTAAAAATTTTTACAAATTGAGACCATATTATAAACTAAATACATATGTTGATGTATATAGTCAAAATTCAATAGTTTTAAAAATCTAACATATACCTGAACAGTTTTCAAGGGTTTTTTTAAAGGGTATTTAAGAATAATCTTAAAATTTCTGAGAGGATCATTTTTAAAAGTAAGGAATTCTCATTCCATTTTATTATTATAATACAGCAAGACTTAGAGGAAAATACACTCTCTTTTCTTTCTTAATAATCTTTTATTGATTATTCCAAGAATCCATTTAGTTCTGCCCCATTATGAGAGAGCAGCTTTATTTCATTATGTTTTAATGAGACAAAAGATCACCACAGCCTAAAAGGCTATACATTCCATGTAAAGGACATTATTTCCTAGACAACAAGACAAAAATTCCCAACATCATTCAATAATGTCTTTCTACTGACTAAATTCAAAAAGTAATAAAATATATAAAATATTAAATAATAATATTCAATAGATTGGCTTTAGTTTCTGAGTACTAAAGTTGTTAAGTGGAGTTCATACAGACCACACCCATAAGTACAAACAGAAATATTATCCCAGCTCCAGCACTGCAAATATGTAGCCATGGACTGTGGAACTGTGGAACTAAAAAACAGAGTGACCTTTTCTAAACATTTTAGCTTCTGGCTCCCAAGTTAAACTTAAATTACTTTTTAACACATCTAGCAAGGTTAAAATACCAGCAGACAGTCATCTTATTTGTTCATGGGACACAAAGATGGTTATGCCAGGAAAAAAAAAAAAAGTGACACAATTCTAAAAGAAGAGATTTTCATGGGCTAGGGAAAACTGTAGAGAAGGCAATGGCACCCCACTCCAGTGCTCTTGCCTGGAAAATCCCTGGACAGAGAAGCCTGGTGGGCTACAGTCCACTGTGTCACTAAGAGTTGGACACGACTGAGCGACTTGACTTTCACGTTTCTCTTCCATGCATTGGAGAAGGAAATGGCAACCCACTCCAGTGTTCTTGCCTGGAGAATCCTAGGGATGGAGGAGCTTGGTGGGCTGCTATCTATGGGGTCGCGCAGAGTCGGACACGAGTGAAGTGACTTAGCAGCAGCAGAGAAAACTGGAAGATGTGGGAATAGAAATGTAAGTAAAAACTGCTTTGCCAGTAGTAGCTGCCCAACAAAAATGCACTTTATGAGTGTGAGGGATAGTTCTTCCTCTAAGAGACAGGAAGTAGTCACTGGATGGGGCTCCAGGGAATTACACTGAGTTGGAAAGGAGGAAAATTGAGCAGACCTGTGTAGAAGGGTGTTAATTTTCTTAGCAGATGGAGAAATAAGTGAAAGCAAATAATGAAGGGAAGTGATGGCGGAGATTAGGAATTTGAGGAACTAGGAAAAGAAGTCTGACTACCTACTGAAGAGGCAGAAAGAAATGAACTAAAAATGAAATGAGAATTTAAAAAGGGCACAATGCCATGATGCTACTTGCCTTGCTTGGCAAGAGGAAGCCCTCTGAGGGCAGAGGCCATCTCTTGGTTATCTTCACATCCCTTATAATGTAGCAGTACTCACATCATGTCTATAAATTAAACATCTCCTCAACCCATGCAAGTACACCCAGAGCACACCTCTGGGACGTAGCGGATGCACACAGAAAGAAGCTAAAAAGGAGGACAGAAGAGCAGAGTCAAAGTTCTTTGATAAAGAACATGTCAGAACTGTCATCAGGGTAAACACAATACTTAGGTCATAGTAGGCATTTCAGAGTAATTTACTGAACAATGGAAATACATCCCTCATCTCCCTCCAATCAGGGCAGAGCAAAAGTAAAAGTCTGAAGAGAAATAAATAGACCTAAAAGTTAGAAGAAAATCCATCCACATCAAATTTGAAGTGATAAGGGAAAGAAAGCAGAAACTATGACAAAAAAAAAGATTAAGGGTTATAATAACTAATTGACAATATTCTGAGGTATGGGATCATCTTGGAAGCTGGAATAAGATAATTTCCCATTCTGTTTTGGGAAAAAGGTGATAGTGGTCATCTAAGGTCACCTGATGGGATGACCAGGGGAATACCTGAGGAGTAGTGTTGGACCTCTGTCTACTCTTCAGGAACCTACTGAAGTCGATGGACTTACTTTGCAGGGAAATTCTCATCTCCACATGTATTTAAAAATTATCATATAGAATCCATGCATTCAGACACCCTTTGAGGCTCCCTAATAAATCACATCCAGTGATAAAGGATCTCAGGCTCTTGAAGAAGCACACTTAGCAGGTGCCACAGCTAGTGACAGCCCATCCATATCTCCTACTGAAACCTGGCCTTCACATGCTTTCAACAGTTGTCTTTCAGACAAGTACTCTTCCCAAGGCACCCCCCTTCCCCTGACCCCTGCCAACTGAGGTTTCTGATTCCACTTCTTCCAAATTTCCCCAACACTCATCATAAATCGCTTCTTTTAGAATTATGTCCTCATCTAATTCCATATGCACTGGAAATCTGACTACTATGAAAATGCTAGATCTAGACTTATTTGAGGCAGCAGGGAGGGGGGACAGGCTGCTTCTTAAAAGGGGGCTTAACCTGAAAGAAAATCAATTCACTGTAAAGGTAAAGTATATGATGCTCCACAGTAACCAGCAGCTTCCTCTTATTCCCTCAACTCTAGAAGAGGCAGAATCCTTTTGGGAAACCTACTAGCACATAGGACACCTCGGTGACTTTGTGTGGCATGGAATTGATTTCTAATGGAATAAGCTGATCTCTGAGGAATGTGGTTAGCAGTGGCTGTGGCAGCAGAGCTTTTGTGTCTGCAGAGCAGAGGACCCCGGCAGGAATAGCAGACCGTGACCTCCACCCACTTCCCTGATGGCGCTGGACATGGATGCTGCCCGCCAGCACACTTTGCCGCGCAGGAAACTGAAAGGCATGCCCGAGAGAGCCTTGCAGTGTTTGGCTCCCTTAGCAGAGATTGGTTGGAAACGCATATTTTAATGGACACATACTGAAGTATGCAAGAAATATCCTTTCCCAGTCTCATGTTTTCATCTCTTCCTGGTCATAATAAATGTGAGAGGATATCATCATTTGAAAGAGACAAGTCCCAGCTCATTTCCCATCAACGCACACTTCTGGAACGGTAAGTCAGTGACCTCTGTTACCAATGACTCTAAGGAATCTGGTTCCCTATGATCTGGAAGAAAAGGGTAACTCAGCAACCTAAATTAGATGTCAATGAGTATAAATTCACAGCACTGAACTGGAGGTTTTATTTGAAATATGGCTTTTCTTGGAACCATCTTTTATCAAAGATAATTTTATCAGAAGCCTGTGAATATTTTCCTTAAAATAAAAAAAAATTTCTAAATTTAATATTTATTGTTTACCTACTAAGTGCCAGGTGTGTAGGTGCTAGAGATACATTTATAGGCAGAGAAGATAGACACACCTTGATGACATTGATGCTGTTCTCCTGGAGGTTAAACTACGATGCGAGCAACATGCAATAAATGAATAAACTCATCTAAAATTGTAATAAAGGAAATGAAGACGAGCAGGTACAGTGATGGAATAACTGTGAAGCTTTCTTAGGTGATAAGGTGAACAGGGACGGCTTCTTTAAGGAAGGAACACTCAAGCCCTAAAGACTAGATAGAAGCTCACCTTGGGAGCAGTTACAGATGGGAGGGAGCATCCCAGGCAGATTACAAAAGGACCAGAGCCTGCCATACTGGAAGAATGAAATGAAGCTGTTGCAGCTGTCTTGTGTGAGGAATAGTATGAGATGAGGCTTGAGGCAGGACCAGGCAGGTCTTCATTAGGAGTCTGCATTTACCATATGACATCTGCTTTTTATTTATCTCCTGCAAGTAATTTATCTCCTGCATACCAGACTTGGACAGAGTGCTTTAGATGCATTATCTCAAATGATCACGCCTGCAATGTAGGTACTATCCTGGTTTTGCAATGGAGAAATTGAGGGTCATAAAATGGGAATTTTTAAGTTATACAGAGAGTACCTGGTAAAGCCATAGGCCAAACCCCAGACTGTCTGACTTGAATTCTTAGCCAAATCCAGGGACATTCTCCTTTTGAACTTCATCTCTACCTTGAAGCTATCAGAGACAAGCAGAAACTGCCCTTGGACAAGAACCTGGGGGCACCCTGGCTCTTTTGATCTCACTGAACCTTTCCATCACATCTGGCAGATGTCGGGATGCAATCCAAAATCCTAAGAGAACCAATGGTCTGTGGGGTTCTCACCAAAGGATGAGAAGCGATGTTTTGACACAAGCCCAGGAAAAGGTCAGAACAAAGATGTAAAAAGGTGTCAGATTTGCTCAAGTAAAAGGAAAAAGCTGCGGCATATGGCTTTTATCAGCTGATGTGTTTATGTTCCCCAGGAAGAAATGGCTGACAAATGCCAGAGGGAAGTGTTAATAGAACTGGATAATAGAGAGCTTGCTTCTTAGGAAGCAGATATCTAATGATCATGATTATCATAATGTTCTCATTTCTTAATGCTACAAGTTCAGTGAAACACTGGGAATGAAACAACAAATCCATTTACCTGGTAGGGCATTAAGACTCTGGGTTTAATGAGCATTTAAAGGCTATGTTCCTTTCAAGGTGACTCCTAAAATCCACGGGAACGGTCTCCTCTGAGATATCTTCCATCTCAGCCCATGGAACCTCCTTCTGTCCCATCATCAAAGTAAAAAACCTGAGAACCCTCCTCCATCTCATCCATTCAGCCACCTGGCTTTGTCGGTTCTGCATTCCTGATATTGACCAGAGCTTCTCTATTCACTTGCTCCTGCTTTGGTCCAGGCCACCATCACCACTGGCTCAGAGTAATGGTGTGATCGCCTATCAACTGTACCTGCTTCCAGTCTTGCCCCAGGACATCCAGGCTCCATTCTGCTGCAAGGCCTATCTTTCCACAATGCAAGTTTGACTTGCCTCCCTTTTCCTATTATCACCACTGAATGGTCCTCCTTTGCATACCGGAAAAAGTAGGCAAGGCTTTCTGTCTTCAGGCCTGTGCCTCCCTCTCTGGCCTCATCTCTTATTATTTCCTGTGAGCAACAAATTACTTACAACCCACGCTACCGCTACCGAATTATTAGCCATTCTTTGCCTATAAGCCTTCACACATGTCTGTCTTTTCCTACAGTACCTTCATTATTTTTATGTTAAAGACTCAGTTCAAGTGCCACTGTCTCCATGAAGCTATTCTTATATCACTCCTTTACTGATTGATTGGCTATGCCATGCAGAATGCAGGATCTTAGCTCCCCAACCAGGGATCGAACTTCTGCCCTTGGCATTGGAAGTACTGAGTCTTAACTACTGGACTGACAGAGAAGTCTCTACAGCACTCCTTTATAATTTTGTGGTAGACAGAATGACGACCTCCACCTCCCCCCGCAAAAAAATCCACATACTAATCTCCTACCACATAATTATCATACATGATAAAAAAAGAGTTCGCAATAATTAAATTAGGACCCTGATATGGGCAGATTATACTGGATTATCTGGGTGGGTTCAATGCAAGCATAAGCTCCCTCTCCTTATAAGAGGGAGACAGGTAGGTCAGGTCAGAGAAGATGATGTGATGACAGAAGCAGAGGAGAGAGAGAACGTGAAGATGGCTGAACCAGGCTATCAGGTTTGAAGCTAGAAGAAGGGGTTGCAAGAAATGCAGGAGAAGAATCTATAAGTTGGAAAAAAAGCAAAGAAAGATAATTCTTCCCTAGAGACTCCAGAAGGAATGCAGCCCAAAGACACCGTGATTCTAAGGATTTCTCACCTCCAGAACTCTAAGATAAACTTCTGTTATTCTGTCATAAAGTTTGTGGTAATTTGTGGTCATTGTGGCAGCAGGAAACTAGTACCCATTCCCTGTGCCTCTTCCCCTTCACTACAAGGGAAAATTGTCCCTTCTATCTTTAAGCTTCTATTGGACTCTTTATACTTTATAATTTACATATCAATATCTCCTCCTAATAAGGATTTAAATACTTACAGGCAGAAACCACATCTATTGCATATTTATGCATGAGCACGGGTCTAGAAAATACATGGCCATTCATTCATTCATGCTTTTGTTCACTCATTTTCTCCTTCAAATATTTTAGTTATTGAGTGTTTAACATGCACCAGACACTCTAATGTTTAGTAAATGCACTGAAGAGCAAAAGTAGAGGCTTTCTGTCTTCAAGGACCTTACAGTTTGATTGAAGAATGAACACCAATTAAATCACCCCCAAAATAGAGTTGACTAAAGAAGGTATAAAAGTGGATGAAGGGTTCTCTAGAAAAAGAACCAGCTTGTTAACTAGACAACAGCCATGGATGCATGATGGGTGAGCTGGTCTAGACCAGTAGACATACTACTCAGCTGAGCTCAGGCCAGCCTGCTGACCCACAGAATCATGAACTACATAAACAGTGAGGATTCAAGCCATGAACTTTTGGGGTGGTTTGTTATGCAGCAAAAACTAACTGATACGTAAACTCTAATGTGGAGGGAGGAGAGAGGGGGAGAGAGAGAGAAGAAAGAAAAAAACAGAGGGGAGTGCTATGAAGTTAATCACAAAAATTCAAGGAGGATTGAAACTTGTTAGCAGATTTTATGCAGCATTATTAATGTAACAAGTCAACTACCTTATATCAAAAACAAAGTTTTAGGGCCCCAAATACCATGATTTTCACAAAAGGCATGCACAACTAGGATCAGGAGTAGACCAGGTAGAAAAAATATTGAGAGCCTTGAAAGGAGAGAATGATTCGTAAGAAATTTGTTGAAATTTCTTCCACTTAGAGTAAACAAAGACAAGACAGGCAAGTGAATACAAAATTTATTGTGCTTAGTAATATCTAAAGCATCTAATTATGTAACCTTCCATTTGCCAGGCATGAACATTATCCAAGCGGTAAAGACTTCTCCCTTCCTGGACTCCAGGCAAGAATACTGGAGTGGGTTGCCATTTCCTTCTCCAGGGGATCTTCCCCTTCCTGGACTAATACTAGTCAAATAAATAGTCAATGTGCCCATAAACAGGTTTGAGCTCTATGGGCTTGTATAATTTCTCAGGGAACCTTTTGTCTCTTTCTAAGGTAATGCAAATTTGAATTTGCTCCACTGAGATTTTTGACACTTTATTAAGTGTAGGAATTTAATGACTTTCTTATTCTACAAGCTCTTTCTACTTCTTCCTGTTTTCTAGCTAATCAAGTCAGTTTGTTAGATGCTGGGGCACTTCAAGCTCTCTTCAATCTTATTTTGACCTAATTTATTTTAGCAGATGTAAGAAACTTCACTGCAGAACTCATTAAAATGAGCCTTCTGTGTTTCTCCTGCTATGATCTGGTGAGTTCTCACATGTCCTTAAGTTCTTAGGGGAAAAACAATGACCTATTAGGACTTTAAGGAAGAAAAATGAAATAATAAAAAAAGAACCATTTTAAGTGGAAATATCAATTCAAGAGAATGAAGTTACTAGAATGAAAAAAACTTCACTGTAATTCCAAATTACCCTTGGCAAGTCGGAGTTTAGATAAAGAGAAAACACTAAGGAGTATCTCAGGAGGCTAATTCTTGTCCTCAGAGAGGGAAAACAAGAAAGCCTGGGTGTGTATCAGAGCCTCAGGTAACTCCTGGAGAGGTACTCTGAGGCAAGCTAGAGAAGGCATCATTAGCTTGGAGAATGATAACTGCAGATAAAGAAAATGAGCAAAGGCCCAGGGCAATAAACAGTACTGGCTGAACCCCCAGCTGGGCTGGCTGTGCAACACAGCCCAAAGGAGGCCACTGTTGAGGTGCCCCCCAGCAAAGAGGGAAGCTTACCTGGGTCTACCAATTTTGGCAGAAAATCAAAGGCAGTATTGGTCGGTATTTGTGTTTGGTCTTCATCTGGGGTGGACAGCCCCAATTTTATAAGAGCTGAGAGGGGTTTCAGGATGGATATGAGGAAAAGGACCTCAAGGCAGGGGAAAACAAACAAACAAAACCAAAGAGAGAAGTGGCTACCAACAAGAGAGGGAAAGAAGGAGGGGCAAATATGGGGTAAATAAGAGATACAAACTACTATGCATAAAATAGATAAGTAACAGGAACTAGTGTATAGCACAGGGAATTACTGCCACTATCTCATAATAACTTTTAATGGAGAATAACCTGTAAAATACTGAATCACAATGCTGTATACCTTAAACTAATACAATATTGTAAATCAACTATACTTCAATAAAAAATAAACATGGTTAAATGAGACAGATGAACAAAAGCCAACCAATCCATACACACACACACAAAAACAAAAAACAACAAAGAGAAATCAGCTGGTTGGAGAGTGGGTTCACCTGAGGAGTTGTGAAAGTACTGATGCGACAGAATGTGCTGCTGCTAAATCACTTCAGTCATGTCCGACTCTGTGCGACCCCATAGATGGAAGCCCACCAGGCTCCCCCGTCCCTGGGATTCTCCAGGCAAGAACACTGGAGTGGGTTGCCATTTCCTTCTCCAATGCATGAAAGTGAAAAGTGAAAGTGAAGTTGCTCAGTCATATCCGACCCCTAGCGACCCCATGGACCACAGACCACCAGTCTCCTCCATCCATGGGATTTTCCAGGCAAGAGTACTGGAGTGGGGTGCCATTGCCTTCTCCTACGGCAGAATGTACCTCCTGAGAAAGCAAATTCTACATGGTTGTCTCTTATTCATTCAACAAACATTTACTGAGGGTCTACTCTTAGGCAAGTATCATGACTCAGACATGAGAGAGTGACAGTAAAAAGAACAGGGCCTTGCTATTCGATGTCTATTTCAGAGTAAACAATTAAATAGGAATAGGATAAAACAATTGCCATTTAATATTGACATTATTTGAAGATACAGACACATGCACACACATACACACATAACAATATACAAAACAAAATAAGAAAAAAATGGGGGCACGTTTTTTGAGGTTTAGTACAACTAGCTTACTGTGAGAATAAATATACAAATCAGTTAGTGGGTTCAGCGGAGCATGGCTGTAGCAACTTACCATAAGAATTCAACATGTACAGGAATTAACACTTTTTTTTTTTTAAAGAGGGAAAAAAGAACAGTGATAAATCCAACAAGTGCAATGAGTGAGTTTCTTTTAAGAGTTTCTACTGTGTTTGCAAAATATAAAATATTAGTATTTTCTAACACCATCAGGTCCCTCTACTCTATTTTTAAATTGTGGATAGAGCACTTAATATGAGCTCTACCTTCTTAATAAAATGTTAAGTTTACAATATATTACGGTTGACCGTGGTACAATGTTGCACAGCAGCTCTATAGAGTTTATTCACCTAACTTGACAGAAACCTTATGCCCAGGTCTCCCAACTCTTGATATGTTCTAATTTCTATCACCAATCCATCTGCACACGGCAGACATCAAGGCTCACCATGATGAACTATACAGCTCTTAGCTCTGAGGAGCTGGAAGAAAGAGGCTAAAGAGCTTTCAAAACATTACTGTCTTTAAAATCATTATTATGAGGAAAATTGCCCTTCAATCACACTGCATTATTTATGAACCAATTTCTTTTTAACTGACTATCTTAACTTATACTTAAGTCGACACATTTCTGGATAAATATTTGCACTGCCAGGAGTTCGGGGCCACACACATTAGCAAACCTTGTGTGCTATATCGTTTTGCCATCCAGGATGACTGAATACGCTGGCTGTTTCCTATTGTTTCCTGAATCATATTCCACGTGTAGTTGGGGGAAAATGTAGCACTGTGTGTATAAGTAACAAAAACATAACCAATTATGACTGTAGAAAATTTCATTGTTTCATTAGAGAAATAACTGCAAGCAGAGTTTGAACAGTGTAATGTGAATTTTAACCTCAGTGTTATAAGATGAGAAAATTAATGAGGCTGTTCTACAGTCCAGAGGTGAACAGGGTTCCAGTGGAGCCCAACTGTTTTCTAAGCTGAAACAGTTAACATAAAAGTTAGATCCATTTCTAATATATTTCTCTTTTAATATATTATGTCTAATATTTTATTACTATAGTTCTTGTAGCATTGTTTGTGAATTAGCAACAGAATGAGAAGGAGGGATGTCATATCTTCAAGGTACATTTGCATGTTCAGCTGGTAGAATTCAGTAGGATGTAATTACAATTTTGAGTCAGTAAAAATAAACTGTTTCTGAATTTTAATCAGAAAATGTTAAGGGAGAGGTTTAAAAGCCCATTCTAAAACTTAAGTAACGTTGCTTTGACAAACGCCTTTTGTTCCAAACTGTTTTGAAGCTGATGTTCCATGCCTCATCAATTCCATTTGCCATTATATTATTTATTTCATTTTCATTCTCAGCACTGTCATAGTTAGACAATGGTAAGAACTTAAAATAACCTCAACAAGTCCCTACACTGCATTCAATATCCTAGAGCCTTGACCTTTATTTTATAAGATTTTGCAGAGACCGTCAAATAAGGAGAGGTCTTATTGTAGAGTCCACGTTGAATTCGAGGAGAGAGGATCTGTGTATCTCCATGTACCAGAGGTAAATCTCTAGTCAACTGAAATGGTTTTTCTGAGCCAGAGTTTCCCTCCCTTGATAGAAAACTCAATATACAGCTAATACATCTATTTCCTGGGGTTATTGTTAGTATCACATGAAATGATGCATGACTTTGTCAAGTTTTAGGAGGATGGAAAGGTGGTACCTTTGGTCATCAAGTCTTGAACTGATTTAAGATTTTCCAACAGGCTGACTTCATTTTTAAGAAAACCTAAAGAGAAAAATCCTAAAATTCACAAATGTGAAAAATAGTTACGTACACTTCTAAAACATTTCTGGAAGTTTCCCTTGATACATTTATTGCTTAGTTTGATTTATAAAAATATGGTTTGAAAGAACAGTTCAGCCTCTCTACCTGATCTATATTTCTTCACAGCTCTTTCCATGACCTAACAATTTCTTTTCTTTGCTTTCTGTCCCCCAT
The DNA here is from genome assembly GCF_016772045.2 of Ovis aries. Classification (NCBI taxonomy): domain Eukaryota; kingdom Metazoa; phylum Chordata; class Mammalia; order Artiodactyla; family Bovidae; genus Ovis; species Ovis aries. Next base: position 38,075,191 of record NC_056072.1, read on the forward strand.
CTCCATCTTGCTGAGTAACACACTAGACTGCTGCATTTCCAGTGTCTGTGGAAGTTACCTGCACTTAGTAGAATCTTAAATGTTTGTTGAATGAATAAATATATGAATGAATGTTATGAGAAGTTACTGTTGTTGTTGCTCAGTTGCTAAGCCTTTGTGACCCCATGGACTGCAGCACAACAGGCTCCCCTGTCCCTCACTATCTCCCAGAATTTGCTCAAACTCATATCCATTGAGTTGGTGATGCTATCTAATCATCTAAACATCACTTCTAAAATATTCAAAGTAGCTTTTCCTTTATAACAACTAGCCTTTAGTTTCACAATTATGTCATGATTATATAGATAATTTTAGGGTGGTGATCTTATAAAACTTCACTCAACAACAATAATAATTACATTCTATTTAGTGTAGTACTGTATGTCACACACTTATATATACTATTGAGAACCTCAAAAGAGCACCTCCCTCCCCCCTACCAATGCTGAGAATTCTTTCCTCACTTCTTTCCTCACTAACATGTCACTTAATTAAAAGTTGCACAGCTAGTGGGGATTGGGAGCCAGAATTTGAAACCAGGGTTTAGATGGACCATTCTACAGAGATAGTTTCTCCCCAAAGAAGATTGATTAAATGTAAAAATTAAATGTGATTTAATGTTTATCTGACTGTATCTTTACTGCATCTTTGTTCTGGATAAAAACCTTAGGAAAGATACTCAATGTTAATTAGACAGTTGTTTTCTCTTGGTGTTTGAAGACATTGTTACATCACATAGTTTGGCATTTATTGCTGCTTTGAGGAGTCAACCTTTAATCTAAGCATCATTTAAAATAAATTTTCTAGGTGATTCTGATGTAGGTGGTCCATGCCTAGAAAAAACAATTCTGGAGATAAAAGAGACTTAGAGCTTCTAGAGAATCTTCCTTCCTAATAGCTCCAGCCTCTTCTATGGGGTGACCCTCGATTCCATCCATGTGGAGGATTGAAGTCATCCCCACTGAAGACACAGAACAATGAAAATCGGGGAGATCAAACAACTGGTCAGTTCACAACCAGAGCTGGAAGCCCAGTTTTTTAACTTGTTCTAGAGCCGACCTTGTAAATGTACATGTGAACCATGTGGACATCATCAAAATGTGGACTGTGATATTCAGTAGTATGGAGTGCAACTGGAGATTCTGCATTTCTAACAAGCTCCCAGGCAATGCCAGCGCTTGCTGTCCCCATCCCATCCTTTGAATAGGAAGCTGCAGAAGCAGCTTGTTGTCCCTCTTGAAACATGCCCAAGGATTTAAACATATTTAAGGATGCAACATTCCTGGTCCCACAAGCTCTAATTTACTCCAAGAAGGATCACTGTATTTCTTACTCTGTCCCTATTGTTGAGTATTTTCTAGAATATGAACCAAATGGGGAATGTCCTAATCAGGCTTTCACAGGTTATCTGTGTTTAAGAGCCCAGGTTGGGGTCCAAAACACCAACTTATAGTTTCAGAATCACCACTTATAAAATGCGTGATAAGTAGCTACATCTACATCTCCTTTACCCTATCCTGAAAATATTAACAATGATCCCTCAGGATGCTGCTGGGAAGGATTAGACTGTGTGAGATCCAGAGCACAATGCCTGGGAAACAGTAAGTGCTGTCAAATTGTCAGATACATGAACTCTTAGCATACTGCTGTGTGACCCTCATTCTGATATTCCTAGACTTACAAAAGGAGTCCATACCCTTCAGGACTTTATGGGCTCTAATCCTCCCCTCTTTGAACTTCCTTAAAGAGTCATTATAAGGATTAAATGAATTAATATGCATGAAACACTTGGAGCAGTGCCTGTCACGTAATTAGCACCCAAGATGGCTTAGCTTTTATTTTTAGCACTTACTACAATTATAATTAAGTCACTTTTGAGGGGCTTTTAAATTACCTCTTCCCCCATTAGACCGTGAATCTTAGGAGAGAAGGGATGACATCTGCTTTAGTCACCTCTGTATTCTGCATCTTAACCCCACACCTGGCACACAGTTGCTGCTCAATAAATACAACAGAAACATAAATGAAGGAGTGTATGAGCAGATGAAAGAGGGAAGGATAGAGAAAACATTCTTTCCTTCTTGAAGAGATCCACAGGGAGGAGAAGGGATTGAGAAACACTCTCCTAGAGCATAGAAGCAGTGGGAGAGAGAAAAGGCAACCATATTGGGAAACTGGTCTGGGGAAGGTTTGGAGGGGGTGTCTTCCAAATTCCTTGGAGAATGAGGAATTTATAAATATCAGTCAGAGCATGTTCCTGGAAAAAATACGAGTTAACCGAGTTTTCAGATAAAAATACGTCCGGAGATGCTTTGAGGTAAATAAAATATGAGACTATGTATAAAATAGATAACGAATGAGAGCCTAGTAAATAGCACTCTAATCAATAGTGTATTGATTAGGGAATTCTAATCAATGCTCTGTGGTGACCTAAATGGGAAGGAAATCCAAAAAAGGGGATATACGTATATGTATAGCTGAATCACTTTGCTATACAGCAGAAACTAACACACACTGTAAAGCAACTATACCCTAATAAAATTTTTTTAAAATGAAATAAAATACGATAAATGAGAAGCCTTTGAACTTCATACATTAGGGACCAATGAGAAACTCAAAGAAGGCAGCAAGAGGCTTTATTGAACTTTGATCTTCACAGAGGAAAAAACTGGGATCTGGCAATTCGTCCGAGGGACTTTTGGGATCATGTGGAGGGAGGAGAGGACTAAGGCCACACAATTATTAGGTCAGAGGTTGTGTGAACCCCCCTTTTCCCAACCTCTCACAATGAATGGGTTATGCCTGAACAGATGGCAGGGAAAGGGTTTCGAGAAAGTAGAAAGGGAAATACAAAAGAATTCTTTGAGCTGAGCTGATCATAGGGAATTGCTTTATCCATATTGCATTTGGTTTTATTATGGTTATTCTTCACTGAAGATACTCTGTCTCTGCAATTTATAATATGAACATAAATCTCCCCTTGAGATGGAATTACCCAGGAAACCATTTCTAGGCTACTTTAGGCCCATCCCATTACTGCAGTCATTTTCTTGGTAGACTGGGGAAAACATTCCCCCTCACCTCTTGCACTCATCAAGGGCACTGAGTGAAAACTGACAGTACCATGGACTTTGATTAGAGAGGGAAGGAAACAATGATACTATTGTCTAGTCTGCGTAGTCTCAAAAGGGTTTTCTCACAGCATATATGAAAGCAATCCTCTCCAGAACTCTGGAGAAGGGACCTATTATTCCCATTTCACAGATGAAGAGAACTGAGGCTCAGAGAAGGCTAATGAACTGTCTAAGACCAAGCATACTTGTATGTAGCAGAGCCAAGATTTGGATCTATAATACTTCCTCTCCTAAGTTCAGTTCTGTAAGACGATGTAGGCAGAAGACAGCTTTCTTGATGGGCATTCTACTAGGGCAATATGCTTGGAATGCCTTTTATCTTGGCAAAAGTGACAAGTGTCTCACTAGTGACAGATATCTTTTAACAGTTAGTCATCAGATAATCAAGGATGTGGGTCCAGGTTCCCTCATCTGGGAAAGCCCTACATCGATCCGAGCTGATGAGTAAATGTGAAGAGCACCACTGCAAACTACTACCTGTCTTTGATGTGCTCTCCATGTCTATGACGCTTTTTAGATCCATTCAGGAGCTCAATGTTTCCTGTAGCCTCTAAAGAGGCTGAAATATGGTTTAACTAACCCCCCAAATTCTTGGGCATACCCAATTAATCAAAAAACTAGGGTCCAAGCTCAGGCACCCAGACATTTGGTAATAACTCAGAACACACATATTTCTCATATGTACCAGGCCCATAAACTGGCCTTTCTCCATCTGAAATGATTCTTCAGCTCACTGGGCTGGAAGTACAACTGAGCTCTGCTGTTATCACCATTCTGCACTGAATTCACCATCGGGCCTGGAGAAACTCAACTCACCTTACAGGGCTTCAATTTTCTGACTTAAGGAAACTAAGGTTTAATATTTTACTGTCACTGTCAGACGGTTTGAGGATGTCATCTCTTCCTGCTGGGATGCTGACTCATAAAGTAGGTGTATCTGACTTCAAAACCTGTGCTCCAACCACTCTGCTAGACTGATCTCTAAGGCTTCCTGTGGCTTTTGCCATGTATCACTCCACACTCCTTGAGCAACTAAGGATGAGGATGAGGAAGGGATGCTGCTATTTACTATGTGCACTGAGGGCAAAACCACCCAGTTAACAAATAGTGAGTAAGAAGTCAAGCCTGTGGACCTCTATCTGCTGCTACACTGCCATTATTTCCCAAACAACCTCAAAGAGAACCTGTATGCTTTAGACATACCTAACTTTATTTTCTCACTAAATTTTATCAATATAATTTTGTAGAAAAACTCTAGATTTTTGAGTCAGGATATCTGAGTGTGAATCTAGGTTCTGTCCATTATCAGTTGCAAGCATTTGGGCATAAAATGATTTTAAATGTCCATTTGTTCATCTATTAAAAGGTTATGATATTTTCCATTTCCGCTTTTGTTGATTTCTGAAATTCAATAAGACAATGTAAGGAGAGTCAGCATGGTGGTAAAGTGCTATACAGAAAAAAGGAATATAGTAGTAAAAAGAAAGACTTAGAGATGCCTTACTTATCTTTGCTAGACAAGTTGCACAGAGTATTTGGGGAAAACCACTTAAGAATCTTAGAGTAAACCATGCAGCAGAGTATCTGAAAGTCAGAAAAGTAGATATGTTCAGGGAAGGTTCCATCAAAACTGGTGGTGAGTACTCAGTTTTTTTTAAGAGGTCACTTGGCATTGCCTAGAGATAAGTTTGGTTCCCACAATTTGGTGGTGTGTTGGGGGGCAGCTGGCTACTAACATCTAGTGGGTAGAGGCAAGGGATATAGCTAAACACCCTGTAATACATACAACAGCCCTCACATCAATGAATTATCTGGGCCAAAAATGTTAATAGTGTCAAAGTTGAGAAATCCTGCATGAGTTTTAGGAACGAGTGTATCTTATGTATTCCTGTGTTCTAGCATCTAGAGCTGTACTTGGCATAAAGTAGACACCCAATATATATATTCATGTTTTCTGAATGAATGAACACCCACAGAGAACTCGATAATGCCAGACAGAACTAATGCATACTGCCAATGACAATCTTATATCCTCCAGGCACCTTCTCTATCTACTCCTCTAGCTTCTTTACTTTTCTGTTCTGTCAGAGCTTTTCTTTTCTCTCCCAAAGTCAGGTAAGAGTAAGAATAGCCTATCAAATCTGAGGATACCTGGGAGTGATAAATAATGCTTAGAAGGCACAACCGAAGGCCTTCTCCAACTACCCGCTTCAGAGCACTCCCTTTCAGCCGGACAGTCATCACATCAGTAAAGAAACGCATTCACCCTTGTTCCTTCACTGAGCCCAAACACATAGGACCAAAAGCACATATTTCCTGCAAATGTCTTCCCAGAACAGTTCAATTATGCTTTTAGAAAGACGCATCCTGGCCATGAAAGAGAAACTAGGTTTAGATGAGAAAATGGAAAATGAAGGCATTTAGTTCTAAGAGCACAGATATTTTGTCTATCTGTTCATCACTGTATCTCCCATGCCTAGTAGGGTTCCTGGCACGTGGCAGGCATCCTTAAATATTGGCTGAATGTAAGAATAGCCTGGTGAAGTCCCACTCCAAGCCTTCCCTCAAATCTGCCCTCAACTAAAAAAAAATATTTTTGGTCTCAACCATTCAGTTTCATAGGAAGGCAAATTGAATGTCATAGGTTTTGAAAAATTATATCCATTGTCTTCCCTTATCCAAAACTAGATAAAGATATATGGGTTTATCATTGAGATGTGGACGTCAACATGGCATCTTAAACAGTGCTCACAATAATAATCTATATTGGGCATGAATGTTCTTAAGGCTATGTTTTACCAGAAATAAAACAAGCCTAAAATATTTGTCATGTCTTTGCCAGAAAGCCTACATGGAGACAATGTGTGGTACTTTGGGAGGATTTAAAGGTTCTGTAAGCAGGGCTGAGGAAGTCACATGGTGACTATCAATAGAAACTTTTTACCCCAACCTGCCAGTCTCCCCGAAAAACCCTAATGACATGATTACACACTTACATTGGCCAACCCAGAGCTCCCTAGTGAACTGACTACCCTGTGCTGCTGGGAATAAGCTTTCCAGAAGCCATGGGAGAATGTGTTTGAAGTTCCCCAGGAACCATTTCCCATTAAGACTTTTGGCTAGAATCTGTGTTAAAAAATGATCACTATAAAATATATTAATTATGCAGATCCATTAGTCTGCAGAGTAGAGAGACTGAGGTGTTTCCATTTTCTATTCAACCTTAATCTTTAAACATTTAAGGGCACACCAATGACCAAGAGCTTCTTCTGAAAGAGAGAATAGTTCATGTGCTCCTTTCAGGCTCAAAATTCTCCCTGATTCCATTTTCTTAGACAAGTATGGAACAGGACCACCAGCTCTGTTTGTATACTAGCTTAGAATGTTTGATGACAAATTCAAGCCTCATCCAACACTCATTATGTCTTAACACCAGATGCTTCCTCCATACTTAATAGATCGTATTTAAGCTCTTAAGGATCAACATGATTAAGTACACACATCCACAGCCAAAGAAAAGGCAGAAGGGAACCTAGGTAAGATGAAATACAATCTCTGTGTGATTTATATTGGATTTGGTCACCTCTGGGAAGAAACATCTATCTTGTAGATGAAGACTGACATATGATAACACTTAATAAAACTGTCTCTACGTTTAGTTTGAAGGGGTAAGCCAGTATCTGATGAACACTGTGGATGAAAACAATGGTATGTTTTTAAAAGTGCTCATGTGATGATTATTCATATATTTAAAACTCATAAATGCTGTTGGAAAAAGCAGATTGATTTAAATTTCTTTTTCCAGGCTATAATACAACACCCTGATTAACCACACCATTATTATTTTTCAAGAGCAAGGGAAAGAGGTAATAGAGAATTATTAGTTACTAACCTGCCTCTGACAAAAATAACAGTCATTCTGGAAACATCTTATTGGGTACTATACTCTGAACTCTTAATTCACTAGAAGTAACTCAAAAGCTATCACTAGTAGATGCAGCAGGCCACACCAAGAAGTCAATATTGTGTCAACACTTCGAAACTGGACTTTTAATCCTCCCAGTTTGGGATGGGTTGTTTTTGATTATTTGTTTGCTTGTGTTTTTAGATCCCTCTGGTTTGGGGTGAAACAGAGCAAGAGTGTCCTAAGCTCAGTTCTCTCTCTTCTAGCAACATTTTCATCAATCACAATCCTTTCTCTCTCATTGTGGGAAAAAATGCAGCATTTCACAGGTTCACCTTATGAAAGGTGTGCCCTGCCTCTAGCCTGAAAACTGCCGGTGGGGGAGAAATTTCAAACATATTGATTCTATGTCAGTTGCATTTTCCTCCCAAAAGATCCATTTGAATTTTAGTGGCTTAAATGAATTTCAAATAGGGGGTTCAGTGCTCAGGTGCAAAAGAACACATCTGGGACCTCTGAATTTCAACTTTGTTACGCTTCTCATCATGCTTATTGGGAGCTGTTTTCATTTTTTAATTACTCAGGTGGTATAGATGCTTTGCAATATTCTACCTGAAGGGCCACCTCTGTGCTTTCCAGCTGACCACAAAGTGCAAGAAAATAATGCTAAGGGTAAATTTAAAAAGGTGAGAATTCTACAAATCCTCCACAAATACATCAATTCAGCAGCAACTGCTTTTATATTTTCCCTCAGTGACAAACCAGATACCTTGAAGTATTGATATGTATGTTATCACTGCATCTTTATTTTGACTCTGTGTTCGAAAGATTGAAAAGCAAAGGGATGGATTTCTTATGATCAATTTAAAAAGCTACCTTAATTTAGCCACTACTGCATATAGCTCTCCCTAGGCTGGCTCCCTTTCATCACATCTACATCTTTACAGTTGAGTGGAAATACAATACACATTCTCCAGTTACAAATACATAATTTGCTTGTAGTCACAAAAGCGGAGCCTGAGAAGGAGGCCATGCAGTTTTTTAAAAGAGAGAAAAGCACTAATAAAATATGGTGTGTTATTGTAAGCCCCTGCAAATCACTGCAGACTGGCTGTAGCTAGTACTGATGAAGTGAAACTCTTGACTGAGGGGAACGATGAAGAGCTTGACTCCAGAATGAGTCTGCCTGGCTCTGAGTTTCATCATTATCACTGTGTTTGTGCCTCAAATTTGCCCTCTGTCTCTGTTTTCTTATCTGTGAAACGGGGAGGTAATGTGATCTCCATCCTGGGACGGCTGTGAAGATTCAAGGAAACAAGCCATGCAAAGTGTTTAGCACAGTGCCAGGCATACAGTAGGCACTCACCGAATGGAAATGACGGATGCATTCTTTATCTTGCTAAACAGAATAAACGGTCTCATCGTGAAATAAAAATTCCCTTTGTTATTCCCAATGTGGCACAAATTTCTATTCCTTGGAAGAGATTACAACATTACTGGGGGGATATGGCATTCTGGACTTCTCCAAAGGGATACTTTTAAGACCAGGCATGCTAATCCTCAGTCACACAAAAGGTCTTGATGTCTTCAAGACACAGACGCCCCACTGCTCTTCCTCTGTCAATGGGTGTAAGCCTGCTTGGAGCCCTAACACTTTTGTCAACTGGCAACCTGGAGGACAAGATGCTTTCACCTGCAAGGTGTCACCCCCTCACATCTGCATTCATTTCTATTACTGAACAGCTTCAGAGGACAATCAACTCTTTTTACACCTAACAGTTTTGTACATAACCTGTTATGACAGCCATGTAAAGAGAAAGATGACAAAAATATTAAGGGATCCACTGGGAGAGTGGGTGTTGGGAAGATGAAGAAAGATGTTCAGTGCTGTTGAGTTTACTTAGCACTAAATGCCAACAGCCCAATGATTAAAGCTTTCTTTTTTCAACAAATTATCAGCTAAAGAACACTTGGTTCCAGTGAGGGTTTATGCCATCTAATACTGTTGGCATTAGGAACATGCCTATTTGGCCAATAAGAGGCAATGTAAGTTCATATGGGTTTGGAGGTTTTTTTAAAAAATATATAATAGCTTAAAAAAAATTATTGAAGGATTTTTCAGGCTGAACACAATTAACCAAAATTTAAAAATCTGTTTGTCAGAATGAGTAGTTTCATTCCAGCTTGCAAAGACTGTGTGAGGGGCTGAATGCTCAAAAGAAGGAGATGTGAGGACCACATTTCCAGATTCCTAGATACTATATTTCCATGAGCTGCTCCTAGACTATCTCAGGATCTGAATCATGGCTCTTATGGAAAAGAGTCCATGCCTAAGAGGTCTATGCACACATGACGTTCCCAAGTTTACTTTCAAAATCTCTGAAAAATAGAACCAACCCTCTTGCTTCTTATTCAATGATGCTTTAACTTTCATTATAAATATATTCTCTAATCCATTTCACCATGAAAAAAAGACAGTGGAGATTTGTTGTCTGTGTAACAAAAAGAAGATGAAAGCCTTAGTTTGTTTCCATTAGAGCAATTACTTAATCATCTTATCATCTCTGTCTAGGATAATTATATTAATAGACTTTCTCTCAGACTTCTGAATTAACAACAAAGAATTCAGATCCTTTAACACTTTCTGGAAAAAAAAAAAAAGAAGTTAACCAGGTAATGCCTTTTAAAAACCATAACCAGCAGTGGTGAGCAGATCATGGATTTGCACTAGTATGAATTTAATAACAGCAACTTTTCTCTTGATCAGCATCAGATATAGAAACCGGAGAGCCAGGGCTGGGCATTTGACAGATGGTGGCACAAATACACAGTGCAAAGAAAGACAGAAGAGAAGCAACAGCCACTTAACGATTAGATCTTTTCACAGAATTCTGGAGTAATGATCTGCACACTTTCCATAAATTCAGTTCTTTTCAAGGTGCATGTACCTGATCTTAAGAGAAAACGCATCCACCCTACTCTGGTTTAAGACCTCATGAAGTCAGCATACCCCTTTTGGCACAGCACACAGTATTTATCAGCTATTTATGGAGTTTAAGAAATTCTTGCTCTGACACTAAGGAAGAAACTTTAATTAAAATGGTATGCAGGCAGGTTATGGCACAATGAATATATTTAAGACATTAAACACTCCTGGTGGGAGGCAGAATGACATTACATTTTTATGAAGCCAGATATAAGTTTGCTTTAATAGTTTCTTTACTATGTTCAAAGACACGCGACACATTCTTGAACAACTAAGATAAGCATGAGACTACCACACAGCGCAGCTCTTTGGTTTAAACAGATGAACACAAGCAAGCAAAGTAAGAGAAAAAAAAGATGTCACCACTAAAGATTTCAAAAAATGATATTTGGAAAGATAAGTGACTGTACAGTCTAATCTATGCAAACACACACACAGCCAGATGTACATCAAGAGAGATAGAAACTTACCGGAGCAAATATCACCATACACATTTACAAAAGAATTGATAATCCAACTTCCCTCTCCTGAAACAAAACAGAGGCTGTCTCATACTAAAAATCAAGCTTCTCGGTCCACAGCACCAGCCACTGGTCCCTCTTTTTATGAAGCAAAGGAGGAGAACGAGAAAATCAATGAGGAGGGTAAGGGAGATGTTATACCAATCAGGTAGCAGCTTCTGCCTTATTTGCAGAGAGATGGCAAAACGGTCATATTATTAGACAGTGACAACCCACAGCCGAAGTACAGCAACCTGATACTTCCCTCTGGTGAGAGGCTGCCTGCTTTGTGGGAGGTGGTTACCATCCCACACTTGGCTTTTTGCTCCCAACTGCAAGTGTGGGACTGGCTGCTTTGAGTAAGCCGCCTGCATCACCCAGGGAGCACGGGCTCCCCCTTGACTCTGCAAGCCCCCTCCTCCCCTCACCCAGTGCTTAAAAACAAACTGGGAAATCAAAAGGAGCTGGGATTTTGTTGTGTCTGGGGTGCATGGGGGAAGCGTGGTCTTAGAAAATCCTTATGAATAGGTTTGCATAGATTAGGGAAATGGGTAGGTATTTGTTTTAAAAATTGCCCCTGTTTTTATGGAAAAGTCTAGATGTGATGCCTGATCCCCGTTTGGGAAATTCATACCACAAACCTAAATAATGAGGAAGGTGATGGCATCAGAAGACAGGCTTTTCCGGCTCTGGCTACTGGGGAAAGGACAAATGATGACTTGGTGGCTTAACTCTCCCAGGAGTGTGACTTAGAAGTCTCCCTGGCAGGTTTCGAAAGGTTTCGGTGTGACCTGGGTCTGCTTTATCTACAAATGGGCCTCTGCGGGAGGGGGTTGGCCCAGAAAGTCGGCACATCATCCCAAGACAGCATATTTGGGGGGTATTGGTAGTGAATTCGTGGGGAGGCTCCGAAAGGTTAGATGTTCTCCACACCAGCTTCCTGAGGCCCTTCTCTCGGGGGTCTGCACCACAGCAAAGGAGGGAGAAACCCACAAACCTCTTTCTCAGCAAGTTCCCTACTTCAGGATTCCTCTGGGGACAAGAATAGTGTTAGGCTGGCCCAGGCATCTCTGCTTCATCTTCTGTGTGGTCATTGATGGCCCGACCGAAGCTCCCTTCACCTGGCTAGACTTTTTATTGGTGGTTATTAATTCAGAGTCCGTCCTGAGTCTTTCCTTGGGTCCCTCTCTCTGTCTCACACACACTAGCACCAGTACGGCAACAAGCATCATGACAGTCATCATCTCCTTCCTCTTCCAAACACATGATAACAGCTCGAGGAGGTCGGGGGACCAACCAAACAACCAAACCTGATGAGGAGTCAGGGTTCCAGCCTCAGTCTTCCATTGTCTCGTTCTGTAACTTGGGAAGTATCTGAGGTTTCCAAGCCTCAGTTTGCCCTTCTTGAAATGGGCACGCTCACATCTCACAGAGCTGTTCGTGGAGGGCGGTGGGGAGCAAATGAAAAATGGCTACAGTATTTCAACTCAGGTACAACTTGGGCTCAGCATCCTCCAGCCACCTGTCTCCACTTCTTCCTGTGATAAGTCTGCTCCTCACAGGTCGCCCTCCAGGAGCCTGCAAGAAAGCTTCAAGCCTGTAGGTGGCCCCTTTGAAATTCTGATAGGAAACTCATTCCACCCCCACCTGTACTCTCCTCTCTGCCACACGTTACCTGCCAACTGAAAAACCACTGCATTTCAAGAAGAGAAGTTATACAGTGGAGTAAATTAAGCAAATGAACACAGAAAACGCAAGCAAAAAAAAAAAAAAAAAAAAGACTGAGAACCACCTGGCATTTCCATTAGCTTTCAGTAAACATTTGTGGAATAAATGAATGAAAGGCTGACTGAAGGAAGAAGGCCCCTTTGCTAAAGGTCACAGTGCCTGCCAGGCAGCTGGTGATCAGCAGTGTTCCAATAAGTCAAAGACACGCAGTTACAGCCACCCACCTGTGGGACCCAAGCACGCTTTCCAGTTTCTCCAGGTGGACAGTGAGTCATTTTTATCAGTGTTTTGAATACTAAGAGCCCTACTTCCAGGAGAAGAAAAAAAGTTTTGTCTTCCACATAGCAATGCCAAATATTCCCTAAGCATTTGCTTGTGTCAGGAACTAGTCTGAGTTTCTGTTGTTGCTCTGTGTAAATGGTTGTCATGTGTGGGCCTCATAAAACTGTGAGGAGTTACCATTTTCATTCTGGTTTAAAAAGAGGAAACCAAGATGCAAAGAATTAAGTCCAAAGGCAACAGTCAATAACATAAAGCCACGGTTCGAAGCCAGTTGAATGCCAGGTGCCAAGGCATTAACCTCTCTGTTACAGACACCACATTGCGGCATTTACACTTTCATTTACTCAGGGTCCAGGGTGTGCAGAATCCACACATGGATTTCTAGACCCTGAAATGATTCCACAACTCTTCCCGCTACATGGATTCAAACCACAGAGACTGGGAAGCCCCGGAATAGAAAGAAGGTCTACCAAGCTGCCAAAGCCCCAGCCTGGGCTCTCTATTCTGTGCGGACTTGACCTTATTTAACCCGTGGCAGATGGGCAGCGCAAGACCCAGTTTCGGGACTGCCAGTGGCCTGTCCAGTGACCCTGGGTATGTCCCTTCATTTACCCATCTTTCAGGTTTTCTCAAGGTAAATGGAAGGGTTTCTACTGAAATCTCTAAAGGGCTTTCTGGGTCAGCGTTGACTAGATAAAGTTCTAAGACTAAGGGTTTGATTCTATCCTGCTGCTGGGGTGAGCTGTCCATGCTTCCTATTTTGTTCAAGATAAAACATCAACACTCTCTCTGGCTCCCCTGCCACCTCTTCCCTCCACTTCTCTCTCAGCTGGGCTACTGTGATAGATCCCTAACTGACCTCCTGGTCTTTACTCCTATCCCACGAAATCATTCTCCATGTTGTCCAGATTGAGCTACTAAGAATACAGATTAGATCACTCATTTGAAAAAACAATATTTCCATTGTTGTCCAATAGGCTTCAAGTAAAACTCAAACTCTATTGTGCCTTCACATCCTGATGTGACCTGCTACCACCTGCCTTTGTGTTTTTATCTATTTCCAACCCTCTCCTTCCCTACTCTCCGCTCACAGAAGCCTTTACTGCCTTCTCACTTGCTGTTTCTTCTGCCTGGAACATCCTTTCCTCAGATCTTTGCCTGCTCTCTTCCTTTGTCACTGGATAGTTGGTTCTTCTGTCCACTCTTTAGAACAGGAGTCCCTAACCTCCGGAATCTAGTGCCTGATGATCTCAGGTGGAGCTGATGTGATAATAATGGAAATAAACTGCACAATAAATGTAAATGTACTTCAATCATCTCGAAACCATCTCCACTCCAGGCCACTCCATGGAAAATTTTTCTTTCACAAAATTGGTCCCTAGTACCAAAAAGGTTGGGGACCACTGCTCCAGAGGGTCCTTCTTCCCTAACCACCACATGAAAAACATCCTTTGTGTCTCCCCAGTCACTCCCTTTCACATTGCCCTTTATTTTTGTTGTAGTGGTCATGGTGGTGTTGGGGTGTGGGTATGTGAAATATGGGGTTTTGTACTTCTTATTGCCTGATTTGTTCTTATTTACTTGTTTAATTATTGCTTATCCTCTTTTCTTTGAGATAACCTCTGAGAAACCAGGAAGTCTGTTTCTCAGTGTTTAAGAGAATGTGTGGCATGTAGTAGATGTTTAATAATGTCTCATACATGGATCGATTAATCAACACAAGAACAACTCAGTGTTGACACAGAGGCAAAGAAACCTGCTTCTCAAAAGAGCTTAGCCTTGAAATGTAACACAGGTGAACACAGGTGACTGATTCACTCATATTAATGAACACAGACTGTTGGTACTTCCTCAAATGGGGAATCTTCTTGAAAGGTTGTGGACTTCTGCATTACGTTGATTTAAGTGGAAGCCATGTCAAAGATAATGGGGAGCTCCTTCTGTAAAGCATTCTGAGCAGATGTTCTATAGAAGCATGGGTGCCCAGGGTTCAATTCTAGACTCACATGGATATTTGCATACCTGACTGTCATCAGGAAACAGTCCTGAGAGCCAGCCACTTAGACTGCCCTTCCCTCCATTCTAGCAGACAGCTGAGACAGTCGGCTACCACTCTCTCCAACATGCCACTGGAACTGACAAGAAGAAAGCAATATGCCATTGTTTAATAGGTTTTATTTTGAAAAAATGATATTAATATTGTCACCACTGCCTTAAAAATAACATTTATCATTATTAGACTGTTCAAAACAGTGCAGTGTTCTCTAAGTTGGGCATTTATAAAGAAAGTAAAATAGATGAAAACAATCTGTGAGTCTCTGCAAACATCATTAGCAATGCTAATTTCCAATATGGTCAGGTCTTCAACTCTGATCTTTCAACTGAGTGTGGCCTTCAGACAACTTCAAATGATTTTTCTTTTTTTTTTCTGAACTGAAATGTTGGTCTCCCTCTTGGTGGACATACCTCCTGGCAAATGCAACAGTTCTTTTTCCTTATAGCTTCTATCTCCAAACATCTGGCTTCTCAGAAGGGGTCCTTCCAGGCCTGTTCGCTTCAAGTTTAGACAGTGGAAGGCCTAGCTTTCTAAGCATTTAGCAAACACTGAGAGGAAAATTCCAGCACCATGAGAATCTCTCCCTCTGCTCCTGTGGGAGGAGCAAGGTGATCAAAGACAAGAAGGCTGCTCTGGCCACACTAATAAATGGCCCAGGGTGTTAGCTAAGTTTCTTCCATTTAGCTCCCAAAACAATTTCAAATCTTTTGAACTATAGCAATGAGAGCACTTACATTCAATCCACTCATGGGACAGCCTTGAAATCTTTATTTGTGCCTTCCTTACTCTGACTGCAAACAGCTCCTAGCAGGAGTAACATGCAGTTATTTATTTATTCTGATGTGGTTGTAGAGAGGATCAGGGGAGAAATTTCTAGACCTCTTTTTAAAATTTTTTCTTGAAGGAAAAAGAATGATTTCTTCCAACTTTATCTTTTTTCTTTTTCAAATACCTAATGCAATAAAATAATGTCAGTAACATTTGAACATTTATTAGGTTACTAGCTTTCCTCAGCCAAGTTTAAGGCTGCCAAACAGAAAGAAGTTGCACACAGATGAGAAGTGTGTGGAAACAAAAAAAGCTAAGAAATATAGTAGAATAAGGTCTGAGGAGTGTTTGGATGCTTGGGTGGAAATGTAGCCCCAAATGATAGTGGGAAGATAAGGGCCATAAATGATAGTGAAAACTGCAAGTGAAATGCAGAGAAAACAAGCTTCTGGTTACTGAAGCAGAAAGGGAGGGGGAGGGATAAATTACCAATTTGGGATTAACAGATACACACTAGTATATATAAAACAGATAAACAGCAGAGACCTACTGTATGGCATAGGGAGCTATAGTCAGTATCTTATAACGTGGAAAAGAATCTGAGTAGGTCTCTGTGTGACCCCATAGACGGCAGCCCACCAGGCTCCCCCGTCCCTGGGATTCTCCAGGCAAGAGCACTGGAGTGGGTTGCCATTTCCTTTCCAATGCATGAAAGTGAAAGTGAGAGTGAAGTCTCTCAGTCACGTCCGACTCTTAGCAACCCCATGAACTGCAGCCTACCAGGCTCCTCCATCCATGGGAGTTTCCAGGCAAGAGTACTGGAGTGGGTTGCCAGTACCTTCTCCAACTGAACGGTGACTCTCTATATGTATGTGTATGTAAAGAGTCATGTCCAACTCTTTGCGACCCCGTGGACTGTAGCCCGCCCGGCTCCTCCGTCCATGGGATTCTCCAGGCAAGAATACTGGAGTGGGTGGCCATTTCCTTCTCCAGGGGATCTTCCCCACCCAGGGATCGAACCCAAGCCTCCCACATTGCAGACAGACGCTTTAACCCCTAAGCCACCAGGGAAGGGTATATATACACACACATATATATAACTAAAGTTACTGCACACCTTAAACATTGTAAATCAACTGTACTTCAATAAAAATAAGTTTAAAAAATAATAAAACAAAAAATAGCAAGTGAAAAATGGTTGACACAGTCTCTGAAGACCATGCATCTAAGCAGGATCACACCATATTCTTCTGTGTTTCCTCCAAAGCAAAATGCCTGGCACAGAGCAGCCAAGCAAAGACGATTTGTTGAATGCAGGAGGACAGAGGATCTGGGGGCAGACACCGTTTTGGACAGCTTCTGTATGTCCCTCCAGCTCCCCTTTCCCATCCATTCTGTGTCCACCTAACTGGACCACATGGATCAGTGCTCATCTCCGAGGCTTCCCAATGGAGGGGCAGCCAATGGGAAGCACTGCCAGGAAGTCAGAGGGTGAGAGGAAAGTGAGGTCTGGGTACTTATGCTCTTGGTTCCTACTGATGTGTATCTAAGTTGCTTCTGCCTCTCTGGCAAATGATACAGGTGCTGTGAAGCTGCCTTCTCCACACACTTTCTCTGTCTCTCTTTCTGTCTCTCCCCTCCTGTCCCCTACACCCATTTGATCCTTCAGGCCTGGGATGCTAACAGCTTCTTTCAGTTGCTATCCTCTAGACACCACTGCTTTTTGCTTTAGTTAAGTTCTGCCTACTCCTTTTTTTTTTTTTTTTTACTATGTATATATATATATATATATATATAACATCCTCCTTTAAAAAACAAAACTCCCCTTAATCACCCAGTTTGAGTGTGCCAGCTCTTTCCTACCTAGAACCTGTCTATACAAACAGGTGGATCTGAGTTCCATTCTGTCCCTTACTCCACGTAGTGTTTTCACTCTCCATCATCTATAAGATCAAGTGCTTATAAAATACTGCATGCAGAGTGTAAATACAGAGCAAACATATGATATCTAACAATGTGGGGACACTTACATCTTGATACTCTTTGCCAGCTTCTGTTTGCTTTATAGAGATTATCGCCTGGCTCTTTCATTTTTCCTCTAGAGGGAAGAGTTTGTCACGTTTCAGAAAGGAAAGGACAGCCCATGCCATGTTCAGAAAGACTTACCAGATTTTCCTCTCTTGAATATGAGGGAGGAATAGGAGTGAAACTGAGGCATGAAGTTTAAAGTAAGCATTTGTTGAACTGGCTTTGAGTGTCTGCATTTCTGAATATTCATAGGAAATGGGTCAATCTACTCAATCTATAGAGCAGGACATTGGAGAGTTGCTTCCTACTGACACTTCATGGAGGGCAGACTAGGAATTCCCCAATATTCAACCATGATCTCCTGGACCTTTGGCAATAACTCCAGTGTTATTACAAGCTGGGTAACTTCTGCTTGCATTCCTACTCTAATCAAACACTTCAAGCCAATAGAGGGATTGAGTACCTTTAGAAACTTCTTCAATATCCCAGAAAAACTTCTTCAATATCGCAGAAAAACTAACTCTGGAGGGAAGGAGACTCAGGTTTTATATATCACAGCTAAAGCCCACTCAGGGCTCATGTTTTCAATAGGAAAGAATAATCTCAAATCCATGAGATCTTTGATATTTTTCCAAAGGAAGGACAATTATTCATCATTTTAAAAAATTAGTTCAACAGTTGTTCATGGGGTGAGTGCTAAATGCAAGGCATGTGCTAAATTCTGTGGATTGTTGTTGTTTACTTGCTAAGTTGTGTCCAAGTCTTTTGTGATCCCATAGACTGTAGCCTGCCAGGCTCCTCTGTCCATGGGATTTTCCAGGCAAGAATTCTACAGTGGGTTGCCATTTCCTTCTCCAGGGGATCTTCCCAATCCAGGGGTCAAACTCAGGTTTCCTGCACTGGCAGGCAGATTCTTTAACACTGAGCCACCAGGGTAGTCCAAATTCTGTGGATAAAGTGGTGAAATAGATAAACATGGTCCCTGCCAATAGGTTCTGAGGATTTTTCTGATTTATCTGTGTAAGTCAGGAAACTTGAAGAAGGAAAGGGCAACCCACTCTGGTATTCTTGCCTCGAAAATCCCATGGACAGAGAAGCCTGGGGGGCGATAGTCCATAGAGTTATAAACAGTAAGACATGACTGAGTGACTCAGGAACAACAACTGTATAAAGTATAGTATTCAGTTCAGTTCAGTTCAGTTGCTCAGTCATGTCTGACTATTTGCGACCCCATGAATCACAGCAAGCCAGGCCACCCTGTCCATCACCAACTCCCAGAGTTTACCCAAACTCATGTCCATCGAGTCAGGATTGCCATCCGGCCATCTCATCCTCTGTCGTCCCCTTCTCCTCCTGCCCTCAATCCCTCCCAGCATCAGAGTCTTTTCCAATGAGTCAGCTCTTCACATCAGGTGGCCAAAGTATTGGAGTTTCAGCTTCAACATCAGTCCTTCCAATGAACACCCAGGACTGATCTCCTTAAGAATGGATTGGTTGGATCTCCTTGCAGTCCAAGGGACTCTCAAGAGTCTTCTCCAACACCACAGTTCAAGAACATCAATTCTTTCATGCTCAGCTTTCTTCACAGTCCAACTCTCACATCCATACAAGACTATTAGAAAAACCATAGCCTTGACTAGACGGACCTTGGTTGGCAAAGTGATGTCTCTGCTTTTGAATATGATATCTAGGTTGGTCATAACTTTCCTTCCAAGGAGTGAGTGTCTTTTAATTTCATGGCTGCAGTCACCATCTGCAGTGATATTGGAGCCCCCCAAAATAAAGTCTGACACTGTTTCCACTGTTTCCCCATTTATTAGCCATGAAGTGATGGGACCAGATGCCATGATCTTCGTTTTCTGAATGTTGAGCTTTAAGCCAACTTTTTCCTCTCCTCTTTTACTTTCATCAAGAGGCTTTTTAGCTCCTCTTCACTTCCTGCCATAAAGGTGGTGTCATTTTGTATATCTAAGGGTATTGATATTTTTCCTGGCAATCTTGATTCCAGCTTGTGCTTCTTCCAGTCCAGCGTTTCTCATGATGTACTCTGCATAGAAGTTAAATAAGCAGGGTGACAATATACAGCCTTGATGTACTCCTTTTCCTATTTGGAACCAGTCTGTTGTTCCATGTCCAGTTCTAACTGTTGCTTCCTGACCTGCATATAGGCTTCTCAAGAGGCAGGTCAGGTGGTCTGGCATTCCCATCTCTTTCAGAATTTTCCACAGTTTATTGTGATCCATAGAGTCAAAGGCTTTGGCATAGTCAATAAAGCAGAAATAGCATCGCTTTTTCAATGATCCAGTGGATGTTGGCAATTTGATCTCTGGTTCCTCTGCCTTTCCTAAAACCAGCTTGAACATCAGGAAGTTCATGGTTCACGTATTGCTGAAGCCTGGCTTGCAGAATTTTGAGCATTACATTACTAGCATGTGAGATGAGTGCAGTTGTGAGGTAGTTTGAGCATTCTTTAGCACTGACTTTCTTTGGGATTGGACTGAAAACTGACTTTTTCCAGTCCTGTGGCCACTGCTGAGTTTTCCAAACTTGCTGGCATATTAAGTGCAGTACTTTCTCAGCATCATCTTTCAGGATTTGAAATAGCTCAACTGGAATTCCATCACCTCCACTAGCTTTGTTCGTAGTGATGCTTTCTAAGGCCCACTTGACTTCTCATTCCAAGATGTCTGGCTCTGGTGAGTCATCATACCATCGTGATTATCTGGGTTGTGAAGATCTTTTTGTACAGTTCTTCTGTGTATTCTTGCCACCTCCTCTTAATATCTTCTGCTTCTGTTAGGTCCATACTATTTCGGTCCTTTATCGAGCCCATCTTTGCATGAAATATTCCCTTGGTATCTCTAATTTTCTTGAAGAGATCTCTAGTTTTTCCCATTCTGTTGTTTTCCTCTCTTTCTTTGCATTGATTGCTGAGGAAGGCTTTCTTATCTCTCCTTGCTATTCTTTGGAACTCTGCATTCAGATGCTTATATCTTTCCTTTTCTCTTTTGCTTTTCACTTCTCTTCTTTTCACAGCTATTTGTAAGGCCTCCCCAGACAGCCATTTTGCTTTTTTGCATTTCTTTTTCTTGGGGATGGTCTTGATCCCTGTTTCCTGTACAATGTCACAAACCTCCATCCATAGTTCATCAGACACTCTGTCTATCAGACCTAGTCCCTTAAATCTATTTCTCACTTCCACTGTGTAATCATAAGGGATTTGATTTAGGTACCTGAATGGTCTAGTGGTTTTCCCTACTTTCTTCAATTTAAGTCTGAATTTGGCAATAAGGAGTTCATGATCTGAGCCACAGTCAGCTCCTGGTCTTATTTTTGCTGACTGTATAGAGACTGATCACATGGACCACAGCCTTTTCTAACTCAATGAAACTAAGTCATACTGTGTGGGGCCACCCAAGACAGACAGGTCATGGTGGAGAGCTCTGACAGAATGTGGTCCACTGGAGAAGGGAATGGCAAACCACTTCAGTATCCTTGCTTTAGAACCCCATGAACAGAAAAGGCAAAATGACAGGATATTGAAAGAGGTACTCCTCAGGTTGGTGAGTGCCCAATATGCTACTGGAGATCAGTGGAGAAATAACTCCAGAAAGAATGAAGGGATGGAGCCAAAGCAAAAACAATACCCAGTTGTGGATGTGACTGGTGATAGAAGCAAGGTCTGATGCTGTAAAGAGCAATATTGCATAGGAACCTGGAATGTTAGGTCCATGAATCAAGGGAAATTGGAAATGGTCAAACAGGAGATGGCAAGAGTGAACGTCAACATTCTAGGAATCAGAGAACTAAAATGGACTGGAATGGGTGAATTTAACTCAGATAACCATTATATCTACTACTGCGGGCAAGAATTCCTTAGGAGAAATGGAGTAGCCATCATGGTCAACAAGAGTCTGAAATGCAGTACTTGGATGCAATCTCAAAAACGACAGAATGATCTCTGTTCGTTTCCAAGGCAAACCATTCAATATCAAGTAATCCAAGCCTATGCCCCAACCTGTAACACTGAAGAAGCTGAAGTTGAATGGTTCTATGAAGACCTACAAGACCTTTTAGAACTAACACCCCCAAAAGATGTCCTTTTCATTATAGGGGACTGGAATGCAAAAGTAGGAAGTCAAGAAACACCTGGAGTAACAGGCAAGTTTGGCCTTGGCGTATGGAATGAAGCAGGGCAAAGGCTAATAGAGTTTTGCCAAGAGAACGCACTGGTCATAGCAAACACCCTCTTCCAACAATACAAGTACAGTATTACAGTATCTTTATTTGAAGCACAGTATGTCTGGAAGCAAACATGAAAGCAGCAGTATATAGCCAATTGGATTAGTTGGATACCTAAGCTAACTCTGTTGGACTTACAAACAAAATGAACTTATAAATTTGCTCTCAGAACAGAACTCGTTTGTATATAGAAGACTTGCTGTATCTGGAACAAATGAGACTGAGGGGCGGAGATGTTGTAACAATGCAACTTTATATTTGTTTTCTTCCTATTAAGCTACCAGGTACCAGCCACAATGGTAATAAACACAACAGATACCTGATCTCATATGATTGCTTAGCTTTCACCTCTCTGACCTAGAATCTATTGGGTTTTTTTTTTTTTTTCATTTTATCAATGAGGAAGCTAATGTTTAGTATAGTTCAGAACTTATCCAAATAGGCAAAGCTAAAAACTGTTAGAAGTAGGGTTTGAACGTAGGCTGTCTGACTCAGAAGTTCTAGCTGTAAATCTTACTACCAGCCTTGCTAATGTTTGCAATTTTAGCATAAACATACAAAGTGGGTAGCTGACCATTATTTCTCTGACTGAGCTTATATTTACTGGAAAACAAAAGTGATGATGTAGTTTAATGGCATAATTTCTGATGATAATACCTGCTGTTCTGGTGTGAAAGTGAAAGTTGCTCAGTCATGAGCCTTTGCGACCCCATAGACTATATACTGTCCATGGAATTCTCTAGACCAGAATACTGAAGTGGTAGCCTTTCCCTTCTCCAGGGGAACTTCCCAACCCAGGGATCGAATCCAGGTCTCCCTCATTGCAGGCAGATTCTTTACCAGGTGAGTCACAAGGGAAGCTGTTCTGGTGTAGATGTTTAAAAATAGTCTCACCAGAAACCTCTAGATAGCAGAATCATTCTTCCTGCTCATACTGCATAGTACCCAATACTGCTTTGCATGTGTGTGTGCATGCGTGCACACCCATGCACACCCATGTCCACCTCTCTGTGACCCCATGGACTTTAGCCCGCCAGACTCCTCTGTCCATGGAATTTTCCAGGGAAGAACACACGAGTGGGTTGCCGTTTCCCACTCCAGGGCATCTTCCCAACCCAGGGACTGAACGCATCTCCAGGGTCTCCTGTGTTGCAAGTGGATTCTTTACTGCTGTAGGTACTAAATACATCATTGCTAAATCAAGAAGAGAAAATGAATAAACTTCCTTAAGCCCACATTCATAATTCTAACCAGACAGAGCAAAGACTCAGCTCTGTTTTCCTACCACTTTTTCAAATAATAGAGGGAGCTCCGTCAGCTTACAAGTTTGGCTGTTCCTGAAACATATTACTTAAAGCCTCGTGTGGATCCACAGGATGGATACCTGTTGCTATGATGAAGGATTAAGACTTTATATCAGAAAGAATCCCTGAGGTCCATTTTTTACATGAGTCTTGTTGGTAATGTCATAAGAGGGAGGGAATTAAGAACATGGAGACCATTTTCAATATTCTTGTGCAGTCCACTGAGAAATGGATAGTAAACCAGGTCATGAGACACATGACTTCACTGATGGGTTCCCCACAACAAGAGGCATCATGGCCAAGTGTGTACACTTGTGGGCCCCTTTTAGTCTTTCTAAACTTCAATTTCTTCACCTGTAAAATGGGAATAATAGTGATGATGCTAGCAATGGCACCCCACTCCAGTACTCTTGCCTGGAAAATCCCATGGACGGAGGAGACTGGTAGGCTGCAGTCTATGGGGTCACGAAGAGTCGGACACAACTGAGCACCTTCACTTTCACTTTTCACTTTCATGCTTTGGAGAAGGAAATGGCAACCCACTCCAGCGTTCTTGCCTGGAGAATCCCAGGGACTGGGGAGCCTTGTCTCTGGGGTCGCACAGAGTCGGACACAACTGAAGTGACTTAGCAGCAGCCACATGTTCTAAGTAACAGGGAAGGAAACCTGGATGGTAATTATAACAACACAAGTGTCGTGTACTCTCTCTCACTGCGAATGCTAAAGGCCAGAGAGATTCAAGAATTAAATGCCTGCAAAACGGCTTTCTGGTTTTCCTTTCCTTCCCAACAAACATGCCTCCAAAATCTACACCAAATTCCAGCTCTTAATAAAATACGGCATTGGTATGAAAGAGAACAATGTCTGCATCTACTCCATGTATTTTACAAAATGTAGAATTTGTAACACGAGAGCCAAGAAGTTCCAAAAATTCTAGTCATGGGCTATCTGCCTATGATTCTATCTGAAACTATTCTCCCTACTCTGCTCCCACCTTCCCAAGCCCGCCCCAATTTGGGGATGTGACTGGTTACATGAGGTACGGCAAGAGAATGGGGTCCATCAAAGAGACCTGAGGCATTATTTAAATTTAAGGGCTTCTGAAATTTTTGAAAAACTTCTCTCTTTGGCCTGGGCATATCTTCTGCTAGAAGTGTCTCTGGATTACTATCATATGGAATTTGGCCATTTGACTTAAAACAAATGGTCTTTTTGGCCAATTCATTTGGTCAATCTCTTAAAATTTTAGAAATCAAAAAGATCCCCCTCTCTGGGGATGCTTCCTGCAATCTTAATTTATATTTTACCCAACTCCTTGGATTCAGGACTACCATGAAAGATGTTGCAGCCTTGGCTATCCCACAGGGCAGCTGTGGTGCCAACACAAGACTTCTTCAGTGAAAATACTCTGAGAACTGAAATTTACAGCACTATATAGAGTAACCCTTACTGTCTGTGCTCAGTGTCTGCCTCCAGAAACACAATACACAACCAATACTTCCTGTATTACTTGATTATTTATTATTGCAAGTCTGCTTAGAACACTTCAACATGCCATGTGTATTCACACAGAGAGAAACCAGTTTTCTTTTTCAGCTGTGCATCTATTTTTAAAATAGACTGCTTTACCAATGTCTCCCTTAAAATGTTAGTTTCTTCGTAAACATCCCTGAGTTGTTAAATGATACAAATTAAGAGAGTGGAGCTGAAGAACAGGACATTCTGATATTTCCAGAATGTCACTTATCACAAGTCTAAGAGCAGCCCTTTTCCTCCCAGCTCTATGGAAGTGTGAGCACAGAAACTCCCTGTAAGAGACAAGAAACACAACTTGTTCTGACATTAGCTGTAGTAGTATAGCAGAAGTCAGCCTTATATTCTATTTGGAAAAAAAAGAGTCTACTCTTTCTTTTAGGATACCACAGCACTCTGGGTTGTGGATCCTGGAGATCAAAGCCACTGAGAAGTGTGGTTCTTAAACCCGGCTATGCATTTGGACACAAGCAGCTCAGGTAACAAGAGGAATTACCTGTTTCAAACTCAGACCTCCTGAATCACAAATCAGAAGGGTCCCCACCTCCTTCTCCCCAGGGGGAATTCGATAAGGCATGGGTGTTAGTGACCCCTGTACAGTGGATGAAGCCAGTGCTTGGAGTAAATTATCATCAGCCATGGTGCTTGTTCCACAAGGCAAGATCCATATTCAACCAAGACTCTGAGAAGGAAGAGGAGTCTCGCCTCCAGAATGAAAAACCGCCTCTGGAATCTGTGTCATGGAGGTGGGAACTGGATTCCTCGTACCTCTTTTCTGTCTTAAGGTTTCCTCTTTCAGTAAGTACTCTCTCACCCAAAAAGACAAGAGGGGAAAACAATACAAATGTAATGACAACAATGACCGTGGCAGGTACTTATGTGCCAGGCCCTGGTCTGAACACTCCATATGAATTAACTCATTTTGTCCTTCTTAAACTACAACTCCATGGCAAATAGATGGGGAAACAGTGGCTGACTTTATTTTTCTGGGCTCCAAAATCACTGCAGATGGTGATTGCAGCCATGAAATTAAAAGACACTTACCCCTTGGAAGGAAAGTTATGACCAACCTAGATAGCATATTCAAAAGCAGAGACATTACTTTGCCAACAAAGTTCTGTCTAGTCAAGGCTATGGTTTTTCCTGTGGTCATGTATGGATGTGAGAGTTGGACTATAAATAAAGCTGAGCACCGAAGAATTGATGCTTTTGAACTGTGGTGTTGGAGAAGACTCTTGAGAGTCCCTTGGACTGCAACGAGATCCAACCAGTCCATTCCAAACGAGATCAGTCCTAGGTGTTCATTGGAAGGACTGATGTTGAAGCTGAAGCTCCAATACTTTCGCCACCTGATGCGAAGAGCTGACTTATTGGAAAAGACCCTGCTGCTGGGAAAGATTGGGGGCAGGAGGAGAAGGGGACGACAGAGGCTGAGATGGTTGGATGGCATCACCGGCTCGATGGACATGGGTTTGGTTGGACTCTGGGAGTTGGTGATGGACAGGGAGGCCTGGCGTGCTGTGGTTCATGGGGTCTCAAAGAGTCTGACGCAACTGAGAGACTGAACTGAACTGAACTGAAAATACAACTAACTTAAAAAAAGAGAAAAGTCCTCCAGTCAACAAAAATGCCCCTTGAGCCATTTCCCAGAATTAGCCTGGATCCTGCCCACTCCCATCAAACAGGCCCAACCCTCTCCAGAACAAGCTGTCTTCAGTTGCCCTCTCCATCAAGCTTTCTACTGAAACAATGCTCTAAGTGCAAGTAGTTTATTCAGAAGGTGATTCCAGGAAAGACAGGGAGGGACTGAATTGGGGAGGTGAAGGCAGCTAGCAAAGGGTGCATTAATGAGGTGTAGGAGGCTGGCCTGGACTTTTTCCAATCCCTTTTAAGGCTCCAGCAAGCTTTAAATCCCCTGCCGATCCCACTGGAGGGGCTGAAGCCCTCAGGCTGGGAAGCTGGGTCCTTGAAGGAGGAGGCCAAGGGCCTGTGTTGGAGTGGTGAATGCTCGAGGATAGGGTGTGGACTTGACACTGACTGCTCCAGAGCCTGCAGGGGATCTTTGAAAGGCCTAAGTCACCAGCAGGAAAGGAAATAAAAGGGAAGAAGGAAACCATGACTCTTCAATGAGGGAAGCAAAGAAAGACTATGTTGGTTCTGGGTCTGTTTTTCCTGCATGGTTTTTTCCTTTGTGTTTGATTTTTAAGGGCTTGGTGATTTATGGACCTGACCAAGCTTCTCTTGTCAAGTGTTTTGCTTTAATGCCTCAGCCGTTTGCTTGTGCTGTTACCTCCAATAAAATGCGATCACTTTTCCTCCTGGATAAATACAACCCTACCTCCTCTTCAGGGACCAATGCAATTGCCTCTGCTACCCATTTTAGTTTTTTTCATTGATAGTCTTTATTTCCTTTGGTTTAATTCACAGTTAGCCATCTTCATGTTTGTCTTTCCCTTTTAATCCAATATTTTACAAGTGATGAGTGCTCACTAAATGCCTGTATTTTAAATGGACGGACAGATGACTTCTAACTATAGCAATTTCAAGCTTCTTCCCTATGATTTACCTTCAGACCCTGGGCATATGATAGTGGAAGGGATATATTGTTCCTCTTTGTACAATTTCAAAATTCTGTTAGTTCATTCAGTATTATGGATTTCTAGCATGTTCCTCTCTGTCCTTCATAAAGGCCCAATACTGTCTGACTGCAATGAGGGCTCAGGTAACGCTTCAGCAGGAGGTGGTATAGCTGAGGTGACAGACCCGCTAGTGAGGGAATGAGCATCACCAAAGACAGAGTGAGAAATAAAAGAAGCACTGTTGGCTCTGCCAAGAAGGACAACATCTTCATTTATCACCTGCTACTTCCAGAAGCAAATCTCCCCATATTCTTTGTTGAAAAGCCTCTTTCCCTGTTGGGGATTTGCTGTTTGGTTTGGTTTGCGAACTTCTACTCATCCTTCAAAACCTAGCTTATTTGTTAACCCTTAGGTGAAGAGGAAAAAGAGAAAGAAGCTGCTATTTGTGGAGCACACAGTATTTCAGGAGATTCCTAAATGGCTCAGATGGTTAAGAGTCTGCCTGCAGTGCAGGAGACCTGGGTTCAATCCCTGGGTTGGGAAGATCCCCTGGAGAAGGAAATGGCAACCCACTCCAGTATTCTTGCCTGGAAAATCCCATGGACAGAGGAGCCTGGCAGGCAATCCATGGAGTCCCAAAGAGTCAGACATGACTGAGCAATTTCACTTTCACTTTCACTTTCCTATTTCCAGGCACTGTGTGGAGCACTGAGGTTCTTCTATTCTTCCAACAAAACTGCAAGGCAGGCTTTGGCCTCATTCTCCAGAAAAGAAAAGTGGGGCTAAGCAAAAACCTACTTAATATGTGATGAAATCAAGATCTGAATCCAAGTCTTGCCTTATATATAATTCTTTTCATAACAAGCTTTGAGTTTGCATGTCCTAACTCAGGGTTATAATGAACCCTCACAATAAACCTGTCGGTTAGATATTATCCACCACATTTTACAGGGACACATTGATCTAGTGGGATCTTGTCTCCATTTTCTCTTCTTCTATAGTGACTGAAATATCTGTTATGATACTTGCCTTAATATTTCCCAATGCTTTGAAAAAGTACTAACCTTTGGGGAAACAGGGTTGTGGAATGCTAATATCCTAAGCACAGTGAGCCCATCTAGATGTATTTTATTTATTCATTCAGGTCACTCATATCTTTACCTCCTTGGCACCTGATGTGCTTTGGATACAATGTGCCTTGGATTCTCAGAATCTGGCTCTTGTCTTCTCTTAGATAGAGGCAAGACCAAGAAAAGCAGCCAAAGACATATCACCAAGCTTCTGTACACTAAAGTTCATGTGCCTTACTCAGGTTAGAGGTTTCCTGGTCCTTGCTCAGAGCATAATTACTCTTATTCTATAAACAATCTTAATAAAGTGGGTTTTTCTAAGATGACAGCATATTAGAAGAAGCCAAGTAAAATGGAACAAACTGTCAAAGGCAGGCACATTTAGAGCCCATGGGAGCAAGAGACAGCACAGAAACAATAAAAAGGCATAAACAAGAACTTGAAAGCATAACATTCTCAGAATATTTTATATAAGGGCAAAGAAACCCTACTTTGCTCCACAAAGCTCTGAAGATGTCATTGTACTATGGCAGAGAACAATACTGTCAAAAACCATGTTATGTTCAAACAGTTTTCATCGACTCTATTTTAAAACACAAGGACATGAACAACTTATACTTTTAAAGACTTCTGTTCAAAATGGTCTTTTTTTTAAAAAAAAGGAACCACAATTTTGGTTCTTAAACAGGCAAAACTTCAACTATCAGAAATCACAGCAATTAAGAAAGAACACTTCCCTAGCGGTTCCAGAGATTGCTACAGACCTGAGATGGTGCCAGCCCTGGTAATATGCAGAGTGTGCAGAAGTGCTGAGAATAACTGGAAATTTCATGGCTAAATTCCACTTGAGATCAAGGCCATTGGATATATCCTAGGGAGTTACTTTGCTTTGGCAATTTCAGGATCTTTCCATTGTTACCCACCTGTAGACATTACAGAAGCCTTTATTGATTGGCTTGTGATATGAAAAGTATGGACCCAGTTCTCTCAGTATAGTGAATAACAAATGGTTTATCTTACTTTCACTTTGGCTCTCCTTACTGTGTTTTTGCTTTTCAACAACGTTGTAACTACCTACATGAAATAACAAAGATATAAAGGAAAAGGAATAAAAGCCCATATCCCTAACTCATCAACACCTTAGTTCTTTGCATTTTTTAAATAGGTTGTCCAGTTCTTGTTCACATCTGTGGTACACTGATGCCGAAAAAGTGATGCTATTCCTTTCGCCCACACTCATTCAATGAGATTTTGCAGCTCTTCTTATGTAAGAAATAGAGTTCATTTCTGTGCTGTGTGAGTCTGGGTTCACCAGTAACTTGCTGCAGCCAATAGAATGTGGAAGAGTGAAGTTGTGCCTGTTCTCAGTCTCCACTCTCTTGGAAGTTTTCCAAGCAAGCTTGTGAATAATGCTGGGATCACTTGATGAATGATCTGGAAAAGACCATGGTCTAGTTACTCCCACTGCCCAGCCAAGAGCCAGTTGACCACTAAATTTGGCCATGAAGCCATTCTAGACTCGTGAGTCTCTGGCTGACTTGACAGCTGACAACAGTCGCAAGAGCAAGCCCCGCTGATCACCAGCAAGCCTGTTTAGCCACAGATCCATGAGAAATTATAAATATCTACTGCTTTAAACACTGAGTTTTATGTAGTTTGTTATGTATCAATAGCTGACAAAATATGCATGCACAGAGTTGATCTAGTAGTAATCATGTTATAACTCATGCTTTTTAATGGTCCTCTGATATTTTATATAGTGGATATACAAAGATTTCTTTAAATATTTCCTTTATTACTAGATATTTAAATTGTCTACCATTACTTAGGAGATGCAATGATGCAGCACAGTGAACACATGTTATTGGTCTTCTAATTTGCTATAATAGCTCACAGAACTTAGAGAAACACTTGCCATTACTGTTCATTATAAAGGATATTAACAAGGATGTAAGTGAATAGCCAGATGAAGAGGTACACAGGGCAAGGTCTGGGAAGATGCTGAGCACAGGCGCTTCTATTCCTGTGGAGTTCAAGTATGCTATCCTTCTAGCATGTAGATGCAGCCACAAACCCAGGAGTTCTTTAAGCCCCATCATTTAGGGTTTTTTATGGAGGTTTCATCACACAGGCATGATGAATTATTAACTCAATCTTTAGTTCTTTTCCAATTCCTGGAGGTTGGAGAGAGGAGCTGAAAGTTTCAAGCTTCTCATCAAGATTTGACTTTTCTGGTGACCAGCCCCCAACCCGAAGCTATCTCAGAGGCTGCCAAAATGCCTCATGAGAACAAAATTCATTCCTATCAGTCAGGAAACTGCAAGGCATTTAGGAGCTCTGTGTAAGATAGTCTGATCACCCCATCACTCAGAAATTTACAAGGTTTTAGGATCTGCATAAGGAACTGAAGATGAAGACCAGAACATATATTTCTTTTGAGATCACAATATCACACATTAAATATATATAATAGCAGTTAGACAACAATTGATCTGAGGAAACCAGAGCTTAGAGGGAATTATGGTTTTATGCAGCTTCCATTCATTCCATCTATATAGCTATTTTTGAGATGAGGAAGCACTGCAAGAATCAGTGTTTTACAACAGTCAAACTGTCCTGGACCTTGTAAATCAGAAATCAGCAGCCTTGTGGTTTCCAAACACCAGTGCCTGGTGAAAACTAAGTGGGCGTACAAGAGTGAGCCAATGAACTTATTTAATATACAGATTATCAAGAGCCAGAAAGCCAGAGATTCTGATGCAGCAGGTCTGGAGTTGGGTCCAAGAATCTGTAAATTTTAAGATTTTGCTGGTGTGATTCTGCTACGCAGCCAGTTTGGGGAAAATGAAATAAGAAGCTCAAATTTCCTGAAGGAGTCAAGCAATGGCTGAGCTGGGATTGGAACTCATGCCTTGGGACTTCTTAGCCACTGTTTCATATGTCTTACATCTGGGAGAGTAACCTTGAGTTCATCAAAGGACAGAAATCTGCTGAGACTCTTGCTCTAAGCACTTACTTTTCTTCCCAAGGCCAGCCTCTACCTCATCCTTGCTGATACATAACATTATACACTAGGGAAATGATTAATGTGAATATATCTTTTATTCTTCACTGAGAATATATTCTCTGAATTGCAACCAAAGTAACTGACTTTCAGACAAGTTGAAATATATCAAGAACTGGTTTATCTTATATATCAATACAGTGCTGTTTTTTTATTTTTATTTTTTAAAGCACTAAATAAAATCAAGATAACAGATTCTTTTAAATTTTATTGTCTCTTTGAAACTTTGTAATATTTTCCTTTAAGATAAAGAGTTTATTGCTCCATATGATTCATCCTTTCAAACAAATAACATAACATTTGTCTGGTCTTCCAAATATGAGGCTTGGGAAGGCATTATTTTGTCACGTGATTTCCTTAAGAAATGCAGCTGTTGAGATTGATATCACAACAAGAATACTTATGTTGGTAGACCTAGAAAGCTCGATAGGGTTTTAGAGTTGTTTAAAACATTATTTTAAATTAATTTGGAAGTTGACTTCCAGCTCAAAGCAAGTCAAATTATTTACAGAGACAAAAAGAAAACTTCCAGCCCAAGTTAATTATCTGCAGAGTGTTAAGCTCCATGGGCTCAGGAAAGAAAGTAAATCCTAGTATAATGATTAAACGCTTAACACTTGAGAAGACAAGTGTTTGAAGGCTTCTCTCCTTAGAGGCAAGTGCCCTTGGAAAATAACTCAGCTTCTCTGAGCCCTAATGTCTTCATCTATATAATGGGAATAATTGCCGCACACTTACTTTTCATATGCCAAGATATTTTATGGACTCTGTTTCCATTATTTCATCTAATACTTACAATAACTCTATGCTGCAAGGGCTATTATTATTCTCATTTTACAGATGCAGGTACTGAGGCTCAGAGGGGTTAATTCATCTAGGTCATATGAGCAGTGAGGGATAAAGCCTGAATTTGAAACTAGGCAGGATGATTCTGGAACCTAAGCATATAGTAACTAGGCCAGAGTGAATAGGTCTTTATGAAATTACTACAAAGAATAAATAACATATTCTCTACCAAGTGCTCGGAAATGTTCTTAGACACAGTAAGAGTTCAAAAATGGTGCGATCAATGCAAAGAAATAGAGGAAAACAACAGAATGGGAAAGACTAGAGATCTCTTCAAGAAAATTAGAGATACCAAGGGAACATTTCATGCAAAGATGGGCTTGATAAAGGACAGAAATGGTATGGACCTAACAGAAGCAGAAGATATTAAGAGGAGGTGGCAAGAATACACAGAAGAACTGTACAAAAAGATCTTCACAACCCAGATAATCACAATGGTGTGATCACCCATCTAGAGCCAGACATCCTGGAATGTGAAGTCAAGTGGGCCTTAGAAAGCATCACTACGAACAAAGCTAGTGGAGGTGATGGAATTCCAGTTGAGCTATTTCAACTCCTGAAAGATGATGCTGTGAAAGTGCTGCACTCAATATGCCAGCAAATTTGGAAAACTGAGCAGTGGCCACAGGACTGGAAAAGGTCAGTGTTCATTCCAATCCCAAAGAAAGGCAATGCCAAAGAATGCTCATACTACTGCACAATTGCACTCATCTCACATGCTAGTAAAGTGATGCTCAAAATTCTCCAAGCCAGGGACTTCCCTGGTGGTCCAGTGGTTAAGACTTCACCTTCCAATGCAGAGGGTGCAGGTTCAATCCCTGGTCAGGAAACTAAGATCCCACATGCCTGGAAGCCCAAAAAAACTGAAACATAAATCTGAAGCAATATTGTAACAAATTCAAGAAAGATTTTAAAAATAGTTCACATTAAAAAACAAAAATTCTCCAAGCCAGGCTTCAGTAATACGTGAACCGTGAACTTCCTGATGTTCAAGCTGGTTTTAGAAAAGGCAGAGGAACAAGAGATCAAATTGCCAACATCCACTGGATCATCGAAAAAGCAAGACAGTTCCAGAAAAACATCTATTTCTGCTTTATTGACTATACCAAAGCCTTTGACTGTGTGGATCACAATAAACTGGAAAATTCTGAAAGAGATGGGAATACTAGACCACCTGACCTGCCTCTTGAGAAATCTGTATGCAGGTCAGGAAGCAACAGTTAGAACTGGACATGGAACAACAGACTGGTTCCAGATAGGAAAAGAAGTACGTCAAGGCTGTATATTGTCACCCTGCTTATTTAACTTCTACGCAGAGTACATCATGAGAAACGCTGGGCTGGAAGAAACACAAGCTGGAATCAAGATTGCCAGGAGAAATATCAATAACCTCAGATATGCAGATGACACCACCCTTATGGCAGAAAGTGAAGAGGAACTAAAAGCCTCTTGATGAAAGGGAAAGAGGAGAGTGAAAAAGTTGGCTTAAAGCTCAACATTCAGAAAACAAAGATCATGGCATCCGGTCCCACCACTTCATGGGAAATAGATGGGGAAACAGTGGAAACAGTGTCAGACTTTATTGTTGGGGGCTCCAAAATCACTGCAGATGGTGATTGCAGCCATGAAATTAAAAGACGCTTACTCCTTGGAAGGAAAGTTATGACCAACCTAGATAGCATATTCAAAAGCAGAGACATTACTTTGCTGACTTTCACTTCTCACTTTCATGCATTGGAGAAGGAAATGGCAATCCACTCCAGTGTTCTTGCCTGGAGAATCCCAGGGATGGGGGAGCCTGGTGGGCTACTGTCTATGGTGTCGCACAGAGTCGGACATGACTGAAGCGACTTAGCAGCAGCAGCAGCAGCAGCAGTCAAGGCTATGGTTTTTCCTGTGGTCATGTATGGATGTGAGAGTTGGACTGTCAAGAAGGCTGAGCGCCGAAGAATTTATGCTTTTGAACTGTGGTGTTGGAGAAGACTCTTGACAGTCCCTTGGACTGCAAAGAGATCCAACCAGTCCATTCTGAAGGAGATCAGCCCTGGGATTTCTTTGGAAGGAATGATGCTGAAGCTGAAACTCCAGTACTTTGGCCACCTCATGCGAAGAGTTGACTCACTGGAAAAGACTCTGATGCTGGGAGGGATTGAGGGCAGGAGGAGAAGGGGACAACAGAGGATGAGATGGCTGGATGGCATCACTGACTCGATGGACGTGAGTGTGAGTGAACTCTGGGAGTTGGTGATGGACAGGGAGGCCTGGCGTGCTGCGATTCATGGGGTCGCAAAGAGTCGGACACAACTAAGCGACTGAACTGAACTGAACTGAACTGAATTGTCAGCGGAGTACCTTGAGATCAATTATTCATGTGGGCAGGCCTCTGCTAGAGCTGCTAGCTACCTTCATGTTTGCCTTTAGTGATTCCTTGTGCAAATACCTATAATAATAAATTAACTTACACCTGTCTGTTTTCATTCTCTTTCAAATTCTATTATAGTCTGAAACATGCAGGAAAGTATTCACTGAATTCTACCATTAGATGACTGTTCCTCTGATGAAGAGTTGTTCCTTCCAGCCTTTACTCTATGCAAATAAATACTTACTAGTTTTGTTTTTAAACCAAAAGGTAGATTACTCTGAAAATAGGATTTAATCCTGCCTTCCTCTTCTGATGGTTATATATATCCTATATATCCCCCCATTCCATGTACTAGCCTGTGAAAACAGGACTTTCAAATGGCACATCATTTCATTTTATAGATAAACCACAGAGAAAGGCAGGCAGACTCTGCTTTTCCCCTCTCCTCCCTCCTAAGAGGATGGAGCTAATGCGACTGGGATCCTGCACATATCCTAGTAAGAAATATCACTGTGTTAAATATTTACACCCAGGGCTCTTGCTTTCTCCTTGGCTCCCTCCCTCACTTCGGCTGAAGGAAGAAGATACCAGCATATACATTTTTTCCCTTTGATCTCTCTCACTGGATAGAGGGTTATATAGTGACATTCGGCTTTGGATTTCTGAAGAGTGGGAGAGAAAATTCTCCCACATAAGCATAATGTCTAGTATACCTTAGGATATCCCTTCACTCTCCAGAGTCTCATATTGTCAAAGGGACTGTTACCACTGTGTACGTTTTTTTTATGTTTGTTAATAAGGGGATTATAAACCTGTCCTGGGCCACTGGTGTATTAAACTGAGACAATTCAAAAACTTGCTTTAAGAAAAATAAATATATAAGGATTCTGGATACTTTGGTTTTCTTACCTGATACAGACACATCTGAGGAAATAAGAATATAATAGTTATAATAAAATTGGAGTAATATGTACCTTTCTGCATGTATCAATTTCTGCACCCCACCCCCCACCACCATCATGTAATAAAATTCTAAGATGGCTCTCGTTTCCCCAGCCCTGGTACATATGCTGTGTAATCCTCTTACCTTGAATGTGAATGGGACCTGTGTACAAGATGGAACATCACTCCAGTGATTACCTATGTGGCAAAAGTGAAGAGATTTTGAAAATATAATTAAGGTTCCTCATCAGTTGACTTAAGGTCTCCAATCAAGTTGATTAACCTGATTAAGCTGGTCATCCCAGTTGGGTCTGATCTAATCATGTGAGCCCTTTGCAAGATCCGAGAAAGAAGTCATAGAGATTGGAAAAAGCAGACAAGAAGAACCAAATTGCAGTGTTGTAGAGACCACATCACAGATAATGACAGCTTCCCTACAGAGTTTAGGGCCTCAATCCTACAGCTGCAAGGACTGAATTCTGCCATCAACCAGAGAGCTTGAAAGAAGGCCCAGAGCCTCAGAAGAGTTTGCAGCTCTAATTCCAGCCTAAGCAGATAACCCAGCTAATTGCCATCCCACAAGAACTGTGACATAATAACTGTGTTGCAGGAATGGAAAAGGAATGTATCAGATTGATCTGCTTTCACCATAGATTAGCTTGCATTTTCTAGATTTTTAAAAAAATTAATGGAATCATTCCAAATATATTTGCTTCTTGGGTCTGAATTTTCACTCAGCATAAAAATATTTCAGATTCACTCATTTTGTTGTATTCCAATACTTAGTTCCCCTCTATTCATTGGATGGATGTACCACCTTTTGTCTATACATTAAGAGACATTTGGTTAGTTTGCATTTTGGGGGGCAATTACAAATAAAACCACAAGTCCTGTGTGGAAATATGTTTTTATTTCTCTTATTTTAATGTGAATTTTCTTGATTACTGGTTAGAGTGATTATCTTTGCATATTTTATTGCTTACCATCTTCTCTCTTTTTTCTGTTGGGTTATTTCATGTTTTTTCCCTCACTGATTTGTAAGAGTTCTTGATATATTCTGAATGCAGGTTCTTTGCTTATCATTATACATATTGAAAATGTCTTTTCGAAGGTGACTGTTCCCCTTTAACTTTGTCCTTTTACTTTCTCCTTTCTTCTTAACTGTCTCCTTTAAGAAATCCTTTGTCATATAAAATGTAAATTTTAATAAAGCCCAAGTAATTTATCTTAAAAAGTTTGTTTTTATTACTTGTTTTAAGAAACCCCTACCAGACCTGTTAAAAAGATGTTCTCCTAATCTTTTATGATAGTTTTAGAGTTTTTTTTCCCCATTAACATCTTTAATATCTCTGGAGTCTATTTTTGTACGAAGGAAGATAGGAATAGAATTACTTTTTTCTCTAAAGAAAGCCAATTTCCTTAACTCTACTTATCAAATAGTTCATCTTTATTCCACTGATTTTCAATGTCAGATAAGCAATTCCCATATAAACATGGGTCTATTTTTAAGCTTTCTATTCTGATGCACTGATGTATTTGATTATTAATGAACCATTAAGATACTGTTTTAATTATAGTATCTTTGCAATAAGCTTCATATGACATTTATAACATTTGCTCCTCTTTCGCCCTCTCTTTCAGAATTATCTTGGCCTTTCCTGGATTTTACTTCTTCAGATAAAATGGAGAATAAATTTACCTAAATACAGTTGATGCATTTTTTGTATTTGAATTACACTGAATTTATAAACCAATTTGGAGAAATTTGCATCTTTACAATATTGAGTCTTCTCATCCATGGGCATTTAAAAAAATCTAACCAATTTCTCCTGTCTTCTTTTAGATGTCTTAATAACATTTTGCACTTTTTCCCATAAAGATCTTATACTTCCTTTGTTAGATTTATTCCTATGTAGATACAGTCTTAAAATTTTATGCAAACCATTATAGCTATTTCCCTAGGAAAGTTTTAATGTGAAGAAACTGGAATTTCACCAAGTGGACTGCTTTCAACAAAGCAAATGAAGCTACTCCTAGTAATATTAATAAACTGATGTCTACAAAGATCTTTTCTCTATCTTGTGTTTAGCAAGTAGATTGTTGTGATCCTTATATGAGAATTCCATCTGTCTTTCCTGGAAAAATCATCCTTTATAGTTGGTATTCAAAGTATAGATATCCTATTAAGTCCCTGACCTGCTCAACAGGATCAGCAACTCCTTCACACCTAATCTCACTGAAATCAGGAAATGAGGGAACTAAAGTTGTTAAATCTTTCCATTTTTCAAGAAAACTTGGCAATCCAAACTTTGAAATGAAATTTTGACTTTTAAACATTGGCAAATAATATTAAAAAATACTAAACATTATATAGGACAAACTGTCAGGCTTGAGACCTGATACAACATGAGGGCTGCCAGTTTTCGACCTCTGGGGTGGCTCTGTCCTGACAAGACTCTCAGTTTAACTCTCCTCCCTTGTACCACACTCCTTGAGCCCATGAGAGTAGGCAGGGCAGCAAAAAATGTGCCTGGGAATTACTTTCTAGCTCTAAATATCAGACATCACAGAGTGTGAGCTGTAAGTGATCTCAGAGTTTGTCTAACCCTACTTCCATTCTGATGGTTATAGCAATTTTGAGGTTAAGGCAGGGAAACGTCTAGTCCAGGATGACTCAGTGACCTAGAGAAAAGACCAAACCTAGAACTTAGATGGGCTGAGTCCACATCTAGTAGGCTTACCACCACTTACACTGTCTAATTACTTACAGAGCCTCTGAGGGGCAGGCTGGGACCCCCTCCCATAAGACCTCCAATGAATAAGAGTTTGACTGGTGACATACTACTGAGGTACAATTCCTTTTCAGGATGCATGTGGAGGAACTCTAGACAAAGTAGAAAGAATGTACAGGTACAAAAGCATTGCCCTTCAAGACCAAATGTAAAATATATACAAAGGGACTTCCCTGGCAGTCCAGAGGTTAAGACTTCGCCTTCCAATGCAAGTGGTGTGAGTTTGATCTCTGGTGGGGAAGCTAAGATCCCTAATGCTTTGTATATAAAAAGCTGAACATAAAACAGAAGTAATACTATAACAAATTCAATAAAGACTTCAAAAATGATCGACATAAAAAGAAGTCTTAAAACATGAATATAAACTATTAAGGTGCTATTAAACCAACTATTCCATTAAATCTTAGTGGATCATGGGCCTAAAATCTGGGTAAATGAAATAAGATTTTCCAGATTATTGGGTGGAAAGACTGAGAATAGTGACAACATTCATACTTTAGGCATGTTTGATACATATCCTGAGGATGAGTGTGTCTATGCAGTGAGACATACACTCATATAAAGTAGAATGAAGTATAATATAAAGCCAAGCTTCTTACTACATATAGTCATGTGAACTGAAATGTAATAATACCACACACAAGAATAACTCTAAGAGTATAGATTACGGTAAGAGGTAGTGAAATAATTAGAAAATGGTGACTTTTAAGTGTTTATTCTTTTTCTAATATAACTCATTAAATTCTTTTTTTTGACACAATAGATTTTTATTTATTGTTATTATTATTTCTTAAATGGATGGTAACTGCAGCCACAAAATTAAAAGATGCTTGTTCCTTGGAAGAAAAGTTATGACAAACCCAGATAGTGTATTACAAAACAGAGATATCATTTTACCAAAAAAGGCCTACATAGGCAAAGCTGTGGTTTTTCCAGTAGCCATGTATGGATGTGAGAGTTGGGCCATAAAGAATGCTGAGTGCCAAAAAATTGATGTTTTTGAACTGCGGTGCTGGAGAAGACTCTTGAGTGACCCTTGGACAGCTAGGAGATCAAAGCAGTCAATTCTAAAGGAAATCAACCCTGAATATTCATTGGAAGGACTGATGCTGAAGCTGAAGCTCCAATACTTTGGCCACCTGATGTGAGGAGCCAACTCATTGGAAAAGACCTAGATGCTGGGGAAGACAGGGCAAGAGAAGGGGGCAACAGATGATGAGATGGTTGGATGGAATCACTGACTCAATGGACGTGAGTTTGAGCAAACTCCAGGAGATAGTGAAGGACAGGAAAGCCTGGCGTGCTACAGTTCATGGGGTCCCAAAGAGTTGGATGTGACTTAGCGAGTGAACAACAAACTTTTTATTTTGTTACCGGGGTATAGCCAATTAACCAACAATGTTGTGACAGTTTCAGGTGAACAGCAAAAAGACTCAGCCATACATATATATATATATATATATATATATATATATATCAATTTCCCCTCAACCCTGCTCCCATCCAATATAACTTACTCAATTCTAAGTCTGTATGATTTAATTAAAAAAAAAATGACCATGTTTAAAAATAACAACAGCTCACAAAGTCCCTGAAAATTTGACCATTGGCTCCTGGGAACCAGGACAAGACTCCTGCACACATCACTGAGTTTAGGAAATATTTACTGCTTAGAAAGAAAATACTTAACTACCTTACTGTAAGTTAGAAAGTGGCAAATTTTAAAATATACACATATACATAATGGGAAGAGTTAAGCATGAACATGCTGGCTAAATAACGTCATGTGCAAATGATACTGCTTGAATTACCATATATCTAACCTGAAAAGCTGCTGTTTATACATTCAGCAGCCAGACTCTCATATTCTCTACCCCCAAAACCATTTTAACTTCAAAAAACAACCCCCTCAATAACAGGTGGATTTGCTCTTGACTGTTTCAAAATGTTTAGTGAATAAATTTTCCAGTTTTTCATTAGTAGTAGATGGCTTTGAAAGTTTCTATAATCACCTTTAATATCCACAATATTTCTAAACTGCAATAATGAAGAGGCAGAAATAGGCTTTGTGTTTTTTGTTTCCCTCCCCCGACCCCAGCACTGCTGACATCTTATTATCACTATTCCCATGATGAAGGCACTTGGCAGATTTGCCAAGCAAAGACTCCTTGTACACTTCTTCCAAATCAACAGACTCAGAACCCAGGCTGAGGTGAAACATTCATAGCTTAATGAAACTCCAAAGACTAAAGAATTCATCAGATGGGTTTCTATTGGGTGTGTTTTTTTAAAAAAGGTGTTGAATGTTTAATGTTTTTAAGAAAAGGAAACACAAAACTAATTACTGTCAACAATATTTTTTCAGCTACTTAGCCGGCAGAAAGCTGTTATTAAACCACTGTAAGCCTCCTTTGCTTTTCTTCCCACACAAGAATCATTATTCTTATGTGGGAATAATATCGGCTTCATAACAGAGGCTGTCAATCAAGATACTCAAGTTACCAATGGGTCTTTGTTTTTATTTCTGAGATAAATATTTTTTTTTCCTCTTGTAATTTATTCTCATCTTCAATTGTCACTAAAAAAGAACAAATTAAGAAATGTCTTTACTTGATGATACTGCAACTCCTTGCTTTTAAAAGATCATTTCCTTTGCTAATGGTCAAGTCCCCCGTAACTTCCATAGCACTGGAGCCATTAGCATCAGAGCTGAGTGGAAAACACGCTTGGTGTCGATCTTCCTCCCCAGTCCCTTAGATCCTTAGCTCTTTTTCAAGCAGAAACTTCTGTGAGCAGAAACTGCCAGCAATTTAACATGCAACAACATACATAAGACAAGAGCTCATAGTGATTTGAACAGCGTAAGCCAGAAACATCCCTAGTATTGCTCTTGCAAGTTTTAGTTTAGCAGAGCTGTTTTCTGTTCAAGTGGCACTTGGGCTCTATTCGTTTCAAGTATCTTGTCTTAATTTTTGTCCTCATCACCTCTGTCAGTGAAGGAATAGAAAATGGCTTTAGTGTAACTAACAAAACTTAATTTTCTATCTTACTGTATTGGTGGGCCCAATAAGACATTACACAAGTTTTCAGGGACTCCTTAGAATTTGTTCTCAGTTATTTACTCATTATTTAAATTAAGACCAAACAAATCCAAACTTTTACCTCCAAAAGCTACCCTCTGAGCCTTTGGCAAATTGTGTCAGAAAGATAAAGGGCCTTTATAGTTGTCACCTGCAGTCAAGACATCGTGAATCATGGAATATGATAGAAGGTAATACACATCAATTAAAGAGAGATTAAAGACACGCTGTACCTTGTTCCAAATTTCCTTTGTGATGAGAAAATGGTTGTTTAATGAGGAAGGTTATTTTATGGCTTCTAACAAGTGAGCAAGCCAATGTCATTTTGTGATCATTATCTAATTTAACCACGAAAAGGATGAAGTATAATAGTACACTGATTTGCAGCATTTGCTCATTGCCTTGATTCAAATGAGATAAGATAATGATATAGACACCTGGAACCCTAAAGGCA
This sequence comes from Ovis aries, assembly GCF_016772045.2. Lineage (NCBI taxonomy): Eukaryota > Metazoa > Chordata > Mammalia > Artiodactyla > Bovidae > Ovis > Ovis aries. The sequence goes on from NC_056072.1 coordinate 38,116,884, forward strand.
CTAATAAATATAAAATCCTCTATCAAAAAGAGGCTGAGAGCAAGTCTGCATATTCCAGATCCATATCTTGCTAAAGCCATCCACCAAGACCTTGGCTAAGTAATCTATGTAAGACACAAATCGGATTCCATTCTCCCATACTTGAAATGATTCTGTGACACCTGGCAATCTTTAGGTTACAGTTATAAATTTTTATAGGGTGGCTGATATCAGGATTCTGCCTAAATCTCTAGCCTCACCTTCTACTACTGCCCAGTCCCCAATCCCCTTACTTCAGCCTTACTTAATAATACTGGTGATTCCTTAAGAACAATGTACTGTCAGATGTCTCTAAGCATTTGTAGCACTGTCCCCAATTCCAAGAATACTACTCATACCTATACCTCAACCCTAAAATACACCTCCAAATGTGTCTTTCCAAAGACTTCTATCCATACCTCCATTGCTTACATTTTATCATGCTTGCGTCTTGACCCTTTTAATTCTCAACGACACTATACGCTCCTCTAAGTCAGCGTGTACCCTTTCTTTCTCTGTATGCCCACACTTGGTACTAGGTCTATGCTCGATAAGACAGCATTGAATAGGGACTTCCCTGGTGGTTCAGTAGCTAGGACTCCATGCTCCCAATGCAGGGGGCTGGGCTTGATTCCTGGTCGGGAACTAGATCCTGCATGCCACTACTAGAACCTGGTGCAGCCAAATAAGTAAATACAAAAAAACCCCTGCATCGAATAAATGGGTTTTTCAGTATGGAAGTAGTCAGATAGTAGCTTCAGAAGATTCTGTTTTTTCTCTCCCCAGTTTTGTGTAGTTTTTAAAATTTTATTTATTTACCTTTAATTGAAGTATAATTTATTTATGATATTATGCTAGTTTCAGGTATACAGTATAGTGATTCAGTATTTTTGCAAATTATATTCCATCACAGGTTATTACAAGATAACAGGTATAATTCCCTGTGCTATACAGTATATGCTTATTCCTTATCTATTTTATATATATAGGATATGAAAATGTGTTATAAATATATATGATGGAAAATTTAAAAAATTACTCAGCTATAAACGGAATGAAACGCTGACATCTGCAGCAATTTGGATGAACCTAGAGAGTATTTTGCTAAGTGAAATAAGGCAGACAGAAAGACAAACACTATAAGGTATCACATATTTGTAGAATCTAAAAATTAATACATATGAATGTATATGCAAACCACAAATAGACTGACAAACACAAAAAAGCAAACTTGTGGTTAGCAAAAGGGAGAGGGAAGGGGAGACAAATTAGGGATATGGGATTAACAGAAGATTCTGCTTTTAAGATGACTAGAGAGATATCTCCGTTGCAAAACTCTCCACAAAGTTTCAGATTTGCATATTCAACTGTCTATGTACTTCCCGTCCTCCCTTGAATGTTACAAAAACACCCCTGTCTCAGCATGTACTGTCCCTGCTCTTTTGTGGCCAAAACTTACGTCATTTTAATGGTTCTTCATAAATTGTCCAAGTCAGAAGAGCTGAGATCCACAAATTGCATTATGTTGGTTCACTGTGTAGCTCACTGATTCTCCTCTTCTCTGCCTCTCTCATTACTCTACCTTTTCCCTCTCTCCTGCCGATGCCCCAGCCTGAGCTAGTAACCCGCTCACGCCTAGATGACTGCAATGGGCTCCTATTCACTTGCTCATATCCAAGCCACTCTCGGACCACATACACTGTCCCCACTATAACCAGCATGGCATTTCAGAATGCAAATCTGACAGTGTTAGCCCACAACCTAAAACTCTTCAACAGCCTCCTATTGATTTCAGGGGAAAGATCAAAATCTTTAATTGCGCTTCCAGACTCTATAGTGTCCTCCCTGACTCTACTGTGTTACCACAGCTTTATCTCACTCCATTATCATCTTTTCTGTTCCCTTCAATCTCATTAGCTTTAGAGTGCTTCAGATAGATCATGTTCAGTCTGTCTCTGGCACATGCTGTTTACATCTCCTGGAATGTTCTTCTGCTGTGTCCCACCCACTGCTTGTTCCTACTCTTCTGATCTCAGCTTCAAAATCACTTCCTCGGGAAGGCTTCTCTGCTCTCCCACACTTGCTCATATCATCCTATTATTTGCAGAGTATCACATTATTTTATTATCCTTTTGTAATAACGTATTTGCTCATAGTGCAATCATTTGATTAGGGCCAACCTTCCCATTACACAGAACTATTGGGATTATGCTGTTTATCCACCATTACATCTCCCACCGTCCAGAGCAGAGGTCAGGCACACAGTATGTGCTCCATAAATATTTGTTCAATGACTGAATGAACAGGTCTAAGAGCCATAGGCCTGGAGAAGGATGCTGTTCACCCCAGTTTGTTTATGGGAAACCTGAGGCTCACCTCCTTTTCAACCTTCCCACCTTTGATCTCAGATTTCCTAGACTTTAATTCTCCACCCACCTACACATCTTTAGGTTAGTCATTTGCTGCTTTCCTTCCCCAGGATCTGGCTTGAAACTTTTCTGACTCAGCTTCCACACAGCATCAGTTAGGGTTCTTCCCTGCAAGAAGCAGAAGCTGACTGTGGCTGATTAAGCAGAAAACAAGTTCATTAAAGAATAGCGGGTAGCTCACAGTTATTGGGACGTTTAGAGAACTGGGCTTAAAGCCAAGTTTCTAGGAATAATGTCCCAAATCATGTTCCAGAACTAGCCTGATGAGAAGAACGCTGCTCCCCCTAGCACCGGTACTAAGGAATGAGCTGCTTTCCACACTGCAGCCTCATTACAGATGTGACGCACATGGCAGGCACTCAGCCCTGCCAGCCCTGCTCTCAGCACCAGGGAGCTCTCTGTTTCCCCTCATCAGCTAAGCAGATTCCATGGTAAGCCTTTTCCCTGTGATTGCTCATTTCTGAATCACAGTCTGAATTACAGCCCCCCTGAATTAGAGGGGGTGAATGTGCTTGGTGGAGAATTGTTATACGTTTCTGTATTCTTGTTGCACAGAACCCACAAGAGGGAAATCCTGTAAACATAATAGCAAATTTAAAAGATGCTAGACACCCAGAAAACACGACGAATGCCATCTCCCTAAAACAAGGCCAAAGTTTCAGCATCTTGTTCAGTTTCTGTTTGATGGTAAGTCTAAGTGTATCTACTTTGTCCATTACAACTCAACTGACAACACATTAAGAATTCAGCCTACTATGCTAAGATAGACAAGACCTAGCCCCTGAGAGATGTTTTTTAAAGTCATTTGCAAACTACTCTAGAAATTTCTATTTGAGATAGTAGAATGCAGCATTTCAGAGTACAAACTCTGGAATCCAATGGTTTAAGTATGAAACCCAACTTACTCATTTTATTAACTGCATGACTTTGGTGGACAAAGTATCAGAGGTTATAACAATAAGGACCATGATTTGCTTTTGTAGTATCTAGCCCATATCTGGCAGAGTCGATATTCACTAATTATTTGTTGGATAAATAAGTGCATGAATGAATGGCATCTAAGTGAATCAGGATGATCAAGGTCAAGTTGGGTTAACAAACAATCTGAAAACCCAGTGGCTTAAAACAAGGACGTTTTCTTTCTTGCATGTTGCTACCTGTCCACTGAAGGTTAGACAGGGCTGTGCTCTATGTCATCCTTATTCTAGCATTTAACTGAATCAAGTTTCCATCACTTGGACTGCTGCCGAAGCGCAAAGAAAGAGAGCATGGTAAATTGCACATTGACTCTCAGAGCTTCCACCCATACGTAACATGTACCACTTCTCATAATTTATTTACTGAAGTAAATTATGTAAATATAGTTAATACCAAGGGAGTAGAACAGCACTTAAAAGGGAAGCTGAAAAATATATGATAAACACCAAAAATGATGGCCTTGACTTTTCCGAATCTCAGTTTCCTCATCTGTAAAATAAGGACCAAAAGATGTTGAAAAGAATGAGTGTGAACTTCAGTGAATTCCCATCACCCTGGTCCTTGGTTTATATCTTCATTGGCGGGGATAACACAGCAGAGCCCAGGGAGCAATGTCAACACAGAGTCAAAGGTATGAAGCAACTTGCTGAAACCTGAAAGTGGGACTCAGAATGAGTGGATATAATACAACAAGATATGATCTTGAAGCATCAGTCACTGTGTGTTTATTCCCTCCCTTGATTATGTCCATCTGAAGAACCACATTGCCTCAAGGAGAACTTGTGTAGTTACAGCATAAATGTAAAGAGAACAACAACAACAAAAACATTGATGTTCAGTGTTTCTGAATTCTAAAATATGTTCTTCACACTAACATCACAAATAATAGCTCTGAAACCATGACTTTTGATATGTAAGGAATGCTATTGAGGGAAGGGCTTTTGAGACTCAAAATGGAAGCCTCTGAGGAATGAAGGAAGGAGATGGGGTTTATGCTGTGACCTTATCTGAACAAGAAAAAAGGAAGCTACAGATTGATTCATCTGTAGGGAGACAAACTAAGGGTCACTCAGCCCCAGGGGGTAGATGAGAGAGTAGAGGGGCTCAGAATTCTAAGGGAGGTTGGCAGAGTCACACAGGAGAGACCCCATGAAGAGGAGAAGCAGATGGGGTCAGCAGGGAGACTGCAGAGGCTCTCTGTGGGCAGCCGAGGGGAAGTCAAGCCAAAGCCTATGAACTTCCGTGACTGCATCATGCCGCCTTTCTCAGAAGACCAGTGAGCCAGTTTGCTAAAGGTGCTGTGAATCACGCGATAGAAAGGTGCCCTTAGCATGTCCAGTGTCTTTGCTGACCCTAACCCAAGTGGACACCCTCGAATGGACCTGGGGACTCTAACCTCCTGAGAGACAGGTGCTGTTGACAGGAGAGCCCTAATATCCGTAGTTGGCTGGGAAAGTGGAGACACCCACTGTGGTTTATAGTTTAGCATCTGAGTACCCTTCTACCCAGGTGGCTCAGCTGTAAAGAATCTGCTGCCAGTGCAGGAACTGCAGGAGACGTGGGTTTGATTCTTGGGTCAGGAAGATTTCCAGGAGGAGGAAATGATAACCTCTCCTATGTTCTTGCCTGGAGAATCCCATGGTCAGAGGAGCACGGCAGGCTACAATCCACGGGGTGGCAAAGAGTCAGACGTGACGAGCAAGGCACCCCTTCTACTCATTCCATTGGTTTTGCTCCCCAACACGACTAGACTGCAGCACTGGATCCACATCTCAAAAGAATGATATATGCACGTGTATTCTTTTTTATTTTTTCTCTTGAGCAAAGGTATTTTTGCAAAATTGTGTAAAATTACCAAGTAAGGCATTTCGTTTGTAAGTTATTAGAGCTGACAAGTAAGTAACAGCTAACACATTGAGTACTAACCATACATCAGTTCCTATTAAGCGCTTTCAGCGGAATATCTTACAACAGTATTATCTCCACTTTACAGATGAGAAAACTGAAGTCAAGAGAGATAACTGCCAAGCTGGCAGCTGGGATGATCTGAACTTAAACAGTCTGACCTCAGCATCCAGAGGCTTGAGCACTAGATGACCATCGCCTTTCTACCATCTAGGGATAAACTGCTCATCACTTTTGTCACCTTTCATTCACCCAAGCATTTTTTTGAGAGCTTACTATAAATTATACCTTCTATTAATCACATGCATAAAGAAACCACCCAGACATAGCATTACTACTCATGAACCAGCCTAGTCTGTGCTGTAATAGGTTATTGCTTCTGCAGCTGTGAACAGTTCTGGTGAGCTCCATGGAAAGCCAAGATGCAACAGAGACAACTTTGACTAAGCTTACCACCGGGGACATGTGTAACCCTTGATAAGTAAGCAAATCATTTAAACTGCCAATGCTTCAGTCCTCCAATTTTAAGACACTAGGACCAGAAACAGATGAACTGAATCTAGATATCACCTACTCCAAGGAAACTCAGAGGCAAATTAACATTCCTTGGACTCTCAATTATTCAACAAGGACTGATCTTTAACAATTCAAAGGCACCAACCATTTCTCCTAGCAGTAAAAATATCTAGACTGGAACTTCTGTGTTGGTCCTGACGTTTAACTGTTGTAGAGTTCAAAGCGGAGCACTAAAGCTAACAGAACACACTACCCCTCTATCAAGGAACTTGGCACCAACTTAGAGAAAGGAGAATTCTGTTATTTTAATGAGACCTGCTTGTGAGATTGCCCGGTTCCAAATTCTACACTAAATAGAGCTTTTCTTTTCTTCTCTGATGTTTGCATTCTTGTTTCTTTTTGCCTAACCATCTACAAGCCTTGCACATCTGTCTTCCTTTTCTCTTTGAGAGGCAGCAGAATGCCTCTCAAAAGAGAACAAGTGCCAGGCTGGGCTCTGGCCTGTCCAAGAGGAAAGACCTAAACCACATAAAGCTAAATCACGGTCAGTCTCAGGTTCTGAATCCATCACACACCGTCTGCCTCCTTGAGTTGCTTGGAAGATTAAAGATAACATATCCCTTGCAACTGGCAGGGTGAGGAATAAAAATGAAGCACCTAGAAAAAGTACCTGGCACAGGTAAAGTACTAGATACCTAGCTCTTGCCATAAAATAATTGATTTGGTCCCTCCTTTTTCTCCTTCTCATTCTAAACCTATGTTTTCTCCACAGCAAAAGGAATAAATCTCACTGCAAACCCAAAGATATTGGTTTTGACAAGTACAGAGTATTGGTAGTAAAAAAAAAAAAAAAAAAAACACTATTAAACCATATACCTCAAGACTCAGATATTATATGAATCCCATTATTGGTCTCCATTTATTTCCAGCAAGGACATGAGCTCTGGAGTCAAACTGCCAGTGCCTAAACCCCAGCCCTGGCACCTAACTTCGTTATTATTGCTGAATTCGGCACATCAAAATATTCCCCAGTAACCCAGGATTCAAGCCATAGTGAACCAAGTTTTGCAGTTTCTATTACTTAAAGCTCTCTTCAAATCCCATTTATTGTTTTCTATCCCTCAGCGCCAGCCACCCCCATCTTCTACACAGCATCTCACAGGAAGGAACAACCTAACCACTCTCCCTGCTGGCAATCTTGGTCTTACCAAACCACTCAGCCTGAAAGAGCCTCCTCAAAGGTTAATCCAATCTCTTCACTCTTGCTGAACACCCTTTATCTGCTTCTGATTGCTCTGGAGAAAAACTCCTGGTTTTCACAGGGTCCTGAACTTATCTGAAATCGACACTAAACAAAACCTCTTCCATCCTTTATGATCTAGCCTTACAGAACTGTTTCTACTTCCTCGGGTGGTACCACATTCTTGCCTTCAGGGCTCTGCATCAGATGTCCACTCTTGCCCCTTGAATTTGGTACCACCTTCCTATCAGTCAATAGTTCATTTCTTCCCAGAACGTTTCCTTAACCCTTGCTGCATATCATCCATGTGACCCATAGTTTCAGGTATTTCTTTTGGTAGACTACTGATTGTGCCCACTGTTTTCTGAAGACCTCCCATAGATGGACATGGACATGGACATGGTCATGGACATGAGCCTCTCTTCTTCATCACTGTACGTCAACCACATTTCTCAACTGGTAGAGGTGAGGGGTCACCCACACTGCAGTAGCTGTGGTAGAGAGCCACTAATACCAATGCCAATATGTCCTTTTCCTTAGGAAAGTTACCAAATAACGTGTGGATTACTGCCTATTCCTCTCTCTTGATATGCGACACCTGATAGGTCTGCAGCAAATGTTTGTTGAACAAACAACTAAATAAATGCTAGGATGTTTGTCAACACTGCTCACTAGCAATTTGTGACTCCAAGAAATTAGAGCAATGCCTTTCCCGTCTGCAGATTTTTAAATTCTGGCTTGAGAAGACAGATTAATCTTGCCTTACCCCTAAGGTTTATATGAAATGTGTTAAATACATAAAGCAGATGCTCTATTTAAAAGAATCAAGTGACTTTTTTTTTTAATAAAAAGGAGGGCTCCTTCAATATTAAAAAAATAAAATAAATATAAGTATCTGCTTTACATACTGATACTCCAAATTGTGACTTTAAAAAAACACTAAAAATAAATTAATTAAATAAAAATGTCTTATGAAGCAAATGATCATAGAAGTTATTGCAGAACCAGAGTCCCTGTAGTACATAAAAAGCATGTAATTAAAATATCATTAAAATGATAGGTTTATAAAATCTGTGATATGACCCAGTTCTAAGAAAAATCAGGAAGATACAGTCTAAAACATTCCAATGAAACCCTGAGGCAGAGATTTAAGATAATTGGTTTTCTTTTAAATATGAGATTCTGTCTCAAAAACTATTTTTCATGATTTTCCTCAATATATCCCCTATACTTCATGTGTGACTATTATCATTGTTACAGTCCTTTGTTAAGAAATCTATTTTACTAAAATTCTATTCACTGTAATTTCCTTAGTAACAGGCTGCTCTCTTTTTCTCTTAAAAACTATTAAAATGTCATTCACATTGTATTCTAGATGTGGATCCAGCTATTCCCAATAGCTATTCAAAAACCATAATCACCATAATTACTGTTGACATCTAATTAACATTCAGCTTCCTTTCTACAGCATCTACAGCTGGACAAACCATCTATTCCAGGATAAAAACTAATTCTCGGTTGCTTTTTCTTTAAAAAATAAAACAAACCAGGATGCTAAGCACCTGGGCTCAGTGTTTTTGTTCTCCCTGTAAATGGTGGTTGGAGGACAGCTATCATGAACACCTTTCTAAATATTACCAACTGATAAATTGGACCTGGTCATAGGAAATTAAACCCATCCAATGGGTTAAGGGATGGTTGATGTTAAACTGCAATGTGAGAGTTGTGCTTGATTAAGAATGACTCCCAGAGTTTGCTAATGTGTGGTCTCTTGATGAGGCCTTCCTTGATCACCTTCCAACCTGGCTTACTTCACCCCTTGCCGCCCTCTTTGTTCTCTCTTCATGACCCGCCTGGACTCCTTCCAGGTTCTAACATCCTGTTGTCTCTCACCTCTGGGACATCAAGCATGCTACTCCTGTCTTCCTCCATTAGTGTGATGGCTCAAGGTGTAGGTCTAACACTAGAACTTTCAATTTTATATCCGGGCTCTCCATACCACGAGCAGTATCACCTTGAGCAAGTTAGCTTAGCCTCCGGGGTACCCATTTGGGTTTTTCATTTGTTAAATGGCAGTGGTATCCAACAAAGGTACCCACTTCATGGGGTTATTGCAGGGATTGACTGAGTTAATAGGTACATTCTAGAATATACATATAGCTGTTTACTGTTTTAGTCTTTCCTCCTGGCCAGAGACTGCTGGTCTCAGATCTGAGGTCATTCTTCCTTCATATTATGATATAGCTTTGGTCTCTAAGCTCCGTGCTCACTCCCATAGCTCCTTGTATTTCCATATGTGCATTACCATTGTTACCAAAACCCAAGTCCAGGTGCCCGACTCACAGTGAGGCCAAGTGATACCAAAACACTGGGGTCTGGAACACAGAAAGGTGGATTGAGGGCCACCCAAGGAGATGGGGGACTGACACCTTAAAAGCCTCAAACTCCCCCAAAGCTTTCAGCAAAGCCCTTTTTCTAGGAAAGGTGATGGAGGGGCGTGGCAAGTTGTTGCGAATTCTGGTGTCAGAGCCTTTGTTCTTCAGGTCGTGGTCAGATAACAATATTCCCATAAATCTCCAACAAACAAATGTTATTCTCTGTTCTGACAACAGAGGGAAAGATCCCTCAGGTACAGCTTTCACCCTCTGAGCTCCTGGTCCTGGCTGAGAGGAGGTTGGTCTCAACTGGCCCTCCCTCAAGGCCAGGTCTCCAGGTCCCGCCCAGCTGAGGGAGCCAGAGGGCAACCCAACTGCCCTCAGGCCACCCAAACAGTGGCTCAAGGAGGGACCAGGTCCCGCAGGCTCTGACCCAAGCAGATGGCCACTGCCGTTAGGTCCCAGAGGTGGGGATGGGGGAGAGGTTCACCATCGCCTCAAGGCCTGGGCCCAGCCAGTGAGCAGCCTTGAGCCAGGCTCTGGAGCCCTGCAGGACACAGCCCCCAACCTGCCCCCTAGGCTCCCCAGCTCACCCCTCAGCCTAAGGCCAGGGAACAGGCTGCAGGGCTCGGGGGAGAAGGCCGGAATCTGCCTCTTTCCTTGCTCTCCACCTGAGGCCACCACTCTGACAGGTGGCTGAACGCCCTCACTAACGGTTGTGCCTTGACAGCGGGTTGCTTGTGGGCGGGGCCTACTGCTGTGCTAACCAATGGCTGAGTGGCCCCTGCTCTGGTAGTAACAGGGTGCAGGGTAAAAGTGCACGGTGATGGCCACGTATTTGGCTGCACGTCGTTACACCATCATGGTTATAATGACTAGATCAGGTACCCTACGCTTTACTCACATATACAAAACATACTCAGCTCAAACGAGCTGCCACTGAGTGCCAGTAACAGAGGGATATAGCAATGAATGAAACAGATCCTTGCTCCTGTTATGCCCAAGTTGCAAAATCTCCCAATGACCACCAGGGAGCCGGTATCCGATGCAAAAGCAAGAGTTTTTATTACCAAGCTCGAGCTGGGGCTCTCACCATTACCGACGCAGTGGCTAAGGAGAGGAGCCCCGAGCTCTGGGTTACATTGCTTATATAGGGTATTCTCACATGAAAAATTTGAAAAATGGGAGTTTCCGGGTTGGGAGACATCTAATTGGTTACCTTCTGTGGAAGGGTTAGGTGTTGGGTTCTGATTGGTTTTCTTATTTCCACAGTAAATCATTACTTCCAAGGTAAATCACAAGCGTAACTCATTACTTCACAAAGGTAAATTATTACTTTCAAGGTAAATCACAAATTCTTGAACTTAAAGTCAGGAGGTTTAACCTAAGGGCTGATTGGCTCGTGCACAGTGGGAAGGCAATATCCAAAGTCTAAGTCTGTTTGCCCGGAACCTTTACAAAATGGAGTTCTTTTACAAGATGGAATAGCTTAGGCTCTTCACTCGAATGGGGCTCACACTTTGATGAGTGTTTGGAAGTAGGAAATAAGTACATGCTCCAACCAAGAAAACAAATTCAGAGCTTAAATATTACAGGAAAAAATGCAACACTATAATGGTGGCTCAGATGGTAAAGAATCTGCGTGCAGTGCTGGAGACCTGGGTTCAATCCCTGGGTCAGGAAGATATCCTGAAGAAGGGAATGGCTACCTACTCCAGTATTCTTGCCTGGAAATTCCATGGACAAAGGAGCTACAGTTCACAGGGTCTCAAGGAGTTGGATACGACTGAGTGACTAACATGTTCAGTTTCATAATGAGATAAGGCATGATTGAGCAGGATGCATTATTTTTAGTTGGGTGGTCTTTTAAAAATTGACATTTCAACTGGGCCCTGTTTAATCAAAAAGAGTCAGCCATACGCATACCTATGAGAAGAGAGCTCCAGGCAAAGGGAACAGCTGGCAAAGGTGGGACTGAAGGTGGGACTGACCTAAGACTTGTGACCCTACTCCTTCCCTTTCCTTCAGTGAATGCACAAGCAGCCACCCCACCTGCTTCTGATATCTTGAAGTCATCAGATAGGAGGGCACCTCCCCAGCTACACTTACAGACAGACTGCCCTTTCTCCTGTTAAGAGGAACCTGCCAGAGGGGTTAATGCTAAAAAAAAAAAAAAAAAAAAGAGGACAGGCCAGAGTTTATAGAATCCGTCAGGTCTCTGATCATCTGGACAGAAGTATTACAAAATTCTTTTTTTTTTATTTTTGAGATGGGAACTGGAACTCATATTGGAATTTTTGATCCTGTGATTTTTATCATTAAGGGCAGTGATTCTCAACTGAAGTATATTCTGTACCCTTTAAACACCCCAGGAAACTTGACAGTGTGTGAAGACATGTTTGACTGTCACAACTTGATGGGGAGCACTACTGGTGTCAATAAGTTGCTAACCATCTCATGATGTACAGTTTGCCAACCCCATCACAATAAAGAATTATCCAGCCCCAAATGCCAATATTACCTGACCTAGATGGTGGTCTTCTTCAAACCTCTTTCCCTGCTTCCAACTGCATTTTTAACTAGGATAGTACTGATCTCTTCTTCTACAATAGTCCTCTTCCTTCACCAGCTGACACACTTCAACATATGAAATTAAGGGTAAACAGCAGGGGCCTCAAGAGAGTAATGTGTGTCTCTGAGGATGAGCAGATTGGAGACTATTGTGTTCTCTGGTGTCTCCTTTGTCAAGGATACTGCTTTCTTTATCTCCTACTGACCAAGAATTCACCCACTTTGACAGACTGATCTAGGGGTGGCAAATAGGGCTCACCATGCACCACAGCTCTGATCAATTGGTAGTGTCTGTTCGGAGCACCATTTTGATTCTCATAAGGAGTCCCATGGCCACATTCAGACTTGCAAAAAAAGTGTAATCAACTAGTAATGTCTGCCATGAATGCAGGCACAGTACCAGGGTTGTGATATCCCTTCATGAAGGAACAGCTAAATCTTTACTCTAACATTGACTTGATCCCACAATCTGTAGTGCTCTGGACTAGATGCAAGACTCTCTACATAAAGTTCACAGTTCACACACTCAGACTCCACACCACAACCTGAGTAAGTCAGTGAGTGGATAACGATGCTTTGTTTCCCCTAGTCTCTTGCTGTTGTCCTTAAGCCAGCTCAGTTGTTACATGGTGGGAGGTAGCAAGGCCTGAGCACCAACACCCATGATTAGAGCCCCAACACCATGATTAGGCCTCACTTTGGTAAAGCTCCACTTGGTGGTAAACACCAGGAGCATTATCGTCCTTTTCTTCTTCTAATTCACCATAGCAATGGCATGCTCTTAATGGAACAGCTCTTATCAAGCATTTTATTTGATTCCTGGCATGCCTTGAGTGCATGCCTTCAGGCCACTCGAGCAAATCCAATCATCTTCTTTGGTGCTTGCTTTGCTTTTCATTTGTGGCACTCCCTCCCAGACTTCTTCATCATACCTTTATGAGTACATGAATTCCATCTTTCTATCTTCCTTCATCCATCTGTCTTATACAGGTTTCAAAGCATTGCTGGTTCTATAAACCTGTCTCTCATGTTGGAATCTCTTCTTCACCAGCATCAGAATTAAGCCTTCTGCGCGTATTACATCTAGTTCTTGTACCCTGACCTTGCCTCTGCCATTGGTCACTCTACTGCCAATTTTGCTTTCTTCTGAACAAGCTCATCACATCACAAGCTCACCTTATCCATCACAAGCTCATCTCATCCATCACAATATATCATGCCATTCTGTTCTGCTGAAGCTCTTACACACATAGCCCTATTCTTTCTCTTCTGGGCATATAAAGAGCATCCTTAAGCCTACTTTTCATGACATTTCCTCCTTTTGTGTTTATTTTTTGACTGCTCTGCTTCCACTTCCCTCTCTATAGTATTTTCTTTGGGGGAATTACTCAAATATTTTTGGGGGAATTCCCTTATTCTATTTTAAGGAGCTACCTATTCTGCAGTTTCTTCAACAATGACCTAATCTAGTATCTGCCAGTGGGGCTTTAAAATCTGTCCCTATTTCCCTGACATACCTATTTTTGAATGATCGAGCTGACTTCTCTTCCTCTTAAGTGGAGGCTAAACTATGTAACTCTTTTCAAAGGAAAGAATGTTACAACAGGGATGGTGCGGATGGTTGCCATGCTCTCCTCCAGCAGATCTTCCCAACCCAGGACTGAACTCAGGTCTCCTGCATTGCAGGCAGACTCTTTACCTGCTGAGCCACCTGGGAAGCCCCAGCTCCAAGCCTCAGCAAACAGCAATGGTAAGACTACTCCCAGATACCTTGTCATCCAACAAAACACCTTCCCTTCTCTTCCTTTGTTAAAGCTTCTTAGAGCTAACCCACCCATCATATTTTCCTGTTCAAGTCCTTAAGGCTTCAGACTGTTCCCTTATTCTATTATTAGAGAATCATAAGCAGAGAGTACTTACAGAAAATAAAATTTAAAAAAAAATAGGTATGAAACATTTAAATGTTACTGTTTGCTTTTTTGTCAGATTTTGAGTGTTGGTGGTCCCTGAGCTGGAGGGAGAATTCCCACCCATCACGTATCTTTTCAAACTTAAGACCTGACAGCCTAGAGATTTAACCAGCAGTGTTCTCGGCGGGTTAAGAAAAAAGGATGTTGTCAGCCTGAGAACTGAAGATGTTGGTTGAAAAGAGGCGATACCTGAACTAATATTGTTTTTGAAAGAGAAGCTGATTTAGGATGTCTCGGGAAAAGGTGATTGAAAACTTCTCCCACGCCCCCTCCCTCTAGACGGGGGATGTTGACTTGCTCACAGAGTTGGTTTTATCATTTTCTTCCTTGGATTTCTATAAAAACCTGTTTAGTCAGAAAGGAAGCTCTCGAAGTTTCATTTGTAGGCTAATAGCTTTTCTTGAAAGAAAGATCTTGAGGAGTCTTGTGATGTGATGAATCACTGAACTGAAGGGCAGAGAGTCCTGTCATGGAGAAGGCAGGCCAGCCCCAGAATTAATTAATTGGGGATCTGATATCATACAAGGGACTGTTCAATGTGGGGGTATAATCACCCCAATGGGGTAAATATGCAGCCAGCAACAGCTGGTCTCGGGGCAGTAGTTCAACCATAGATGGCTGGTTATGCTTGAGTGGTTATTATTAGGTTATTCTTAAGTAATAGCTAACTTTATTAGGCTACTTACTATGGACCACACACTGCTCTCAAAGCTTTCCCTGATTTCATTTCTTAAATCCTTACAAAATTCAAGGAAATTGAGGTAAAGCAAGATTTAAAGACAGAGGGTAGAGCCTTAGATAGATGCAAATGCATTTTAGGGTTTTAATTACTGAAGCTGTAAAATAGGAGGCATGTTCATCTTTACAATTAAGAAACATTTTTTTTTTTATCCTAAGGGATGATTTTGTGTCTACGAAATAAGAAAAAGAGAAAAAAGAAAGAAAAATTGAAGTACAATATCCAGTGCAGATGGGCTTTCCAAGTGGCACCAGTGGTAAAGAACCCACCTGCCAATGCAAGAGACATGAGACACAGGTTCGATCCCTGGGTCAGGAAGATCCCCTGGAGGAATGCATAGCAACCCACTCCAGCATTCCTGCCTGGAAAATCCCATGGACAGAGGACCCTGGAGGGCTACAGTCCACGGGATCGGAAAGAGTTGGACACAAATGAAGCAACTTAGCAGCAGCAGCAACAGCATCCATTGCAGATAAAGCTACAGTGATAAAGCATATGCATTACGGAAATAATGTACATATATAATATAATGTCGGTGCATGTAATACTTGGTATAGATTAAACATACAATACTTGTTATCTATTACTGCTAGTTATTACTATTATTATTCACATGTAATGGAGAGACAACACTTATGAGCTGGGTGACCTTAAGGGGGCTTGAATAGCCTCTCTGATTCTCTGAATCTCATCACCCTATTTCAAAAATAGGCATCATTATTGTACCTAGCACACAGGGTTGTTGTGTAAAGTACTTAGCACAGTGCCCAATACACAATAAACACTCCACAAGCAGAAGCTACCATTTTGTTACTGTTATTACTATCACTGCATATGTTTTGCCAGCAGCACTGAAAATGTGTTCCATGCTTCTGGAAGAACACTAGGATAAAGTCACATGAAAGTGAAAGTTGCTCAGTCGTGTCCAACTCTTGCGACCCCGTGGACTATACAGTTCATGGAATTCTCCAGGCCAGAATACTGGAATGGGTAGCCTATCCCTTCTCCAGTGGACCTTCCCAACCCTGGAATCAAACCACGGTCTCCTGAATTGCAGGCAGATTCTTTACCAACTAAGTAAATTCACATACTAAGAGTCATAAAGAGGTTATTTCCACTTCTAGAAATGTATTATAAGGAAGTAATTCAACAGAGTTAAGAAGCAACAGGAAAATTGCCTTTCGTGGCATCAACTTCAATAATCTTGTGGTTTAGGCAAAGAAGCATAGACCTCCAACCATTTGAATAACATGGAAACTGGGGTCAGAAGCCAGCATCCAGTATGATTTTCTCCTCAAGCATCAGAAGTGTTAGATAATCAGTAGTCAAGCCCTGAAGCAAGTCTGGTTTAAACCTATAATAGCACACTGCTTTTCATAAGGTGGTATAAACTATTAGATCCATATCTTGACGAAGATGCCTATTTAAACTGAAGACTTTTTAAAATAAACTTTTCCCCATAAACATGAGATAACTGCAAATTTTATTTGATGCTAACACTCAGAAGAACTGCTCTAGTGGTTAATATTATCTTTTGGTTAGTGCACTGTTTAAAACATCGTTATTTAAGACATTTTTATTTCTTTGAACATATTTTTATTCTCTCAGAGCTAAAATACTCGAGCAGTGAATCTGAACAGAATGAGACTTGGTGTTCAGCTTTCTTTGGTTAGATCTTGGCAGTGTGGCTATAGCAATTTAACGTACTTACTGCCCAAGGAATTCTGGGGAGCATTTTCTTTTTAGAATAAAACTGAATGCCTCCTTTAATCCAAAAAGGTTGAACATGATTTGCTTTAAAGGTAAGAGGTTTTGCCGTGATAAAAAAGAAAAGAAAGAAATTTGGGGAGTGGGGGAAGGAGGGAAGGAAGGAAGGAAGGAAGAAAGAATCCAGCTATTTGTCAGTAAGGAGAAGGATAAAATAAATGGTGGGATATTTGATCCTGTTCAATATCACACAGCTTTCCCAACGAACCATTTCGGTCCATATGTAACAAAACAGTAAATGTTCAACACATATTCCTCAGTGATTTATAGTTGAGTCCAGATACAGAACAATGCATACAGAATATCATTTATGCTAAAGACTCCCACTCATACCATTTAGTTTCACAGAGACATATGCATATAGAAAAGCATAAAAAAATGTCTAGAAAAATCAAAATATACTCACTACAGTGCTTGCCTCTGAGGAAGGAGGCCAGATGGGAAGTGGGATGTAAATCAAGAAAAATATCTATGATATTTTAGTATGGCTTTTTTTCCAAGAATAATTCATTCATACATTATTTGTGTTAAGAAAAGTCAATAAAAAGAAAATGTTGCTTACTGAGTGACAGCATGAAGGAAATGGAGACCTAGCTCATCACCACTTTCCAGGAAGAGTTTCCATTTGGGCTGGATATTATGGCTGAACCATCAGACACCTGAGGTGTGACTGAATTCCTGGGACGATGATGAATAATACCACTTTCCATTTGTCCAGCACTTTGCAGTTTTCAAAGTACTTACCCCATACATTATCTCCCTGGAGGCTCACAATAGCCTTATAAGGATGCCGCTCCACTCCTTAGATGATGGTCAAGATCACAGAGAAAAAAACAAACTTCCAAGATTCCATAAACAGACACACACACACACTGTGCCATTTCCTCAAGGATCATGAAGAACCTTATTTGAGGGGTCCTTCTGTATATATGGACATCCTTCTGGTTGGGCAAATGCAGGATGGAAAATGTAATCTGGAGAGTTTGTATACAATGGTGTAACCTGAGAATCTATTTGATTTTTGCCTCTGAAACCAGAGAGCAGTAATCTTTTCTGAAAATTTGACTCTTACTGCCTGGAATTAGGTAATCTAATATTCCACTCTGAGTATACTAATGTAAGACCTTGAAGAAGGGACCTGTGGTACCATTGCTGGGACTGATTCTGTATCTTTTCTTCTCCATGATAAACTTATCATTGCACATATATTAATTATTGATGGTGCATTTTAGTTAGGCAGTACAGTCACTAGTCCTAATGGAGCTAGAGATGACTGATGACATGAGCTCACACTTACAAGGCTCTGCTCATCACTCACGTCTGATACGAGGCAGCACAGACTGAGAAAGGGCAATAGACATGGTCCTCAAGGACCACAGAAGTTGGTCCTGAATTATTATTAATATTTTGCCTCGGCTATTTTCCAGCCATGAGATTTTGGGTACATAAACTTTCTTTTTCTAAGTTTCAGTTTCCTCATCTGTAGTTCAAGCAGACTCTACGACTCTGATCCCATTCATCTGGATTCCCATCTCAGCTCTGCCACTAATTTCCCTGTGATTGCCACTAAGTCACTTATTTGTCTAACTTTTCTCATCTTTATGAGAGGTAATAACTGTACCCACCTCATAAGGTTGTTGTGAGAATTAAAGCCAGTATGCATATATACACACACACAGATATATATCTGGGTCAGGAAGATCCCCTGGAGGACAGCGTGGCAACTCACTCCAGTATTCTTGCCTGGAGAATCCCATGGACAGACGAGCCTGGTGGACAGCAGTCTGTAGCATCACGAAGAGTCAGACACAGCTGAAGAGACAGCACGCATGCACACGTCGATATGTGCACAGTGTATGTGGTGCATAACTTCTCACAGGAGTTTGAAATTATGATTATTGCCCTAAGAGTATGCAGCATATAGCAAGTCCTCAATAAATGGTGCTAATGGTGCCATTGCTGCTAATGACCTTCAGAAAGAGAATTTTTCATATTCAGATAAACATGAGGCCAGATTGCTGCATTCAGGGAGAGGTGAAAAGTGGTACTCAGCAGAGGCCCATTCCTTGAATGACTGCGGCTGCTGCTAAGTCACTTCAGTCGTGTCCGACTCTGTGCGACCCCATAGACGGCAGCCCACCAGGCTCCCCCGTCCCTGGGATTCTCCAGAACACTGGAGTGGGTTGCCATTTCCTTCTCCAATGCATGAAAGTGAAATGTGAAAGTGAAGTCGCTCAGTCGTATCCGACTCTTTGCGACCCCATGGACTGCAGCCTACTAGGCTCCTCCGTCCGTGGGATTTCCCAGGCAAGAGTACTGGAGTGGGGTGCCATTGACTAAACAGATACAAATGTCCTGAGAAGGCCAAAATAAATGCCTGTATGAAATGGTGAGTCATAAAAGTACACTGATGCCAGTTTTATGGACTTCACGTGTCACAGTGAGGCAGAGTCTGCAGTGGCCTATGGTGGGCCCCAGGCAGGGACCAGAAGGGACGGGTGGGAGGTTGGAGCTCCATTGGACCACTTTCAAGCCTGGCTGGAAAGTTCAACAGAGATGGAGAGAAGCCTAGGAAGAGCCACCCTTGATGTTTTCTCCCATAAACGGGCCAAAAGCTTACTGTTAGAAGCAGGTGGGTTGTGATGAAATTCAGTCTATCTATTTCACTTTTAATGTTCACAAAGTATTGAGGACTTAGTATGGCCCAGTACTATCCGTGGCACTAAGCATACACATGGTAGCACAGCAGATATGATTCCTGGCTCCACTGGCTGAGAGGCTAAGGGGAAACATGAGACAGAGGGCAAAGGACTGGAGGAACACAGTAAACTGTGGAGGCACCAGGAAACCCAGGGAGCACAGAACTTTCAAGGAGGAGAAAGGCATGGTGAGTAAGTGGGAGGAGTTACAGGTGACTGCTCCAGGCAGAGAGAGCACTGTGAGAGAAGGCACTGGGGAGAGGTGCTTTTTTAAGAGAATTAACGAAAAAACATCAGGCTGGAGCCAGAGGATCCCTAGGAATATATGAAGGGATGAGGACTCTAGGGCATTAAGACATTTTGCCCAAGTTCACACAGGGGATGTCTGCCATGATTGTCGACCACAACGCTGCTCTATCTCCTCACACATGGTGCTGCTGGCATTGTATTCCCACAGTGACAAATGACATGTGTCCTCAGAAAGCAATCGCTATATTCTCTTTCAGGGATCAGCCCAGATCCCTTTCTTTTAGGTACACAGCCACATTTGTCTCTAACCTTTCAGTTACATCAAAACCCATCACACTTGAATTTCATAGTCATTCATCCCTTTCTGGGTTTCCTGTCTTTGAGGTATTTAACAGCCACCTGGGTACCATTTGGGGAATGTATTCTTGCTACTCTGGTTTGTCAAATGCACCATCAAGAGAAAGGCCTGATTGAAATTCTATCCAGTTCTGTTCAATCTTTTCACTAAGATTCAAAATTAGGTTGCAAAACATATTTGTTGATCACAATCTTTAGAGACAGAACTATTTCCCTGTTGCCAATTTGTGTGCAGAGTGGAAAATGCTTAGATGTCACAGCCTTCTCTCTTCATGGTGCTGGGACAGCATTAACTATCCTGTGAAAAGATGGAAGTCATTAGTGCTTAGTCCAATTTAAAGGCTTTCATAGGTTCCTAATGGAAAGTGAGATAATACTGTGGAAACAGCATACAGCCCAGAGTGTGCTTGCTGTAATGATAGTTCTTAATTAGTAAGCACCCACTATGTTCCAAAGAGCTTCTAAATACATATCAACAACTGTCATAACACCAATCCTGCCAAATCAGAATTATCAGCCCCATTTTATATATGAGAACAGTGGGGTGGGGAGATTGGGGGGGGGGAGAATGGAAGCAATTTGCCAAATGAAAGTGGCAAAGGTGGAATTTTTCCACTTTGGCCTGAAAGGGTGGTAGATGCTCGGTACTTGTATCTGACTGGCATTCATATACTCCTTTTTGTTTCGTGGACATCATGTTGACTTTCCTTTGGGAATCATCCCCCCCGAATTCTCAATCCACATGGTTCCAGAGGGGCTGATGGGATGTCCTGGCTGCAGGGTGGCACACTGCACCTTCCTGGCCCATGAGTGTTCCCTACCCTCTGAGCTCTGCGATTGGCTCAGAGATGGACACCTGACTGAAGTGAGCCAGCGTGCAGCTCACTCACCCAACTGGCAGCCCCCTCAGGGGTGGCTTTAGATGTAGAGGGAAGCCCTGCCCAGAGTCCTTTTCCTCTCCCTAGGACAACCCATGCTCAATAGCTGACTACTGATGGGGCCAGATCTGAAGGGTCATTCTGTTCCCAGGTCTCTTGCAGGCTCGGCTGAAGTCTTTCTCTCCACACTGTGGCTCGCCTTCTTCCTCTGCCCCATTCTACTTCCTCCCCCGAAGCATGGACCCAAGTCCTCTCTGATGTACTGAGTACTAGTCTCTGACTCAGGGTCAGCTTTCTAGGAAACCTAACCTTTCACACACAACAATATATCTCCAAGCTGCCTCTCTCCCCTAGACCATTCACACCCCACAGCTGCTTCCATACCTCTTATTTCAAACCCCAAGCTCATGTAGTCCTGTCCCCGCCCCTTTCTTCCTGTTTCTCCAGCTCCTCCTCCTCCAGCTCTTTGATAAACCTGGCCTCTTTGATTATGATTGTGTTCCTATATTCCTTCCCACTCCATCTTTCTCTACTTATACTCCAATTCTGAAGCTGGGCTGATAAACAGGACTCTTTAGCTGGATGAGACAGACTTAGGAAAACACACTAACAGTTGGTCTAACCACACAGGATCATGGCAATGCTAAAGTTCTCTTAACATAGTGGTAAACTTAAGTCTGGAAAAAAGGTGGGGGCTGCAGTGAATGGATAGCATTTAGAGATCATGAAGTTGAACTTGTCAACAGAAAACTCTAAAGGTTAAGAGATGTGAAGCCCACCTATGAGAAAATCACATATTTTGTACGCTTCCTTCTAAGTGTTTTGTTAACACAACTGTGTGGGGGAAATAAACGTGTTTATTTGAAAAAAAAAAAAAAAAAAACCAGTGACTGAAAAAAAGTCATTTACTTGGATATGAGGAAGGACATGGATATAATGAATATTGTAAAGGGGGTATGCTTGCGTGCTCAAGTTGCTTCAGGCATGTCCGATTCTTGTAACCCCATGCACTGTAGCCTACCAGGCTCCTCTGTTCATCGAATTCTCCAGGCAAGAATACTGGAGTGGGTTGCTGCTCCCTTCTCCAGGGAATCTTTCTGACCGAGAGGTTGAACCTGGCTTTCCGAGCTCTGCAGGCACATTCCTCACTGTCTGAGCCAGAGGGAAGCTCTAAAGGTGGTATGCAAATAACTAAATGGAGGAATCCTTTCTCGGGGGGTGGGGAGCTGTTGTGAGGATTGGGTCAAATCATTATGTGAGCATAACGCTGTCTGTGAGTGGCAGACATCTGCTGACTTCTATGAAACACTGCATGATCTGTTAAAGGACAGTCCCCATTTAGAGAGGTGGCAGTTTTCCTAAAAGGACTCTCAGGCCAAATACAACCTGACCCCAGAGAAGTGGGAGTCTTGAAGGACAAGATCATTTGTTTTGAAAATCCTAATTATCTGGAAAGAAGAGTGGAGGCCAGTGGCAGGGTCCCCGCTGTCTTGTCGAGGTTCTCCTGTGGCCCGAGGCTCACCATCGGCGATGGATGCAGACGGCAAGCTACCCTCCATGGCACAGCTGATGTGCTGAACTTGGGCAGACCCATGCTGTGTTCCACAGGCCCAGCCCCCAGCGCCCAGCAGCTTGACCGTGGCTAGCTGTCTGCTGCACCCCTTAAGGCTGAGCCCAGGTCAGTCACCCAGAACGAAGGCTCACTGGAGCACAGTGAGTCACAGTCGGATTTGCATGTTAAGAAAAAAAAGAGAAAAAGGAAGTAAATATAATCCAATTCTGCTCTTACTCTCATAGAAGATAATTACAACCAAACAAGAAAATGAAACGTCAAAGTGCCAGGCTATATTATAATTACACAAACACAAAGCAAGTTTCAGGGACATTAAGGATGCCACCAAAAAGATTCAAACAAAGCCTGTAAACGAGGAAGGCAGACACCTTGTCATTACTCCAGAGCTCAGCACTGCCCCATGCCTTCTAAGATGGCAGGCCACAATGGAACACGTGGACTCCTGCTGGAGAGGAGAAGTTTCCTTCTTTATTTTTGGAGTGCGATAATTGGGCTCAGTAGCTAAGGTGGGAGCCAAGGCATCAATTAAACCAGGGTTCAAATGCCACTCAGCCCCTCAGCAGAGGCAGGCTCTGTGTCTTCACTTCTTATTTATAAAATATGGATTAATAACAGGTTTTAAGAAATGTGGGGAGCCACCCTCCATGGAGCTTCATTTGTAATAAGTACCCTCCATGTGCTAGCTGTATGCCACCACAATAATTAGTACAGACCATAGATGTGAGGCATTATAGGGACCCCAGAGGTGTTGAACAAGATGAAATAAAGGAGAATGATCTAGCTAGTCCCAAGATGTAACCTGGCGTCCATCTTCTATGATCTTGACATGGCTAACTCCTGGACTTGGGTCTCTCAGCTTTGATAGTCTATGCAAGACTAATCTGCCTATAGTATAGGAAATGCAGGTTTAATCCCTGGGTCAGGAAGGTCCCCTAAAGGAGAAACCGGCAACCCACTCCAGTATTCTTGCCTGGGAAATCCCACGGACAGAGGTGCCTGGTGGGCTACAGTCTATAGGGTCACAAAGAGTCGGATACAACTGAGTGACTGAGAATGAGCATAAGCATGAAAGGAGAAAGACGAGAAGCCGAGACGTGCATCCAGCTCTTGCAGGGAGGAGGGCTGTCCCTACAGACAGCAGAGAGCCCTACTAGAGTCACTCACGGCCTCTTCCGGCCCTTTGCTTCTGCTGCTCCGGGACAGCTGGTCTTACTTATCTGTTTAGTAAACACGGGAAGGATAAAAAAAAATCTTGGTTCAGGCCCACTCCTTTCTCTTGGGAGCAATTGAGTCTCATTTTATGCTATTCTCCCCAGCTGAGTCCTTCAACGGTCTTCATGTGCTTGCTACTCTTGGATTTTATGATCAATTTGTTCAGAATGTTGGTGGGTAAAAAGTGGGCTATTTTATTGGAACCAAAGGTGAACTGATCGGAACGTCTTCAGAGAAAGTTGATAGGAAATTATTTAATGGATGAGTAAGGCGAACAACTCCTTAGCTCTCTGATAAATCTGTACTTCTCTGAAAGTGGTCCAGTGTCTTCCACATCTCCTGATGTGAAGGATTTGTGGGGCTAAAACAAAAGATCTAACACTCACATCACTGGAGTCCGAGAAGGAAAGAAGAAAGAGGCTACAGAGGTGAACAAGTATTCAAAAGAATTATGGCTGAAAATTTCTTAAATTTAGCAAGAGACATAATCTTGAATGTACTATTCTCTCTTTTGTATGTGCCTGCAAAATTCTATACTAGCTTTGAAGGGAGAAAGAATTTGAAAGTGAATACCTTTTCCACTCTGTGATTTAATGTTTTTTAACACTATGACTTTTTGGGAATGTAAAGTCACATTGTGAAATACTATATTAGCTATCACTTAAAATACTAATATTAATATCTGTAATTTATATACAAAATACATATGTTGCTATTAGTTATTAAAAATATTCTACTAGACTGTATAATTTTTTATAAAAGGTTTGATTTTATTTTTATAGTAAATGTAATATAGATTCATAAATCAACTCTGAAGAATCATAACTTGAACCTTTTACTCTTTACTCTCTGAACCAATACTAATAAGACTTCTTATTAGTAAGAAGAAGTGAAGCTGATCTGTTGAATATATTGTACCTACTTATTCTAACAGCCTTTATCTTATTTTTCTCTAATTTCCATTATATTTGTTTATTAAAAGATTCAAGAATCATTTGGAAGTAAGGGAAAAAAATCAGAATACATAGAACATTCTGTGTACTAACTCTACAATGCATTACTAAGTATAAAACCATGGAATTAGTGTTTTTGTTTAATAACATAGATTCCAATTTTCTGGAACATTATGACTTCATGAACCACGGTTTTTAAAAGCATCTAAAATGTATTCCACTTGGTTTGCTTCATCCTTGCTGTTTGATTCTTTGAAATTTTTTTTCATCTTTTATTTTTACAGTATACTAAAATATAGACTTTAACTCAAAGTACGTGATTTCATTAAAGATGATAGGTTGACATTACCTTACTGAAATTTGCTATTGTCCTGAAGCTATTTTATTGTACCTTTCCAGGCCATCAGCTTCACTTAAACCTGATAATTATACTTATAAAATAAGACTTCTTTTCTTACCTGAAAGTGACTTCTAACATGGGAGCAAGTTGCCCATGAAACCTAGAATCATTACCTTTGTTTAAGCTTCAGACAACCAGAGAACCATTGGCTAAAAAGTTGAAAATAAAATGCCACATTCTGGGCAGCTAACTCAATAAGAAAACATTTTTCTGGTGCTTAAAATTTTCAAGTGCTCTTTGTTAAATAAAGGTTGAAGTCATTGAACAGAAGATGCTTTTCATAAATGTTATCTCTATTATATAGCATCAGAATCTAAAAACTATAAACATTATTAGACCCAGTTTTTCCTTAAAATTTTTATTGACAATTTAAAAATGAGCTATCACCTCAACTCATACAGAGCTAAGTAAGCTGTAGTTGGGAAAAGGGGACATTTAAAAGTGAATGAAAAGAAGGGAAAGTAGTCTAAGGCATGACTTTGTGAAAAACATTAAAATGAAGATATAATACTGACAACACTCTTCATCAAAGCATTTATCATGTGCCAGAGGCTGTGTTATGCACTAGGAATACAATAGAAAATAAGCTTTGTAAAGCCTGCACTGTAGTGGAGGAGAGAGTCAATAAACAAAGAAAAAAAGAATTCTGGATAGTAACCAGCTGTATGAACCAAATAAAAGGAAAGTGATAAAAAGAGAGGGGAATGTATGCAGCTGCTTTAGATGAGATGGCCAAGAAAGGTCACTCCCATAACTTGGTACCTGAGCTGAAGCCTGGATGAGGAGAAGGATCTAATCAAGTGAAGAAATGAAAGAGAAGCGGAGTGGCAGGCAGAGCATTGTTTTGGGCTGATATTCAGCAAGCGTAAAGGTACTGGACTGGGAAGTTTTGTCCATTCACAGAAACAGAAAGAGGCTCGGGGTGAAGGCAGAGCAGCGATTAAGGTATCGAGAGGTGTATACTGAGGTAGAGAGAGGGGCAAGAGGTTGTATCATGTAGCACCTTGCAGGCCATGAGAAAGAGTTCATATTTTATCTTAAGAATAAGGAGAAACCATAAGAGGTTTGACAATGAAGAGACATGGACTGATTTGCACTGTAAGAAGATCATTCCTGCAGCTGTTTGCTAGAATGGATTTTAAAGGGCAAAACTAGAAGAAGGTTCAGGTAGGAAGACTCATGCAGGGGAGGGGCAAGACAGGAGCAGAGGATTGAGAACTACAAAATACTCTGTACGGGCTTCACTGGTGGCTAGGTTGTAAAGAACCCTCCTGCCCATGCAAGAGACATGGGTTTGATCTCTGAGTCAGGAAGATTCCCTGGAGAATGAAATGGCAACCCACTCCAGTATTCTTGTCTGGAAAATCCCATGAACAGAGGAGCCTGGCAAGCCACAGTCCATGGGGTTGCAACTTAGGCATTAAACAGTAACAATGTTTTATGTGAAATAAATAAGCTACAAGGATATATTGTACAGCGTGGAGAATAGAGTCAATATTCTATAGTAACAATAAATGGGGTAAAATCTATAAAAATACTGAGTCACAAAAAATAAAAAAAGAAGACTACTGCAGGATCCCTCTTGAAAGATGGTGATGGCTTGGTCTAGGGTAGGCGTAGTGAAGCAGTTGGATTTGAGATATGTCCAAAAAGCGCTATTGACAGCACTTGCTGATTAATTTGAAAGGAAATGGGGAGAAAAGGAAAAAGACCAAGATTGACTCTTAGGTTTATGGTGCTATGTCCTAACAGGAGAAGAATTCTAGAAGAGCAGATGTTAAGGTGGAACCAAGAGTTTCTTTTGGGACATGTTAATTTCCTGATGCCTTAAGATATCCAAGTGGACGTGTCTGGTGGACCATTACATATTTAAGGCTGGAGTTGCAAGGGCAGTTCAAGGCTGGAGACAGGAGTTTTGGACACACTGGCACCTAGATAATATTTTTTAAAGTAGTTCCTAAGGAAATTATTATACTGACATTAAATATTACTTCAGGGATAGATGTGTAGAATAGAATTTAACTGTAAACCTAAGGCTTCAGCCAAAACTGATGGTAGGAGCTTCCATTTATATCAACTATAATCAAAATATCATATAAGTGTAGCAGGAAACCCTGAAGGACTTGAAGACTCAGGGTCTAAAAGTGCTTTAATCATGCAAACAAAATGAAATTATTTAAATTTTTATTCAAAAATGTGTCTTGCAGGGTATTTTCTGAGCTTCTGAATGCACTCTATACCGGATTCTTCAACTCAACACTAAATTTTTACAAAGTTCTCTCTCATGAATTCAGAGCTCAACCTGATAGTATAACACATAAAATTTGAAAAATTTCCCTTGTTTTGAAACCCCAAATGTGCCAAGAGATCCATCCTGCAGTCCCGCCTCTGACCTAGAAACTTCCAACTATGCCTACAAATAATACAGAAAACATCATGCGGCATCGGTTCACTTTAAACATGAAATGGGCACAGTTAAGTTCCAGGATTAAAAAAAAAAAAAAGTTCCAGGATAATGTTTGGGATAGCTACAAATTTCTGTTTCCAGACTTCTAGAGAAGATTATGAAGTTCTATTAAAATACTAGATAGCTTATCAATTTTTTTTTAACTTAACTAAAGGATGATCAAAAGATTAGAGAAATCCCAGAATAGGTAGAGTTAGTCCCTTCAGACTTCAGAACATTCTCAAGGGCCAGCTTTTTCTAAATGAAATCTTGCCCAGTATTTCAAAATATCATTGTTCTCATCTTGGTCTCGATTCGGGGAAAGCTTCTCCCACAGAGAACTCAGAGGATAAAGAAGGATTAACACACCCACTTCATGATGATATCTACAGATATACCACTGGTCTACACTACTCCTCCACCTCTAGCCACTTGCTTATCATGTCAGCTTCAACAAGCCAGAAAGAATGTGACTAAACCACAGGGACGAAGCCACATAAGCCACTTTTGAGTTTTATCCTCTGCCTCACATAGGGAAAATTCAAATACACTAACGTTCCATCTACAACAAATCTCAGGGGATAAGAAAAGGACTTGGACAAGCTCTGAGTTTCTGAATCTTTGGATGCTGTGGATGGGGAAGAAAAAGCAATTTAGTTTTCACTGGCATGCATCAACCTCAGAACTTCACACAATGATAAAGAAACACAAAGGGCATCTAGGGATTCCCTGGTGGTCCAGTGACTAAAACTCTGCACTCCCAGTGCAGGGGCCAAGGTTTGATCCCTGGGCAAGGAACTAGATCCAGCATGCCACAGTGAAGATCCCACGTGCTGCAACTAAGATCTGATGCAGCTAAAGAAATATTTCAAGAGAAAGAAGACAGTCTAAAAAACGCTTTAAAGCAAGAAGTAAAATATAGTACTAGATGACTGAGGAATATCCCAATTATGAGCAAATTTAAAGCAATGACATAGAATGCTTTGAGAGCAACATCTCTCTCACTAACCTTCACACCAATAGATAGTAATTTATTAAATAACAACAACTGCAAATAGAGAGTAGAATAGAAAAAGAGATCAAACCTTAGGGAGTTTGAACACCAAATTTCAAAGGAATGGATGGATATATCCAATGGAAAAGACAAGAATTGAAATGTTTTAAGAAAAGTAAAAATAAAGAAATATCACATAGGTCAGTTATTTGGCAATCAGCACTTAATTGTTTTATTTTCCCAACCAACTTTATACTGCTGCTGCATGTACAAAGCTCTTTTCCATCGATTTCCCCCCATAACAGCTGTCCCTCTTGGTACACTTAACCTCACCACCACCTTGCAGACTGCATTAGTCAACTCTGGCTGCCAGAATGCCACAGACTGAGGGGTTTAAACAGCAGAAACTGACTTTCTCACAATTCTAGAGGCTGCAAGTCCCAGAGGATGTGGCCATCTCCCCCTGGCATGCAGATGCCCATCCTCTTGCTGTCATGTGGTCATGGGCAGCCCCTGTGCACACACACCGTTGGCCTCTTCCTCTTCTTGTAAGGACACCAGTCATGTTGGGTTTGGATCCCATTGTAATGGCTCATTTTCATTCAACCAACTCTTTAAAGACCTTATTTCCAAACACAACTAAATTCTGAGTTACTGGGGGTTGGGGCATCAACATGTGAATTTTGGGGGGGGGGTGATGATATTCAGCCCACAACACAGACCAGAAGCACGGATGCATTATTTTTCCTAATCTTGAAAATATCAGCATCTTCACAAAGCCTTGAAGTTCCTTAGACTTGAGAAAGCAGTGCCCTTGCTCAGGTCTGGGCTTTGAGTGTCTATCGAGGTTTGGCCATCACCTTTCTCTGCAGTCCCTGCAGCAACTCTGCAATCTACTGGCAGCAACACCACAGAAATAGAACTGCTCTTTCCAAAGCTGCTGATACAATCCTTTGGCTGCATTTGAGGACCATTTCTCCATCCTGCTTGCTCTGGTTCACTGTGTAGCTGTGGATGCTGTTAGCACTGCCTCCTTCTAGAAGTACATTCTTTCCTTTGGGGATCATGACTTTCCATGCCAAAGGGCTCCTCATTCTTTCAGCCTGCTCTGTTTTCACTTTCCTTAAGAAAACTCTGCCCTTTTCACTTCAGCCATCACCTTCTACACAGGTGGCCCTGAAATGAGTTCCCCAGACCTGGACTGCCTCCAAGCTGAAGTCTCTTACATTCAGTGCTGGGCTCTGCATCTGCAATTGTTGTAACACACTACTGTGAATAAAAAAGATAACCGACAAGAGCCTACCATACAGCGCAGGGAACTCAACTCAATATTCTATACACATATGTGTCCATGAATCATTCCGCTGTATACCTGAAACTAACACAATGCTGTAAATCAACTATACGCCGATAATATTTTTTAAAAAAAGAATCTGCAAAATCACATTTCTTTTTCCCTCATACCAGCACCCTTTCCAGCACTCTCTTTGTTTCTGTGCAGGACACGCAGGCTTGAAGCCTGGCACTATCTTGGTCTTTCCTGAACACATCCTACAAGTGCTTGGAGATCCCTGCTGGGAGGTACACACTGTGCCAAGCAATCCAGATATTAGGTGAATTGAAGAGACACAGCCCTTCACCTGCTCTCGGTCTAGCCAGCCCTCCTTTTCATGTCCCATAGCTTGCCGTTAACTTCCAGAGATCCTTCCCTCCTTCTACACATCATTCAGATTCATCTCCTCTTTTTTTTTTTTAACTGCTCCATGCTGTCAAAATCCACATCCTGACGCCTTCTCATTACATCAACTTCATCCCACTTGATGGATGTGATCGTCTCCAAACTCCATACACCTCTAATCTCTACTTGATCTTCACCACCTAGTCTCTCCAGGATATCCCTACACCACCAGCCTTAACCACCAGCGTTGTCACTGTCATCCCCTGCAGAAGTTTTTCAGTGAATATACCAGCCCTCTGAAAAACAAAATTCAAACTCCAGAGCTGGGAGGGCTGGACAGACAGGACAGATTTGAATTCCCGCTTTGCCAGTTCCAGGGCTGGTGTCCCCAAGCAAATCATTTACCCTCACTGGGGCTGTTTCTCATCTAAAACATTAGGATCAAAATTGCAAAGGAGCTCCTGGGGTTGATAGGAAGGACACCGGCAGATGCTATGACTAAAGCCACCACCACATGCTGTACAAGCTGATGCGCGGGAAGCACATTATATATGGGTTATAACCCATCATATATGGGTTAATGAGTGCCTGTGAGCCAGGCTCTGTGATTCCTGCTTACTGTTCAGTATCTCACTTAATCCTGCCTCTGCACACTCGCTGTGTGATGCTGGGCAAGTTTCTTAACCATTCTGTGGCTTGGGTGGGTTTTATTTTAATTTTCAAAGTGGAGCATTGTAAGCAGCAATTGTGATAATACATGAGAGTGACATTGCCTGGCACACAGTAAGTTCTCACCAATGGTCCTACGACTCTTACTCGGCATCACTCACTGTAAATCCTGGACGGGGATCATAAAACCATGTATGTCCCAAGTGTGTCCATCTCCTAGCTCCTAGCCTAGACTGATGAGCTGCTAGCAAAAAGGAACTGTGTCTTCTATTCACCGTGTTTTCCCAACAGTAGCAAAGAGCACACAGAAAGCACAAGAGACCCTTGCTCAGTGAATGACAATGAATGAGTCACCCAGTGACAATGTTATCTATAAAGGTGCACACTCTTAATTTGAAAACGTGATCCAGAAGTTTCTGAGAATGAACTTCTGTGGTTTATATCATCCTTGGCCCTCTTCCTTCATTCCTTTCCTCCAGCTGCATAACTGTAGTGATAAAGATTGTCTAAATTTATCCAAGACAATAAATATTCTTCTTCTTGCCCTACTCCCAGATAAAATTAGCATTTTAGAAGGAAAAGAAACCTATAGGGGAAAAAAGAAAACCCTCAATTTTGTCCCAGGAAAACCTTGAAAAGATTTATTTAAATTCTCCTTGAATTCAATACATAATCAGAGATTATATATGGGTTAATGAGTGCCAGGAGTAAAACTAATTAAGATTCTGCCTCTTTTGCAGAAAATAAAATGGATTCAGCATAATTGTCTTCCAAATCTTTTATTGATATAATTACTAAATGCAAATATTTATGAATTATACAGGCAACATTCAGTATCATTTAAAATAGCAAAGAGCTGTTGCTGCAACAAAGGATATCAGGGAATAGACCATCAAAAGCTTCTCACAGATCATTTGCTCACCACGTTTATATGAGAAACAATCGGAGAATGATCTGTGTCCCTATTACAGATTCATCGTACTGAAGTGGTACCAAGGGTCAAAACATTTGCATTGCTTTTCAGCTAAATAGAAAATGCAATAAAAGGAAATTTTGTCCCAGAAGACAGGTAGGTAGGTAGATAGATAGTGGCAGGCATTTTTGCCCTGGGTAACAGTTTTTCCTCAAATTAATGAAAAGAGCACTGTGTATGTTTCTTTCCTCTTTCAGCATCTTTTGGAGAAAATATACCCTGCTGATATTTTTGACAGCAAATTGTAAGGTTGACATACTTGCCAGGAATTCTTCAGCTTTATTCCCCTATCGTAAACTTCCATCACACAAATTTAAAAATAAATTTCTCATACAAACCTCTATTTGGACACCTAACATGTAAAACAGAGATCAGCAGAGCTTCTAGGGTGGAAGCTCCCTTTAGGGCAGGAGTGCTAAGCTCTGCCAACCACCTCCCACCACAACCCCCAGGTCAGGAAGCCTCCCTGTGGAACCCTGAGATCCACAGAACTCTGAATACCTTCAAACTAGATGGCTGTAGAGCATTCCAAACTCTAAATTCTATTTTTCTAGGATATTCTGGTTGTCGATCACACAGGGTGTCATTTGGTGAAATTATAAATTGCACAGTTGAACTCTCACCCATTGGCAAATATCCTGTGCTTCAGCTCACAGTTGCTAGGTTGGAAACCACAGCCCTCTGCTGACATGTGTTTACTCTGCAGTCAGCTAACCTCTAAATAATTTTTGTCATGACTAATCTTAAGCTATTACTCCCCCCTTCATGAACTTATGCCAATGGGTTTCCAGACTCTCCAAAGTAAGTGCTTGAATTTACTCCTGTTTTTCAAATGTCATTTCATTAAACTTGGTCCTTGTTTCATCTTATTCAGGTCACTTCAGATTATAATTCAACCACCTAATGTATTCATTTATCCTCTAAGCTAATGCCATTTACAAGATTTATGAAAGCACCTTCTTTAAAGCAGAGCATCCCAGTTCCAATCTCATGCTCACAGAATCATAATCTCCAACATCAAATCCAAGCAGCTCTTTCTCCCCCATGTGTCCTTGGTAATTCAAATGTTTGGGAACCACTTCTTGAGGTCTTAATAAAAGGCATGGGCGGCAGTGCCTGGTCAGGACCAAGGACAGAGACCGTCTGAACTCTGACTGCATTAAATCCAGTTTACGTTTGACAGCTCAACCAAGTAATTCACTGACTCTGAAACTCAAGCTGACAACAAGAATTTCTTGACTGATTTTTCCAAATACCTTACTTATATCCAGATATATCCATTAAATGTGCTAGTTTCAAATCTAACCTTAAATTTTTAAAGAGGCAGTAAAATTTGTGCTTCTAGTTTACACGCTCCCTTCTCTATGTGCTCATAAACCATCTATCTACTGGATTCTATACAGTTTGCCAGTGGATTGACATTAAGCCCCTGAATCTACAAGTTATACTATCTACTTAACCCTCCCATCACTTAAAAAAAAAAAACAAACCAGCATCACCAATATCCAAACAGAGAAGCTCACTTACTACCTTGCACAAAAGTTCACCCCTTCTAGATTACACACACAGACTCATCTAGATTTCTGCCATTTCACTTCTATGTAGATGTCATATCCTTAGCAGTGATGTTTTTACATTTCTAGACAGATGGTCACTCTTCTTGACAGAGAAAATGGTAAAAAGTAGAGGAGCTAAATATGGGAAAGCGTTTGCAGATGGTAACTCCAATATTATTACTAAATTTGTGGTGTTAACATTTTCTCATCCTTCCAAACCCAGGAACCTGCTGCTTCTAGGGGTAATAATGCCAGCAGTAGTAACAAGGTAGTGGTGACAAATCTCCTTTAATATTTGAAGTCCTTCTCGTTATCTTGCACAATTTTCGTAATCGGTGCAGGCAATGATTCTATAGAGTAGGTTATAAAAAGGAGAGCAGAAGGAAATATTACTATGCGAGCCTTAAAGCACTTGACTATTACCTACCAGTCTCGATGCTACATAAAAGCAAAGCCAGTCTTACTCAGGGCTGTATTATGAGTCTCTAGACATTACATGGCACTGAGCGGGGTTCAAATAATATTTAAATGAATAAGTAAATAAATGATGACATGAGTATGAAGCAGCACACCCTATTTAATCCTTATAATAGTCCCTGGAGTTAGCTATCATTTCCTATGTCCTAGATGAGGAAAATGAGGCTCAGAAAGGTTAAGTGACTTGCCTAAGACCACAGAGAGAAATCGATGTACGAGCAACAATCTAAGCCCATGTATTTCAGCTGCCAGGTCGTGAACACACCTCATTTGTCTGCAAGCCATGGTTTCAAAAGAACTGAATTTACTTTGCTCTTCAGTCACCTAACAGCTGTAGTTCCTGGGAAAGTCTCAGAAATTTCCAGAGTCTTAATATCCACACGCAAAAGAAAGGAAAAAAAGTTGTTGGCTCTGCTTATCTTTTTTAACACTCAAAAGTAGAAAATGTTAAACATGAAAAATTATTATTATTATTATTGTTATTATTATTACTATCTCTCTGATCTTCTTTAGGAGAAAATAGCTAAATATCTGAACATCATGGAGTGGATCTTTCTTCCTATTACACAGAGGCTGTGCAAAGGAACATTTTTTTAAACTGCAGCACCGGATAGCTATAACCCATAGCCTATTCAATAAATTTGAAGGAGTCTAATGTGCCTAGCAAGGGGGAGAGAGCTACACAGTGAGTCTGGAGATGCAGCCAGGGTCTGGATAAATTTGGGTCCTATAGGCTGAACACAACATGCTGGATTTTATTCGCAATGAAACGGAAAGCCCCTGGGAGGTTCAAGTATAAGTGACATATTTTGATTTTGTTTTTTAAATAATTAATCTAGCTGCTTAGCACAGAACATAATTGGGACAGGGCAAAAGTGAAGCTGAGAGAAGAGATAAGAGGTCATTACAATGGTCGAGCTAAGACAGGGGGGCTTCATGGTCTGTGCTGACATGTGGGAGGTGAGACACCATCAGAATCATGTATAGGTTGAAGGCATGAAGGAATTTGCTGACGGACAAGATGTGAGGTGTGAGTAGAAGCAAAGATGTCTGTAAGATTTTTGGGTAAGGTAACTGGATAAAAGGGAATATGGTTACAAAAGTAGGGGTAGCAGGGATTTCATTTTATACGATAAATATTTTATTTTATAAATATTAATGTTAAAATGCTTATTGTAACTCTAGGCAGAGATTTCAGATGACATTTGGATATATAAGTCCAGATTTCAGAAGAGATATGAAATGGGATATATATTTGACAATCTGATGAGACTAGCTCTTCATCCTTAATTCATAAATCCCCAGGACTGCTTAATTCTCATTCTTTGAGTGTGCTTCTTAGTATTTTCACCAAATCTACAAGTTACCCCACAATCTTGAAACAAATTCTCCACCTGTGTCCCCTTCCAATTATAAAAATAAGTTTCTGTCACTTTAACCAAAGACCCTGATGCATATAAGTACTATCATTATCCCCATTCTGCAAATATGGACAGTGAAGCTCACAGACATTAGGAAACTTGACCAAAATCACAAAGATAGTCCCAAAGAGCTGGGACTTGAAGCCAGGTGTGTTTGTAAGATAGCCACCCCTCTATAAAGTCAGACTATTACACGGCCCCTGCCTGCATGGTCTCTTTAGCAAGACACCTTCAAAGGCCTGGAGCCAACAGTGATGTTCAAAGTGACTTCCTGGTGGTGAGGAGGGGCTGGAGAGAGGCACAGCTTCAAACAGAATAGAGCATCTCTCCGGGAGAGCCAGCAGTTGCCAACCTGAAACTTTGGGAGGCATCTCAAAGCCACAGGGAATCGGCTCTTCCTCCTTTGGTAGCACACTGTGATTTGACACTGAGCCTCTGTCACAAAGTGCAAACAACTCAACTTTGGGGTTAAGTTTCCTAACAGAATTATTAGGAAGGGGGAAAGCTACTTTTCTGCGGCTAGGTAGAGACATTCAATTCACATTCAAATAGCCAGAAGTGGTTTTACTCTCTTGTCAGGAGAATCTGATAAAAGTCATCTCCAGGAAGCATTAATAGAGGATGTGGTCCTATGGATTCCTTATTGAAAGCCAACCTTTCATTAGGTCACTATATAGAACAAGGAGAAGGGTGCTTCTCTTGTTCATGCACGTCCTCCTCAGGGCCCAGCACAGTGCTGGGTACTCAGCAGTTTAATGTGTGTATGTTGAAGGAAAACATGGAAAATACTTGGAATGTCCTAATATAAAATAGAAGGCTTTAAAAATCCTTAGCATCATAAAACACGAATGGAAGGACAGTAAACGGTATCACAGGAACTCTGAGACTCTTGAAGAAGGAGGGGTAGATGGTAAAGTGCTTCTAATGTCAAACTGCTTGGTTACCATCCGAGCTCAGCCAGAAGCCAGCCAAGTCAGACTCCAGGAGTCAAATGGAGATTGTAGACAGGCTGACAAGCGGCAGTCCAAAGCAGGAGGGATCTTTGCGTCTCAGCCGGGAAAGCGCACCAGGAGACCAGGAAACGGGGAGTGGGTAAGAGTCTTAGAGCAGCAGGAGAGCTGAGGGCTGCTCACCCACCAGGTGCAACCAGGGACAGGGCCGGGACACAGTCTAATCCTGGCCTAGTGTATGTCTCAAAAGGCCTCGTGCGCTTCTGTAAGGACTGTCATCACCACGAACCGTGCACTCGCTGCTAGTCTGCTGGTCCAGGGAGGAACAGACGGTAACCCGCGCAGGTAGCAGAACCGGCTGAGCTGTTCTTAGCCCAGCTGGACCCACTGACCTTCACTTTTCTCTTACGTATGTGTACAGCTCAATCTCTGGGTCGTCAGGTGGCCTGTTGTGCAGCACTTCTATGGCAAGCGCTAACTGATGCACTCTGTGATGGCTATTATTACTGCTCATTTCTACAAATGAAGAAACCGAAGCATAGAGAAGCTCAGAAATTGCCTAAGTTCTCGCGATGAGTGTCAGAGCTGAGATTTGAACCCAGGCAGCCTGACTGCAGAATCTGTGTTCTTACCTTTCCCATACATAATCTCATAAGAAAGCCAAACCCTTCAAATTTAAAGTGTCAGCCTGTCTTTGTAAATAGAACACATAGAACAGATTATCAAAAAGGACCTACTGTATAGCACAAGGAACTCTTACCAATATTCTATAATAGCCTAAACAGGGAAAGAATCTAAAAACAGAATAGACATAGGTATATGTGTAACTGAATCACTTTGCTGTACACCTGAGATTAACGCAACATTGTAAATCAACTATATCCAATATAAAATAATTTTTGTTAAATAAACAACACAAAGCATAAAGAGTGAATAAGTGAAAACTGAGGACCTCACAGCACTCTATGCATTAAAATCCACACAAAAATCAGACTTCTTCATGCTACGAGACTGCACTCCTATCATATCACCACTCCCAGTATTAAGAAGCCGGCCTTAGTCACCTGGCTGGATGCATTCACAGCTTAGGGTGATGTTAAACATTTATAAGTGGAGAGGATGGTTTGCTTCAAGTGACGCTGTGATGAGGAGGACTGGAATCATCAGTGAGTCAGGCAAGAGTGTGACTGCTGAGGGCCTGAATCATCCAACTGATCTGTCTGCATCATGATCCAACTCCTGGCTAATCCCCAAATCTCCACCCAGGGCTGCATGAGCAAGGACTTGATAATCCATTGCAAATGTCAAATAACCTGGAATGTGCTGCGTAATCCACAAGAGGCTCAAGGCCAAAGTCAGAGGTTTCATTTCAGCAGGAAGCCCAAGGCATTCTTAATTCTAGGCAGCCTCACGAAGTCTCCCTCGCTGTCAAGGAAGATGAATAAAGATGATTCAGCTCATTCCTGGGAAGATAACTCAACTCCTGTGTGTTGATAGCAACCTCGTACCCATCTGGATTCGCCTAACAATCTATTTGTGCCTTTCTTCCCTGATTGTATGTTTCCTTATGATGAAGACTTCTTTATCGATTTCTATTTCACCCACAGAACCTTATATACAGAGATTAATAAATGCTTGCTTAGTTAACAAATAAACGTACATGCAGAAAGGGAGGTA
The DNA here is from genome assembly GCF_016772045.2 of Ovis aries. Classification (NCBI taxonomy): domain Eukaryota; kingdom Metazoa; phylum Chordata; class Mammalia; order Artiodactyla; family Bovidae; genus Ovis; species Ovis aries. The sequence continues at coordinate 38,154,554 of NC_056072.1, forward strand.
AGGTTTTAAAAGGGCATGAGGACTTCCCTGGCAGTCCAGTGCTTAAAACTCTGAGCTTCTACTGCAGGGGGCACAGGTTCAATCAATCTCTGGTTGGGGAACTAAGATCCCACATGCTGTAGAGTGCAGCCAAAAATGATAAATAAATAAAAAATTAAACAGGTATAATGAATCAGGCCTCTTGTTTATCACTGTATCACCAGTGTCTACCACAATGCCTGACCCTTGGTAGATGCTTAAACTATGTGGTAATTAATATCTGCACTGGGAGGCACAGAACCTGACTTAGAGTTGATCTCTAGACTACAGTGTCTTGAAAAGACACTCCATTTTTCCTGCAAACCTAGCTGCCTAGAGCCTTTATGGGTCTTATTAATCGACTTCCCTTTGTTCCATTAGCTCCCCAGCTGCTTTCCATAAATTCTCTGTTTACTTCACTTAGCTGGAGTTCAAATCCATTGCTTGCAACCAAAGAACCCTAACCAACAAATCAACATTTTGTTAAAATGTGGTCCACAGACCCTTTGCATCTCTAATCCTTGGAGCTTAAAGATACAGATCCATAGGCCTCATCTTAGACCTCTGAATCAGCATTTCTGCAGACTTTGCCTATTTGACACGCTCCTCAGGAGATTATTTTGTGAGCTTCCAGAACAGCAGGATTTATAACACTATAAGTGTACAACACTAGAAGTCTGACAAACAGCAGTTGCTTGCCTACACCTGCATGTCTTGATGCAAGATTCCTCGTCACCTCTTCCAGTTTACTTCATCCTCTCTCCTCCCAGCTCACCTCACTCCAGCTTCACTGGCATTCGGTTCTTTTCCAAGAACCAAATAGGACCTTCCTACTTGCTGTCCTCCCCATGACCACATGGATGAGCTTTTTCTTTTCTCTGCAGAGTGTGTGTCCGGTGCCTAGAACGTTACTTATCACATAGCAAGTTCTTAGTTCAAGTTCCAATTACTGCTGCATAAAGGAAATCAAGAATATTAGATAATCCTTGAACACTATGCTACACAGGACATTACTCTAAAACTAGCGTGGCATTAACAAAACCAAATGTCACGTATACCTTTAGAAATCTGTCATCTCCGTTAATATTTTCAGTACACCATGTACCGCTCCCAAATTTGATCTCTATTGCCTAAAAGTGCAAAAAAAAAAAAAAAAAAAAAAAATCCACAGTGTCTACTTTAAATTTTCTCAGCTAAGACAAACGTGGCCTAAATTTCCTTAAGGCAACGAATGACCAAGAATTCCTGTTCCCTGAAGCATCAGAGAGAGGAACCCCAGCTAAAATGATTTCCCTGCTACTGCTCATTCACACTCGATTTGAAAAGCACACCTGCCCTCTAGTGGAAGTATGTATTATTGCAGCTTGAACTCAAACTGTCAAACCCATTAGTGTCCTGTTACTCCTGAAACCAGATGAAGTAAGCAGATGAAACAACCAAGACCTGCAACAAATAAATGAGCCTATTTGTTTTTGAGGGTTAAATTTCCCAAGACCAAGTAAGGAGACCACTCAGAATTCTGGCCTGTGAGACACTGAACATGTCTTCCTGTAAAATCAACAAAGATGAGGGATAACTGGTCACTTTAGGGCAATCTAAGAAACCATTAGGATTAAGTATTACAGGGAATAGTATGCAAGAAGGAAGCAAAGTTTCTCAGAAGAGGTACACAGTCAAGAAAGTGAGAAGCTGACCCCAGGGAACCCCAGTGGGGAACACATTCCTCCTTGCTGAAACAGCAGGGATTAAAAGATGCCCGCGAGCAGCTGTGCCTCAACGAGAAGTCAAGAAGTCACTCACCGATAAGCTCTAGGGCAGCTCCAAGCTACAGATCTGGTTTGGCCCACACGTTGCTGAGTAAGCTATTAACCATGAGAGGCGAGGGCTCTCCAAGTTGCTCCAGCACGTCGTCCCTCGTGTGCACACATGCACACTTCTGTGATGCCACTACTGAGTGCACGTGTCACTTCTATTTAGCACACTGGTGGATTCCTCATAGCCAGCCTGCTTCCTGCATCACGTGACCTGCCTGAGGCATTTACACGTTTGCCTGATGACTTTGGGATGTTCTCTATAATGGTGCAACATTTCTCTCTCTTCTTCACCCCAAAGCACATGTGCACACGCAGAGAGACAGACAGACACACACACACACACACACCCCTTTAGCAATATGGACCTTCTTTCTCCCTCTACCATGATATACTCTGCTGTCCCCATTTGCAAAAAAAAGAAAAACCCTCAAAACCTTAAACGAATCTCCCCTTGTCTCCCATCCCCAGACCTTGCAGTGGATTTGGTTAATGAGAAACTATAGTGAAACAGGTTCTTATTGTAAGGAAAAATCTCCCTCTCCATTCAGAAGTTAGTATGTGTGATGGGGGACTAATCCATGTATTTTCCCTTCCTCTTAATATTTGGATGTACTAAGTATAATTGTAAATGTGGAAAGTGCCTTCTGATATTTAAGATTCCTTTCCTACAATGCTGTAGAAGGGCTACTGAAATCGAAAATCAGGACATGTTAGCTCTTCTCACCAGTTTCAGCATGAAGGGACTACAAAAGATGTGCCTTTTAGAAATGTTATGCCAGAGTATTAAGAACAGCTTACAGTTTAAGCTTTCATTAGCTTAAATATAATTGGACAAACTCAAAGGCTTATTCCAATTTTTGGATTTCATCTTTATGAGAAAGACAAGAAAAAGAGCCAAAGTGAAACTAAAAGACAAGTATCAGAAAGAAGGCAAAACAGCACCATCTGGTACCTAAGATAGGTACAACTCGTTCACCTATGCTTTGCCACCTACTAGGCAGAGAAATTGCTTAAAAAGAGGCAGAAGATCCTTCAGTTCTCAGGTCAATGAAGAGGTCCAAGTACATGCAGTACACATTCAGTACACATTCAGTACACTATTGTACTTACAGAAGGCACTGGGTAGATGTGGAATTCAGGCAGAAGATAAACAGGTCTTCATAAACCAACTGTAATCTTCCAAAAACTAGCCTGCCTCCTGCCAAAATTCAAACTGGAAATGTTGGAATTTATCTACAGCAACCGCATGAAAATGTTTTTCAGCCACATGTTTCTATTTCATTATTGCCAAATTTCACCTTTAATCTACTAGCTACTAGTCTGAAGAAGAGTAATCATCAGTCAGGATAGTTCTTTTAAAAAATGGATTATTTAGGGCCATTTAGAGACTTCGCAAATAATTAACATAAACCAAATGAAGGTGGGCACTTACTATGTCCTCAGTTTTGTGTTAATTTTGTTGTTGTTGTTCAGTCGCTAAGTTCTGTCTGACTCTTTGTGACCCCATGGATTGCAGCATGCCAGGCTTTTCTGTCCTTCACCATCTCTCGGAGCTTGCTGAAACTCATGTCCATCGAGTCAGTGATGTAATCCAACCATCTCGTCCTCTGTTGTCCCCTTCTTCTCCTGCCTTCAGTCTTTCCCAGCATCAGGGTCTTTTCTAATGAGTCAACTCTTCGCATCAAGGTGGCCAAAGTTTTGGAGTTTCAGCTTCAACATCAGTCCTTCCAATCAATATTCAGGACTAATTTCCTTTAGGATTGTCTGGTTTGATCTTCTTGCAGTCCAAGAGACTCTCAAGAGTCTTCTCCAACACCACAGTTCAAAAGCATCAATTCTTCGGTGCTCAGCCTTCTTTATGGTCCAACTCTCATATCCATGCATGACTACTGGAAAAGCCATAGCTTTGACTAGATAGACCTTTGTCTGCAAAGTAATGTCTCTCCTTTTTCCTATGTTGTCTAGGTTGGGCATAGCTTTTCTTCCAAGGAGTAAGCGTCTTTTAATTTCATGGCTGCAGTCACCATCTGCAGTGATTTTGGAGCCCAGGAAAATAAAGTCTGTCACTGTTTCCACTGCTTTTCCATCTATTTGCCATGGAGTGATAAGACCAAATGCCATGATCTTAGTTTTTTGAATGTTGAGTTTTAAGCCACCTTTTTCATTCTCCTCTTTCACTTTCATCAAGAGGCTCTTCAGTTCGTCTTCACTTTCTGCCGTAAGGGTGGTGTCATCTGTATATCTGAGGTTATTGATATTTCTCCCAGCAATCTTGATTCCACCTTGTGCTTTATCCAGTCTGGCATTTCACATGATGTACTCTGCATATAAGTTAAATAAGCAGGGTGACAATATACAGCCTGACCACTGCTTTCCCAATTTGGAACTAACCTGTCCACTGTTCCATGTCCAGTCCTAACTGTTCTTTTTGACCTGCATACAGGTTTTTCAGGAGGCAGGTAAGGTAGTCTGGTATTCCTATCTCTTGAAGAATTTTCTACAGTTTGTTGTGATCCACACAGTCAAAGGCTTTCGTGTAGTCAATGGAGCAGTAGATGTTTTCTGAAATTCTCATGCTTTTTCTATGATCCAACAACATTTCTGAAGTTATCTCAATCAATTGTACTTTTGGACACTTATTAAGGCAAGCTGAGAGAACTGGTCAAAAGAGAAGCAAAGAAATTTAATCCATTTTTAAAATCATACTTTCTATTAATATGACCTCTCCAGTATGGGATTACCTTCTGGCTCAGCTGGTAAAGAATCCGCCTGCCATGTGGGAGACCTGGGTTTGATCCCTGGATTGGGAAGATCCCCTGGAGAAGGGAAAGGCTACCCACTCCATTATTCAGGCCTGGAGAATTCCACGGACCATATAGTCCATGGGGCTACAAAGAGTCAGACATGACTGAGTGACTTTTACTTTCAGTTTCTTTCTTCAGTATAAGGAACAAATACCATTAAAAATAACCTCTGAAAGTCATTTTTAGAAGTAAAACAGTAAGTAGTTACACAGCAAAGTACTGATATTTAAATATAATTTATCTATAAGAAGAATAAAAAATAATAATAGCTGAAAGTCTATTTGTGGCTTGGGTAAAAATTCCAGTAATAGGATCATAGAAAGATTTAGAAGTTCTATATTTAAAAAGTGAAGATCTCTTAAAACCGTATTAGGTGATTCAAAGATAGCTCTACTGATGAGAACAAATTGATGCATCGATAGAGTTCAAATAAAATGGTCTCAGGAAATGATACAGTTGGCAAAGGCAATATTTCAAAATTAATATGTTAGGATAAAAATCTTTTTTAAAAAACATATGAATTTGTCCCTCCAGATCCACTCTCTCCCAGGAGGTAACCTGGGTAGACCACAAGCATGAGTTCCCTTGGGCTCTGGTTTGGGTTCAGCCAATGGGAGCCCAGCACGAGATCAAAGGATGGGGAAGAAGGGGAGAGCGACTGATTCCTCAGGCTTGTTCCCTGCAAGGGCCCCTCAAACAGGCTATGCCCCTCACTGGAGGTCACCAGAACTCCCTTTTTCCAGCTTCCACAGGTGCTTCTTCCTGCATCCCTCTCTGGGGCTACAAACCGCAGGCAACTGCCCTGCCCCGTGTGGTCCCTCTACACCCAGCTACACTCTTAGGAATACCTCTTTCGTAGTGAAACATCTTCTTTGACTCTGTACCTGTTTCCCACTGGGATCCAAAGATATCAGAGAAATAATTAAGCTATATATTAATATGATAATATTTAATATTATGAGGTTCCCTAGTGGCTCATACAGTAAAGAATCCACCTGCAATGCAGAAGACCCAGGTTCCATCCCTGGGTTGGAAAGAGCCCCCTGGAAGATCCCACTCCAGTATTCTTGCCTGGAAAATCCCATGGACAGAGGAGCCTAGTGGGCGATGGTCCGTGGGGTTGCAAAAGAGCCAGACAACACTTTCACTTTTACTTGACATTATAATTACATATTAACAATTTCCTCCCTATTTCAAAAAGTTTATACAATGAACCTGACCAAAAGAAATTTTAGGGGACTTTAATATTAGAAGGGAAAAAAAGCAGAGCTTCTAAAATGAGGATCCAGGGCATTCTGACTTGGGAGTTTAAGTGGCCATCTCTTACTAGCCATAAGATAGGTAAGGAGAAAGGAGGGGCTGCAGACAACTGGACAGTTGGGTCAAATGGAAAATGGTATATTATCTAAAGGGCTGGTGATGATACTTTTTTTTTTTAATGTTGGACTTGTTATTATAAGCACATTCTGTTGAATACAACAAGTTTGGTTATTACCTTTTATCAAAGTGTCAGGAGGGCGGATTTTAAAGAGGGCTAGACAATATGAGAGCACATTCTTCCCGTCCACGGAGTCTTTGAAACTGATTGCAAATGAATTGCCTCTGAACAGCACAGGAGCGAGGCAGAGAGCTTTCCTAATGATGTACATCTGCGAGGCTTCACTTGGGGTTTGGCTGCATTTACATCACTATAAACTCTGCAATTACAGCTCAAGCCGTTTCCGGCACTGACACGAAGAATACGAATTGCAACCGCAGGTTTCCTGGCTTGGATTTCCGCCAGGAGCCTGAGTCACCGTCCCCAGACATCTGTAGCACATTAAACTGTACTCTTGTTATCTCTCAACACTGAACAATGGCCTAAAGCTCTGACAAAACAAATGGCTGAAGTCTTTTCCAGAAGCCCTCTAATGTGAGGCTGTGAATCATGAGCCTGTCTAAAAATCTTAGGGTCATTTACACTGTAGAAATACACCCCAAATATCGCTGCTTTGTTGTTTTGATTGTCTGATCTTTATTTAAACTTGACGGATTTAGATGGCCTAAACTGCAGGCTGAATGTCTGTGTCCCCTGCAAAATTCACATATTAAATCTTAATTTCCAAGGTGATGGTATTTGGAGGTGAGGGTCTTTGGGAGGTGATGAAGATATGAATGGAGAAGGAAACAGCAACCCACTTCAGCCTCTTTATGGGCTTCCCCACCCCTCCTGTCATGAGAGGACACATGAAGAGGATGGACCTCTTATAAACCAGAAAGCAGACCCCAAAACCTGCCCGTACCTAGATCCTGGGTTCCCCAGACTTCAGAACTATGAGAAATACATTTCTATTGTTTATGAGCCACCCCGTCTGTTTGTTTTGTGACAGCAGCCTGAATGGACTAAAAAGAAAATTCAAAATATAACTGAGATGATCTTAAACTTTACCTAAACTTTGTGAACGTCAATAGTCTGAAAAATAACTTTGTGGGAAGAGCAACAAAAAAGCATCCCTAAGAGAAGGCGTTCAGGCCAGCTACACAAAGAGGAACAGAAAGTGTCTTCAAGCCATGTTCCCACTCCGGCTCCAACTCTCCATCTTCTCAGCTGCCCCAAAGCCACCATCATTTTGGGGAGAACGCTGCCAACTCTTCATCACTTGTCTTCTGATTCATGGCTGTCTTAGCATCTGTTCCCCTATACAGCAGCCACACTGATCTTTTATCAGTATAAATCCAAGCATGGTTTTTCTCACTTAAAACCATGCAATGATGTCCCTCTTCTTCTACAATAACATCTAGGTCCTTCCCACAGACCAAGGCCACCATATTCTTTAACCCTGTCCTTCTCTTCAGGTTCAACACCAGCCTCTCTCCTTGTTGCTTTTCCTACTCCAGCTGTTTTTCTCTTCCTTAGACATGCCAAGCTTGTCCTGTCCTCTGGGCCTCTGCACTGACATCTCTCTCTGCCAGGAATGCTTTCTCCTATTATCCGCAGCTGGCTCCTTCAGATCTTAACTTACCTATCACCTCCTTGGAGAGGCCTTTCCTTATTCGTAACAGTTATCATTATTTAAAAACAAGTGAAAGAGAATAATAAGGGAATATGACAAATAACTTTATGCTTATAAATTCTTCAGCTTAGAAGAAATGAATGAACTCTCCAAAACAACAAGCTACCAAAACTCAATCAATATGAAATAAACAATCTGGGTAGCACTATAACCATTAAAGAAATTGAATTTATAATTAAAGAGCTTTCAATGAAGAAATCATCATCCAGATGGTTTTGCTAGAAATTCTACCAAACATTAAAAAAATAATTAACGCCAGTTTTACACCATCTCTTCCAGAAAACAGAAGAGAAGGAAACACTTTTCAATTCATTTAATGAGGCCAGCATCACCTTGACAAAGACATCACAGAACTAAAAATTGCAGACCCATAACTGTCATGAACTTATGTATAAAATCTTCAACAAAACATTAGAAACTTGTCCAACAATGTAGATAAAGAATTATACACCACGACCAAGTATATACCTGGTCATCATTTGGTCACTGATCATGACTAACTGTGTACCTGGAATTTATTCCAGGCATATATATTTGGTTCATCACTCAAAATTCAATGTGACTCATCACATAAACAAACTAAACAAATAAAATCATATGGCTATATCAATCAGTGCAAAGAAAGCAGCTGACAAAATCCAGCAGCCATTTATGATTAGAAACTCTAGGGAAACTAGGACTAAAGAAGAACTTGTTCAGGGTGGTACAGAACATCAACAATGGTCAGCGCACTGCGGCGCAGGAGAAAAGATAGACGACGAGACCAGTGGAATTGTTTAGAAAGCCCAGAAATGGACCTGTGTCAACAGAGTCAACTGATTTTGACAAAGGAACAAAGGCAATTCAATGAAGAAAGAACAGCATTTTTTCAACAAATGGTGGTAGAACAAATACATACCCGTATGGAAAAAAAAAAAAAATCTAAACATGGATATTACAGCTTCCACAAAATGAACTTGAGTGAATCATGCCTCTAAATATAAAATGCAAAACTATGTACTTCTAGAAGACAACAGAGAAAATCTAATTGACCTTGGACACCAAAAGCCAGTTCGTGAAAGAAAATAACTGATAAGTTGGACTATGTTAAAATTCAAAAACGTTTGCTCTGCAAAAGACATTGTTAATAAAATGAAAAGATGTGCCACAGAATAGGAGAATATATTGCAAAACACTATCTGATGAAGAACTTGTATCCAAGATATATGAAGAACTCCAAAAACGCAACCATAAAAATGGACAAAATAATCCAAATAAAAATGGGGAAAAGGTCTGAACAGACATCTCACAGACAGCAAAAAAGCATATGAAGAGATGTTCAACAGCAAATGTCATTATGAATTACAAAGTAAAGCAGTGAGACACCACTGCTCACCCACATGTGGTTAAAACTCAAACACTCGCAACACCAAATGCTGATGAAGATGAGGAGCAACAGGAGCTCTCATTCACTGATGGTGGGGATACGGAGTGGTATACACGGTGGGGATACGGAGTGGTACACACGGTGGGGAATACGGAGTGGTACAGTCAAGCTGGAACACAGCTGGGCAGTTTCTCACAAAGCTGAACCCAATCTACCATCCAATCTAACAACTGTGTCCCCAGGTACTCAGCCCAACGAGTTGAATGTGTGTTCACACAAAACCCGCAGATAACTGTTTATAGCAGCCTTATTCATAACTGCCAGAAACTTAAAGCAACCAGGATATCATTCAAAGTTGAATGGATAAGCAAAATGTGGCACTGCCAAATGACGGAAGATTATTCAGCAATAAAATGAAAGGAGTTCTTAAACCACAAAAGACATTGTTACTGCTGTTGTTTAGTTGCTAAGTTGTGTCTGACTGTTTTGGGGACCCTGTGGACTGTTGCCCACCAGGCTCCTCTGTCCATGCGATTTCCCAGACAAGAATGCTGGAGTGGGTTTCCATTTCCTTCTCCAAGGGATCTTCCCAACCCAGGGATTGAACCTGCGTCTCCTGCATTGGCAGGTGGATTCTTTCACCACTGAGCCACAAAAGACATGGAGGGAACTTTAAATGTATACTGGGAAGTGAAAGAAGCCGGTCTGAAAAGGGCACATACTGTGTAATTTCAGAGGCAGTAAAAAGATCAGTGGTTGTCAGGGATCCCTGCAGGGAGGAAGTGAAGGATGAACAGGTGGAGCACAGGGAATTTTTAAGGTGGTGAAACTATTTTGTGTGTATGTATTAGACGTTAAGTCACGTCTGAGTCTTTGTAACTCGATGGACCCTCTGTAGCCCACCAGGCTCCTCTGTCCATTGGATTCTCCAGGCAAGAATATTGGAGTGGATAGCCATTCCCTCCTTCCTTGGGATCTTCCCAACCTAGGGATCGAACTCAGGTCTCCTGCACTGCAGGCTGATTCCTTGCCATCTGAGCCACCAGAGAAGTCCTGAAAGTATTTTGTATGATACTGTAAAGGGGTATACATGACACTATGCACTTGCCCAAACTCATAAGATTGCAATACAGAGTGAACCCTAATGTAAGCTATGGCCTTTAGTTAATAAGATCGATACTAGTTGATTAATTGTAACATATGTATCACAAAAATGCAAGATATTAATAATAGGGGAAACTGTATCTGTACACGGAGAAGGGCTATATGGGAACTCTTCACACTACCTGATCAACTGTTCTGTAAACCTAATACTGCTTTAAAAGTAAATTTTAAAATTAACGTTAGAATCTAAGTGGTGAGTATATGGATGTTCACCAAAATTATTTCAACATTGCTGTATGTTTGAAACATTTTATAATAAAATATTGAGAAGGAAAAATTACGATCACACAAAATCTATATACACAAATATGGACAGCAGTTTCATTCCTAATACCTATGAACTGAAAACAGGCTCATTATTCTCCAGGGAGTGAATTCTTGGCCAAACTGAGCTCCAGCTATACCATGGAGTACCACTCAGCAATTAAAAGGACTGAATACTGATATACAGAACAACCTGGATGAATCTGAAGGGAATTAACCTGAGTGAAGAAAGCCACATCCCAAAGGTTATATACTCTGAGGTTCCATTTATATAAAATTCTTAAAAAAGAAAAAAAAAATAGAAAAAAAGGAACAAATGAGTGGTTGCCAGAGGTTCAGAATGAGATGGGAGAAGGAAGTGGATATGGTTGTAAAAGGCAATACAAAAGATCCTTGATCCTTTTCTATCCTGACTGTAGTGGTGGATACATGAGCCTGCATGTGAGAAAATCATACGGAAGTGTAGACACACACACACACAAACAGGTACAAGGAAAACTGGGGAAGTCTCAAAAAGTGAGGAGGACTGTATTTGACGGCATCAGTATCACTCTCCTGGTTGTGATACTGTACTATAGTCTTGATACTGGAAGACAGTTTAATCCTAGAACAGGGACTGAGTCCCCAGTATCAGCCCTGCACTGTACAATATCTGGGATATATATTTCTTACACCTGCATGTGAATCTACAATTATCTCAACAAAAACTCAATTAAAAAATTAAATGTTCTACAAAATTTGTTAATTTGCTTACTGTCTGTCTCTTCCCGGCAGAAAGCAAGCACCACACGAGCAGGGGCACTGCCCATTGTGTTCACTGATGTAGCCCCATTGTGGATCCCTAGAACTCAGCAGGTGCTTCATAAGAATGTGTTTAATCAACGACAATACAACATGTTAGCATGAACTGACTGTTAGGATAGAGGTATTATTCCATTCATTCATTCATTCAACAGGAGTTTATTGAGCATTACCCAAGCACCTGACAGCATACCAGATAACACAGACGAAGCCAAGAAAAGTCATCCTCTCCAGAGAATTAAAACCATAAGCATGAGGCAAGGATTCTAGAAGAGGGACTGTCTGCCTGCCCTTAAATCATCCATAGTGTCTCTACTGGGGGAGAAAGGAGGGTACCCCGACATTCACTGGTGTGGTCACCCCACTTTGGACAGCAATGGAGCCGCAATGTTGAAGGAGGCAAGTGAAACCAGAAAATGAGCTGGAACGTGGTGGGATTCTGAGATGCTCCCGCCTCTGGGAAGCCTGTCTGAACAGAGCAGAGATGATCTCTGGTCCCTTCAGTGTCTCTGACTGTGTTCACCAGTTATGTGCCCTGGGGCTAACTACTCAGACTCCTTGCGCTACAGCTCTTCTCAGGTATCAATGGAATAAATAACACTACCCTTGTGTGTATAAAACTCTCAGATTAGGATCTGGTCTATGGTTCTCTGATGGTCTCACATATCAGACGTTGACAGAGATAAGTTCACATTTGGAGCCTCTGAAACGTATTCAGAATGCATCTGAGTCCAGAGGCAGACGGTTTTGATACTTGGAGATTTACTCTAATGCCATCAGCTTGATTTGTTATTTGAAGATGTTCAAAACAGAAGAGAAGAAATGATCAAGAAAGCCAGACACTGTCACTTTCAGGTCCTAGACTTTCCAACACTTACGACTTGCACTCTCATGAAAATTCTCAGACAGCAGTGAGCGGAGAAGATGCTAGATTGGTTTGTATGGGTGTGAGAGTTGGACTGTGAAGAAGGCTGAGCACCAAAGAACTGACGCTTTTGAACTGTGGTGTTGGAGAAGACTCTTGAGAGTCCCTTGGACTGCAAGGAGATCCAACCAGTCCATTCTGAAGGAGATCAGCCCTGGGATTTCTTTGGAAGGAATGATGCTAAGGCTGAAACTCCAATACTTTGGACACCTCATGCGAAGAGTTGACTCATTGGAAAAGACTCTGATGCTGGGAGGGATTGAGGGCAGGAGGAGAAGGGGGCGACAGAGGATGAGATGGCTGGATGGCATCACTGACCCGATGGACGTGAGTCTGAGTGAACTCCGGGAGTTGGTGATGGACAGGGAGGCCTGGCGTGCTGCGATTCATGGGGTCGCAAAGAGTCGGACACGACTGAGTGACTGAACTGAACTGAGGGCCAAACGTCAGAAGAGAGCTTTCAAAGCATTTATTCATGGTCAGATTGTTTTTTTTATAATAGACTTTTATTTCTTGGAGTAGTTTTAGGTTTACATTAAAAGTGACCCTCTCTCTACCACTTTCCTCCATGGTAAAAGACATTTCCCCCTCCATTATGAATATCTTGCAATTGATGTGGTACAGTTGTTAACAACTGGTAAAACAATATTATTATTATTATTTTAATTTTTATTTTTACTTTATTTTACTTTACAATACTGTATTGGTTTTGCCATACATTGATATGAATCCACCATGGGTGTACATGCGTTCCCAAACATGAACTGCCCCCCCCCCATATTATTGACTATTAAAGTCCACAGTTAACCCTAGCATTCATTCTTTGTGTTAATATATACTATGGATTTTGTCAAATGCATGACGTCATGTATACACCACTACAATAACATTGCACAGCATAGTTTCACTGCCCTAAATATCCCTTAACCTCCACGTCTTCATGCCTTCCTCTCTTAATCCTTCTGGAGACGCTGGCAACCACTGATTATTTAACTATCTCTATAGTTTTCCCCTGCCTAAAACCTCTTATAATTGGAACCACACAGTACGTAGCCTCTTCAGACTGGCTTCTTTCAATTAATTAGCAGTATATACTTAAGGCTCCTCAATCTCTTTTGTGGCTTGATGGCTCATTTCTTTTTATTGCTGAATAATATTCCAGTGTTTGAAGGTTTCACAGTTTGTTTATCCATTCAATAATTGAAGGATATCTTGGTTGCTTCTGGTATTTGGCATTCATGAATAAAGCTGCTATAAACATTTGTGGACTGTGTTTTGCGTATACAAAAGTTTTTAACTCGTGGTAAATATCTAGGGCACACTTGCTTCATCATCGAGCAGTCTAGGTTTAGCGCTGTAAGAGACTAGCACACTGCTTTCTGGAGTACAGACTATAAATAGAGACTGCCTTCCACAGTGGCTGTAGAATTTTCCATTCCCACCACCAGTGAAACTCCGGAAGATAGTGAAGGACAGGGAAGCCTGGTGTGCTGCAGTCCAGGGGCGTCACAAAGAGCTGGACATGGCAAAGCAACTGAACAACAACCAGCAATGAATGAGAGTCCCTGTTGTTCCAGATGCTCATCAGCATTTGGTGGTGTCATTGTTTTGCATTTTAGCCATTCTAACAGGTATGTAGTGATATCTCCCTGCTGTTTTAATTTTCAGTTCTCTAAGGATATCTACTGTTGAGCATCTTTTCATATACTCATTTTCCATTTACAATCTTCCTAAGCTAGGTGTCCACACAGTCTTTCATTGAGCTTTAAGGTCTTTTTTTTTTTTTTTTAATACATCTTGGTTACTAGGCCTTTATCAGATATTTGTTCTATGAATATTTTCTCCCAATCTATGACTTGTTTTTTCATTTTCTTAACAGTACGTTTCACAAATCACAAGTCCAATTTTCAATTTTTTCTTTCATAGATCATACTTTTTGGTGTTGTATCTAAAAAGCCGTCACTAAACCCAGAGTCACCCAGACTTTCTCCTATGTCCTCTTCTAGAAGTTATATAATTCTGATCTTATATTTCGGTCTCTGATCAATTTGGACTAGAATTCTGTGAAAGGTATCAGTATCTAGTTTCTTTGTGTTTTTTTTTTTTGCATTAATGTCCAGCTGTTCCAGCACCATTTGTAAAAAGACTATCCTTTCGCCAGTGGATTGCCTGGAGGCTAGATTTAAAAATAAAATTTTTAGGTTATAAAATATTAAATGTTTATGAATACCTAGAGGTGATCACTGTTAACATTTTGGTGAATGTTTCATCAGTCTTTTACTCCACTTCGTGTGTATATACATGCATTTTGTGTATCTGGAACCCTATTAGGCATGATCGCTACCCCTCCAGCCCCTTATCCTCAGTCAGTGCTTTCTTGGGACAATTTCTGGTTTCATTCTAAAGCAGGAATTTGTAGCAGTAGCCACTGGGATATATTACACACACTCTTTTGTAATCTATTTTTCACTTAACCAGATATTGCGGATATATTCTAAAGCAACTCTCCATGTCATCACATTAGGTCATTGTCTATTATTCCATGAGATACTTAACCAAATTCTAATGGCCAGACATTTAGGTTGTTTGCAATATTTCTATTTGTCGATAAATGAGACATAAGAAATGAAGCTATTGTGAACCTGAGTGCAGTCAGCAAAGTGACCTTTAAAGGTGACTAGGAAACAGGCAAACAGAAGGCTCTTCAGAGAGCAATGGCCCAGACAGAAGGTACAAGGTCAGAAGGGTGAGGGAGTTTTATGAACCAAGAGAACGCTTGAATGAAGAATACAGCCTAGTGAGCTCAGAAGAAGCACTCAGAGCAATAGCTTTCCAAAGGCATGACCACTCCGAGGGCACAGGTCAACCAAACTCAAGGAAGGCAGAAAGTTCACGGACTTCTGGGTGTGGTGGGTTCTCCTGGCCCAGCCCTCCTTCATGCCCACAGGCACTTGCTGCTCGGTCTCCACGGCACCAAACTCAACCCAGACATGACCACTCTCTCCCCTGGACTTGGTGTCTCTGAGCATCTTTTTTTTCCAGTTGGCTTTTTATCCCAGAGGTTAGTGCAGGGCCCATACTGGGGGCTGTCTCTGTTCCAGAATTAAACTGTACTCCAGTAGCAGGATTTCTGAGCACCTTCTAGTGAAACTAATTTCAGCAGCTATAAGAATTCAAAGGAAACACTCATCAACAAGAAGCTGGGTCAGGAGCAACTGCAGGGAAATAGCAATTTTGAATCAGCCCAGGATTCAAAGTCTGAACAACAGGTATATAGAAGCAAGAGAGGCGTTTCCCTCTGAGACAGCTAGCTTTCATTCTGAGTGCCTGTGACTAGTGAAGGGACCTCTAAACACCATCATCTGCCTACACACACACACACACACACACACACACACACACACAAGACAACTGCCTGGGAATTACAGGCCAAACTTGAACACAAGAGCTAATGAGAAGTATTGAGTTGGCCAAAATATTCGTTTGGGTTTTTCCATAAGACATTGCGGAAAAACCTAAAAGAACTTTTTGGCCAATCCAATAGCCGCGACCATGGCTGTTATGTGTACCTACCTGGCCTCTCTTGACTACTTCCTTCGCCACACTGGGCAGATGGCATTCATCTCCCATTCCACCAGACTCCCCCTTGCAGCAACCATGCCCAACCCATCCCCTTTCCAGGTGGGCCATGTTCTACAGTCACCCAGGGTTAACTTTCTGATTTTAAGAATCAAAGCCAATTCCCGGTGAGGTCTTACAAGCATATGGATTGCCTCTGACCCCTGTTCCTGCCTGCTGAGGCAGGATGAGGTTCTTACAGGCTGGAAAAAAAGATGTATTAATATAAGCTATTCTGAATTCCACTGCTAAACCATTTGTAATTATATACTCCTGCCCTCCTCATTAAAACAGCTGTGAGCCAAAAATACTTTATAGTACTTGACTGAAATAGCACAGATTATTCTTTTTTTAAAAAAGAAAAGTAATAATAACCCTGTTAAAACTCCAAAAAGTTTCATGTGATCCACCACCAGGTGTCACCAATTTCTGTTACTAACTTCATCACTTCATTCTTAATAGAGTTTGTTTAGTAAAACATTGGAGCTTTTTTTAAAAAAAAATTCGCCTTTGCACTCAATGTGAATAACCATGCAAAATAAGTTAGCTGAAAAAGACAAAATTTAGTTGCAGATCTAATTTTATAACTGTCTGTGGACTAGTAACTGCTTGGAATGAAACAGAGAAAATCTGATAGTAAATCAGATATTCCCTCTTTCGGTCTGAACCATCACTTTGTGCTTGGCCTCCCTTGAAATTGAGGCCATTCACGTTGCTGTTCTGATTCAAAGATGACACCAGGCTGTGGTGGGGGCAGTAGGAACTTACTACTTGTCAAGTTTTTGAGAAGTCCAGAGAGAGAGAGTGGAACCAGCGAAGAGTTCACCAGATTTAAAAGTTTTCCTGGTTAAAATTCAACAAAGGAAGGTTAAGATAAACATAAGTGTTAGTTGCTCAGCCGTGTCCGACTCTTTGTGATCCCATAGACTGTAGCCTGTCAGGCCCCTCTGTCCGCGAAATTCTCCAGGCAAGAATAAACAAAAGGATGAGGAAAAAACCTGTTTTTGAGAAAACATGCATTTCAATACGTTGTTTTTAGGGCGTGGCTTATTACTGTAATGCAGTGATTCTCAGTCAAAGATGATTTTGTCTCCCAGGGGGCACCAGTCATGTCTGCAAACATTTTTGGAAATGGTGGTAAGGGAAGGTGCAACTGGCAGCTGTGAGTTGAAGCCAGGGATGCTGCTAAACAACCAGCAGAACACAAGGGAGCCTTGGCAATAAAGGATGATGGAGCCCAAAGCATCAACAGGGCAAACAGTGAGAAACTCTACTCATGAATGATACAGACTCCAGGAAGGACCCTGGAGTCAGACAGACTGAGTTTCAAACCCTCTATGCATCACCTACTAACAGAGTGATTCCAGGGGAGTTATAAAACCTTTCTAGGTTTTGACCTCTAATTTATAAAATAGGGATGATGAAACCTGTATGCCAAGGAAATGAGAGAAGCAGCCTGCCACATCATAATGGCTCAATAAACGTCAGTCTCATTTTCATATTAAGGTTAATACCTTAAGGTATATATACTCCTCTTTTCTCTCGATTAGAAGAGTCCTCACAACTCCATGAGGGATGTTTTACTCTTATATAGAAGGCTGTTCCTGAAATCATGTGTTTCAGAAAAATGCACCCAAAGGACCTGGAGGAGACTGACCAGTCCCACCAGTGAGGACTGACAGGGCCCCAGACTGCTTTTCCACAGGGCACATGAGTTGCACAAAAGGCTCCTGAGGGGCCATCCCTGGTGGTCCAGTGGTTAAAAGTCCACCTTGCAATGTAGAGGATGCAAGCTTGATCCCTGGTCAGGGAACTCAGATCCCACATGACACAGAGCAACTAAGCCTGTGTGTCACCACTAAAGAATCCACACGCCGCAATGAAAGATCATATACAATGCAATGAAGACCCAACACCGCCAAATAAATAGATTTTTTCAAAAAAGGCTCCCGAGGGCTGAGAAGTACTTTACAGCCCAGAAAGGGTCACTGAGCTTTCTGACAACACCAGACACAGCTGAGCAGACATGTGTCAGACCACGACATGTGTCAGACCACAGGATGCCCAGCCAGCCCAAAATGATGCCAAAGTGAAAGTCACTTAGTCATGTCTGACTGTTTGCAACCCCATGGACTGTAGCCCGCCAGGCTCCTCTGTCCTTGAAATTCTCCAGGCCAGAATACTGGAGTGGGTAGCCATTCCGTTCTCCAGGAGATCTTCCTGACCCAGGGATCGAACCCATGACCCCCATATTGCAGGCAGATTCTTCACCGTCTGAGCCACCAGGGAAGCCCAACAATACTGGAGTGGGTAGCCTATTTCTTCTTCAGTGGATCTTCCCAACCTAAGAATCGGACTGAGGTCTCCTTCATTGCAAGTGGATTCTTTACCAGCTGAGCCACAGAGTGATGCTAAAAATCTCTGCCCAGATACCCACAGCCCTGGAAACAAGTTGTTACATCGTTTCCCCAACAGGGCACCTGATTTCAGAAGGCTGCGCTGTTACTTCCTTGCTCTAATAAGGGGAAGGTAAGACAGGGGGCTGCTTGGCCAACCTAGGGTCACCTTTGTGAGTAAAATCCAGTGGTGCATGGACAGCTTGCCTCTAAATCAAGCAGTATCCTGGTCTGGATCCTAACAGATGAAAAAAGTGGTCTTATCCCTGACAGAGTCTCTATTATAGACATTTGAGTTTTAATTGAGACATTTGGGTATTTTGGGCAAAGACAAATATGATTCTAGGGTAACCATACAGTTTTTTGTTCAGAGACACTGTTAGGAATGAAAAAGGAACGCTGTGAATTGCTCCAGCCCTCAGGAGTAAACCAGGACAGTCCTTAAGACTTATGATCAACCTTATGAGTCATTGGGAAGTATGGCCTTCTCCTTGAGATATGTATTGCATTACAAGTGAAGACTTGATCTGATCCAAGAAATAATTTAGATTTAGAACAAATTAATTTCATTTTCCAAATAATTACATCATGATGACCAGGGTAAAGGTTAGCAGAGCAGGTTGGTTAAAGGATTAGACTATCTTAGATATATTTATAGATTTTAGATCCTGTGTTCAAATTCTGGCTTGACCACTAAATGGCTATGCCATTTTGGGCAAGTTACCTTTCTGTGTCTCAGTTTTCCCTGTAAAACAGGCCTAAGAAGAGTAGCTACTGTTGGATTACTGTGATAATAAAATTGTAAGGTAGGATAAGTGGCTAGTGGCTAAAACATAGTAAATTTTTAATTATTATTAGCTATTATTTTTAACATTTAAATAACCCTCGACTGTGAGTTGAGAGCTCTCGAGTCAGTTTGCTGCACAGGTCAAGGCTTTCATTTATTTGCTTGAACAGGCAGTGTATTTTTCTGTTTTTCAACAGGCTCACTAATAATAATCATTACTTTTGCACTAAGGACCTGAGGACTGGCCCTACTTTCCAGATCTGGGATAGCTATGATCATCTGCAGGTTGGATTTGACTTGTATTCAAATTATACAAATAAGAAATATAATGTGCAGTTACTAGAGTACATCTTATTTGATAAATGTCCAACATATGGCAGTAAGTTTGGAAATATAGGTCCTGGCCTCTCATGGACATTCTAGTGAGCAAAAGGTAGAAAAAAATGTAAAGCCATCTGGTCCTCGTGTGTCACAAGCCACTAACAAACATCGCAGGTTTATTTAGTCATAGTGGATTCAGACTCCAGCTCTCGGGAATGCAGTTCTTCAGAGGTCACCTGGGTCCTGCGGTCATATGCTGGCTCGCATGATCACAGCGCACAAGCCTCCACAGCTTTCCTGCTCAGCCCTGGAGCACGATATTCTTCCCAGGATCGCTGGCTACTATTCTTAGTTACCAGCAATTTTGCTTTTATGCTCATTCTCTTGTCCATTTAAAAAACACATGATTGTGAGTCAAAGCTAGAGATAACAGACATGTTAGGGGAACTGGGGCTGGGAGCTCTCAACCCAGTGATTAAGTTTTTAGATCATGCTGATACATTATGAATTCCGCCTTTTAAATATAGACCAGTTTCATTTGATATGAATTGGGCTGACTCAGGCTAGGAATGCTAAACAGGTCACTTAATTGTGGTGAAATGTACAGCCTGAATAAGAGATTCTGGATGGACCCAAAGACGGAGAGGGTGGCTCTGAGCTTCTAAATACTGGGCATAATGGGGAAAGTGAAAAGGAACTCCCCTTCCACTTCTATCTCAGTTTTTCTGAGATTATGTATTTTTTTTATGGCTTTGTATTGAGAACATCTTGAATGATATGGTCTTATGACAGATATGAGACTTGTGGACTTTCATAAAAGTAATGCTAACACCTAGTGTTGGGCCCAATAAAACCTACTTTAGATTCAGCACACATAACACTCTACATTTGCATAACATTTCACAATTTATATCTTTTAAATTTGTTAACAATATTTAGTTTGTTCTGTTTTTTCCATCTGGGTCTCGCCTGGTCCTTTTCTCAGACCGCCCTTTTCAAAGTAAATCTCTTGATCTATTACATACATGCAAAAAAGTGCAAAAGAGCCCAGTGAATTTTTACAGAGTGAACACATCTATGGACTCAATTCCTAGATCAACAAAAAGAATGTTTTCAGAACCCCAGAAGTCATACCCCATCCTTTTCCCAGCAAAGTCGGCTATTGTCATGACTTCAGAGACCACTGATTATTTTTAAAATTGAATTATCTACTATATATTCCTTTGTATCTGGTTTCCTTTGTTCAGTATTTTCTGGGTGAAATTCATCCATGTTGTGAGAACTTACAGTCTGATCATTATTCTTGCTGTAAGCAGTCCAGTGGATAAATCCACCACAAAGGATTTGCCTGTCATGCTACTTATAAACATCTGTGGTTTTACAAATGGTCTGTTATGAATATACTTCTTTGTATCTTTCGGGGAACATATACTGTAGAATCACAGTTACATTATATATAATAATATAAATAATAATATATAAAATATACATATATATACAATTCCATATTGCATATATGATACTCTTACATACATTCCACATGAGCCCACGTATGTATTTACTTTATTAGATACTGCTAAATAGTTCTCCAAACTTACTTCCATTGACACCCCCAACCATCAGGGTAAGAAAGCACTCATTTTTCCATATCCATGTTATCTCTTTGCTTTGTTTAGTTCATTTTAGTCATTTCAGTGGGGCACATTTCCTTTTATAGTGTGTATTTATCTCCATTCGTCATAGCCAGTGGCCATTTTCTTCCTCCCAATTTGCACAAATGATCACAACCTTAACATAGCTAGTAATTAATATATATCCAGTCATTGAAAAAGAAAACAAAATGCTAAAAATAAAATGTTAATGGTTCATTTTATTTCTGGAAGGAATTTAATTTTCTAATGGGTTGAGAAAATATTACTATTAATTTATGATATTTATTATATTATTTATTACTATTAATTTATTATTAGAAGGGAAGTAGACCTGATAGCCATTTAAATTCAAGATATTTCCATATTACAACTCCTAGAACTAACCCAATGTAAACTTAATTAAACAGAGTACAAGCACAACCCTTCAATTACTTCCGTGAGTTACTGAGTCCAATTCTTGCCATGAACTTCTGCTTTCTCCTGAAGATCTCAAAGTTAGTAACCACCACAACTCCCTCTCTTGGTGCTGTTTAACAGAGTGAGACACCGATGGGGGATGAAGAACACATGGGTTTCAGGGCCTCACTGTGGGAAGGAAAAGACCAAGGACCAGAATCTAGGCTTCCAGCCTTCAGTTTCACCATGACAGGATATCACAGGACCAGCCACTCAATGATCTGGAATAAACAATGAGAAATCCCTTCCTCTCCCACCTGTAGAATGATGGGTAAGAGCTCACTGTTTGCATCAGACAGCTCTGCCCGAACTCCTGTACCACTGTTGGCTTCAGTGGGACCTCTAACACATCCCTTAACTCTTCTAAACCTCATCTTTTTTTATTAAAGTCATTGTTTCTACTACCTAGAGGTGCTGTGGAGACCAGAGATCGTGCAGGTGTGGCAGAATCATAATTTAAGGTCCTTTCCAGTGTCTTCCTTTACTTTAGCCTGCCTCATCCCCATTCAGTTGGGGAGACATGGGTCACCATTTGTCCTGGGGTTGGAGTCCTCAGAATTGGATCAATGAATAAAAATGACAATTTCTCAACTTCTGGTTCCATCTCAAACACACAGGGGTAAGGAGACAAAATGGATCTCCTCTTATAGTCCCAAGACCTCGTTGTGGGGATGGGAACTGCAAAATTTCCCCTGGGTATTGAGGGGGAAGTGAAAGTTGGCTGAGAAGGAGAGGTAAATGGACCTGTAACAGGTCCCAATATGAGCTCGAGGAGATAAGTGCCAGGTACTAGCTGTGTGGACAGTGCCCAGGGGGGATAATAGGAGGAAGGACCATCACCTTACCAGGTTATCGGAGCCAGGGGGGTCTAATGAGACCCAGTGAGTACCGGCAGATTGGTCTCGATTTGCAGGTGAATAAAGATCTGACTAAGTGAATTTACACTGAGCATGGGAGGCTAGCAAACAGTCCGCACATCTGAAATGGTGGACACCCACTCCCTGCTGTCACCAGGCTGGCACCTGAGTAAGATCTCCTGGGTTTAGCACCCTCCCTGGGTCAACAGGAGGAATAAGTTGGAGAGAGGGTGATTCTCAACATGACTGAATTCCAACTCTGGACTGACTAACATAATTTCTGAATCATACCTTTCTTCAGAGTATGTGGATAATGTTCTGACCACTTGGTAGATTGTGCACTCAAATTATTTTATTAAAAGACCAGTTCTGTTTCTTGTATACCCCCAAGTGAGCGATGCTGAGAATTTATACTACATGTGAAAAAAGAGAAATGCCTGGTACTAATCAATGGTCATTACTATTATCTGTGAGATCTAGTTAACATCCTGTCTCATGTCACCCAAGAATTGAGTCGTAACTGCAGTGGCTATTCTGCCATGCTATAAATAGTTTCTTAATACTGTACAAGCAGAGAATTATTCAGCTTCTAATCTGCTGTGGCTACTGGTATATAAATGCAGACAACCTACCAGATGGCCTCATTAAAAAAAAATTCTGATTTGTATGAAACATTCTTCACTGCTATCAACCTGAGTTCATATCACAGAGATAACATGGGGGAAAAATACCTTGAAAGACCCAGAAATGCACAACGCAAGTTTTCTGAGTCCATGGGAAGCCATGTGCCTCTCACTTGTGATATCTGTTGTGTTCTCTCGAGGTCCATGGAGAACAGCCAGTTACCCATCACCATCTGGCCGGGCTAATTCTGGGTGGCTGCAGCTGCAACCCAGAGTCTTGGTAATCACAGCTCCAGGTTCTCTCCATACTAAATAGCTCCCAGCATATTCTCTAGAGGCAGCCTCCCTCTTGAGCAAGAGATCCAGATTTCAAGGCACCAAACAGCACCCTAATCATTCATAAACCCAATACCATATGCTTCCTGTCTCTCCTTTCAGGAGTCTCTACTGAGCTTTCAGGACCAATTGCCTTGTCCACACATCTCACCTGGATAGGACTTCTTAAATGGACTTGTGCAGTAGGTCCTATAACTGCTCCCTCTGTTCTGATTTTCCAGTCTATAATATATCCAAAGCCAGTTCCACGTTAATCATTCAAAAGCCCAGATCAAGCCACATCTGCTCCTAGTTCAAAAACCTTAGTATTTCCATGCTAGCTATAGGAGAAATGCAAACTTCCTGGCTTAGCATCAAGGATCTTATCATCTGGTCCCAGTCTTAGGAGGCAATACAATGTAACGGTTGAGGCCACTGATACTGTTTCAAAGTTCAGATCTATTACTTCCTTAACATTCTTTTCTCATTAGGTGCTCTATCAGTTTACTCATCTTAAAATAAGATTAGTGATACTTATACAACTGTTGTAGAGCTCAAGTCAGATCAAAGTAATCTGCCTATATGTTTACCCTGAAAATGCTCCATGGAGGCAGGCGATAGTTGTGATGATTACAATTAATTTTTCAATAGTATTACTTCTTGCTATTGGCTGATATTCCAGCCAAAAAGGAATACCTATTGAGGCAGAATACTCTAAGTGGTTAAGCATCAGGATTTTGCAGTCAGACTGGGGTTAAATGATGAGCGTGCTATCTGCTTTGTGACTTGAGAAAGTTACTTAATCTTTCTGGATCTCACTGTCCTCCTCAGTAAAATGAAAATACTAATACCAGTCTCGAACCACTACGAACAAAGCTAGTGGAGGTGATGGAAATCCAGCTGAGCTATTTCAAATCCTGGAAGATGATGCTGTGAAAGTGCTGCACTCAATATGCCAGCAAATGTGGAAAACTCAGCAGTGGCCACAGGACTGGAAAAGGTCAGTTTTCAGTCCAATCCCAAAGAAACTCAATGCCAAAGAATGCTCAAACTACCTAACAATTGCATTCATCTCACATGCTAGTAAAGTAATACTCAAAATTCTCCAAGCCAGGCTTCAGCAATACGTGAACTGTGAACTTTCAGATGTTCAAGCTGGTTTTAGAAAAGGCAGAGGAACCAGAGATCAAATTACCAACATCTACTGGATCATGGAAAAGCAAGAGAGTTCCAGAAAACATCTATTTCTGCTTTATTGACTATGCCAAAGCTTTTGACTATGCGGATCACAATAAACTGTAAAGAATTCTGAACAAGAAGGGAATACCACACCACCTGACCTGCCCCTTGAGAAACCTATATGCAGGTCAGGAAGCAACACTTAGAACTGGACATGGAACAACAGACTGGTTCCAAATAGGAAAAGGAGTACGTCAAGGCTGTATATTGTCACCCTGCTTATTTAATTTCTATGCAGAGTACATCAAGAGAAACTCTGGGCTGGAAGAAGCACAAGCTGGAATCAAGATTGCCAGGAGAAATATCAATAATCTTAGATATGCAGATGACATCACCCTTATGGCAGAAAGTGAAGAGGAACTAAAAGCCTCTTGATGACAGTGAAAGAGCAGAGTGAAAAAGTTGGCTTAAAGCTCAACATTCAGAAAACAAAGATCATGGTATCTGGTCCCATCACTTCAAGGGAAATAGATGGGGAAACAGTGGAAACAATGGCTGACTTTTTTTTTTTTTTGAGCTCCAAAATCACTGCAGATGGTGACTGCAGCCATGAAATTAAAAGACACTTACTCCTTGGAAGGAAAGTTATGACCAACCCAGATAGCATATTGAAAAGCAGAGACATTACTTTGCCAACAAAGGTCTGTTTAGTCAAGGCTATGGTTTTTCCAGTAGTCATGTATGGATGTGAGAGTTGGACTGTGAAGAAAGCTGAGCACCGAAGAATTGATGCTTTTGAACTGTGGTGTTGGAGAAGACTCTTGAGAGTCCCTTGGACTGCAAGGAGATCCATTCTAAAGGAGATCAGCCCTGGGTGTTCTTTGGAAGGAATGATGCTAAAGCTGAAACTCCAGTACTTTGGCCACCTCACGCGAAGAGTTGACTCATTGGAAAAGACTCTGATGCTGGGAGGGATTGGGGGCAGGAGGAAAAGGGGACGACAGAGGATGAGATGGCTGGATGGCATCACTGACTGGATGGACGTGAATTTGAGTGAACTCTGGGAGATGGTGATGGACAGGGAGGCCTGGCATGCTGTGATTCATGGGGTTGCAAAGAGTCGGACACAACTAAGCGACTGAACTGAACTGAATACCAGTCTCATGGGGAGGTTCTGAGTATTAAATGAGCGAATCCATATGAAAAACTTAACATTATTTTTGAAACAAAGTAAGTGCTGAAGAAAAGCCAAGTATTATTTCCTGTCCTATTTTGAACTTAACTTGAAATTCTCCAGGCCAAAATACTGGAGTAAGTAGCCTTTCCCTTCTCCAGCGGTCTTCCCAAACCAGTGATCAAATCCAGGTCTCCCACACTGAGGGGGATTCTTTACCAGCTGAGCCGTAAGGGAAGCCCTCTAGATAGTTAAGATGCACATCAAAGAAATAATTCCAATGAGGCCAGACTCCTGCATCTTCCCATTCATAGAAAAGCACTAAAATCATTAACCTGAGATGTCTATTTCTTTGTGATTAGCAGTAATCTTCTGACTACAAGGTTTCTGGTTTGCTTTTGTTTTCCAGCGAAAATGCCTATATATCCTAGCTCCTCCCTTACCTCTTGGGAACAGTTCCTCAAAGCACTCTGAGAGGCTGTCTCCTGGGTTATAGTCCTCAGTAAGATCCAGGAATAAAATATACTTGTCAACTTTTAGGTTGTGCATTTTTTTTCCTTAGTTGACACTGAACTGTGTATCATATTTGAGAACAGAAAATTAATTTCATTTTTTCTATCACCTCCACAGTAGTAGTTCAGTAAATGCTCATGGAACTGACTGTGCTCATCCAGTTCCCAGCTGTTTTGCCAAAGGACCCAGAAGTTTACACACTGAAACCACAAAGTGAAGAGAAAAGTGTTAGGCTGTCCATTGCAAGGTGAGCATCGCTAATCCTTAAGTCAATCTATAGTACACATTTAGCCCTTCCTTATTTCCTCTGGAGACAGTTTTTGAGCATTTTGCCCTCAAAAGAAAGCTTGCTGAGGATGCAAAAGCTCTGCTGTTGCTTCAAAAGGAACCAATGTCAAAAGCGCTGCCCTGACAAATGGCACAGTGGCTGTGCAGCTACAGGCATGCCACTTCAAATTCTATCGATGTCCTTCTGTTCAAGCCTTTCTTGGATCTTCAAAAAGAGGCCTCTTTGAGGTTAAAAGTCCTATTTTCCACTCCTCGCTTTGCAGTGTCCAACTGAGCAAGCTCTTACTGGATCATCCTCAATGAGTGGCCTCTCCCCGTTCTTTAAGGGGATGACTGTGCAGGAGAAATGCCCTGTGGACAGATGGCCCTTACTGTGTCTTTGCAGTCGCTTCCAGAAAAGATCACTCTTAAGGAGCATGTAAATCTTAAATGAGGACTGGTGAATCTCTTTACATCTGTGCCTATTCATCTTGGTCACAAGCTGCTCAAGGGCAGGGACGACACTGGAATTGCGCGGAAAAGGGGCTTGGCTTTTGACCTCACACAGACCTACGCTCTAACACCCAAGAGGTGGAATGTCAAGGACAAGTGACTTAGCTCTTAGCACTGTACTGTTTCCTTTGTAAACAAAGGGGACAGGGTCACCTAACTTACAGAATCAGTGTGAGGACTGAAGACCTAAAGACATATATTGAAAAGCCTTTATATGATCAGTAACGTAATATTTCTAAATACATTTACTACTTGTTGGGGCAGTACGGACCAGTGGTCAAATGCACAGATTTTAGGGGGACCAGGCGGATGTAGATCCAAGCTCTCTTTTATCCACTTCAAACTGTGTGACCTCAGGCTAGTGCATCTCCTCTCTGACTTTGTTTCCTCATCTGAAAAGTGGAAATACCACCACTTACCAGAAAATCTATAGGAAAACAGTGACTTAAAGAAAGTAAAGTGCCTACCACAGTATGTCCATCCTCTCTGTTTCTATGTGCTCATATCTTCAGCATCTATACAGACGTTTGTGGTGATGCCATGGGAACCCTATATCCCTCTAGGCGCTGAAGACAGAGAATTTCCAAGAGCACCTCCAACCAGTGTCAGGTCTGCTACTATTCCTCCGTTAGGAAGTCTTTCCTAGTATTCCGGCCAAGCAGGGACATTGCAAGGCAACCTCGCCCCCCCACTGACTGGTGCCACAGACCTTACTGGGTTAGTAACAAGGGTGGACTCCCTGGGTGACAGGAACAGCCACAACTTCAACCTCCACAAGCTGAGAACTGCAAATTCTCTGGCAGTCAGCCTGGCAGGATGGCTTTCCAGTAGACCCCTTCCAGGGAGACCTCAGATGGTTCTCTGGGAGCTCTCTAATGTAAGGCACCAGGAAACCTGCAGCTGATTTTATTCAAGGGGAGTTATCTTTGTGTTCAGACTGGCTACCCATATGGAGACATGTTTATAAATACACAGAGAACTTTCGTATAGACACATAAGGCTAGAAATTTAAACTTTTCTCCCTAAAAGGGAAACAGAGGAAATTTTTTCCTGTTCCAGGTGATAAAGCATAAGTACCTGCTGCTGTTGTGTAGTTGCTAAGTCATGTCCAACTCTTTGTGACCCCATGTAACTGTAGCCCACCAGGCTCCTCTGTCCATGGGATTTCCCAGGCAAGAATACTGGAGTGGGTTACCATTCCCTTCTCCAGAAGATCTTCCCAACCCTAGGGTTTGAACCCATGTCTCCTGCATTGGCAGGCAGAGCCATCTGGGAAACCCAAGCACCTATAGGTGCTAAGTAATGAACTGGGTACTCAGGCGACAGGCAGAGCAGAATATGCATTTTTGAGAAACCAGCAAAATCACAGGAGATTTGGACACACATACTACTCAATCCTTCAGAGGCTCAATACTAATTGCTCCTTTTTCTATGCCCACAACTTGACTTTCATAATCTTTTTAACAGTAATTACATTGATGTACTCCAGAAATAGAAATGGATCCTTAATGGAAGTATGTGACTCCCACAATTGTCAATACAGCAGGATTAGGGAGAGAGCAAACCACACTTTCCTCTTTGAACTTTTCCCCAGGACCCTCATTTTCTGCAATAAAATATGTTTTATTTATATACTAGGATGATAAACAAAAGTGTTATAATAATTATAGGTCAGAATTGAAGTTATATTCTAACCAAATGAAAAGACTATGTAAAATATTGATATTTAAAAGATAAATCCAAAGTATGTAAAATCTCGTCTATAACTAAAAGAAATTTCTGATGGGTATAAACTTCTAAATGTAATCTAAATAATTAGGTTATTCTGAGTTAAGAATACAATCCATTTTTAGTGTGCTTATCCATGAAATGCCCTTTATTCTCCTGACTTTTCCATAATACCTGTTTTCTAGCAGTTACTACTCCTGGCTTTTGGATTACAATTGCTTTGAAATGGCAAGAATTTCTGGAAAACCAATTATGGCATCGTCCTTTTACAGAGCGGGGGGAATGAGAACAACAAGGTCACAGAGTAAAACACAAAACCACTATTCAGATTTCTGTCTCTCAAAAATTTTTTTCTGTCTTTCAAAGTGATGCTATTTTCATGCAGAAAGTCAGTAAAAAATCAGTAATTACAATGTCTGAAATGTATAGATGAGCTATTAGGGTCTATAAGTTCTGTTACACCAATCTGGTATTAATGGTTCCTTCATCGGGAAGATCTCCTGGAGAAGGAAAACGACAAGCCACTCCAGTACTCTTGCCTGGAAAATCCCATGGACGGAGGAGCCTGGTAGGCTACAGTCCATGGGGTTGCAAAGAGTCGGACATGACTGAGCGACTTCACTTTCACTGTCATTCACTAGCCATCTCCTGACTTACTGCTATGTGCCAGGCAATTTTCTAACTTCTGTGAATACAAAGCAGGACCTATACCTGGATCCTGCCTACCTGATCTAGAGATGCAGAAATATAGAATAAGTTCTTGGACCTCAAATTTCTCTGTATTATTTTCTTTTTTATTTGGGTGTGACTTTATCATGGTGTTTGTAATAGAAAGTTTGAATATAATTTTATTTTTATCTACAAATCTCTCTCTGAATGAACAGGAATATTTTCAAATATGGTAGCCATACATAAGATGCTTTTTCCTTCTGTATGACCTTGACATCCTTTAAAAATAACTAGGCCTAGCTGTTTTGACTTCCCATTGACTTGTTAACTCCACTTTTAGTATTTTTAATCAGGAAATAAAAAATGTGCACAAAGATGTATATCTGAAGACGTTCACTATAATATTGTCTATAAGATAGCAAAACTAAAAGCAACCCAGTTTCAGCTCAGTTCAGTCGCTCAGTCGTGTCCGACTCTTTTGAGACCCCATAGACTGCAGCATGCCAGTCTTCCCTGTCTATCACCAACTCCTGGAGCTTGCTCAAACTCACGTCCATTGAATCGGTGATGCCATCCAACAATCTTGTCCTCTTTTGTCCCCTTCCCCTTCTGCCTTCAATCTTTCCCAGCATCAGGGTCTTTTCCAGTGAGTCAGTTCTTCCCATCAGGTGGCCAAAGTATTGGAACTTCAGCTTCAGCATCAGTCCTTCCTGAAGGACTGATTTCCTTTAAGATGGACTGGTTGGATCTCCTTGCAGTCCAAGGGACTCTCTCAAGAGTCTTTTCCAACACCACAGTTCAAAAGCATCAATTCTTCGGAGCTCAGCTTTCTTTACAGTCCAACTCTCACATGCATACATGACTACTGGAAAAACCATAGCCTTGACTAGATGGACCTTTGTTGGTAAAGTAATGTCTCTGCTTTTTAATATGTTGTCTAGGTTGGTCATAGCTTTTCTTTCAAGGAGCAAGTGTCTTAATTTCATGGCAGCAGTTACCATCTGCAGTGATTTTGGAGCCCCCCCCCCAAATAAAGTCTCTCACTGTTTCCATTGTTTCCCCATCTATTTCCCATGAAGTGATGGGACCAGACGCCATGATACTAGTTTTCTGAATGTTGAGCTTTAAGCCAACTTTTTCACTCTCCTCTTTCACTCTCATCAAGAGGCTCTTTAGTTCTTCTTTGCTTTCTGCCAGAAGGGTGGTACCATATGCATATCTGAGGTTATTAATATTTCTCCTGGCACCCAATTTTCCTATAATTGGAGACTGATTAAACCAACTATGATGCAGCAATATGTTATAATATTATGCCGTTAATAAAGTAATCTTTTAAAAATATTCCTAATGTCATAAAACTTTTTTACAATATGTGGAAAAATAAAGTTCTAAAACAATATTTATAGCATTATTCTAATTTTGTAGAATATATATATACTGTATGTTCTAAAAATAGATCTTATCTTTGGGTGTTGTAATTATGACTTATGTTTGTTTTCCACTTTTTTTTCCTGTATTTTCCAAATTTTAACAAGAGCGTCACTTGAGTTTGAGAAAAAAGCTGTCATTTAAATTAAAAATGCTATTATGTATAAAATAAGTTATATAACATGGGTCATGGGCTATTACAAAGCAGTCAGTATTTTATAACAATAATAAATTGAATATAATGTTTAAAAGTAGGCTTCCCTGGTGGCTCAGATGGTAAAGAATCTGCCTACGATGTGGGAGACCCAGGTTTGATCCCTGGGTTGGGAAGATCCCCTGGAGATGGGAATGGCAACCCACTCCAGTGTTCTTGCTTAGAGAATTCCATGGACAGAAAAACCTGACAGCTACATTCCATGGGGTCACAAAGAGTCAGACACAATTGAGCAACTAACACTGTAGACTGAAATCTTTAAACACTGCAAATCACTATATTGTATACTTTAACTTATATAATATTATACATCGACTATATTTCAATAATTTTCAAATTATACGAATATGCCTTCTATTAATATAATAAAAGTTATCTCAGTAAAAACTAAATTTCCTTCACAGAGATACATATGACAGAATCATTTAACTTTTTTTGTAATTCTTCAACTAAATCAGTAATTGCCAGGAATGAGTAATGCATTTCTGTGTGCCAGCTAGACCACTGTTAAAAACTTTAAGTTACAAGGAAGTGTATTCCTTACTTACTGACTGACAGAAGTATATTAAGATTGACTACACTTGTTTTAGAACAGCAAGCATAGTCAGTCTAGAAAGTCATTCAGTTGTGTCCAACTCTTTGTGACCCCATGGACTACAGCTTGCCAGTTTGCTCTGTCCATGGAATTCTCCAGGCTAGAATACTGGAGTGGGTAGCTGTTCCCTTCTCTAGGGGATCTACCCAACTCAGGTATCAAACCCACGTCTTCCTCATTGCAGGTTGATTCTTTACCATCTGAGCCACCAGGGAAGCCCACAGTCAGTCTTGATGTATGTAAAATCTATATGTGCATGGATCTTTGTACACAGGCAAAGAAAATCCAGATGGAATTTCATCATCATGTCAAAAACTATACACTCACAGGTGAGTGATTTTGATACACACTTTATTCTTTGCTGTTTGAATGATTTCTTATGACCGTTAGACTTATTTCCTATTTGCAGAGCACTGGGATTTATGACGTTACCAATAGAAGGACTTAGAGAACCATGGAATTCTATGTCTGAAAGGGACTAGGTTGTTCTATCTTCTCCTTGTAAAAATGAGAAAAGTGAGGCGCAGAAGGAGGAAGGCTACTTTTTTCTAAGCTTTATAAGGATTGAACTGCATCCCAGGACTCCTAACTCCCACACAAGGGTCATTCATATGCTAAGTTTAGACAAGTATTAAATTGAAAGTTCAGTTCAGTTCAGTCGCTCAGTCGTGTTCAACTCTTTGCGACTCCATGAATTGCAGCACGCCAGGCCTCCCTGTCCATCACCAACTCCCGGAGTTTACTCAGACTCACGTCCATCGAGTCGGTGATGCTATCCAGCCATCTCATCCTCTGTCGTCCCCTTCTCCTCCTGCCCCCAATCCCTCCCAGCATCAGAGTCTTTTCCAATGAGTCACCTCTTCACATGAGGGGGCCAAAGTACTGGAGCTTCAGCTTTAGCATCATTCCTTCCAAAGAAATCCTAGGGCTGATCTCCTTTAGAATGGACTGGTTGGATCTCCTTGCAGTCCAAGGGACTCTCAAGAGTCTTCTCCAACACCACAGTTCAAAAGCATCAATTCTACAGCACTCAGCTTTCTTTACAGTCCAACTCTCACATCCGTACATGACTACTGGAAAAACCATAGCCTTGACTAGACGGACCTTTGTTGACAAAGTAATGTCTCTGCTTTTGAATATGCTGTCTAGGTTGGTCATAACTTTCCTTCCAAGAAGTAAGCATCTTTTAATTGAAAGTAATGCATATAAAATTGGCTTTAACATGGGTATGGAAGGTAATTTTCAGATAAAAATATCCTGCTTGATGACAATACTTCACCGTATACATACATGTATATGAATATGTGCATATAATTGTACATATACATGTACACACATACATATATGCAACTTTAAATTCAGACTGCATTACCTACATCATCCACTTTTACCTTTGAGATTACCTGTTTTTACAGCTACCGCACTGGAGACTTCCATGGAAAAGTTGATCAGATTTCTTCACTATCATTTCCCCCATTGTCAGTCAGTGGTTGTCAGGGGCACAGATGAAATTTCTCAAGCAACTGATATTCTTTTACAAATATAATCCATCTCATTTCTTCTTACAGTAAGATGTTAAGGGGAAAGCCAGAAGTTAGTTAAAAACACAAACAAAGCAAAAAGATTTATTAATAAAACTAAGTCACAAAACAACAAAAATGCTACCACCTTCCCTTGGCTTCTGTTCACACGTGCACACTCCACTGTACACACCTGATTTCTGGCAGCACATGGGAAGGACACCTGATGAAACGTGTGTATGTTCATGCTGGATGACCTGGGGCTAGCCAGGCCAGAGAGTGCAAGGATGAGCCCAGCAGCTGCCCCTCTAACACTCTGGTCTGAACGTGTTTACCTGAAGCAGGAATGAATGACATTCATGCCATGTGGTTCACGCAGGGCTCCTCTGTTGGTTCTCCCACAGCAGCCTTAGGATTGGTGCAGTGTTGGGCACGTGAACCATCAGAGCCCACGGGGCAGGAGGAACCTTTTGTTAAGATGTTAGAATAGGGGTAGACCTTTTTTCCACTGGACTTGGACCCGAGAGGACATATGCTGGGGCTGCCTAGCTATCTTGACTATGTAAGCAAGAATCTGTCTGACACAGAAAACAAACTTATGGTTACCAAAGAAGAAAGGGGGTGATGGGGATAAATAAGGAGTTTGGGATTAGCAGATACAAACCACTATATATGAAACAAATACAAACAAGGTGCTGCTGTATAGCACAGGGGACTATATTCAATATCCTGTGATAAACCATAATGGAAAGTAATAAACAAAAGAATGGATACATGTGTATAACTGAAAGACATATGCTGAGAATTATGAAAAATTAAAGGAAACAGAACACTCTTAGATTGGATGAATTAATATTGTTAAAATGGCCATACTATTCAAAACAAGCTATAGATTTAATGTGATCCCTATCAAAGGACTGATGACTTTTTTTTCACACAACTAAAACAAATAACCCTAAAATTTATATGGAACCATAAAAAACTCATAAAAGAATTGACAAAGCAATCCTAAGGATGAAGAACAAAGCAGGAGGCATAATCCTCCCAGACTTCAGGCAATAATATAAAGCTACAGGAACCAAAACGGCATGGTACTGGCACAAAAACAGACACATGGATCAAGGGAACAGAACTGAGAGCCCAAAATAAACCCCCACATTCACAGTCAATTCATTTTTGACAAAGGAGGCAGGAATATACAATGAAAAAAAGATAGTGTCTTCAATAAATGGTATTGGGAAAACTGAACAGCCACATGTAGATCAATGAAGTTAGAACACACCCTCACATTCTACACAGAAATATACTCTAAATGGCTTAAAGATGTAAGTATAAGACATGACACCATAGAACTCCCATAAGAGAACTCAGGCAAAACATTCTCTGACATAAATCGTACCAATGTTCTCTTAGTTCTACTGTTCCTTATATTTAATGGATACTCAGGCACTCATTCTTCCTATTCTTTAATATTTTTAAATATATTATTGACGATAATCTTCCCTTTCTCTTTGTCCTTGAAAGTCCTTTACTTTAAAGTAAAATAAAATCCTTATTATTTTTCCCTAATGTGAGCCATGAACCATGCCCTTCCCAAGTGTGCTATCAGATCTCTACTAGTCCCTTAATACCAACTGCAATTAGACCAGAGCCTAGGGTTTTTTTTTTCCTCCCTTGAAAGTGAACTTTCTAAATAGACTTTCACCAGGAATCTTATCAACACAGGATGTCTCACTTCATCTCAATGTGTGACCTCTTTTAAGACAGTTTAACATATTAAAAGCAAAATTTATAGAACTTGTAAATTGAAGGCTGATTATCTGCATGAGAAAGGATTTTCATGAAGAATTCCTTCAACTTAGAAAAAATTGTTGGCAAAAAGGCTCAAATGAGGAGATGACCGGGAAAGGAAAGACTGCAAAAGTGCCAGCTAGAGGGCTGAGGAAGTTGCTAATTAAAGGGCAGTGAGAGAGGAGGATGAAACATTTCTGAAATAACATGTTAGTCAAGAAGAAAATATAAATATTTAGTATTCTACTTCTCATGAAACAAACATATCAAGAAATGAAGGAATTAGAGTGAATTAAAGTGAACTTTAAATTAAAGTGACACTTTACTAAGGTATTAGTAACCATTTTTTAAATGATTTATCAAGAAGAAAACTGATTTCAACAGAAACTTCTTATTTAAAAAGGTATGGTGGTGGTGGCATAATGCAGTGACTATGAATGGGTTTGGAAGTCCCATTGCCTGGGTTGGAATCCTGGCACATTTGTGGAATTTGTGTGTGACACAGGGTAAATCACTTCATCTCAGAGCCTCTTATCTCCTCACCTGTAAAATGCAGACAGTAACAATTATCTCCCCCTTTGTCTTACTAGGAAAACTCAGTTGCATAAAACAGACAACAATGGATAAAGCACAAGACAACTTTAAATTCACAAAGGGATCATAATGAGAAACCTCACCCAGAACAAACACTCTCACTTAGTACAGGTCCTAGCTAGACTAAGTA
This sequence comes from Ovis aries, assembly GCF_016772045.2. Taxonomy (NCBI): domain Eukaryota; kingdom Metazoa; phylum Chordata; class Mammalia; order Artiodactyla; family Bovidae; genus Ovis; species Ovis aries. The sequence goes on from NC_056072.1 coordinate 38,190,103, forward strand.
TTCAATATTATGAGAATTATTATTATTATTATTATTGCCTTGGAATGTCCTTCAGTTATTCTGCCTTCACCATGGAGAATGTACATTTTATGCTTCAGGAGAACCAGCACAATAAAAATGAAGACAGTTGAAAAGAAAAGCCTCCCTCCTTTCCCCAGATCAACTGAATGAATCTGCCTTTCTCAAGTCGAAAGAGTTGACATCAAGCCCGTGACTAAAATTACCTGCCCCCTAAGTGCAGTCTTCCTTTTGTATGGAATCCATCTGAAGTTGGGCAGAGAGAATCTAATCTTTTTCAAGGATGAGGGAGAGAGCGTTGATGGATTTCTTTGCATTTTGAAGTCATAATTAAGCGTATTGAGTTCCCTGCTCCTTTGATCTTTATCATTTTAATTAACTTCTTGCCAAATTTTAAGGGGCCAACTGCAAATTAATTTTATATTGTTTTTCATCATTGGTAAATCTGATAGACAGGGGCCGGGTATGAGTCCCCAGGAAAATGTCAGTCCGCTCTGCCAGCAAGGAATCATCCATCAGGTGTGAGGAAAGAAGCCTTTGATGCAGCATCCTATTCACAACAGCAGCCTATTTACTGTTTGCAGAGTAAGGAAGACAGGATTGCTTTACATTCAAACATACTAACAGGGAGCATATTGAGAAACATCACTAACCAAAGATGCTTTCTTCTCTACCCCAAAGGTTTGCTCCTCAGGGCTACAGTAAGCTGGCACCTGTTCTTGAATCCACACTTCAAATCAAGAAGCCTGACATTCAATTATGAGATCAGTAAGACAGCAGTTCTTGCCTCCAGGAATTTACAAAGGATAAAGAAGGTACAAATGTTACTTTCATAAGATGCTATAAAAGGAAACACGCTTTGAGAATCTAAAGGCACTTAGGATAAAAGAGGGGAATTTGAAAAGTTATCTAGGATGGAGACATGGCATCTGAACTGGGCCTTGAATGTTGGTTGAGACACGGCAGGTGGAGATGCAGAAATTGGGCTGAAATGGCAGATGTTTATAAAGTCATACAGAACATTTTACTCTCAGATTTTTTTTTTCTGAGTTCAGAATTACAGGGTAAAATATTTCCAAAGCCCGTATTTCTTTTACATATTTTTTCCATAGATCAATATGAATCAGCCACAAAGTCTATTTATTTTTGAAATCACCTTAATCTGAACTGTTACTTAGTTGCTCAGTCATGTCTGGCTCTTTGCGACACCATGGACTGTAGTCCACCAGACTCCTCTGTCCATGGAATTTTCCAGGCAAGAACACTGGAGTGGGTTGCCATTTCCTTCTCCATAAAGCCAGTATTACTATATGAAGATTTTTCAGCTTTTTATACTTGATGATCTTCACTTCTGAAAATATACATTTTTGAAAGTGAATTCTTTATTGTACTCACTGTTAATTTCTAAGTTTAGGAAGATGACTATCTGTTACATTCCCATTTAGATAAAAATGTGTTTAAAGGAACAGGATAAATTATGCACATTTATTCACAGTGGCTGATGAATATTATTGATGCTTTGTTTCAATAATGGAAACCAATACATTAAAATTTTTGATAAAAAGTCATCTTTTTCTGAAAAATGTATGTCTAGATAAGCTCAAGGCTGCTGAAATAAAGTGGTGCACAGGATTGCATAATAACCTTGGGGTCAGACCTGTAAGACTTAATTCTGTCCCAATAACTTACAGTCCTGTGGCTTCCGACATCATGTTCACTATATTTGAATAATAACAGGAGGAGATTTCTGCTATGAATACTAAGCCTAGTTTATGATGGGAAACACCAACTTAACTCACTAGGGCAGACAGGGAAACCATAAGCCTCCCAAAACAGAGGAAGACATTTCTTTCATGAAACTTCAAACAAATAAAGAAACAACCTGAGAATTTGAGATGGTTCTATACAGATGGGTAAAATTTCAAGAGGGGAGAAAATGATGAAACAAGGGATGCTGAGAGGAAGGGTGTGCCAGGTGAGAAAATGGCTAGTTCACTTATTCATACATCCATTCATTTAGGAACTATCTGAGCGTCTACCAGGAAGCAGACCCAGCTCTCGTTAACAGAATTGTAGAGGTAAAGTTCACAGACAGGCTCATCCTCACGGAGCACATATTTCAGGGAACCTTATGGTAACAGTCCATATTAGAGTGAAATTAACTCATTAGACAGACCCTAGGTGAGCTGCGGCTGTGAAGACAAGACAGGAACTTGACAAAATCCAGAGGCATCAAACAGTTACACAAATTCATGACAAAAGCATCCATCTGCTGGTTACTGCTAAGCTTCTATGGAGAATTTTCTAAAATAGTCCAACTCTCCTCCACAAATCATATGTATTTAAGCATAAGCCTACAGCAGTAAACTTGGAAGGGTTGTATAAATTACAATATGTCATTTCCAGAAGATTCATACCACAGCCTCAGGACAGAAAGTCACTTACTTTGCTGAAGAAATACTGTTGGAAAATTTAATTGTTGATATATACAGAATAGAAAGAAATTTATCAAATTAGTCAACGTTGGTATATTCATCAAACTCAATATGAGACAGTTAAACCATGCCCTCTACCCACTTCTTCCTACCAGTACAATTTAAAAAAAATAGCTAAATCATTGTAATGAAATCTTTTCTAGATTTTGTTCTATGGCTTGAGCTCTCTTTTCAGGTAACCAATAGTTACAAATGTATGCCTTTTTAAGTATAAATATTTTAAAATAATTGCTCAAAATTCACACCACTTGGAGGGCCTCATTGTACATTAGGTACTATGCTAATAAAATAAACACATTTCATATCTAAAGGTCATTCAAAACATTATCTACATGTCCAGATTTATTTCTCCAACTTGTTACACTAACACTACTGAAAAACAAGGCTAAGTCTTCAAAATAACAGATTCATCAGACATAATGAAGGGAAAATCAGTATACACTCCTGGTTTTCCAATGAGGGAGTGGAGCCTCAGAAATTGACTTGTTTAAGGTCACATGAGGAAACAGAGATTCAAGGCTGGATTTTCCAATCTGGTTCTCTTCTCACCAAGTCATATTTCACTTCATTTACTAGAACTATTTCTAATTCTCCACAGCTTCCTTTGCCAATATGCTTTTCAAACTACAACAACAACAACAGTGTTCAACCACAGTTAACATCCCCTTCTTTGAACAGGTTCCGTAGTGGCAGAGTCTGAGACAGAGACAGGAGTGCTCTTGATTTACTGGGGAAGTACTCTCCAGGAAACAGCAGAAAGTGGAAGAGGAGACAGCAGAGAGCGGATGAAGGGGCTACTTAAGGATGTGGTGTCAGCTAGAGGGCAGCTTCGATCTGACCCTGCCAGGCACTCTCAAGCATAAGCTGTGCCAGACACGGTCCCACCCTGAGGCAAGGGGCCCAGTCTTTCGAGTACCTCAGTATTAGACTATTACCAGCTGTAGGTTTCCCCTGGTGCAGATAATAAGTTCCTAGTTTTGGTGGCTTTCATTCAGCCAAAGGCAATTTTCTGGATAAGAGACAGCTATGACTTAGCAATCAACATTCACAACAGCTGTGGGAGGAAGAAGGCCATGCGCAGCATGGTAAAGGGATTTGGGCAGGAGACTGGTGCAGTTATTTTATCCTTAAAGCATACTTGAAGGCTGGTACCAAGCTCACGAATACCAACACCATGCCACATGTTTGTGTTTTTTTTAACCAAGATATCTGAGTCAGCAGATTCACCCTGACCTTACCTTAGAATGAAGATGGATTGATGGATGAAGAGAGAAGAAGGGAGGGAGAGAGAGATACAATGTACCTTCTGGATTTCATACTTAGAACACAAGTAGCATTTTAAAGCAGCATTCCAGGCAACAAATTTTATAAAATGTTGCTTGCCAAAGTACAATTTGCAAGGCATCACTTGAAGGTGAGTCATATCCCCTCCTTCTTCCACACTCCATTTCTGTATCCTAACCAGCTCTTTTGTGAACAGTTCTTCTGAAACTGGCAGGGAAACTTGGAACACTTATCAAAAATACATCCCAATCACTCTTAAGCGCCACAAGTGAAAAACATATACCAATTCTGCAATCAAGGACACTCATCATTTGCTGCTAATTTTAATACCAAGCACCTCTAATGATTAATGAATTCAACAGTGCTATGTTCAATACATGGAAGGGGCTCTTCCCGCTACACAGGAGATGGTCTGAAGAGGAGTGTCCCCCAACATCTAAGTGGAAGTCACCACCCACAGAGACACCTCATTTGTGCTTATTTCTCAATTATTGTGAAACCACTACCACCATTCTCCTGGGAGCCTATGATTCAGCACTGATTACCCACTGCCTTGGGATGCTGCTTTCTTAAAAATGTTGCATTTTCTCATACTTGAAAAAAGTCACTCTCAGTGAAGTAGAGACAGCAACCCTTTTCTGCCTACTCATTGCCCCTTCTAGTAGAATCTCCCTCCCTCCAATACTCACCAACTTCTGTATGCTACATGGTCCTACTCCTCTCCCCAGATCTGGTGATGGGACCCTAGCTGAACCATGCCACAAATGAGGCTGAGTCAGCCATTCTCCATCTTTGGAGAGTCTGTGCAAGAACAATAGCGCTGGATGCTTGTGCTGTGTGGCTGGAAACAAGCTGCGGGCCGACACTGTCTTCTTTGAATACAAGAAGCAGAGCAAGATACTGATGGTAAAAGTCAGAGAAGTGGAGCCAGCGCACTCTTCTTGGACTTTCTACCTCCCAGCTCTCCCTTTTCTCTTCTCTTTCATGAAGACTGATGAATCTCGCCTTTTGATAACCCTGATTCTTTCCAATATATCCCAGGTTTTTTCCCTAAGTCACTTTGAATGGGTTCCTATTCTTTCCAATCAAATGATTTCTGCTTAATGATATCTGATAAGGATCAGAATAGATTACATGTGTGCGCGTGTGCTCAGTCGCTCAGTCGTGTCCGACTCTTTGCGGCACCAGGAACTGTAGCCCACCAGGCTCCTCTGTCTACAGAATTTTCCAGGCAAGAATACTGGAGTGGGTTGCCACTTCCAGCTCCTGGGGATCTTCCTGATCCAGGGATTGAACTCCCTTCTCTTGCGTCTCCTCCATTGGCAGGCAGATTCTTTACCACTGTGCCACCTGGGAAGTTCATATATATATAAACTTAGCCAAAGTAAAGTACAGGATTCAGAAACTGTTGGGAAAATATCTGTTGAGTATCTATGTCAGAAATTGGTAACTTCCCAAGACCCACTCTCTTCTTTAGTAACAGTTCTGTTGGAGGTATCCACATGCCCATCTCCAAACAATGTGTTCCAGTCTCTTCAGAAGTAAGTTACAGCCAACTAGTGTTTTATACTGGTCTCCAGCATCCCCACTCCAGTACTCTTGCCTGGAAAATCCCATGAACAGAGGAGCCTGGTGGGCTGTAGTCCATGGGGTAGCCAAGAGTCAGACACAACTGAGCGACTTCACTTTCACTTTTCACTTTCATGCATTGGAGAAGGAAATGGCAACCCACTCCACTGTTCTTGTCTGGAGAATCCCAGGGACAGGGGAGCCTGGTGGGCTGCCATCTATGGGGTCGCACAGAGTCGACATGACTGAAGCGACTTAGCAGCAGCAGCCAGCATCTGACACTGGGATTGACCTGCAGTCGCCAATGGTGGTAACACTGTATTCTCTACTGCCTTCTACTCCCTGTCCCACTGTTCAATTCTCCTACTCGTGTTTGGGGAAATTAACTCCCAAATAAACTATGTCACCCTAACTTTAGAGTTTGCTTTGTGGAACTCAAATTAAGACAGAAGTTAACTTCCATGAGGCCACCCTTGAGTAGTGGGGGGGCTGGGAGCCAAAGGATTAGCATGCCCCCCATTTGTCCCCAAGGGAGTTCTGAGATGCACGTGTGATGCTGGCTCAGGAAGCCCTGTGAGTTACTGGTTATGATTCATTTCCCATCGCCATTTCACTTCCCTGGTCCCTCGTTCCTGCTCCCTGGCATCCCTTCCCAGCCGCCTGTAACTTAGATGCTGCTGTCAAGGGGACCCAGACAAAACACTGTAAAACTAGGGCACTTGGGCAGACTAGAAAATTTCATACTGTCTATGGGTGACTGACACAGTGGAGTGAAGGGTGTGAGACACGCGGACTTGCTCGCTTCAGGGTCTTGTGCGTGTGGCTGACACCACCGTCACAATGCACCTGTACCCCTGCTGCTCGTCTCATTACCAGGCTCTTACTCCTCTTAAAGGTACACTCTAATGCTAATTATACGGCTCGACAGACCACTGTCAAAACATTACCAGACTATCTTGCTCATCTTGGGATAAATAAATGTCTCAACACCATGTCTTAATAATGAAACCCTGAAGAAATAAATTTATCTGCATCACAAAATGCTGAGCAATCTATGTCACTTTTAGCCTGCTTCCAAACAAAATGTATATCTTCATTAAAAAAACAGTAACTATTATTATGAGATATTCTTGTGCTAATAACTTAGTAAAAACTTTCACAACTGTCATCTTGCTTCATTACCAGGAGGCAAACAGAAAAGATGATTAGCTTATCTTTTTATTTCAATCTATAACATTGATGTATAAAGTTCACAAACATATGCAAATGCATAAAAAGCACAAACTAAAGAACTGATAAAGTTCTAAAATTTCAGGGTCCAATAAATGTTTAGAAGGTGGCTTATAAACTCATTGTCGTCAACTGTATAATATGGAAAAACTATTGAAAAAAAAAATGTAAAAATGAATCTTTTAGGACTTCCCTAGCAGCCCAATGGTTAAAGCTCTCTGCCTCCCATGTGGTGTGACCAAAAAAGAGAATGTTTTAAAGAACAGAGCCACAGTGAATATATTCCACAACATAGTAGCCAGTTCCTATTAAGTATTCTACTGAAGTTTAGCACATTGCCCTTGCAAAACAGATAGATGGACCAATTCTATGCATGTGGGCTGTCCAATATGGTAACCACTAGCTCTTTAAATTTAAATTAATTATAGATAAATTAAAAATTCAGTTGCTCAGTTTCAAGTGATCCATAGCCACTTGTGGCTAGTGACTGCTGCTTTGGACAGTGAAGAATAGAACATTTCCATTGTTGCAGAATGCTCTGTTGAGCAGTCCTACTCTACGTAAGTCTTCAGAATCCTCCCCCATTAGGATTCTTTATTCAATAATTTCTCAAACTACAAACAATCAAATGGTACTTGTTATGAACAGAATTGAGATTACATGGGTTGACTGAGAAATCCAGTTCTCAATGCTTGTCTGGGACCCAGAGCTGTATTACTAACTTACCCTACGCTGCTACTAGGCACCATGGCCTCCCACTGTGATTTTGGTCCAAGACATAGTCCCTATATTTCCATGCTTTCCAGAAATAAATTTTCATTCTATCTGAAAGATGGCAAAAGAAATCCTTAAACTCACTAATTCCATCATTTCAAAAATCAAGCAAGAGTTAATTTCTGAACACCAAAGTTCCCATTCATCCATCAATCAAATGGCTCCTGAGAACTTTCTGCACAAGACGAACTAGGCCAGGTCCACGGAGGCACAGAGACAGAGCCTCCAGGGTGCTGGGATTCTGTGGTTCAGTGAGAACAAGCTGGAGACTGCAGGCTACATCCAGGAGTCAGCCATGCTTTGTGTATTCTCCAAAGGCTGGGCCTCCTGGTATTTGAAAAAGAGAAGCCAGTTCCAGCATTCAAACCTCCCAAGCATGGCACCAGAATCCTTATTACTGTCTTCTTAAGAACACAGGAAGTATCCAGACACTTTAGGCCTGTGCTCCTGCTCAGCAACAACTGGCTTCCATAGGCAGAAACGTCAGCACAGGCAGAAACACCACCAGCGTTGCCTCTGACAGCAGCCTGCCTCCTGCTTCTTCACACATTAGCTACCAGGCCCCCTGCAGACCTGGAGTGCATTCTGGCCCCAATGTTTACCAGCCTGATGGCCTTGGGAATGTTCCCCAGGTCCTTCCAAGGCAGACTAACCAAGATGGGAGAGGAAACTGAGTGTTGCCCAGAAACAAAGCAAGAAAACACAAGTTTCCAAGTGCAAAGAGCTGCATTTCTACAGCCACACGGCGGCCAGCTCAAAGGTGGTGGAGACGTTCCTGACAAACTGAAAAGGCAGGCAGCAGCCAGGCCCTGGTTCTTTCTGAGTATGCTCCATCGTTTACCTAGGCCACTGTGGTTCTGATATCTACAAATAAAATAAGAAAAATCAAAGCAAATCAAAACCACCCTTTCATTTATCATGTTGTCAAGGGAATGTATAAGAAATACCTTAAAAAAAAAAAAATACTTGCCTTTAAACTGCAAAGAGAGCTCAAGAATTTTGCTCTGCTGCCCCCAAACAGAATTCCCCACCAAACTGAGGCAAATGAGTATTAATAGTTCAGTCAAACCACCACCTTGGCGGATTTTGCCCTGGTAGGTACCATCAGCCTGGCAGAATGGCTGGGCCTGTCCTGCAGTCGGTTCACTTAGGGCTACAGACAGCAGCTCTATTGGCTGGGACAGTTCTTCCCACAGGGATCTAGTCTCCGGGGAGAATGGGACCTCTCCTCCCTCTACAACTGCTAGGAGAAGCACAGTGAGTCTTTTTGAACCACTGAAGATCTGGGTTCAAAATCCCAGCTCTTCTGTCATTACTATATGCACTGAAACCATATACACTTAAACTTGTTTTTCTAATCTTCAGTTTTCTTGCCTAAAGAAGGGGAAACAATGATGCATGTCTTGCAACAGAGTTGCTAGAATTAAATGGCATGCTTATTGAAAGCTTTTTACACAGGGCCTGGAACTCAGCAAGTACCCAATGATGGATAACGACTGTTCTTTTAATTCCAAGGGGCCAAGGTGGCCCAAAATAGCCATATGTGAGGCAGAGGCAGAGTACATCCATAATGTTATCTTTGTTAATAGCAAGTGTGGTCAGGAATGTGATCCTGGAAATACAAGAAATGCCCTTGGCATCTGGGACTGCTGAATTCATTTTATTTTATCAATAAAATAAGGCCAGATACACCCCAGGATTCCTCAGGTGATGCAATAACACCCATCCACTCTGCTTTTCCCATAAAAGAATTATTAAAGTTCCAAGTTCCTCAAACTCAAAGAAGGTAGGGTATGAATCTGTATGCATGAGTCACTACACACATATACGTGAGCTTCACATTTCAAAAAGGTACCAGGTATGGACCAATGCTTATAAGCATCATTTAAGGTAAAATAACAGTAAGTTACTTATGATAAATAAAGTTAATATTATAAATCAATGCAACTTGGATGACAATTTTATACCATAAAATTATTTATATTATTAAGGATTCATAAGATTGAAGTTAGCTTTGGTATGCTAAAAGCTTTAGAAATCTATTCTTATATAATGACTCAGAGAAAGGAAGGCTCAGTATTTCCCTCTCTACCCAAGTCAGAGTACAGCCATCTAATAATTTCCAAATAGTGGAGTAGTACAATGACCTAGAAAGATGAAGGCAGCAGCTTATATAAAAGTCCACGTGAACAGCCTCATGAATTTGGCAGTCTCAGCTACTGCTTTACAAATCCATTCTGTCCATTAAAATGTTTCCAAGTGAAAATGAGAACATAAACCATCTTATGAAAAAGGATGCAATCTCAGTGCAAAATTAAAGTACAAATTTAATCAAGATTACATTTTCGTCTGTGAAATTGGAAAACTTTTAAACTGCCAATGCCCACAATGGAACCACCTCATCGGAGGGCAATCAGGCAATTGTTCCAAATACCTAAAATGCCTAACCTTTTGAACCAGAAATTCTACATCTAGAAATAAAGTAAACAACAATAGAGTTATAGTAAACATTTATCTTTAAGAAGGGAATCTTTGCAGGTTTTAAAAATAATAGCCATTTAAAAAATATTAAGATTAGAAACTAAACAATTTCTAGTAAAGGCACACCATATAATAGTACACAGCCATCAAAGTTGTGGAGGAAGGTATTTTATGTAGTGGCAAAGCAGAAAACAAAGCCTTGCCTATTCTAGGAACCCATTTGTTACAGGTTGAAGTGTATGCCTCTGAGATTCACATGATGAAATCCTTATTTTTGGTACCTAAGAATGTGTCCTTATTTAGGAATAATGTCATTGCAAATGTAGTTAAGATGAAGCCACACTGGCGTTGGGCAGGCCCTAATCCAATATGACTTGGGTCACATAAAGAGAGAAGTCTGGACACAGACACACACACAGGGAGAAAAGCCTGTGAAGACAGAGGAGAATTTCAGGTGATGCACTATCAACAGGTTAAGGAACACCGAAGACTGACAGCCAGACCACCAGGATCTAGCAGAAAGGTACAGAGCGGATTTTCCCTCATGGCCTTCGGGAGGAAACAACTCTGCTCACACCCTGATCTCAGACCTCTGGCCTCCAGAACTCTGAGACAATAAATTTCTGTTGTTAAAGCTACCCAGTTCATGGTATTAAGTAACGGCAGTCCTAGCAATCTAACAGGGGAAAAAAAGGTACATTAACATTAAAATGGCTGAAAGATATTTTTTGATATATTAACCTTAGTTGTCTCTCAGTAAAAGGATATTGAGTAATTTTGATTTATTAACTTTTGCTTATATTTTTATAATTTGAAATCACTAAACAAATAGTTTATGCATAAAAATGGTTGCAAATAGAACATCAAAAGAAATCCACTGCCCAATACAAATATGCTTAGTATCATTGGGTCACAGAAGGCATGGAAGAGGCAGGAGGTCAGACTGATGGGGCTTGAAATCCTGTCTTGGTCAGCTCTGTACTTTTGGGCAAGTTAACCTAATGAGGTCATTGTAAGATCTGAATGAAATTGTGTGTATAAGTTACATAGCACTGATTTAGGACTGGCACCTAACAACATACAGCCATTTAACGAACTCCCACTATTTAAGGAGGCTTTGTCTTTCTTTAAAATAAAGGAGTATGTTATTCCTTTCAGAAAAGCTTCACAAATTGATGGTCACCTGGCCAAGGCCTGTAGACAGCCTGGGGCTCCAGTGTGTTTGGGACAATGATCTCAGACTTGGTCATCCAGTCTAATCGCTCTCCCCTTTCCAACCACGTGTGCCAAAGCATACTCTCCCATTAGAACACGTTTGTCTCATGCATGTGCTCTTCATGTCTTTAGTACAAAGAACGTGTGTGTGTGCATGTGAGTGACAGAGAATAACACAAGAACACCTAGGAACACCTAGAGACACAAAAGGGCTCCCTTGGGAAGTTTTCACAAATCCTTGAGAAATTTACATTGGCAGTAAAACATATTCTGGGGGAAGGAAGGAAAGAAAATACAAATGTATTGAGTGCTTGCTGTGTGCCATCACTCTTTGCAAATGTTATTTCATTTAACCAACACAATAATTCTTTCTGCTAATTAATATTATTTCTACTCATATAAATATGAAAGACCCAGAGAGGTTAAAGTAACATGCACAACATTACATAGCCTGTCAGTGTCATAGCTGACACTCAAATCTAGGTATTCTTTCTGTTACTAAGTGAGGAAAGTGTAATCAATAAGCCCAGGCATTAAAAATAAAACAAAAAGCAGCCAGCAATTTAAAGTAATAATAAAAGTATGAATATTTGTATTTCAAATTTATCATTCTTGCTAATAAACAGTCTTTCCCCCACAACACCTAGTGTTTAATGCTATAATTTCACACTTATTCTTAGGTTGTTTTTTTTTTTCTGAACAAGAAAGCATACATGTTCTAAAATAGATTTTAAATACATAGAATCATGTTTTGCTTTCAGTTGCTTCATAAATAGAATATGTGATATGATTCTGATGACAAAAGTTCTTATACACAGTCTGGTCAATGATTACAAAAAATGAAAATATGCCTTCCCCCTTTCCTCAAATGGCAGGTGTAGATGAAAATTAAAGGTAATACATCAGGCACTGCTCCTACAGTAAAGAGTCCCCAGAGCTTCAGTTTTCTAGATCTGGGACCATTTAATATTTATTGAGCCCTCTTATGGGAACTTTTATACATGTTGGTTCAGCTTATTTCACAAGCAATGTATTCTAGATGTTATCCTCATTTTACAATTCAAGAAGTTGAGAGTCAGGGACAGAAAGTAGATGTCCCAGGTGTTTCAGCAATGAATTTATTTTTATATGTAAACATATGTTTTAGGTATGTTAAGATCCCTGAGGAACTTGAGACTCAGTAAGGTTGATTTGCGCTTGAACACAGTCAAGGTCTATGGTTGAACCCAAGCAAGTGTGGCTTCAAAGTCAACACATTCCCAACCACAGTCACAATCTCTACTCATCAAACCACTCTCTTTTCTAACTTAAACATCTCCCAAGGTCTCCAGTCTTCACTCAGAAGATGGGTCTGTGCCTAGTAATTTTCTGGTATCATGCTTTGCTCCAATCTAACCATTCTGCCTTCTCAGTTCTTCTGGATCTCAGCTTCAGGAAAGATCTCATGGGTAATGCAAACTGTCTATCAGGTGCGGGCAAAGCCATAGGTGAATTAAGGGCATCAAAGCAGAGCCAGGAAGTCTCATGGCAGACCAGATGGATATGCGATCATTTCTTGTTAAAGCCACTGGGGGTATGTCTTCTTATTTGGCACACAAATCCTTCAGAGTAACAATTTCAAAGGATGGGAGCTCTCTCTCTCTCTCACACACACATACACACAAATGGGCAGACAAAATTGATTTGCTCTTCCTGCATCCAGGATGGAATCTGACTCAGGTAATTTATCAGGCAACCAAAAGAATTTAAGGGTTCATTCTGCTGCTAAATATCCAGATCCTTTCTGACTTCTACAGAATTCCTTATAAGTATGTTTCAACAACACGTTGCTAAACCTGTATTCATTATGCAACGATCAACAAAGATTTTGTTAGAAAATATACATAAATGAGCAAAAATTTTCTCAGGGATTAGGAGTATTTTTGAGAAGGAGAAGGTCCTTGAGAAGGTCTGGGCATCCTAAGTCATTATGGTGGTGAGCATTTAAATTTTGCTTTGTGTTCTGACAACATGAGATAGTAGAAAGAAACCTGAACTAGAAATAAGAAGACATGACTTTAAGAAGAAATTATATACACCCCTACTGTTTTCAATGGGGAAACCATTTAAGTTCAAGATCTAGAGGTAATGAGCAATCACTATTAATAGGAGGTAACATAGAAAAACGATTAAGATCAGGAGATCATGGAAGGTAACTGACACCCCACCAACGTGTTATCAGGGATTCATTTCTTCATTTTCTATTCTCCTTCCTCCCTTCTTTCCCTCCTTCCTTCAACCAAGCCTTTATTGTGCTTTGCTTAGTCACTCAGGCATGTCTGACTCTTTGCAACCCCATGGACTGTGTAGCCCACCAGGGATCCTCTGTCCATGAGATTTTTTTTTTTTTCAGGCAAGAATACTGGAGTGGGTTGCCATTTCTTTTCCCAGGGGATCTTTCTGACCCAGGGATTGAACCTGTGTCTCCTGCATTTTCTGCATTGGCAGGAACATTCTTCACCCCAAACCAATGCCTTACTAGGCATCTACTGTCTGGGTGTTTGGTGGGATTTACAAATGCTTTTGGAGGCATTCCTATCATGTGTCAAGCACTGTATAAAGATGCTTAGAACGTACTATGAATAAGACAAACAAGATCCTTGTTTTCACAGAAACTTTAGTCTGGTTGAGAAGCAAAAATATGTACAAAACAAAAAATATAAGTGATTGAAGAGTGTGCTCTGGTAGTCATCAGAAGGCTGACTTCATCCAGAGGGACTTCCCTACTCAGAGAGTCCCTCTCAAAAGAAGTGATGTCTAAACTGTCACCTAAAAAGAGGAATTTGCCAGCTAAAAAGGGTTCAGTGAAAACTGTGTGTGTTCCAAGCAAAGGAAGTGACGTGCAAAAGTGGCAGGTGCAAGAGACCATCGCCAGCCTACAAATATCTGATAAATGTGAAATGTGTACAGAGCAAGAAACAGGCTTTAGGTATAAGAGATAAAATGGGTGAGGGTGGCCTCTCTCCAAGTTTTGATGATGCATCAGTTTCAACAGGCAGTATCATTCTTTCTTGTGGGTTCCAGAGAGACCACAGAGACTGGGGCAGAGGCTCAAGGATGCAGAGTGGCAGGGAAGGGCTCAATCCCTCAGGGGGCAGAGATCACTTCACACCCTCAACCTTCACCCATGTATGTCATGATATCCAGAGTCACCCGATTGGAAAAGATCACTCCTTTATCATCACCATCATCATGATCACAATCATTGTTTACTTCTGGATGACCTTTAGTTTACAAAGTGTTTCACATGCTTGCTCTTCCTTAAAATTTCCAAAATTGTGAAAAGGTAGGCAAAGGGTGTTTTCCCCCAAATTCAGTGAGGAAGTGAGGTTCTCAAAGGATGGCTAAGCTAACTGAATGAATGAGAATAATCACACATACAGCCAAAGTCAAATACATGCCTGCAGAAAAAGAAGACTCAAAGGAAAGTCATGGTTCTATAGATATATTCCTTGGAGATTTTTCACTATTTTTTTCTATTTCCTTAAGACTATTTTTTCTTACCTGGATCAGGAAGACATGTGAATCCTCTGGGGAACAGAGAACTAGAAGTCACGTTTCCAGTTGAGCATGAGTGCAGGGTTCTTCTCCTATTTTTATCTGGGTGATGCCTACTGGCCAGGTGTACCTGGCTATTACGGTTTGGTTAGTAATTGCCCGTGATTGATACTATAAAGACCTATGTCTACATCTTGGAGAGGTCAGTTGGATACAGGTAATTCTTTCAAGAATAAACAATGTCTATGGATTATGATTTCAGAAAGATCAGGAAAACTGTCCCCCCACACCTCACCAAAACATTCCTGAGAACTAAGTTCCTACAATTCTTCTGTGAGACCTGTTCCTTTAGGTTCAAACTCAGCCTCTCTGGAAAGTTCTTTGAGTGCAAATATTCCAAAGATCAATGCCCTACGGAGTCACTTATGCTTTGGTAAAAAAGAAAAAATCTTGGACTTCATGATATAAGGGAAGAGAAGCTCAAAAGAGGCACATTCAAGTGTATGATAGATTTTCTACGTCAGAATTCTGCCAAGACTCTAACTTGCAAGAGGTTGCCGTAATGCTCTAAATTACTTTCTGGTGGATTTCTATTTCCTCCTTTCCATCAATCCCATAATTATTCAAATAGTTACCATTATCATCATCACACTACCATCAACACCTTAATATCACTTATGAGTACTTCTGATAGCCCAAGCACTATGCCAGGTGGTTTATGTGAATTGAGTCATTTATGGCAACATTTTAAAGTAGGAACTATTATCAGTTTCATTTTACAGATGAGAAAAATGATGCCTAATAAAGTTAAATAACTTGCCCCAGGTTATCAAACTAGGAAAAGGATAAAATAGGGATTCAAATCCATAAGTAGTAATTTAATCTTTTTTTTTCTGTATTTGTGGGACCAAATATCAATTGTCTTCATAGAACTCAGAAAAACACTAAGTGATAAATTCATTAGTCCACTGGGGAGTTGCTCTTTTATGAAAAGTGTATCTATTGATTCATATTCCAACTGCACACATGACTTTTGTCACTAACTGAGAGGCTAGAAGTTATAATTAAATCCAAGTTAATGTAGCTTTGCAATTGCATCACACCCTCATGGCAGATTACTGCTCATAATTTAAATTAGTTGCATGTTAGAATTCCTATCCTGTTTATGCTTAGGGAAAAAAAAGAGCTGTCTGACTCATGCAAAGGTATTTTTTAAGAAAAAAGAAAAAAACGACCATAAGATTAAATTCTTGGCTTTATAATCAAACTCTTTTCCAACATATTTTAAATGAAAAGATACTACTGCTTAACTAGAACCTACTTTACTTTGGTTAATTAAAAACAATAGAGAATAAAACAATATCAAAGACAATTGATATCTGTTGAGCTAATCTCTAAATATAAACTCCCTGTGGCATTTTCAGAAAAGGCTTTAAATACATATCAGAGTGGGTGAGATAAACACTGCAAAATAGGATAGCATCTGCCTTTTAGGTTTCTTTGAGGATTAGGGATAAGCTATGGCAGGTGCCTGCCACATGGAAGGAAGCAGAACACTGTAGCATTTAAGAGAATACAGTTTGGAATGAGAATGCTCAGATTTTGGCTTTGCCATTTCCTACTATTTTATCCTTGATGAGTTATTAACTTCATGGTTAATAACTTCATGGAAATGAGAACATAAGCCATGCAGATTCAATACGATGATGCATGGAAAGCAGTGGAATACAGTGCCTCATATGAAGCCTGCATGACAGAGGTAGCTACTGTTCCTCCTCAAGAGTTTAAAATGATAACTATATTACATTATGTTATGTTATAAACATGCTTAATGTGCTATTATCAATAACATGATCAAAAATGCTATTCATATCAAGCAAGCAGTACGATGTTAGGAAAACAGATCAGAATTTAGATTCAGGAATGATGATTCAGAAAGCAGGTCCTTCCATTTAAATCAAGGCACTGTATACCTTTTACATCAGACATGTTGCATCTCTGGATTAGCTGGCCTGCTTTGGGAAGGCAGAATGGAGATATGGAGTTCAGGGTTTGTAGAAGAAATTATATGGAAAAATGGGAGATGGACGTAAAAGATTAAGAATTAGAGGAATGAAACAAGCTGACCTAGCAGTTAACTCTAAAGGGGCGGAGTCTGGACCTGCCAGCCATCAAGTATTATCTGGGGGAGTTGAAGTAATGCTCTTACATCTGCACCAATTCTAGTCCTGGAACTGCTGGGGTCCCTCACCCGCCATTACACAGAAATCTACAGGTGCAAATACAGAACCCTGAAAATGGTAAAAAGAAGAAAGAATGCACTAACAAAAATGTTTTAAAAGGAAAAAAGGCAGGCCAAAGTTCTCCTGGCAAAGAATTGAAGTAGCAAAATGAGAGTGATTAGTGGAAGGCAGGATTTCACACCAACTTAGTAAGTTTGAGAAATAAGGTAAATTAAATTAAATTTTTTTTACTATGTTCAAATTACGTTTTAAGAGATTCTTCTGGACCTTAAATTTTTTATTTTTTTTTAATCATCAGAGAATACATGAAACAGACCATCAGAATCAGTGCTGTGTCCTGAGTTTTGGTTTTGACTCAAAAGATACTGAAAATGCCTTTGACCACACAGAATTAGAGATTAAGCATTTGGAAGTTTTGCCTCAAGGTCTTTGAAATTGGCTAAAGCTTCTTCCTTGAAGGTTTGACTTTTATGTTTTTAAATTTCAAATCTACTATATCTATGAGCCCTTCCTAAGCAAAGGACACATCAATAAACTGCATGCTTCCCTCCAAGGCAATAAATCTCAAAGTGGAAGATGTCTTTAGAAGTAATATTGCTTCACATGGTCAATCCATAGGAAGTCATTTCAAATATGAATTATTTTTTAAATTACTCATGTACACAACTGTGAACAAGGGATATGTCCATGATTCTTTCTGCAGAAC
Organism: Ovis aries; assembly: GCF_016772045.2. Lineage (NCBI taxonomy): Eukaryota > Metazoa > Chordata > Mammalia > Artiodactyla > Bovidae > Ovis > Ovis aries. The sequence continues at coordinate 38,207,655 of NC_056072.1, forward strand.
ACAGCTTTTCTTCCCACTCTCCTCTCCTCAGTTCAGTTCAGTTCAGTCGCTCAGTCATGTCCAACTCTTTGTGACCCCATGAATCACAGCATGCCAGGCCCCCTTGTCCATCACCAACTCCCAGAGTTCACTCACTGAACCTCAAATTACACCCTTTGGGGAAAAAATATCAATGTTATGCTTATACAAATTACACACACACACACATTCACAAAGTTATGTTTTGTTTTTTTTATATTTACAAAAAAATTACATGCTATCCACTAGTCTGAAATCTGAGTGAATACATTTTCCATGTGTTGATTAAAAGAAGGAAAATTGAAAGCCACTTTTTTTTCCATATAGCAATTTCATTAAATAATAAGAATGAAACTCATTTTTCTGCATGTAATAATTTTATCAAACACAATCTCACATGCTGACCTCCAGGTCAACACATATTAATTGAATTCACCTTTACAATGACAGTATAATATTCCACAGCATGCATGAATCATATATTAATGACTTTCCTATTAACAAATTTACTAATTGTTTTGTTCTTTCCCCTACAAAGGATATTGCATTAAATAGGCTTGAACACAGACCTTTACATACACTTTTACTTTTATAGCACAAATATTGAAAACTGAAAGCACCATGTTGAAATACATTCAAGACTACCAGCTTCTCCCACAGAGAAGCTGCTCCCGCACAGAACAGGAGGAACAGGGATGTTTTTAGTGCTCTGTCATGTTCAATTTACAATTTTTGCTTATCACATACAAAGGTACCTGTGGGGAACACTGAGACAAACAGAACAAATTTTCTTCCAAAGCTAGACCTCTCTCTCATTGTCACCATTTTCCACAGGAAACAAAGACCGGTGAGTGATTCTTCAGCCATGGCATGCACGGAAGAGATATTTTCCTTTCTCCACCTTGATACATGTTCTCACACCTTCTATCTCCCTGCTCTCGTTTGTGAACCTTAGCTCATTCAAAAGGTGGCAATCAACTAACGTATACGTCCTTTCAAGGTTTTACTGGTCCCTTACTCAGGTTCTCTAGCACAGATGAGAGCTAATCATTGATTTATAAGCAAAATTCCTTCTTCCATAAAGAGTTAGAGGCCAAGAAGAGAGAAAATCAACTATACTCCAATTTTTAAAAAATTAAGTTAATATATCTTTCACACACACATCAAGAAAAGATAACTATAAGACAGGATGATAAATTCTTATGAATAAATGAATGAATAAGATGTAATGGAAGCTCAAAGAATGGGGTGAATCATTCAATTTGGGGTAGAGGAGAGAAAAAGAAGCAATTATGAGAGAAATCTTCACTGAGAAGGTAATACTTAAGCTGAGGTTGAAAGACAAACATTTGTATTTGGCTTGGGCTGTGACAGGACTCCATCCAGTATGAACACAAATAACAAGAACATTAAGCTAACAGGTGCTTTTGAGTTTTGGGGGACCTTGTATAGCTTAGTGTGGTGGTCCTCTAATGAGCCTAAGAAGAACCTAGGAAGTTGCTTAAAAATGCAGATTTCTGGGCACCCACCTTTCCAATATTTTTATTTGATTTCCAGAAATCTGCATTGAAAACAAAACCATTCACACTTTGAAATATACTCACTGAGGGTGTGTGGGGGGAGTGACATGAAATAACATTGTAACAGGACTGAAGGGAATACAAAGGAAGGTTTCAGGCGGGTGACAGCAACAGTGTGAGACCAGGAGAGACTGTGTCAGAAATGATGGCAGGTCTTTGAATTTTGTTTTGAGAGACAATGGCTTGACAATGCAGCCTTTCCACAGAGAAAAACAACAACAACAACCACCCACTCTTCCACAGAGAATGTTTGTTGAATGGCTAAATGAATGAGCGTGGACAGAAGTCTGAGAAAGTCAAGTGAAAGCTGCCTGGACTGAGTCCTGCATGATTTAACCTGGCTGTGAGGAAAACAGTTAAGAAAAGCCATCCTTGAACCACTGGTTCAAGCCTTCCAAACGCTGTCCTGATGCCATGTCCAGTTGACAGATTCATGCATTTTAATGCAGGTTTACAAACAAGGCAGATGTGATTACCCTGATCAACCATGTAAGCATGTAACACTGTTGTGTTGCCAAACCCGGATACTGGCCCTTGGAGCTAAGATCTGGGAGGACGAACACGCTCTTACATAACTTCCTAGCTCCTCAGTGATAGGGCCTGTGATTAATGCTACATGACGGGCTTTGAACTTTCTGTTCAGATAGACTCGCTTGCCTTTCAGAGCTCCTAGCAAGAGAGAATGTGTGACCCGCAGATTTCACTCTGAATAACGATCATCCAAGCCCGCAATACTAACAAAGCTCTGTGGCCCCGTTGGTAGCTTTTCTGCGCCTTACTCCTCTGATAAGCTGTCCTAGGACTATCAAGTTCTTTTTTACGGGGACAGAACATGAGAGTAATACAACTTCCTAAAACCCAGGCGCTGAAGAAAGCTCCAAAGTAGGCTGGGAGGTTCTAGGAGAAATCAGAAAAGTCCTCGAGAGCGAATAGAGTAGAGAAACTCTGGGACAGGAGGAAGAAGTCCTGCCTTCAACGCTGCTGTTTTTCACAGCTTCTCAGCTTCCCTCTCGCTGGAGCGTGGATCACAGCGCTTCCTGCATCCCAGGCGCGGCGGAGAGCTGCTGCCGCGCTCACCAACTTTCCCAGCTTGGCCGAGCCCTCTCTCCTACTTCGCTCACCCCCGGTCCCTCCTCTCACGCCCTCAGCCCCGCAAAATGCAGGTGAGCAGCCAGAGCCCAGCGGCAGCGCCTCCATCTGCTCTCCTCCCGGTCTCCCCAGGAGGCTTCTCTCCTCAGCCCCTGCGCGCCTGTGAGATGACACCTCGTCTAAGCGCCTGCAAAAATTCGTCCACGCTCCCGCCTCCAAGCCGGATCCCTCCATCCTGTCCCCGCCATCCTGGAATGGCACCTGAGGAGAGGGGAGGATCGAAGGCAGCGGCTGGCCTCCCAGGCTTGGAGAAGAGCCGAGACGAGAGCACCCCACCCGACCTCTCCTCACCTGCTGGTTCCTCCCCGCACATTAGCCCGCTACTCACCAATTCTAGGGCTCGCAGGAAGGCAAGGGGCTCCTTCAGCGCCCGGAAGGTACCTGCTGAGGCCAGCTGTGGACCAAGAAGGCGAGACAGAGAGAGAAAGAGCGAGAGAGAGCGTGAGGAAGGGGCTGGGGGACGCGGCATCCAACCCCGGGGGTCGCGCTGCATTACCCGCGCTGCCCAGTCAGTCCTACCTGGCTCACGGGATCCATAGCTCGCCTCGCTCGGGCTTCTCACCCAGCGGCGCCTTTGAAAATGAAGTTCGAGGGCCACCGCCGTCCTCGGCCGCAGGGCCCAGGGCCAGGAGCCCCTTTTCGGAAAGGGCGCGGAGAGCGAGGCGGCGGACAGCTGAGCGCCCCGCGCGGGCTCGCAGCGGCCGGGTTCTGGAAGCCTGCGCGTGCGGGCGCGGCGTGCACGGTCTGCGAGGGTGGGAGGGGCCGGCGGGGCGGGCGGGCGCGGGGCAGCGGGGAGGTGGGGAGGGGAGCGCGCCCCGCGCCCGGGCCAGGCGGCGATTGGCCGGCTGCGGGCGCCCGAAGGTGGGCGAGGCCAAGCCGCGACCTCGGAGTCGCGTCGCCGCGGGCGCGCCCTGTACCCTTAGGCTCCAGGGCAACTTTGGGGCTGTAGGTTTGGAAGAAGCCGGCTGGCACCCTCAGCAGGATGGTCCCCCCCGCCTGAAGACCTGGGTTCCAGGTAAGAAACAGGCAACCCACACCGTAAGTGAAGAGGTGTGTGCGTTCTGGAAACTTCTGGACACCAGGGACAGACCGCTGCCCTGGTCATGCGCTGGAGCCTTCATGGAATGTTCTTCGCGTGGCCCAGCAGTGCCAGGTGGTGGGAGAGATGTAAGAACAGGGTGAATACTGCCCATTCCCTCAGGGATAAGCGGGGGGCCAGGTCAAGGCGAAGGGGGCTGGCGGGGAGACTGGAAATGCACGAATTATAAAAATATGGGGCAGTATGCCGGGCAGGTAATCCCGTAGCCACTGTGTCAGGTCTGGAGCAAATTACTACGCCTGTAATTTTGAAGAAGAAAAAAAGAAAAACAAGTAGAAAATAGATTTCGTCAGGCTGAATTATACAAGGTAACATAGCTCATGAGATGCTAAACAGGGATTGGAATTCAGGTTTCTGTGAAACTCATGCTGTTTCAACTGAGATCCTCTGCCTAAAATACAGTCCTCAAATTAAGCCCCCCAAATCCATCATAAATAGGACTGAGTGCTCCCCATCTCACCTCATACACTCTTCCTCCCTTAGTGTCCTGAGCCTGCCACCAATAGTAACAACAACAAAACAGTTGAGCTCTTTCAGAAGTTGTGTTATGGGCTTGATAAACATTATTTCATTAAATATTCACAAAACGCCCATGGGTTAGTAGTAATAGTTACTATTAGTAGTAGTTAGCAGTAGTAACTACTATTGTTCTCATTTTAGAGATGAAACTGAGACCCATGAGGGGAGTATGGAGAATGAAGCCAGAGTTTAATTCAAAATAGAAAAGGAGACTTGCCTGATGGCCCAGGGGTTAAGACTCGGCCCTTCCACCACCATGGGCCACAGGTTAGACCCCTAGGGGGCCAAAATTTTTTTTCAGTTGAAAAAAAAAGAGGAGAAGGAGTCTTTAGCACTCTGAGGCATTCCACCCTGTAGGTGATACGTCACCTTCTTCTCACTCCATTTGGACTGGGTTCCATGTATCAAGTGGTCTCCCAGCAACACAGATAGCCCATCTGTTTACTACAAAGATTTGCCAAAAAGGTTTGGCGTTGGGGTGGGGGAAAGAAGGAGGGAGAGTAATTAATTTTCAGGAGTTGAGGAGAAAGATGGAAATGAATAGCTTGGAGTCTGAGAAGGGGAGGCAGCAGACCAAAACTGGGTGAAAAAAAAGTGGCCAGGGTAGATGACCCCTGCCCATGGATTTTGTTGGAGAAAAACTGAAAGTTAGTGAGTCAGAACTCCAAAGGGCTAGTTGCACCATCTGCAGCCAGCCAGTTTTGTTCCTACTGCTCTTCCTACATGCAGATAGAGTCTAAAACAATTAGAAACAAGTTATTTCAAAAATAAATGATTATGCAACTGCAGATATTCAGCTTGGGTCCTACAGTTTTTGTATATGATTTTGTGTGTGAGGTTACTTAACCTCCTCAAGATCTCTGGTTTTAAAAAATCTGTCAAATGGAGCCAGCGATGTCAATTTAACTGCTTGTTTTGAGGACTCTATGAGATTTTGTAGGTATATCTTGAGCAGAGTCTGGCACATCATAACATCTCCAAGTGTATTAGTTTCATTTCCAACTGCTAACACTGTTGCAAAAGCAAAGATGAGGCCTCCGAGGCCCACTTAAGTAGGTAGTCGATGGTGGTACCATCTTGGTACTTCCTGCAGTATTCCTCCACTATATATCCTTGCCCTTTGAACTGGGAAGTTACCATGTTGTTTGTTTTGGCCAATGATTGTGGGCAGATGTTATGATTACCTTTCTAAGCAGAAATTGTAAGAACCCCTTCGTGATTTGCCATGTTTTTAATTTCCTTCTACCGTGATGAATCTGATGTATTCATTGCACAGAGGCTATTCTCACAATCTAGGTCTTGGCATAAGATTGATGTAAAGCAGAGCTGCAGTTGGACGTTGATGGACATGGATTTGAACAAGAAAGGCATTAAGAGTTGCAAGCAACTTAGATATTGAAGTCTGTTGTTGCTACTAATACAATACAGCGTAATTATGCTGATTGAGTGCACCCTAGAGTGTGCACAGCTAGAAGTAGCTGAACCAAGAGTCCATCCTGTATGACTTCATTGTCCTTGCATCATTGCTCTTTCCGTCATAGTCAAGTAGCTTATGAGGTATAACGCCTCCTGCATATGTTTAATAATGAAGGTAATTATAATAGCTTACACCAACTCAGTTCTCACTACCTGCCAGCCACTATGCTAAGTGCTCTAAATACCTCATCTAACACCACTGCCATCCCCTTTTATGGATAGTATATCCAGGTTAGAAAATCATATACACATGTGTATCTCTTTAGACAGAGAGATTGATTTATTTAAAAGACCACCCACTTGCATTTCATTTGAGCTGAGAACTTGGCAAAGATGAAGTGTGATCACTGAGCCTATTCCCGCAGGCCTCTCTTCACACCCAACATTCCTCCTTGCTAATACGGTGGCACATTTTCTAAGTCCTCCAAACACCATGTGAAGGAAACCAGAATCATGGCAAATGGCAATGTAGTCGCTTAGACAACAATTGCACATTGTCAGAGGATGCTTCTCACGTTCCAGAAATGTATGAGCTGCCAACAGCTGCATCACCAAAATAACCCTGAGTTCCATATCCTATTTACAATGTTAAATACTTTGTAAATTTTGGGCTAGAACCTCTATATTCAGATATGGAAATAACATTAGGTTCCTTTAAGAACTGGATTGGGAGCAATAGGAGAGATGATAAAAGACTGCCACAGTATTACTGTCAGTAGCTGAGAGTGACCCCTTCTCCTCTGCCCCGTGATGATGAAAAATAATTTCCCTCTTACTGTAACAAATCTCTTGAAATGATTCAACAATCCTGTTAACTTGGTGGAGAATAAATGATCCATTTTAGTGGCTTATATTGATTATATTAGGGCTTTCCAGGTGGCACTAGATTAAAGAACTCATCTGCCAGTGTAGGAGACATAAGAGACCCAGGTGTGATCCCTGGGTCAGGAAGATCCCTTGGAGGAGGGCATGGCAAGCCACTCCAGTATTCTTGTCTGGAGAATCTCATGGACAGAGGAACCTGAAGGGCTGCAGTCCATAGGGTTGCAGAGTTGGACATGACTGAAGCAACTTAGCAGTCAGCATTGATTATACAAATCAAATAGCTTCCAAATTCTTCTTTTGTTTTCATCTAGGAATCTGTAGTTATGAAGATTTCCTTTGACATGTCAAAACAATTCATTACTGCAGTAGTTTCGATAAAGGGCATTGTGGGCCTTTGCCTCCCCCAGGAGACATTCAAGAATAATTGGAGACATTTGAAGTTGTCACAGCTAGGGAGGGGAGTTGCTACTGGCACCTCCTGGCATCTAGAGGGTAGAGGCCAAAGATGTTGTTCAACATCCTTCAATGCGGAAGACAGCTGCCTGCAACAAAGAATCAAACAAAATGTCAATAGTTGCCAGGGTTGAGAAACCTTGACTTATTCATTGGACAAGTAAGGACTGCCTGCCAACATGTGTTATTATTTCTATGTCAGCTGTAAACAGCTTGACAAAATCCCTGCCTTCACAGGGCTTACCTTGTAGTGAGATAAACCATAAACCCAGTTTGTGCAAGCTCAGTATTTGATAAGACAAGCAAATAACATTAAAAAAATTTTTTTTGAAACTCAAAGAGGGTGAATTTTGAATCAAAAACTACAAAAATAAAAACAAAACCCTACAAAGTACCAAACTTCTGTAGATGGACTTGAGTTATTCGGGCAAATTAAATCTCATCCTCAGGGAATAACATACCTGGGTTTCATCATTCTATGTCTCTGGCAAAAAAGAAAAATTAATATTTTATCCATAGCAACTTATGCAGGAGAAAATCCCATGTTTTATGATATTTAAAATACTGGAAATAAGTAATGAATGGAAGTCATTCAATTTGGTATATATTTCACCCTCTGCTCGTGCTGCTAACCTGATCTTTCCAAACCTCTTCTTAACTAGTGAGAGTGAAAGCAAAAGCCAATAGCATGTCTGTGTAACATTTGTTGGTGTGTTTGGTTTGCATAGAGTCACTGGTACATAGGACGGGAGACAGTGTGGAAACATTTTCAAGATCTCTAATTTTACAGTAAATGTAGGATGATATCTGCACACAATGATCAGGTGAAACCATCTTTACTGATGTCTCAGTCTTAAATGGCTGCAATAACATCTAACGATGTGCGTGTTTCTATTTGGCTTAAAACTTCATGACAATATAAGAGTCCATAGGCTTCCTATGGAATTTTTAGCTTTCAAATGGAGTCATTCTTAATTAACAATAAGAACTGATATAAAATTTCAAGGGTAGATGGCCAAGGTGGATTCGCATCACAAAATGCTTTTGCTGTTTCTACTTCCACCTTTGTTTTTAAAAAAACAGGTATCTGTGTCAGTATGACCAGGCTTTAACACATGCACATTAGAGGACTGAAACTCATGTCAAAGGATTTATCACTGACCACAGGAATTAATAGTAATGATAATGGTAATCATAATAATGATTGTGTGTTAAATAGTAAGTAGTTCCTGGACAGAATGCTAAGCACCCCTGTAAGCATAACTCATTTAATATCCTCATCAACCATGTAAGTATGTACTACTGTTTCTTATGCAGATAAGAGAATGCAGGCGCCAAGAAATTAAATATCTCAGCTAAGCTTTTATGGGTGGTAAACAGCAGAGTCATGATTTTTTCTCGCACCATCATAACTTTCCAAGAAAAAGATGATATGCAGTTTTCTGTTGCAAATTTGAAAAAGTCACAGGCTTTAGGCAAAAACATTTTTCTTGCTGAAACATAAACAAAATTTCTCTGCAGAAAGAAAGTAAAGATGGGCACCATTGCCTACTGCTACTATGACTACTACTAGTGGTATTCCATGAACACAAGTAGAAACATTCCTTGCCTCTAAAAGGCTCAGTCATTCTAATTATTGTCATCTTTCATCATTAGCTGTGTTGCTCAAAGTGCTCATCATTTTTGATGTTCTCCTTGGACGACTCCCCTGTTTTCACAAACTCATACATTCACTGCAGCTTTTCAGTGAGGGAAGTGAAGCCCAATGAATGGACACATTTTGCCTACGGTCTTCTTCCCCAGGCAAGAGTCCAGTGTAAGAGATGATGACACAAGTTCTGGAAACAAATCGACTGAATTCATTATATCCTGGCTCAGTCACTTCCCAGTTGTATGACCTTGACCTCGTAAGTTCCTTCAACTCTTGTCACTCAGTTTGCTTATCTATGAAATGGGGTTAATATCTATACCACCCACATCACACTGCCAGAAAGAATAAATGAGTTAACACAAGGTAAGCATGCAGAAGAATCTAATACAGAAAGCTGCCGAATGGCCAAGAAATATGACCTACCCCCGTGGTAAGGAGATGGTCTATGATATTTGTACCTCAAGTAATTATACAACCACTACTTTACTGTAAACATTTTAGAAAAATCATTCATTTTCTTCTCTTTTCTTTCTTCTTTTCAGAATTCTTATTTCTTTTTCACTCCAATTCTTATCTTTTTGGTTAAGAATATCAGGCCATTCAAAACATTTTTAGGGGAAGTCTTCCTGATATACCTGCTGCTGCGGCGGCTGCTGCTGCTAAGTCGCTTCAGTCGTGTCCGACTCTGTGCGACCCCATAGACGGCAGCCCACCAGGTTCCCCCGTCCCTGGGATTCTCCAGGCAAGAACACTGGAGTGGGTTGCCATTTCCCTCTCCAATGCATGAAAGTGAAAAGTGAGAGTGAAGTCGCTCAGTCGTACCCGACTCTTCGCAACCCCTTGGACTGCAGCCCACCAGGCTCCTCCATCCATGAGATTTTCCAGGCAAGAGTACTGGAGTAGGTTGCCATTGCCTTCTCTGGATATACCTCCTAAAAAATAGCAATTCAATAGGAAAGTTTTTTTAAAATTTCTTTTATATTTATAAGTGGAGTTTTGGAAGGAATTTATGATTTTCTTAAAAATAGTTTTATTTGGCAGTGTTTGCAGTCTAATAATTTTATTCTTGTTTAAGAAAGAAATATTTACATATAAAAAACTTACAGATGATGAAGACAGTACAGATCAGAAGGATTTTCTCATATCTTTATTAAAAGCATGTAATCCACATTGGACTGCATCCTTTCCGTTTTAATAAATTCTCCAGATGGTCTCTAGACCTTGTGTTGCAATATGACAGAATGGCTTTCGCATCTGCTCTGAATGAGGCAAAAGAAAACCTTACCCTGTTCAGTAATTATAAGAATACATTTACTTATTCCTTCCTAATCTAAACCTTTAAGTAAGAAACAAATTAAGTCAGCTATGAGACGTTAGAAAATTGACTTCTGTGGTCCTTCATGGTCGTATGCTCTGTTGGCCTAGGTTCTTTCACATGGCTTGACAGCTGTGCGAGGATTCTGCTGGAGACACTCACACAGAGAGAAGCACAAATCTAATACCTAAAATTAGGCTTTACTAAATTATATTGCACTGCCCTTTTACACCTGCTTGGCAAATAATACCCAGAAGAAAGGTACAATTACATAGGCTGTCTGCCAGAAATAGAAGACAGGTTTAAAAAAAGAAGAAGAAGAAGGAAGGAAGAAAAAAAAGAAGAGAGAAAGAGGGAGAGAAGACAGAAAATGAACGCATTTTCCCCCCAAAACCATGATCAACAGATACCATCAACAGCCTAATTGTAAGTTACTTCTTTTGAGAGTTTCCTATGTTCCAGGCACTATGATAAGCTCTTTATAACACTATGAGTTAGTTATTATGCATATTTCGCAAATAATGAAACTGAAGCATGGACAAATGAATTGCTTGCCCAAGTTCATATAACTAAATGGAAATGAAGCCAAATTTGAAGTAATTCTTGGGAGTTTGAACTTGTTTTGTACCTTCTGATTATCCAAAGTATAAAATATTCGTGCTTCAGACAATAACTGGAAACTAGAGATACTGATGTGCCTTTTATTTCATTATCAACCCCAATTCCCTGATTAGATATTAGGGAACTGATTACCTGCATTCTCATCTTTTTTTAAAAAAAATTGTGATTAGAACACACAGATAACCAGTCTCTCCAACACCTTTTGTTGAAGAGACTGCCCTTTCCCGATTATGTAATCTTGACAGTCTTGTAGAACAGGTAAATGTGTATACCTTTGTTTATTTCTGGCCTCTCTTGTTCCATTGGTCTGCATCTGTCTTTATGTGAGTACCAACTGTTTAATTGCTGAAACTTAGTGATGTATTTTTGAAATCAGAAAGTGTGATACCTTCAGCTTAGGTCTTCCTTCTAAAGATCATTTTGGTTATTTAAAGTCTTTATGGTTCTATATGAATTTAAAAAATCTTTTTTTCTGTTTCTATAAACAGTGCTCATGGGCTTAGGATATGGACTACATTGATTGTATGATTGCTTTTGGTGCTGTGGACATTTTTAACCTTAGTAAGGGTTCTCATCCTTGAGCACATATGTCTTTCCATTCGTGTATGTCTTCTTTGATTTCTTTCAGCAGCATTTCATAATTTTACCTCCTTGGATAAGTTTATTCCTATGCATTCTATATTCTCAATCTTTCTATGTCTTTTCATTTCAGTTTTACTAGTAATATTTTTTGGAACATCGTTTGTTTTCAAGAAAAGCACCGTTCTCATTTATTTTCAATATATCCAAAAGATATCTTAGTGTTACAGGACATTAAATGCTATAGTAACATGATAGGAACACGCTTGATATTTTACGAATTGAGCTTTTGTTTCATAAAAAGACGTGGAGGAACCTTAAATGTATATTTAAACATTGGGAGTCAATGAAAAAGCTATAAACTGTATAATTCCAGCCATATGACATTCTGGAAAATGTGAAACTATGGAAACAGGAAAAAAAACAGTGGTTTCGAGAAGTTAGGGTGAAGGGAGGGATGAAGAGGTGGCATATACAGGATTTTTAACGCAGTGAGAACACTCTGAATGATACCATGATGATGGATACATGTCACTTTACATTTTTCTAAATCTATGTAATATACAGCACCAAAAGTGACCGTAATGTAAACTATGAATTTTGGGAGATTATGACCTGTCAGTATAGCTTCATCGACTGCAAAAATTATTTCACTAAGATAGTAGAAATTGATAATGGAGGAGACTCTGCTTGTTGGGGGGCGACTAGAGGGTATATGAGAAGTCTCTGTTCCTTCTGCTCACTTTTGCTGTGAACCTGAAACTGCTCTAAAATAAGTCTTCATTTAAAAATAGGATAGATCTAACAGTGCTTGGTTGACATCTTGAAGTTTAAAAAAATGTTAATAATTACTTGGTACTATTATTTCTCTAGCCAAGGACCTATTACGCTCAGTGGTAGAATAAGAAATGGAGCATATTTATAAAAGTTTTCATTTATTGAAATGAACATTGGATTACTTTTTCCTTAGCATGATCATTAACTAACCAAGAGAAAAATGTAATTTTATCTGATGGTTTTTATCTCTATATAAAAATCAATTAAAGGTAATCATTTTTTGGTTTAATGTGTATGTTTGTGTTAATGGAAAGTTCATGGAGAGAAATATAAGCATATTAACACTTCCGGTAGCCTGTCTTGTCTTCACAGATATTTTTATGAGTAATACATAAAAATTTCACATAGTTTAGAACTACTTAAAATAGAAATCCCTCTTTTCTACCTGCTACTTCCATTGCCCAGAGGAATATACACTGTTCTCGTATAGAGATACATGTTGCTGTTTAGCTGCTAAGTCCTGTCTGACTCTTCCACAGTTCATGGAGTATAGTCCACCAGGCTCCCCTGTCCATGGGATTTTCCAGGCAAGAATACTAAAGTGGGTTGCCGTTTCCTTCTCCAGGGGATCTTCCCGACACAGAGACTGAACCCGCATCTCCTACATTAGCGGCTTTCCGGGTGACACTAGTGGGAAAGAACCTGCCTGCCAATGTGGGAGACATGAGAGATGCGGGTTTTAAGAGATTCTCCAGTACTCTTGCCTGGAGAATCCCATGGACAGAGGAGCTGGTGGGCTAGTCTGTAGGGTCGCAAAGAGTTGGACACGACTGAAGCATCTTTGCCTGCACTCACACACTCCTTGTGGATTATTTACCACTGAGCCAACATATATGCATGTTATATATGTATCTATACCAAAAACATAATATACACATTATATATATTTCAAATAGTATGCATGCTATATTTTATAGAAGTGAGATAATACCATATACATTGTTACACAACCAAAATTTTATGATGGCCACTTTTCCTTGTCATTTCATACCAGTCTGCTTCCTTTCTCTCTTCCTGCTGGTTAGGATTCATATGTGATGACAGAAGCAGGAGCAGCCAGCCACCATGGAGCCAGAGATGAAAGTAAAGTTTGGAAAATAGTAGAGCTGTCTGACCTCAGATGTGTTACAAGTAGTATAACAGAGTGTAGCTGAGCACAGCCCTTAGCACATGGCCATCACTATGTGCCATTACTTTGCAGAGTTTCCAGGCAACAAGTCCCACTAGGCCATTGATTAGTGCCACAGTGGTCCCTGTCCACAAGCAACCAACTGTCAAGGAGTGAACCTTAGTGATCCTGGTCAGCCATTGGTCAATGCCCTGGCCCTGCCCATAGCAACCAACTGTCAAGGAGTGAACCTTAGTGATCCTGCTCAGCCATTGGTCAATGCCCTGGCCCTGCCCATAGCAACCAACTGTCAAGGAGTGAACTTTAGTGGTCCTGCTCAGCCATTGGTCAGTGCTCCAGCAGGCCCCACCCGCAAGCTACCAACTGTCAAGGAGTGACTTTAGTGAGGGGATTCAGCCAGCAGTCAGGGACGTGGTAGTCGTCAGGCAGAGAGTGAGCTAAGGGTTAGATCCCACACTTCTCACATAGGTCTCCCCTGGAAAACAGCTGGGGGCTGTGTCCCACAGGGCTCCAGAGCCCTCGCCACTGCTGCCCACTGTCCAGGCCAAGTCTTGAGGCGGCAGTGAACATCACTGTTAGCCCTGTTTTAGGGACTTAGTAGCAGCTGTCTGCATGGAATGCAGTCTGTGGGATCTGCCCCTGCCCATTTGGGTGGCTTGAGAACCCCAGCTCACAGGCTAGCGCTCATCTCAAACGCTAGCAAAGTAATGCTCAAAATTCTCCAAACCAGGCTTCAACAGTACATGAACCATGAACTTCCAGATGTTCCAGTTGGATTTAGAAAAGGCAGAGGACAAGAGATCAATTTGCCAACATCCGTTGGATCATCGAAAAGCAAGAGAATTCCAGAAAAATATCTGCTTCTGCTTTATTGACTACGCCAAAGCCTTTGACTGTGTGCATCACAACAAACTGTGGAAAATTCTTCAAAAGATGGAAATAACAGACCACCTGACCTGCCTCCTGAGAAATCTGTATGCAGGTCAAAAGGCAACAGATAGAACTGGACATGGAACAAGAAACTGGTTCCAAATTGGGAAAGGAGTACGTCAAGGCTGTATATTGTCACCCTGCTTATTTTACTTGTATGTAGAGTGCACCATGTGAAATGCTGGGTAGATGAAGCACAAACTGGAATCAAGATTGTTGGGAGAAATATCAATAACCTCAGATATGCAGATGACACCACCCTTATGGCAGAAAGCAAAGACGAACTAAAGAGTCTTTTGATGGAAGTGAAAGAGGAGGGTGAAAAGGTTGGCTTAAAACTCAACATTTGGAAAACTAAGATCATGGCATCTGGTCCCATCACTTCATGGCAAATAGATGGGGAAACAATGGAAACAGTGTCAGACTTTATTTTTGGGGGACTCCAAAATCACTGCAGATGGTGATTGCAGCCATGAAATTAAAAGACACTTGCTCCTTCGAAGAAAAGCTATGCCCAATCTAGACAACAAAGACATTACTTTGCCAACAAAGGTCCATCCAGTCAAAGCCATGGTGTTTCCAGTAGTCATGTCTGAATGTTAGAGTTGAACTATAAAGAAAGCTGAGCGCCAAAGAATTGATCCTTTTGAACTGTCATGTTGGAGAAGACTCCTGAAAGTCCCTTGGACTGCAAGGAGATCCAACCAGTCCATCCTAAAGGAAAGGAGTCCTGGGTGTTCATTGGAAGGACTGATGCTGAAACTGAAGCTCCAGTACTTTGGCCACACCAGGCTTCCCTGTCCATCACCAACTCCTGGAGTTTACTCAAACTCATGTCCATCATGTCAGTGATGCCATCCATCCATCTCATCCTCTTTCATCCCTGTCTCCTCCCACCTTCAATCTTGCCTAGCATCAGGGTCTTTTCTAATGAGTCAGCTCTTTGCATCAGGTGGCCAAAATATTGATGCTTCAGCTTCAGCATCTGTCTTTCCAATGAACACTCAGGACTGCTTTCCTTTATGATGGACTGGTTGGATCTCCTTGCAGTCCAAGGGGCTCTCAAGAGTCTTCTCCAACATGATGGTTCAAAAGTATCAATTCTTTGGCACTCAGCTCTCTTTATAGTTCAACTCCTACATCCATACATGACTACTGGAAAAACCATAGCTTTGACTAGATGGACCTTTGTCGGCAAAGTAATGTCTCTGGTTTTTCCTATGCTGTCTAGGTTGGGCATAGCTTTTCTTCCAAGGAGCAAACGTCTTCTCATTTCATGGCTGCAGTCACCATCTGCAGTGATTTTGGAGCCCAGGAAAATAAAGTCTGTCACTGTTTCTATTGCTTTTCCATCTATTTGCCATAAAATGATGGGACCAGCTGCCATGATCTTAGTTTTCTGAATGCTGAGTTTTAAGCCAACCTTTTCACTCTCCTCTTTCACTTTCATCAAGAGACTCTTTAGTTTGTCTTCACCTTCTGCCGTAAGGGTGGTGTCATCTGCATATCTGAGGTTATTGATATTTCTCCCGGCAGACTTGATTCCAGCTTGTGCTTCTTTCAACCGTGTTTCTCATGATGTACTCTGCATACAATTTAAATAAGCAGAGTGACAATATACAGCCTTGACGTACTCCTTTCCCAATTTGGAACCAGTTTCTTGTTCCATGTCCAGTTCTAACTGTTGCTTCCTGACCTGCATACAGATTTCTCAGGAGGCAGGTCAGGTGGTCTGTTATTTCCATTTCTTGAAGAATTTTCTACAGTTTGTTGTGATGCACACAGTCAAAGGCTTTGGCGTAGTCAATAAAGCAGAAGTAGATGATTTTCTGGAACTCTCTTGCATTTTTGATAATGGATGTTGGCAAATTGATCTCTTGTCCTCTGCCTTTTCTAAATCCAATTTGGATATCTGGAAGTTCATGGTTCACGTACTGTTGCAGCCTGGCTTGGTGAATTTTGAGCTAATGCTAGCGTGTGAATGAGTTCAGTTGTGCGGTAGTTTGAGGATTCTTTGGCATTGCCTTTCTTTGGGATTGGAATGTAAACTAACCTTTTCTAGTCCTGTGGCCACTGCTGAGTTTTCCAAATTTGCTGGCATATTGAGTACAGCACTTTCACAGCATCATCTTTCAGGATTTGAAATAGCTTAACTGGAATTCCATCACCTCCACTAGCTTTATTCATAGTGATGCTTCCTAAGACCCATTTGACTTCACGTTCCACGATGTTTGGCTCTAGGTGAATGATCACACCATTGTGGTTATCTGGGTCATGAAGGTCTTTTTTGTGCAGTTCTGTGTATTCTTGCCATGTCTTTTTAATATCTTCTACTTTTACCATTACACATAACATTACACATACCATTTCTGTCCTTTATTGTGCCCATCTTTGTATGAAATGTTTTGCTTGTTGGATGAATAAAGGATTTCCTTAAAGGTAGAATATACGGATTCCTCATATTTGTGGCCCATTCATTGCTAATCTCAGTGTCTAGGACCTATGCCTTGAGAACCCCATGAACAGTATGAAAGGCAAAAGATAGGACACTGAAAGATGAACTCCCCAGGTTGGTAGGTGCCCAATAT
The DNA here is from genome assembly GCF_016772045.2 of Ovis aries. Taxonomy (NCBI): domain Eukaryota; kingdom Metazoa; phylum Chordata; class Mammalia; order Artiodactyla; family Bovidae; genus Ovis; species Ovis aries. The sequence goes on from NC_056072.1 coordinate 38,224,424, forward strand.
GCTACAGGAGATCAGTGGAGAAATAACTCCAGAAAGAATGAAGGGATGGAGCCAAAGCAAAAGCAACACCCAGTTGGGGCTAGGACTGGTGATAGAAGCAGAGTTTCATGCTGTAAAGAGCAATATTGCATAGGAACCTGGAATGTTAGGTCCATGAATCAAGGCAAATTGGAAGTGGTCAAACAGGAGATGACAAGAGTGAACATTGACATTCTAGGAATCAGCGAACTAAGAGGGACTGGAATGAGTGAATTTAACTCAGATGACCATTATATCTACTACCGTGGGCAAGAATCCCTTAGAAGAAATGGAGTAGCCCTCATAGTCAACAAAAGAGTCTGAAATGCAGTACTTGGATGCAGTCTCAAAAACAACAGAATGACCTCTATTCATTTCCAAGGCAAAGCATTCAGTATCACAGTAATCCAGTCTATGCCCTGACCAGTAATGCTGAAGCTGAAGTTGAACAATTCTATGAAGACCTGTAAGACCTTCTAGAACTAACACCAAAGAAAGATGTCCTTTTCATTATAGGGTACTGGAATGCAAAAGTAGGAAGTCAAACACCTGGAGTAACAGGCAAATTTGGCCTTGGAGTACAGGATGAAGCAGGACAAAGGCTAATAGAGTTCTGCCAAGAGACCCCACTGGTCATAGCAAGCACAGTCTTCCAACAACACAAGAGAAGACTCTACACACGGACATCACCAGATGGTCGACACCGAAATCAGATTGATTATATTCTTTGCAGGCAAAGATGGAGAAGCTCTATACGGTCAGCAAAAACAAGACTGGGAGCTGACTGTGGCTCAGATCATGAACTCCTTATTGCCATATTCAGACTGAAATTTAAGAAAGTGGAGAAAACCACTAGACCATTCAGGTACGACCTAAATAAAATTCCTTATGACCATACAGTGGAAGTGAGAGATAGATTTAAGGGCCTAGATCTGATAGAGTACCTGATAAACTATGGACAGAGGTTCGTGACATTGTATAGGAGACAGGAATCAAGACCATCCCCAAGAAAATGCAAAAAAGCAAAATGTCTGTCTGAGGAGGGCTTACAAATAGCGGTGAAAAGAAGGGAAGCAGAAAGCAAAGAAGAAAAGGAAAGATATACGCATTTGAATGCAGAGTTCCAAAAGAATAGCAAGGAGAGATAAGAAAGACTTCCTCAGCAATCAATGCCAAGAAACAGAGGAAAACAACAGAATGGGAATTACTAGGGATTTCTTCAAGAAAATTAGAGATACCAAGGGAACATTTCATGCAAAGATGAGCTCAATAAAGGACAGAAATGGTAGGGACCTAACAGAAGCAGAAGATAGTAAGAAGACGTGGCAAGAATACACAGAAGAACTGTACAAAAAATGATCTATCTTTATGACCCAGATAATCACGATGGTGTGATCACTCACCTAGAGCCAGACATCCTGGAATGTGAAGTCAAGTGGGCCTTAAGCATCACGATGAATAAAGCTAGTGGAGGTGATGGAATTCCAGTTGAGCTATTTCAAATCCTGAAAGATGATGCTGTGACAGTGCTGCATTCAGTATGCCAGTAAATTTGGAAAACTCAGCAGTGGCCACAGGACTGGAAAAGATTAGTTTTCATTCCAATCCCAAAGAAAGGCAATGCCAAAGAATGCTCAAACTATCGCACAATTGCACTCATCTCACATGCTAGTAAAGTAATGCTTAAAATTCTCTAAGCCAGGCTTCAGCAAACTTGGAGTTCAGCAAGTTCATGGTTCATGTGAACTTCCAGATGTTCAAGCTGGTTTTAGAAAAGGCAGAGGAACCAGAGATCAAATTGCCCACATCCTCTGGATCATTGAAAAAGCAACTGAGTTCCAGAAAAAAACATTTATTTCTGCTTTATTAACTATGCCAAAGCCTTTGACTGTGTGTATCACAATAAACTGGGGAAAATTCTGAAAGAGATGGGAATACAGACCACCTGACCTGCCTCTTGAGAAATTTGTATGCAGGTCAGGAAGCAACAGTTAGAACTGGACATTGAACAACAGACTGGTTCCAGATAGGAAAAGGAGTACATCAAGGCTGTATATTGTCACCCTGCTTATTTAACTTGTATGCAGAGTACATCATCTGAAATGTCAGGCTGGATGAAGCACAAGCTGGAATCAGGATTGCTCAGAGAAATATCAATAATCTCAGATATGCAGATGACACCACCCTTACGGCAGAAAGTGAAGAGGAACTAAAGAGCCTCTTGATGAAGGTGGAAGAGAAGAGTGAAAAAGTTGGCTTACAGCTCAACATTCAGAAAACTAAGATCATGGCATCCGGTCCCATCACTTCATGGCAAGTAAATGGGGAAACAGTGGAAACAGTGGCTGACTTTATTTTCTTGGCTCCAAAATCACTGCAGATGGTTATTGCAGCCATGAAATTAAAGGACGCTTACTCCTTGGAAGGAAAGTTATGACCAACCTAGACAGCATATTAAAAATCAGAGACATTTACATTGTCAACAAAGGTCTGTCTAGTCAAGGCTATGGTTTTTCCAGTGGTCATGTGTGAATGTGAGAGTTGGACTAGAAAGAAAGCTGAGTGCCGAAGAATTGATGCTTTTGAACTGTGGTGTTGAGAAGACTCTTGAGAATCTCTTGGACTGCAAGGAGATCCAGCCAGTCCATCCTAAAGGAGATCAGTCCTGGGTGTTCATTGGTAGGGCTGATGTTGAAGCTGAAACTCCAATACTTTGGCCACCTGACATTGAAGAGCTGACTCATTTGAAAATACCCTGATGCTGGGAGAGATTGAGGGCAGGAGGAGAAGGGGACAACAGAGGATGAGATGGTTGGATGCCATCACCGACTCAATGGGTTTGGGTGGACTCTGGGAGTTGGTGATGGACAGGGAGGCCTGACGTGCTGTGATTCATGGAGTCACAAAGAGTCGGACATGACTGAGTGACTGAACTGAACTGAAGCACCTGTTAGGTGACAAATACATGTAGAATGATGCAAACTAAGTTTTAATAGTATAGTATCAAATAAGATGGAATAAGCTTAGAGTATCCGTTCTGTGAAGGGCAGTAGTTGGGTATTTTTATTCAAGAAGACCCTTACAAAAGGCTTATCTTTTGTAAGAAAAAAAAAGGCAGTGTTTCCATCTGCAAATATTTTTATATTCCTTTGTATCTGAGAAATGATCATTAGAGATAGTAATTTAAGAAATGAACCATAAAGGTATGTCTGCTACATAACTTCTAAGATGGGACTTTCCATGTTGTAAAAGCAGTTGTTTGAATACTTATTTCATCTTGTACACTCACACCCACCTCTCCATGGTCAAGCATTGGTGAGGAAAATCCATCATTAGTTAATTTCCTTATTCATGAGCAAATCATGTCTTTACATTATTAGGAAAATAGAATTTATGCTTATAATCAGAGAATAGATTTAAGTACAAATGGATTTTAGTCATTTGCTATTATTATTATTATGTGTGGGTGTGTGGGTGTGGGTGTTAGTTGATCAGTCATGTCTGACTCTTTCTGACCCTATGGACTGTAGCCCAGCAAGCTCCTCTGCCTTTGAAATTCTCTAAGCAAGAATACTTGTGTAAGGAGCCATTCTCTTCTCCAGTGGATCTTCCTGACCAGTAACTGAACCTGGATCTCCCAGCCTTTTAAAAACTCTTTTCACAAATATTTCACACAAATAAAATCATCTAGAAACTGAAGATTGATACAGTGAAGATATTTTTTAAAGTAGTATATTTGGGACATTCATTTTGAGTGCTAAATAGTTCTGTTCAACTCTGCAATATTAAAAAAGGTTCAGTATTGTTGTTTTGTCACTAAGCCACATCTGACTCTTTTCGACCTCGTGAACTGTAGTATGCCAGGCTTCCTGTCCTTCACTGTCTCCTGAAGCTTGCTCAAACTCACGAATCCATTGAGTTGGTAATGCCATCTAACATCTCATCCTCTGTCGCCCCCTGCTCCTGTTGCCAAAATTAAATTCTCTAAATTTTAAAAATATTCCATATTTTCCATGACTGTTTTTGTATAAACGATCACAATAAAATGCATGTCTCGTATGTATCAATAATGGACTGATTAATGTGATCAGCAGTTTACAGCATGAAATGGAAGTTTGTTCAGTTCCCCCCAGGCCACTCCTTTTGCTGCCTGGATGTCAGGTTACCATTGACCAGCACCTTCCTCTTTATAAAGACTCTTCGAGGACTGTTTCCCCCTACTTATGACTCGCATGTAAAATCATGAGTTACATTCTATGCTCCTTTTATCTGTTTGTTTTCATGAAGAATGATTATTCTACAGTGTGAAATAATGAATACTCAAGTGACAGGAAATCTGAATTTGTGCAACCATTTCTAAAGTTATTAACTACATCAGAATATTTTTGCTGAAATGAATGATATTGCACAAATTGCTGGGATTTGCTTTGCTTTGTTTCCCTTCCCATGACCCCTTTAAAGTTTATTTGATGGTGCCTGGGTGGGGGGTTCCACCAGGCCCCTGAAACAAACCTCAAGCATGACTGGATGCTCTTTTAATAAAATGTTAGATGGTCATTGGTAATTGTCTTCATTCCAAGATGTAGACTTGTCTGTCCCAGATAATCATCAAAATGGCAAAACTGAGTAAACGTTTCCATGGTTTCTACCACTGGCTTTAACTTCTCCACCGTTCGGTAACCCAGGGTAATTCTCAGATGGGAGCCAGATGTCAGCTCACTTCTTCCAACTGCTGGGACACCCTTTGAGCTCCAGTTTTCTGCCTATAGATTTTCAGTGAAGTCGGTGCACTTCTATAGCGTCACCAGTTCTTAAAGCAACCCGGGAGAGCCCAGGACCACATCAGGATTTTCATGGATCCCAGGAAGTTTTGCCTTCGTGAGCCTTTTCTCTACAAAAACATTAATCATGATTGTATTTTGTGACTCTCTTGGTATAAAGATGAATATAATCCAATCTGGATTGTGTTTCTTGTCTTATACTGATTTTGAAGTAAATGAAACCATGGTTCCCTAGGCGTTGTACTTCCGGAGCAGATTTGGGAAGCCATACTCCATAGATGTAACCAGTACAGTAAGTCTCCCATGTACGAATCTTCAAGTTGCAAACTCTGAAAGGTGTGAATGTGTGTTCACGTGTCTAATCACATAAGTTAGTTCACTTGTCTGGTGTACATTGCCACATGCATCTGTCCTTTACAGGTGGTTGTGTTTTTGTGTACTTCATGGTACTGTATAGAGTGGGGCTTCCCTGGGGGCTCAGCAGTAAGGAATCTGCCTGCATGTAGGAGATGCAGGTTCGATCCTTGAGTCAGGATTCCCCTGGAGAAGGAAGTGGCAACTCCAGTATTCTTGCCTGGAGAATACCATGGACAGAGGAGCCTGGTGGGCTTCAGTCCATAGCATTGCAAAAAAGTCAGACATGACTGAGTGACTCAACAACAAAACTGTATAGAGTACAGCATTATAGTATCTTTATTTGAAGCACAGCAGTCTGGAGAAGGCAGTGGCACCCCACTCCAGTACTCTTACCTGGAAAATCCCGTGGATGGAGGAGCCTGGTGGGCTGCATTCCATGGGGTCGCTAAGAGTCAGGTACGACTGAGCGACTTCACTTTCACTTTTCACTTTCATCCATTGGAGAAGGAAATGGCAGCCCACCCCAGTGTTCTTGCCTGGAGAATCCCAGAGACAGGGGTGTCTGGTGGGCTGCCATCTATGGGGTCGGACAGAGTCGAACACAACTGAAGCGACTTAGCAGCAGCAGCAGCAGCAGTCTGGAAGCAAACATAAAAGCAGCAGTATATAGCCAACTGGGTTCGTTGGATACCTAGGCTAACTTTGTTGGACTTAAACAAAATGAACTTATAAACGTGCTCTCAGAACAGAACTTGTTTGTATATAGAGAACTTACTGTATCTGGAACAAGTGAGACTGAGGGGTGGAGATGTTGTAACAATGCAACTTTATATTTGTTTTCTTCCTATTAAGCTACCAGATACCAGCCACAATGGTAATAAACACAACAGACACCTAATCTCTTCCACACTTGCTGCTGCTGCTAAGTCGCTTCAGTCGTGTCCGACTTTGTGCGACCCCATAGACGGCAGCTGCCGGGGTCCAGCCCCAGTGGATCCAGGGAATTCGAAGTGGGGACGGCGTTGGTGAGGAAAAAACTTATTTATTTATTAATATAAGATTAGATTAGGAAGAAATAGTGTAGTAGGAAAATTAAGTGGAGAAAGAAGGCTGAATAACTTGGATTATATGGAAGACCAATAAAATTCCAGACAAGGAACTTGCACCATCTACGTTGGGCCACTGGTGCTCGCTTGAATATCTAAGGGTGCCTCGCCTTAGGCTCCCTTTCGTGCGGGTCTTAACAGCCAGGGCAAGTAAGTAGACTTGGCGAGCCTCCGCGCCCCAGGTGGGAATTCAGCCTGAAATTAAAGTAAAGAGGAAAAGGAGGGAGAAGGAGAAAAAGAGAGAGAGACATGGAGGAAACCAGTGCAGCGACTGGCTCCATCCTCTGTTGTTCAGATAGCCTTTTATACTTTTGATAAAACATGGAGATCAATGGGTAACACAAAGTTATTCAGCGTTAGCAGCCCAGACTCTTATCAAAACCAGGCTTTTCTCTCTGCATACCTAATTGTATACACAAGTCTTAGGTGATTTACATCATCTTCTGGCCAAAAGGCCTAACATTTTACAGCCTTTTTTCTGATAAGGGTTTGTCAACCAGAAGACTTATTTGTGTTGATCTTCCCAAAGTCTGGTGCCATTCTCAGAAAGCACTAAATAAAGTTACATTCTTACATAGCAAGGACACAAGAGGAGTGCAGTGATATATAACAGACAAAAGTAATTAACGCAAAAGTCTAGTGTTGCTAACATCAAAACTACTATATATCTTTTTCTGTATCCTGTTTACATTGATTAACATCCTCCCAGGTGCCTAAAAGATAAAGAATATGGAGGCCTGGCAGCAGTCATTGAGTCAACAGTGAAAACCCTGTACCAATATAATTTTTAACTTTTTAGAAAAGGCTCTGATGTTTTAAGCTTTGGGCCTCTCGCAGTTGGGGGGCTGTAAGCAATTCACAAGTTGTAAGAGGTCCGGGGGAACCTGTTAGACAAGCTAGAGAGTTATCAGAGGGGGTTTAAGCTGAAACATCCCTTTCAAATGCAGAAGACTAAAGCCCTGATTTGACTTTTTCCAGAGAATATCAGAAGAGTGGAAAAGCAGGCAGATTCTTAATTTTGGGGGGGTGGATGCTCAGGAAATTCCAGGGGGAAAACCTGAGGTCTGATTAGCCTTGCCATCAGAGCTCTGCCGCATGAACTTGTGATGGGTGGAATTCCTCACGCTGGCTCCCGGCAGGCAGCCTACCAGGCTCCCCGTCCCTGGGATTCTCCAGGCAAGAATAATGGAGTGGGTTGCCATTTCCTTATCTAATGTGTGAAAGTGAAGTCACTCAGTTGTGTTCGACCCTTTGTGACCCCATGGACTGCAGCCTACCAGGCTCCTCTGTCCATGGGATTTTCCAGGCAAGAGTACTGGAGTGGGTTGCCATTGCCTTCTCCTTCCAACTTGAATGTTGTACTAATAAAAGGGGGGATGTAAAGATAATGAGAATAATGTTAAGGCCAATGGTACTAAAAAAATGAAAAAGAGAAAAGAAATCACAAATTCTTGAATTCGTTTATGTGATAAATTCTCCTCTTTTCCAGGCCACGTCCTACTTGGAAGGACATTGGCTCATGTTTGGCTTGCTAAGTGGTAGCCATGTTTCCCTTTCGTGTTGATAATGAAAATAGAAAAGTCCTTGTTCACTTCGATGGGGCTCTACCTGGTTTAAGTGTCTGCGGCATTTGTGCACTTTGGCCAAATTTGATAGATTCTGTGATCCTAGGCTTAATTTCTTCATTTGTAACAAAGGTTTAGAAGAGATGGTCTCTAATGTGCCTGCTGCTCTATAATAAGTAAGGGAGGCAAGGTAAAATGTATTTTTAAATATTAATGAATCTGATTTAAATCAATTAAGTGGACATAGACTATAAGTAAATATTGTTTCTTAAAACAAATGGAATATCTTATTAATTTAACAATTATTTATTAAATGTCTGCTTAAAGTAAATGCAATATTAAATATTGAGGTTGCAAGAAGGAATGCAGCAAGCATTGTCCCAGCAGTGCAGATGGAGTGTGAAAATCTGGTGATCAAACACATTGTCCTCTTCTCTACATGTTGGTGTATTAAACATCACAGAGGCCAAGATTCTTATTACTGACTGAAAAATGAAAACAGTCTTTACATTGTATCTTAGGATTAAAGAGTTTAAAAGAATGACAACAGAAAGCACACCTTTAGAAGTTAAAAATGTCATTGAAAACCAAACTGCCACTATACCCTGAACACTTGAAAACACATTTAAATTGTTTCTATGAATTTGAATGACTTCTGTGTTTTCCTTCTAGGAAGGAATTTGTTCTGTCAGCAGGCCAGTAATGTGTCTTGCATTCTGCTGAATTTTAAATATTTTTGTATTTTGTGCTAGAGAGCAAGGGTTATTCTCAAAGGTTGGAATTGAGTTTCATGTTGAATATCTAAGTACCACTTATATCTCACATCACAGAAAACAAAAATACTAGACCCTGTTTAGTATTCAGTTCTGGAAACATAAGAAAAAAACACACTTACTCCTGCTATATGCTGATAGGTTGTTTTGGCTTATAATAAAAATTACTTTTCACTTAGAGCACTTTTCCTCTTAAAGGCTCAAAGAATTTCAATGCATACTTAAGGAACATGTGTATCTCTATTTGGAATAATTTTCTCAAAAAGGTTATAAAGTTTAGAGTGACTTTTTAATGTATTATTATTATTTTACTTCAATTCAAGCATTGTTTTGATGCTATCTGCTTCTCTTCCCATATTTCTTCCAGAGATCACTGAGTTCCTTCACCTTTTCACCTACTCACTATTAGATCAAATCTCTACCCATGTTTTTCTCAATGCATGGAACTCCTGGGTCTTTTACCCTCAAGCAACAAGTTCTGGCTATAAATTATGAAGGATGTAGTGTTTTTTATGCACTAATCACAGGAAGAGACAGAACAGTAGAGTACCTGGATCCTGGCTTTAGAGACTGAAAGACCTGGGCTCAGGTCTTAGGTGACCTGTAAAAACTGTGACTTTGGGGAAAATTACAAATCACTCTTTGTGTCTGTTGCATTATCTATAATATTGGGATGTATTACTGGAAAATATACCTTATGTGGTTCTTTGAAGATGTGGCAGTTTGAAACATGATCCCCCCCCCCCCACAATTTTTACACATTTCTCTCATCAAGGATTAAAGTCAATATTTCTTCCTATTTCAGTAAGTAAAAGTTGCTCAGTTGTGTCTGACTCTTTGCGACCCCATGGACTATACAGTCCGTGAATTCTCCAGGCCAGGATACTGGAGTGGATAGCCTTTCCCTTTTTCAGGGGATCTTGCCAACCCAGGGATTGAACCCAGGTCTGCATTGCAGGTGGATTCTTTACCAGCTAAGCCACAAGGGAAGCCCAAGAATACTGGAGTGGGTAGCCTATCCCTCCTCCAGCAGATCTTCCCAACCAAGGAATTGAACTGGGGTCTCCTACATTGCTGGCGGATTCTTTACCAACTGAGCTATCAGGGAAGCCCCTCCTCCTGTCTAATCTAGGCTTTACAGTCACTTCACCAATGTCAGGTTCTGGAGCCTTAAGAAACTAGCAGCTCCACTTACTGTCTCTTGGGATGCTTGTTCTAGGAACCCATCCACCATGGCGAGAAGAAGTCCTGGAAACTCATTAAAATGAGTGGTGTCCTGTTGCCCTTGGCCATAACTGAGCTCGAAGCTGGCCACCAGCACCAGCTTGCCAGCCGTAAAGTGACACATCCTGAAGGTGGATTCCCCAATCCCAGTGAAGCTGCTCCAACTGACACACCGAGGAAGAGACATGGACCTTCTCCGCTGATTGCTGACTGAGCTCAAAACTGGTCAGTTGAGTAAGTGATTGTTGTGGTTTTAAACCACTGTGTTTTAGAATGGTTTGTTATGCAGCAGTTTTAATTGGAGCAAAGATTAAATGAGATACTGACATATACAGGTGAACACACAGTAATCACTAAATCTCAAAAAAATTTAGAAAAGGCCTTAAACTTGCACTTCAATATTCCAGAGAATGTTAAGGTTGAAAGAACCTTAGAGGTTATCTAGGTGAGAGAGGACTATCTGGCGGTCCAAATGCCTGACAAGTGTATTGTGTTTGATGAATACGTTTTTGCTGAATAATGAATGCTTGTCTAAAGATACATAACAGAGACAGTTTGATAAAATCGTATCTACACCAGCTGCATTTGAGACACTGGTGCTGTTCTATTTCTTTTGTTTGGCTTAATTGTGGCATGCAGGATCTTTAGCTGTGGCATGTGGGCTCTTAGTTGTGGCATGTGGGATCTAGGTCCCTGACCAAGAATCGAAGCTGAGCCTCCTGCATTGGGAGCCTAGAGTCTTAACCCCTGGACCACCAAGCAAGTTCCTCTTCTGTATTTTTAACATTGCTTACAACCACTAAATTAGTTTCATGACCTACTTTCAATGCTGATCTAATGTATTTAGAAATAGAGCTTTAAAAATCTTGTAGTTCCATGTTGTAAAATAACTGTAAAGAATGCTACTGTAAGTCATTAAGTTGGTTTTTAACAGGCTAAAATGTGTTCATCAGAATTAATTTACAGTCGTCTGTAGGAAGGCAGTGCAGTTGTTTAAAGGATGCTGTAGCTTTTAAAACATTCAAGTTTCTTTGGGGACTAGGCATTTTTTCCTTCAGAGATTATAGAGCGATCATGTTCTTTTGCAGTTGTACCACACTACTTTTTTTACTGTAAGTTTATTAACTAAATCTAATGACTGCCTTATTCACCATATTTGAGTCCAAATGACCTTTGACTGCTATTAAAATTTATATTTAAACTTATCCTTAAAGAGTGATGATTTGAATGTCTAGGAAATTCATAAACATGTGCCATAAACTCTGAAAGCAGTGCCCCCCAAAAATGACTTACTGAATGTTTTGCATGGCTTAAAATAACTGTAGGATGACTTTGAAGGAACCATTCTTTAACTACATATGTAAACTTTGAAGCTGTTCTCAGGGTCTTTGACCTGCATGGTTGACTACATGCTAGAGTGTATGAAAATGTGTGACTTTGTCCGGCCCTTTGAACCATGCATCCTTATTCTGGTTATTGACACATTTTTAGGAAAGTTTTCTATAGCTTTGTAGTGAGAAAAGTTTGCATATCAACTTTTACAGAAGTGATGGAGAAAGGGTAATTTTCCTTAAGATACATTGCAACATTCCTTATCACTGGAAAAAAATTTCTCTCTTTGGCAGCTTTATGCTACACTCAAAAGATATTGAAGACCTATTTTCATCCTATTCGGAAATTGTTGACATAAAGGCTACATAAATGGAGTTCTAATTAAATGTAATGGATCACAAAACATGGCATAAGGATAAAAAGGAAATTTTATTACAAATGATAAATATGTAATATAAAATAATATAAGCTCTTGGTTTAAAAGAAATCTTTATATAATTGTATCAGATGAAGATTTTTAGTCTCTAGAGCAAATCACAGTTAATCATTTCTACTCATATCCTGGGAACATTTAGGACATATAATATTTTTATGCTAATGGAATGCACACCGCTCAAATCCCTCTTTCTTTTGACTTTTTTAATTTAAATTTTATCTTGCAGATCTTTCACATCAGAGTGCATATACTTGCCTCATTATTTTCAATGGATACTTTATGGTGTATTAAGTGAGAGACTCTCTCATCCCAGTAACTCAAACAAGGAAGACATTCGGTGTTCTTTATATTTCTTTAGTTCAGCTTCATTTTATTTTAGGATTCTACTCCCCTGGGTAGTCCAGACTTAATCTCTGCTGATTCTGAGTCTGACATTTAGTGGAGTTCTATGAGGCTTATGTAGAACAGAGGTTGTGGCTACAGTCTTGTCTTTGGTGGTTGACTTTCCATGCTGACAGATGCTGAGGTATATTCGTCCTATCTGGTCCTCCATCTCTGATCCATATAGATCTCTGAGGATCTTCCCTGAGTCCCACCCCAGTCCCACTAGATCCTTCGAATCTCCTGCACGCGTCTGTGCCGCTCTCGCACATAGGGGATTATTGTGCCATGCTGTGGTTTGGGGGAGACATTGCAGACCCTCTCAGGCCCAAATTTTAGTTGCACCAGGTAGCCATTCCATCCTTCCTCTTTGAGCAGTATGTCAGGATACTCGTAAAAGGGAGATGGGGATGGGGCAGGGTTTGGTCTTTCCTAAGCATTTACCTAAGAAGCAGATTTTCTTTTCTCTAAGACTCACAAAGTAATCTGGCTTTTGTTACTTCCGACCACTGGACTCATCCTTCTGTGGAAGCTCCTTTCCACCTTTTTTATTATACAAATAATAAGTTATTTATATAATATGTAACAACTTATGTACAAGCTCCCCTTCTGACTTCCTCACTTTCCCAAACCAGGAAGTTTTTATCTATGGAGAGACAGATAAGTTTTTCTCATTTACTGTAGAAGCTTCTAAATATCAGGGTCAAGGCTTTTGAAACTTTTTGAAACTCAAAAGCCAAATGTGTTCTACTTGTTTGACATTTGCATTCTACTGTGCTCTTTGATTTCTGAAGCAAGGCATGCAGTATACCAAAGAGGAAAGAAATTCAAGCAAATAGCCCTCCCCAAAGAGATAATATTGCCAAATGTTATCTCATATATGTGTATTTATAACTCTTTATAGGTAGTAATATTTTGTCACAGCTACAAGCTACAATAAATATCCTTGCCCATATAGCTTGAAAATTTATGCACAAATATAATATTGACAATAAAAATCCTAGCACTGGAATTCCTGGAACACAGAGCAAGGGCAAGTGTGTTATAAACGTTAATGGACATCACCACATCTCCCCTCCAGAAAGGCTACAAGACCATAATCTTGAGTACAAGTGCCTGTTTCATCTACTAGTTTTTTATCACCTATTTAAAATTTTCCTAACCTGTTAGCTGAAAGTATTATCTCTTTATTTTCTGATTTTCCATGTCTCTAATTAAAAGAGAGATTGAATATATTCTCATACATGTTCTAACCTTTTGCATCTTGTGTTCCTTCAATTGCTTATTTTTTCTATTTGTTCATTTTTTGGAAAAAAAAAAAAACCACCAAAGTATAGTTGATTTACAACGGTGTATTTAATTTTTGCTTTACAGCAAAGTGCCTCAGTTTTACATATTTATATTCTTTTCATATTATTTTCGATTGTGGTTTATCATGGGATATTGAATATAGTCCCCTGTGGTTTACGGCAGGACCTTGTTGTTTAACCATCATGTATATAATATAATTGTCTATATCCCTTTAAGTGCTTACGGTTTATGGACATGAAAAGATGGTGTTAAATAAGCTTAAAGTGTTTAAGTAGAATTTTTTTTCAAGAGTTATACATTGATTACTTGATGTTTGTTTTGGGAGACAGATTGTATACAATTTAATGCAGCTACTGCTTCCCAGTCTTTTCTGCATTTGACCTCAACTGAGTCACTATTACACAGGGAGGGTTAGGAGCAAAATAAGTCTGAAGGTGAAAAACTGAGTCACCAACACAGAGGCAATAATTATGCTCCAAAAATGTTATGATGTCTCCATTCTACAAACACAGAGCTAGTTCTCATCAAAATGGCATTTAGTCCAATGGTTATATGATAGAGTCACGTGAAACAGCTTACAAAGCTGATGAGTGGCCCTTGAGCATGCGTTATTATGCACATGCTTATTTAACACCATCTTTTCATGCCCATAAACTGGAAGCACTTAAGGGATGTAGACAATTATATCATATACATGATGGTTAAACAACAAGGTCCTGCTGTAAGCCACAGGGGACTATATTCAATATCCCATGATAAACCACAAAATTCCAATAACTAATTAGCACAATGGATTTTGGTCTCAATTCAAGTGCTGCAGAACATCCATTTCATATGTCCCATATTGTCACTGCCTCAGAGAATTTCCATTAGAGTAGATTTGCTCCCAGTAAGAATTAAACAGAGAAGCTAAGACATGTAAGAATTTTAGGAGCATTGAATGAGGACCGATTGCCAACTGTGTGATTATTTTTTCAACACCTTAATCATGTAACATCTAAAATATCAGACTTCTTTGTCTTCAGATCTTTCCCACCTCTATTTCTTAGGTTTTCTATTTGTTGTTGTTGTTTAGTTGGCAAGTCGTGTCCAGCTCTTTTGCAACCCCGTGGACTGTAGCCCACCAGATTCCTCTGTCCATGGGATTTCCCAGGCAAGAATGCTGTAGTGGGTTGCCGTTTCCTTCTCCAGGGAGTCTTCTTGACTCAGAGATCAAACCTGAGTCTCCTGCATTGGCAGGTGTGTTCTTTACCACTGAGCCACTAGGGAAGCCCTTTCAGCTTCACACTTAAACCTATTTTTTAACAAAATCAGCATCCTGTCGCCTAGCTAGAAAGTACCTTACAATCTGAGTAGCTCCGTACAACCGCCACCTTTCCCTTTTATCTTGATAGTAGTTGTTACCATGTCCTGAAGCCATACTATGTGCCAGGCAGTGCTGCTAGCCCCTTTTTATAAACAGAGCCTAACACTCAGAGAGGTTGGAAAACTTGCCCGAAGTCAACATTGAGTAAGTTTCAGAATCATCATTAGCAGATTCGGAGGTCTGATATATTCTGCAAAGAAAAAGGAAGGACATTTTTGTTATAAGATATGGCATTTCTCAGAATAAATTTTGTTGAATCTGCTACTGAATCGCTAACAATGCCAAGGCCTCTCTGTACACTACTCTGCCTCTGTACACCTAGCTGTCCCTTCAATGCTCTGACTACTTCTGTTTATTTATTTTTTTTTGTTAGGAATTTTTTTTTAATTGAGCCAGGTCCCTAAATACAAAATAAATCTATCCACAGAATCCTACATACAGAACAAAGATTTTTTTTAATTTTTAATTTTTTTAATTTTAATTGGAGGCTAATTACTTTACAATATTGTGGTGGTTTTGCCATACATTCACATGAATCAGCCATGGTTGTACATGTGTTCCCCATCCTGACCCTCCCTCCCACCTCCCTCCTCATCCCATCCTTCAGGGTCATCCCAGTGCACCAGGCCTGAGTACACTGCCTCATGCATCAAACCTGGACTGGCAATCTATTTCACATATGATAATATACATGTTTCAATGCTATTTTCTCAAATCATCCCACCCTCACCTTCTCCCACAGAGTCCAACCGTCTGTTCTTTACATCTGTGTCTTTTTTGCTGTCTCGCATAGAGGGTCATCATTACCACCTTTCTAAATTCCATATATATACATTAATGTACTGTATTGGTGTTTTTCTTTCTGACTTACTTTGCTCTGTATAATAGACTCCAGTTTCATCCACCTCATTAGAACCAATTGAAATGCATTCTTTTTAATAGCTGAGTAATATTCCATTGTGTATATGTACCACAGCTTTCTTATCCATTTTTCAGCCAATGGACATCATGAGCAGACTCGCAAGGCCCTCAGCCCCTCTGGCCCCTCGGAGTCTGCAGGACTGTGTGGGGACAGATGACCACGACCCTATAAATTCGTGAACTGCCGGGGGCCTATGTCATTCTCATCCGCAAAGCTATTTCCCGTTTGGTGCCCAGACGTCGGGGACGAGAGCTCCTGGGATGAGAACATCAGGGCACAGTCAGGAACCAGAAGAGGATCTGGGCGGTAGTTCAGGGCGTCGGGGTCCTGAGGCCAGCCCGGGGCCGGGGCCGGGCTTGGAGCAGCCGGGCCATACACGTGGACGCCCTGTGCCGGGACCCACATGGCCGGCTGGTGGCTGGAGACGCCGGGCTCGGGCGCTGGGAGCACCCCCGCGGGGCTGGGGGGAGGAAGGCAGCTGTAGAGTCCAGGGCTGTCTGAGAAACTGGAGCTCGCAGCTGCGGCAGCAGATTCCGGGGCGGGGGTGGGGATCCGGGAGGCTCCGGGGTCCGTGGGCGCATGGCCGGCCCTCTGGTATCCGCCCTGGGCCTGTTGTCGTTCCAGATGGGAGCGCTGGGCCCGGCGGTTCTTGAACCACACCTGCACTCTGTGCTCGTCCAGGTGGAGCCTGGCCGCCAGGCGCAGGCGGTCCTGGTAGCTCGGGTACTGGTTCTTCAGGAAGGCTTCTTTGAGCGCCTCCAACTGCTCTTTGCTGTACACCGTGCGCTCCTGCCGCTGCCTGTTTGGGGGCGAGGACCTCCGCATGGGGCTCATGACGGACTCGGATGCTTGCATCCTCCTGCTGTTCTGCCGTCGGAGTCTGAGGCTCTGCTCCTGACTACTTCTGTTTAATCCCGTTTAAAGACTATAAGGATGAATAAGGAAGCCTGTCCTGTATGACCTTTAGCTTTTCAAACATGGAGAAAAATGCCTTGTAAGGAATAGAATGGACTCCTCAACTCATTTTTTGAGCACATTTTCCTCATGGAAATGGCTATAGATGGACCCCTTCCTCTGCTGCCTTCTCCTTCTGTCCTCAAAGGCCTATAACCCATGCACTAATCATATTTAGGCTAATTTAAGAAAAGAACTTGGAAACTTGGAAAGAGAATTAACCTGGAGCATGGGGCCTAGAAATAGTCCAAATGTTGTACTTAGACCGGATGACGGAGCCCTTTGAAAAATCTTTAAAGGACACGAGTTTCAGGAAAGCATTACTCCATTAGTGTAAATTTGACAACCTTCTGGGATAGTACCTTGGCTTGACTGTCACACTCTACAGCCAGTGGCATTAGCGACCAAATTCCATGCTTCATAATTCAGCCTCAAGCAAGCCTGGTGGTCATCAAGTCCCTCGTTGTCCTTATCAGAAGTAAATATAAAATTTCATTTTCAGGGATTTTCAAACAGGGATATTAGCTTTCATACTATCTGGAGACTTTAGACTGAAGTGACCTGTTTAATGTAATTTCCTCATTTTGCAAAATGTTCATAAGGTTCATAAAGGAAAACAGTTTGTCCAGGAACACACAGAAACAATTTTTTTTCCTACTCATGTTATAATTCTGAACTAATATATAGAAAAGAATTTCAGTTCAACATTTGTGATCCATATTAATACATAAGTGTTATAGAAAACTCAAGTGTCCCTGAGAAGCATTTTTCCCTTGTCATACCTAACATTTATGGAACTCACCACAATGCCAATTACAGTATTAATCTTTGTCTGCACTGTCATTTAGCTTTACAGTAACACTGGGAAGAAGGAAATTGTATAAATCCCCATTTTATAGATGAGATAAGAAAGTCTCAAGAGATTTCAAGTCATTTGTCAGTGGCTAATGTACAGAACTTATCCCAGTTTTCAAATTCCAAAGTCATACAGGCTTTTAACTATTGTGGTGTGCTGAGCCCCTAGACCGCATTTGAAATATTTAAGGGGAATTAAGGGAGGAAGCAAAAGCTGGAATCAGGATTGCCGGGAGAAATATCAATAACCTCAGATATACAGATGACACCACGCTTATGGCAGAAAGTGAAGAGGAACTAAAGAGCCTCTTGATGAAAGTGAAAGAGCAGAGTGAAAAAGCTGGCTTAAAACTCAACATTCAGAAAATGAAGATCATGGCATCTGGTCCCATCACTTCATGGGAAATAGATGGGGAAACAGTAGAAACAGTGTCCGACTTTAATTTTGGGGGCTCCAAAATCACTGCAGATGGTGATTGCAGCCATGAAATTAAAAGACGCTTACTCCTTGGAAGAAAAGTTATGACCAACCTAGATAGCATATTCAAAAGCAGAGACATTACTTTGCCACCAAAGGTCCATCTAGTCAAGTCTATGGTTTTTCCTGTGGTCATGTATGGATGTGAGAGTTGGACTGTGAAGAAAGCTGAGCACCGAAGAATTGATGCTTTTGAACTGTGGTGTTGGAGAAGACTCTTGAGAGTCCCTTGGACTGCAAGGAGATCCAACCAGTCCATTCTAAAGGAGATCAGTCCTGGGTATTCATTGGAAGGAATGATGCTAAAGCTGAAACTCCAGTACTTGGGCCACCTCATGCAAAGAGTTGACTCGTTGGAAAAGACCCTGATGATGGGAGGAATTGAGGGCAGGAGGAGAAGGGGACGACCGAGGATGAGATGGCTGGATGGCATCACCGACTTGATGGACATGAGTTTGTGTGAACTCCAGGAGTTGTGATAGACAGGGAGGCCTGGTGTGCTGCAATTCATGGGGTCGCAAACAGTCGGACACAACTGAGCGACTGAACTGAACTGAACTGAAGATTCCAACCTCAGAGGACTTGCCTGTACTCTTCCTTCTTTTGGGGATACTCTTTTTCTAAATATCCATGAGGTTTAAACTTTCACTGACCTCAAGTTTCTGCTCAAGTGTCACATTATCAGTGAGGATTTTTCCAGCCACTTTGTTAAATGCCCAGCCATTGTACTCCCACACTTTTGATCCCCTTCAGCCTGCCTCATTTTTCTGCATAGAATGTGTCATCAGACATATTATACATGTACTTCTGCTCTGTAACCATCTTTCCTCACTAGAAATGTCATTTCTGTGAGGTCGGGAACTTGAATCTGTTCCCTGCATCTCGGGTGCTTGAAAGAGTGCCTTCTAGGAGGAGAGATGCTCACAGAATATTTGTAGCATGAATGGGTGAGTGAGTGAATGAATGAGTCAAACAAGTTCAGATACATCTCTATCATCAGCCTCATGCAGTATCTTTCAGGAGCAGTTGGGGGACTCCAGGAAGTCTAATTTGAAAGGTGTCTGATTGTCTTAAAAAATCCAATAGAATAAAAGAAAATTTAATTGTGTCAGGGGCTGGTATTAAAGCACAGGAGGGCATCCATTTTTCTTCAAGCCCTGACAGCTGGGAGAAGAATGTACAAGTCTGCGCTCCTTGTCTGTCCTTGGTTCCCTTCTTCCTTGCATAGCTCTGTATATTTAAATCATTGCAAATACTCATTCTGAGAAATGTAGAAGCAGCATTTTTTTTCCCTTTTCATAAGCCAACACTTATTCCTACTGAGTAATATTTAGCGATGAAATGTCTTTTGACGCTAGTACTTATCAGTGTTTCTGAAATATACAGTATAATTAAATTACTTAGAGGTTGTGCTTTAATCAGGAGCAAATTTAATGAATATTTAAGCTGTTCATTGTTAAGAAATGAAAAAAGATTGTAGGAATGTTTTTATAGCCTCAAAAGTCATCCAGAAGAGGGTGCTAATGTTCTTTATGAAGTGTACACACAGAGATATACACTAAAGCTTTCTTACATAAGTGATCAAGTGATAATAACTCTATACATTGAATAGAGAATTTATAAACACAGGCAGTTCAAAAGTAAAAATAATTGCCTAATGATATCACTAAAGCTTTTAAAAATTGGGACAGTTTATAAAATCTACCTCAGTTTTGGATAGATTAGTTAACAATTAACCATATCACCACCAAAAGTAGCATATTTTCTAGCACTCAAAACACCCACCAGAAATAATAGTGATATTTCATTAAATGATTCACCTCTATCAAAAGATGAACAACAGGAAAAAAAAATGTGTTTAATTATAGCCAATATCTTTTAAATTAAAAAAAAATCACACTTTTTGTTTGATTTCTTGCATGTTCTTCACTCAAAGGCTTTTCTTTTGAGGGTAGATGAAGATGACTACTAGTTATTGCTTAACTCTGATTCCAGAAAAATCATGTTATAGTTTCTATTCATCAGCTCCAAATGAAAACAGCCTTTTAACGATGACATCTTTTCTGGTTCACTTACTCAAAAATGAAATTTCAGAAAGGATGAAATTTCCATGAAGTAAGTAATTCTCAAAATTCTTTCTACTTGTGCTTTGGAGATATTAGTTGAAGACAGCCATGGCAAAAACCCTTTTCATTTCTGTTTCAAATGTGCCCTAATTTCTCTTTTTTCTGCTAGGTTTTCTGAGCTCCTGCCTTGATAGTTCAGGCAATTTGTATTTTGATGATTTCTCATTTCTTTGAAGCAGAACAGTCATGTGAACTGCAAATTTTCTTGAGCAAAATAAATGGAAGTAAGAGGAGGTTTTGATGTCTGCCTCAGTGAGTTACTTAGAATACAAATGAGAAAAGCCATTCCAACCCAGAAAGCTACTTTCACATTCCGCTATTAGCTTTTAGGCATAGCGGGTTTGAGAGGATATATGCATTACCCCAAGCTCAATATATGGATGGTCTTAAATGAAGTTCCCTTTAGCTTGTAGAACAGGACTCTGATTGGAAGGAAACAATGCCTCTGCCTGAAAGAGGAGTCTGTTTAGTCATTCACACACAAAATGCACACGCCATTTTAAAGCCAACCTTGACGAGCCAGCTAAAGTGGAGGGACTCGGGCAGATGGGAGAGTGAGAGAACACTGCAGACATCAAAGAGGCCTCTGACACGTATGTCTGCCCTTACGCTGAAAGTCGTTGCAGCAGCTTAAGCTGAATTCATCAGCTTGGGTGAGCTGAATCCATCCCTTGACTTTTTTTCTCAGATCTATTCATTCTCTGCCCTTCTCTCCTTGGTTGTGTTGGAGGATACTACATTTCCCAGGCTGTCTTGCTTTCAGCTTTTAGATGGATTTAGCTAATGGAAGGCTGTATGTGGAAGCATGGAGAACCAGAAGGGAAAAAGTCAAAATACCTATCCCTCTGTTCTGTTTCAGGTGGCAACCCCAGTGATGGCTGCAATACCTGTGTAGCTCCAGTTCCTGGAAGATGTTCACTATTTCCATGGTCTCAGTTCTCATCAGAAAGGCTCACCAGGGACCCTGAGCTCTGATACAGCCACCTCCTACTTTTCTCACTCCAGCCCTAGGCTGATAATAGCTCTCTTGCTTTTGCTAAATGCAGAGTTGCTTCATAGTACTGATCAGTTCCCTAGCTATTCTATCATCTGAGTAAGCAGTCCTTTGTACTCGATTCCTTTGGTTTCAAATACTTAAAGGGCTCTCTTTTTCCTGATACAGAAAACCATCTTTTGTGCTATAGGATATTTGGAGAGGACACACTGTTCTACTTTAATCCAAATATTTTAATGCATAACTTCTTTACACCAATCTGGTCGGGCAGTGAAAAAGCAAAGATTTGTTTAAAAATATATCTTTACCACCAGTTGCTGCCTTGCCACTGCACACACACAACACCCATATATATAACTCTGACAAACTTATCCCAGTATGACACTTCTGGGATGGTTATAGTTAACACATTTTTTGTATTATTGTTCAACTTTCAAATGTTTATGGATTATTAAATATATGTCAGGAAAGAAACAACCTTCAAGCTCCTCTCTTGAAGAAGGTATAGTAACAGACAGAATCACAGATTGAATTGTTTATACCTCACCACTTTGAATATATTATTCCACTGTCTTTAATTCATTGTTCTGTATTCATCTGTGCAGTGGGGATAGGAAGGGTATTTTTTCCCCCATCAGATTGTTACGAACATTAAATGAAAGATACTTAAAACACTGCCCAGCCCACAGCAACCACTCAAAAATATTAGCTCTTACTGTTGACTGAAAGTCTTTTGTCAATCGAATAGTCATTCCTTTGTAGGAATATGTCTTTTAGTCTCCGGAAGCTTGTAAGAATTTTGCTTGTCTTTGATTTTCTGAAGTTTTATTACAATGATTCTTTTAGACATGAATTTGTTTTTGTTGGTCCTCAATGGATCTTGGGATGCTCCTTAAGGCTTAGGATGCCTTAGATGATTTTTTTTTTCAATTCTGGAAAATCTCAGCCATTTTCTCTTACAACTTTAGGTCTCCCACCTTCACTTTGTTGTATCCTAGAACCTCTATCAAACATATATTAGACCCCATCTTCCTGTTTTACATGCCTCAACTTCTCTTGTTTTTCTCTTCCACACTCTAGGTCAGTTCCTTAGATCTGTGTTTCAATATATACATTATTTTTCTGTATGTATTTGTACTGTTGTTCAACCAGTTAATTGATTTTTTAAAATGGTGATGATTTTATGATGATCATTTAAAGATTTCCATTGTATCCTTTCTCATTTAGCACATCTGGTTTTTTTAATGCTGTTTTGTGCTTGCTTTAATCTCTGTTTTCACTGTACCTATGTAAACATTTTAAAAAATAATTATTTGAAACCTCTTTTAGACAGGTCCATTATTTCTAGTTCTTAATGTACAATTTTTTCTTTATGTTGCACAATCTTATTCTCCATCCCAGTAATTCGCTTCCTTCCATGGAATCTTCATCTGGGTGCTTATCTTTAGTAGAGACTTAATTCCCTAACATCCTGGGGTTCCTGAACTGTGGAATTCTCCTAATTGGGTTAGACTGGCTTTGCCTCTTCTGAGAATTCATGGATTTCAGTTATTCTAGGTCCATTTGTTGTTGTTGTTGTTGTTGTTGTTAATTTCTCGTTTAGGAACTTCTGCTCCACACTGATGATATGAGTTCGGACCTGCTCATTCATGTGATAAGGGGTTTGAATTTCCTGGGTTATTCTAAACTCAATCCTGCATATAAGGCAAGCTTCCTTGCTCCTTCCCCCACCTGGCAGGGATGGCGTTTGCCTGTCCCTGTGAACACTGACTTGTTGCAGATATCGAAACTCTAGTTTCCTGTGTGAGTAGCGTCTGTGCCCTACACTCCCTTCTATGCACAGGCATCCAAGCCCCCAAATGCAGCTACTAGAGCCTGTACCTGCTTCTCATAAGACCCTAACACATTTTCACTTAAGCCCCTTATCACTTCTTTGATTTTGTGATTGCTTTGCATTTCTGAAAGTGAGTGTTTCTGTCTTCTGGTTTTTAATTTGCATGTATGCACCTTTTACTTTCTCATATAATATTTTATAAATTCAGAATCTAATTGGGAGAGGAGAGTTGTTTCCTCAGTTTTATTCCCTATATTGTCCACAGTGAAAGAAAAAGTGCTTGGTGATTACAGAAAGATTCCTTCATAGAATGTTGCCTATGCAGTCTCAGAACCACCTGGAAGGGGGTGGAGAGATAGTCCACTACCAGAAAGAAGATCCTGCTACCCTTAGCGGATCATAAATCCATAAGGAGTTCATGAAATGATGCAAAGGATTTATTTTCTCATCAATAATGAATTCATTTGGTATGCTTTTGGCTGGAGGTAACAGAAAATTCAACTAAAATTGGCTTAAACACTAAGAAAGACTTATTTTCTTATCAATATTAGAACTAAAAATGGGGCCATTTCAGAGTGGCTCAGTGGCTTGACTTCATTATTCAGTTCAGTTCAGTTCAGTCTCTCAGTTGTGTCTCACTCTGCGACCCCATGAATCGCAGCTCGCCAGGCCTCCCTGTCCATCACCAACTCCCAGAGTTCACTCAGACTCACGTCCATCGAGTCCGTGATGCCATCCAGCCATCTCATCCTCAGTCGTCCCCTTCTCCTCCTGCCCCCAGTCCCTCCCAGCATCAGAATCTTTTCCAATGAGTCAGCTCTTCGCATGAGGTGTCCAAAGTACTGGAGTTTCAGCTTTAGCATCATTCCTTCCAAAGAACACCCAGGGCTGATCTCCTTCAGAATGGACTGGTTGGCTCTCCTTGCAGTCCAAGGGACTCTCAAGAGTCTTCTCCAACACCACAGTTCAAAAGCATCAATTCTTCAGCGCTCAGCCTTCTTCACAGTTCAATTCTCACATCCATACATGACCACAGGAAAAACCAAGGCCTTGACTAGACGGACCTTAGTCGGCAAAGTAATGTCTCTGCTTTTGAATATGCTATCTAGGTTGGTCATAACTTTTCTTCCAAAGAGTAAGTGTCGTTTAATTTCATGGCTGCAGTCACCATCTGCAGTGATTTTGGAACCCCCCAAAATAAAGTCTGACACTGTTTCCACTGTTTCCCCATTTACTTGCCATGAAGTGATGGGACCAGATGACATGATCTTAGTTTTCTGAATGTTGAGCTTTAAGCTAACTTTTTCACTCTCCTCTTTCATTTTCATCAAGAGGCTTTTTAGTTCCTCTTCACTTTCTGCCATAAGGGTGGTGTCATCTGCATATCTGAGGTTATTGATATTTCTCCCGGCAATCCTGATTCCAGCTTGTGCTTCTTTCAGCCCAGCGTTTCTCATGATGTACTCTGCAGAGAAGTTAAATAAGCAGGGTGACAATATACAGCCTTGACATACTCCTTTTCCTATTTGCAACCAGTCTGTTGTTCCATGTCTAGTTCTAACTGTTGCTTCCTGACCTGCATACAGATTTCTCAAGAAGCAAGTCAGGTGGTCTGGTATTCCCATCTCTTTCAGAATTTTCCCCAGTTTATTGTGATACAGTCAAAGGCTTTGGCATAGTCAATAAAGCAGAAATAAATGTTTTTCTGGAACTCTCTTGCTTTTTCCATGATCCAGCAGATGTTGGCAATTTGATCTCTGGTTCCTCTGCCTTTTCTAAAACCAACTTGAACATCTGGAAGTTCACAGTTCACATATTGCTGAAGCGTGGCTTGGAGAATTATTGCTCCAGCTTAAATTCTTCTTATATCTCTTGCTTTCTCCACATGACTGTGAGATGACAGCAGCAGTCTCCAGCATGTCGAACCTAAATATATATCAAGATGGAGGAAATGGAAGAAGGGAACTTATTCCTTCCAAAGATCTTTCTTTTTAAAAGAAAGGAAGAATTTCTAGAAGTCCTTGTGGTGTAACCCTCGTCTCTAATTAGCCAGAAATGTGTTGTAGGCTCCTTCTCAAAACAATCACTGGCAAGGGAAATAGTTACCCCAAATGGCAGACATCATGTTAGACTGACTTTGAGGTTGGTGTGAGTCCAGGTGTCCCTGAAGTACAGGTCTTACAATATCAGAAATTTCTTACCTTGGAGATCAGGAAATAGCTCTCGGGCAAGGTCACGTGCTCAGAGTCAACATTAAGTCCAGATCTGGGCTCTTTTCCTCCTGTGTTTGCCAATCCTGTTTCCTGTCCCAGCCCCAGCCCTGCTAAGACACAAGCAACATTCGACCCTACCACTGTTTCTATCTCTGCCCTATAAAAGTGATGGTGAAACCTCATAATCAGTACCACCTTACAGCCTATAGAAAGCCTAGATGTTTTAACGTCTTCACGCTGAGCCATACATGGGCTAAATAGGGTCCATACTCATCTCTGTCCTGCTTTAGAAATTCATCTTTCAGAAGTCCATGGCATTGTCTAGACGTGGGTGCATGGGTATCATCGGATGGGGACAGTATAAAGTCTCATGGCATAGGAGAATGCTACCGCTGTGGGAAAATTAGCTGGTGATGTACTGGTAGGACATGAACAAGGTTTCCATCTGGTGCAAACTAGAGTCCCAACTGGCAAAGGCTGCATGGCTTGCATTATGAGTAATGCCTCCAAGACACTGTGGGTCATGGACCTTTTAGCATGTTTCCTTTACAGCTATCCTCCTCTTGATTCACTCACTGGACATATCCTGGGTTATGAGACAGTGCCTTCTAGAACAAGTGCCATATGGTGAGGTCACTTGAATTTATCAGTCACCTCACTTAATTTCTCCACCCCCAGAACCACCTCCACATCTTGTTTATCCCTCCACACAAAAACTATCTCTTCTTTTATTTCCTTCTAGACTTCAGGGGACATCCAGAGCGCAAATCATAAGCCATAGGAAAAACTGTTTCTCTTTCAGCGAGTGTAGGAAAAACTCCCTTTAACATTGTTTGTGTGATGAGGGAAATCATTTGTTTTTCTCCTAGAGTGTAGACTAGGGAGGTGAGTGCCCTGTTAAAGTGGGATGTATGCTTCTAATACAAAAAAGTGAAAAATATAAATGAGTTAAGTTTTTAGAATAAGATTGCACGTTTGTATCCTGTTAAATTATTCTCTTGCCAGTATTGATTGCTTTGCAAGATATGGCCTTAATCCTTCTTATATTTTTTAAAAAATAGTTAAAAAAAACTAATGAGCAGTGAAGCAGTAAGATATAATGGAATAAATAAACACCTGCCTTATCTCACATAGGTCTGTATAGTCAGAGCTATGGTTTTTCCAGTAACCATATGCGGATGTGAGAGTTGGACCGTAAAGAAGGCTGAGCACTGAAGAATTGATGGTTTCCAACTTTGGTGGTGGAGAAGACTGAGCATCCCTTGGACTGCAAGGAGATCAAACAGGTCAGTCCTAAAGGAAATCAACCCTGTTGACCCTAAAGGAAATTCATTGAAAGAACTGATGCTGAAGCTGAAGCTCCAATACTTTGGCCACCTGATGTGAAGAGCTGGCTCACTGGAAAAGACCCTGATGTTGGGAAAGATTGAAGGCAGGAGGAGAAGGGGATGACAGAGGGTGAGATGGTTGGATGGCATCACCGACTCAATGGACATGAGTTTGAGCAGACTCTGGGAGATAGTGATAGACAGGGAAGCCTGATGTGCTGCAGTCCATGGGTTGCGAAGATTCGGACATGACTTACCAACTGAAGAGCAACAACAACATGTATGTATGACTCCGGCCTAATTAAACTGAATCTCCTTAGCCCAATAGGGATAGAAAGAAAGAAATGAGGTTTTTAAGGAGCTAAGTCCCTCTCATAATATTTTCCTATAAATCTTTTAAGTGTTAAACCATTGCTTAACAATGGTAAGACACCTGCGTAACAGCTGTTACGGGGTAGAGAAGGTGGATTTGAAGGAAAGGTGCCAGAGTATTAGATGACAGTGTCCACAAGGACGGATGTTGAGTCCACATCTGTAGAGAGCTGGAAAACACATACCACAGCTCACACTCAACGGACAGGAGCCCACACTTCACAGCCTAATTTGGTCAGTCCCATAGGAAGATAGTCTGTTTCCCTTGATTCTCTAGAACAATGTCTCTCTGTCTTGGCTTTGATCACACCTAAACATCTAAACTCTGAAAGACTAGACTGTTTGAAAGTTCAGACTAAATTAAATATTATGATTAAAAACATAACACAGCAGTGATAATTTTAGAATCCAGTCTTTAAGCATACCATAACTTCCTCCAGGATACAAATGTACTGAATTATCCTCTACCACCTTTGCAAACTCACTGTTGTGAAATAACATTCTCACGCCTTTGCTCTCTGAAATTATGCCTTTAGGGGTCTGTTTTGTTTCATTTTGATCCCTATTAAATCTAAATAACCTCTAAGAATGTTGAAACATATAACCTCATCAGCCACTAAAATTAAGTGAATAAATGTCAGATCTCTTCTTATTGGAAATCACAGAATTCATTTAATAGTACTACAAATCCACTGGTACCTAAAACTCCCTGCTTTATAGCTGCCTTTGTATTTAACCTAACACAGAAGTTTTGTGTGTGTGTGTGTGTGTGTGTGTGTGTGCGTGCGCATGCTTACATTTGATACCACTGGTTTCTCCTGTTGAAAAATCACTTCAAACTTATACCTCGACAGATGGAAGGAATAATGGTGGGGAGACAGGTCAGGGGAGATGGAGAGTGGAAAAGAAGGAACTGCTGAGGAGGAAAAGGGTCAAAACCAGCAAGGCTAAATAATGTTGCCTCTTCTCTGTGGCAGATTGAAACTGACTCACAGGGGAAAAAAAAAAAAAACCGGAAGTATTTGTTTAAATGGAGCTTTTTTTCCTTCTTAAAATGAAATAGAGTGACTTTGAGTTAGGGCAAGATGGTGTAGAAGAGTTTCTCCTTGCTCCTCCCCCACTCCACAGAAAAATAAGCCCTGGGAATAGCACAAGCTTGTAAGAGGAAGGTGAGATGGTTTTCTCAGGACTTAAGGAACAAAATAATAGCAGGGTGTCCCCTGATAGAGGCAGATGACCCAGACCCATTGTATCCTAATCCCTGATCTGACAAGAGAATGCAGCTCAGGCAGGGCTTTCCTTCCCTCTGGTGCTGTAGGCAATATCAGCATAAACCAAGCAGACCAAAGTAACACCACGAAGGCTCTGAAAATTAAACTGCCGTTGGAACCACAACCCACAAAGTAATCCAAGACCTGTAAATGACACCTAAGTGGATGACTGCCTGTTAAAATGGAAGATTTCGATGGGACCCAGAGTTCTAATGTAGCAGACAAAATGTCCACATTGCAGCTTGAAATCATGTCATCCCAGTTCAGTTCAGTCGCTCAGTCATGTCCAACTCTTTGCAACTCCATGGAATGCAGCACGCCAGGCCTCCCTGTCCATCACCAGTTCCTGGAGTTTACTCAAACTCATGTCCATTGAGTCGGTGATACCATCCAACCATCTCATCCTCTGTCATCCCCTTCTCCTCCTGCCTTCAATCTTTCTCAGCATCAGGGTCTTTTCCAATGAGTCAGTTCTTCGCATCAGGTGGCCAAAGTATTGAAGTTTCAGCTTCAGCATCAGTCCTTCCAATGAATATTCAGGGCTGATTTCCTTTAGGATTGATTGGTTGGATCTCCTTGCAGTCCAAGCGATTCTTAAGAGTCTTCTCCAATACCACAGTTCAAAAGCATCAATTCTTTGGCACACAGCTTTCTTTATAGTCCAACTCTCACATCCATACATGACTACTGGGAAAACCATAGCTTTGGCTAGACAGACCTTTGTTGGTAAAGTAATGTCTCTGCTTTTTAGTATGCTGTCTAGGTTGGTCATAACTTTCCTTCCAAGGAGTAAGCATCCTTTAATTTCATGGCTGCAATCACCATCTGCAGTGATTTTGGAGCCCCCCAAATTAAAGTCTCTCACTGTTTCCATTGTCCCAAGAACCAGGAAAATCACAACTCGAATCAGAGAAGAAAACCAACAGATGGCAACATCCATGGAAATAAATCAGAATTGGAATTATCTGACCAGAATTTTAGAGCAGTCGTCATAAAAATGATTTAGCAATCAATTACAAAGTCTCTTGTAATAAACGGAAAAATAGAAAGTTTCAGCAGGGAAATAAAATTATTTTTAAAATGGAGATGATAGAACTCGAGGATACAACAGCACCAATGAATCATTCACTGGATGGGCTCAAGAGAAGAGTGGAGATGACACAGGATAAAAGTGGCGAACTTGAGGACACAGTAGGACTCACCCAATCTGCATGAGAGAGAAACTAAACTGGAAAAACAGTAAGGCAAATTGTGTAAGGATTGTTCTATGTTATTTGTTACAATTACATGTGAACCTACAACTACATCAATAAAAACTTCATTAAAAAAGGAAATAGCTTTTTATTATCCTATTAATAATTGAGATTTTAACTACCGTATTTTACTCTCTCCTGTAAAAACAGCATCTTTTATGAGAAACAAGCCATCAGCACAGACCAACTGACCCAGAGCAGAACATAATGCGCTCTGTTAACAGGAACTCTGACTATAGGCAAGTCCCCATTTGCATAGATATTGAAAAATACATTTCAGAGCTTGGAAGATCGACTTTTCTTATTTAACGGTTCCACAGAGGGGCAGCTCCAAACTTTCTATAGAGCAGACCCTTCTTAGAGACAGGTTTTGTTCATTTTATAAATTGGGGTGAGCCAAGCTACTGAAAGACTACTACATCAGAATATGAATTCTTTTCTTCCATCTTCTGTTGTTTTGACCCTGAAACATGCAAGGCAGAAGTTCTTGGTTCTGTAGTCCTAAATCTTCCCTCCAGAGATCTCGCTACTGTCTCCAACCAAGCTTTTGTCAGAAATAAAGTTGACATTTTGATTTGTAGTTCCCAGGTATTTCTGAACTTAGGTAAAGAAGAAGGGGCTTGAGGTCAGCCTTATGATTGGGAAGTGGAATAATCACTGCCATTGGCCAACATTACTGTGGACTGTCTACACAGCAAACGCTTGGAAAAAATGACATATGGAGAAGGAATAGAATAAATGCAGTTGACAGAGCAACTCTTGATGCTCCTGCCATTGATCTCGGTTTCATGTAGCGCTGTCCTTTTCAGTTTCATTGGTGATAACGAAAAATGGTATGATATTTCCAATCAAATTTAAGTTGGAGGAAGGTATATTTCATGTAGAGTGAATAGCATGTTTAAAAATTCAGAATCAATTTCCTAGACTCTATTTAGGATTTAAAAGAGTGCTAGGTAGAATTTAATGGTGGCAGTGGTATTAGTATGGGGGCAGAGGCAAAGAGTAACAGAATCACCAGGGCCTACATGGCTGAGGATGTAGGGTCTGGACCATGTAAGGCCTTGTGTGGGGGTCAAAAGAACATGATCCTTACCTTGGAGCTGACAGGGAACTGATGATAGTTACTTTCCTCTTATTTGAGAGGAAGAAAAGAGAATTTAAATTTGAATCTCTCCTCAAGGTTTAGAGGTTCGCTTCCAAACTATATACTAGATTTATGATAATGCCCGCATCCATTCCATGCCTCTCAGGGAGCTAGAACATTGGTTTTCAAGTTCCAGTGAGTTTAGGAATCAACTGAGTTCTCTGTTAATCATGCCAATCCCTGGACCCTACCCTCAAAAGAGCTTAGTTGAGTTGCTCTTGAGTGGATTCTGGGAAGCTGGGCTAATTCTGAAGACCCAGGTCTTTGGATTATACTTTGAAGAGGACTGTGTCAGATTACAGTGTTAACAAAGCTCCCCTTACTCCTGTCCCATGAACAAAGATATGTACTTTCAAATGGAATTAACAACATTGGCTCTTAGTCTCCACTATACAGGAACAGGAACGTCGCTCAGTCGTGTCCGACTCTTTGCGACCCCGTAGACTGTAGCCTACCAGGCTCCTCTGTCCATGGGATTTTCCAGGCAGTAGTACTGGAGTGGATTGCCATTTCCTTCTCCAGCAGATCTTCCCGACCCAGGGATTGAACCAGGGTCTCCTGCATTGTAGACAGATGCTTTACTGTCTGAGCCACCAGGGAAGTCTCTCCAAGTCTCCACTGCTGCTGCTAAGTCGCTTCAGTCGTGTCCGACTCTGTGCGACCCCATAGACGGCAGCCCACCAGGCTCCCCCGTCCCTAGGATTTTCAAGGCAAGAACGCTGGAGTGGGTTGCCATTTCCTTCTCCAATGCATGAAAGTGAAAAGTGAAAGTGAAGTCACTCAGTTGTGTCTGACTCTTAGCCACCCCATGGACGGCAGCCCACCAGGCTCCTCCATCCATGGGATTTTCCAGGCAAGAGTACTGGAGTGGAGTGCCATTGCCTTCTCCAAAGTCTCCACTAGAGGGTAGTAAATCAAAATTTTGAGTTTTGAACAAAACTTGTTTAAATTGTGTGATTATATATATGTACATACACACATACACACACACACACACACACATATCTCCCCTCCCTCATCAATCTCCCTCTTGTCCTCACCCTCATCCCACCCCTCTAGGCCCTCTAGGTCATCACAAAGCATGGAGCTGAGCTCCTTGTGTTATATAGCAGCTTCCCAGTAGCTGTCTGTCTTACACTTGGTAGTGTATATGTCTATTTTTTTTTTTTTTTTTTGAGAATCAGAGTTTAAAACATTTTTTAATGTGGATTTTTTTTTTCTACATGGAAATGTTAAAAGAAAAAGCTTTCTTTGGGAAACTGTTTTGCCTTTTTTTTTCCCCCTAGTGTAATCAAATGACTTGCTCAGATTAAAATATTTCCTCAGTTGCTACCTCGTTGTCATTCTGAGTGACGTAGTTATAAGATGTCAGTGATAATACTTTCTGTTTTACAGATGAGGGACATAAGCCCCCCAAAGAAACTAGATCAAGGCCTCTACAGTTGTAGAAGAGTTAGGACTAGAACCCAGGTGACCTGACCATCAATTCAACATTATTTTCTATAAACCATCTTATAAAAAGTTTAATTTTGGGAATGCTGATGGAGAAGGGAATAATGCATTATCAGATTTTAGTTCCTTTAGCTATAATTCTAGTAAGACTCAATTTGAAATATTCATTTGAAGCAGCCTTGAGAGCTGTATGAAGTAACCTTGCCTTATGACTTTATAAATCTGGTGTCTCTGTGGATGAGGCTCCCCACTTCTCTTTTTCTTTTTTTCCCGCTGAATTAGACCCGTTCTGAGTTATAACTCTTGGATTTGTCTCTTCATCCTGCATACGTTGTTTTATTGTTGTTCTCTTTTAAATGGTGGAAACATAGCTTCGAAGTCAGGACAACATGAATTAGGATTTGAAAGAACAATAGCAAGTAAGCCTTGTCAAATAAGGGAAATAGATACAAATGTTCCAGTAATTCAGCCAGTTTATATTTTAAATGGTCTTGGCTTTGATAAATATGTGCAAAAGCTATGATTTTTTTTTTTTTTTTCTGATACAAAGCATTTGCTTCGCTGAATGGCTTAGTGTCTGGTGAAGCCATGTGCTTTCTTTTGGCATGTTTCTCACCTCTAAGACCTGCTAAAAGTAAAAATGGCCTTTTCATAGAAGGATGCTGTCCACTTTCCTAGTATTTGACCAGCCCAACAATGGTATTAATCCCATGAGGAAATGGCAGTGATTTTATTTCTTTGTTGTGACGGGAGTAATTTCCTAAGAGACTTAAGAATTGACGTATAAGAAGGAGTCACTAAGCAGTAACCTAACGTTTTCCCCTTTTTAATGGAAAATCACCAGTCATTTCATTAAAATGGTATCTCCCAAGCATCCCACTTACATTAAAGCATAGGTCATAAAACCCTAAATTCCCAAATTCCCAAAAACCCTAAATTACCAGCCTTACTGTTACAATAAAGTCTAAATTTGCCAAGCTCCTAGTAAGTGTCAGGCAATGGGCTAAGAGTTTTATCCATCAAATCTTATCTGTCCCTCGTAACAACCTTATGAAGTAGGTGCTCTCATTATCCTCATCTTACAGATGATGAAACTGAGACTCACATAGATTCAGGAATTAATATGATGAGAAGTAGATGAGTCTTCACCTAAATCCAGACAGTCCGAGAACAAGTGCCTGCACATCACCAATCTGCTCTCCCCTGCTGAATATATATACAGCCCTTGGTGCAGCAACGCAGAGAGAAATGTATCCAGTGAATGCTTATGTGCAGAACCCCATTTAAGGTTGAAACATGATATGTATGTATCCTCTCGTTAAGGTTAAGGTGTTCTTAGTAGGGGAAATAAAGGGTAGGTTAAGGTGTTCTTAGCAGGGGAAATAAAGGTTAATTGTTGGCCACACCTTCTCTGGTGGCTCAGAAGGTAAAGAATGTGCCTACAGTGTAGGAGACCCGGTTCCATCCCTGGGTTGGGAAGATCCCCTGGAGAAGGAATTGGCAACCCACTCCAGTATTCTTGCCTGGAGAATTCCATGGACAGAGGAGCCTGGCGGGCTATAGTCCATGACATTGCAAAGAGTTGGACACAGTGGAGCAACTAACTCTTTCTTTCTTTCACAATCAGTAGGAATGGCCTGCAAAAGCTAAGATAGGGTTAATGTCTAGGATAAAATTCAAGCCAGACCGGATTTTCATGCTCTATTTACTGTAGCAGACTGGAATCCTTCCTTCAGAATCTCTAAAAACAGGAAGAATAAATAGCAAATATGTTAGAAGGAGCAGAACCTAGACATGTGGTGTGTACTCACATTAGAGACAGGTGTTATTTCAGATATATCTTAGATTGCGTTTCTGGGGCATGAAGGCATATGCCTCAATTCACTAGAGTTTAAAGCTCTATCTTTACAAAATTATCCAGAGTGCTCACTGAAATGTGCAAGAGGGAAAAGAAAAGCACTAAAAGGAAAGAGAAACACAGAAATTTCTACTCCAAGGAGGCAGTGATGTATTTGGGCTAGTTATGTACTGGGTGGTCAGTGTACCGCAGGTGACTTCTGAGATGATGCAAGATGATACATGAACACATTTTTACAAAGAAATGTTAATACTTACATATTAAATGAGTCTTTGGGGGAGGAATCTGGCATTTTAAAGCCAGTGATTTTTATGGATATATCTTAGGACAAGTCTGGGTTTTAAGGAGTGAGCAATCTTAAATTTGATTAGAACAAAAATATTAAGTGACTAATATTAATAGTGATAGATATGGGAAGAATTCTGAAGGTATTTGTAAGAGAGATTGAAGTTGGGAAACTTTAGTATGGCTGAATCAGTGTATCATAAAGGCTTTAGATATATGGGCCCAAATTCTGGTTCTGATATGGACCAACCATATGACCGAGGGTAAGCCATTTCACACCTCTAATTCAGAGTAGCTTTGACTGTAAAATGTGAGGTTTAGACCAAATTGGAGACGCCCTTCCAAGGACTGTGGACCCATAAAAGACCTTGGTATTGCCACAAAAGATCTGAGAACTCATGTACTCAGCACTGACTTAGACTGAGTCAATACATTCCTAATGGTAAGCATATGACTGGTTTACAAAAACATAAAAATGCTGTCATGATTAATTATGAGTGTAATTAACTTGAACTAATTCAATGAAAGTGCTACTGAATGCATACATACTTGAACTAAATGTACATTCTCCAACAGACAGACACTACAAGTACAGTCAATATTTTTTATATTGTCACACATCCATGCAGATTTTCCCTGTTAATATAGTTTAAGCTTCCACACTGTGGAAGAATTACAACTGTGCACAACACGGAAAGGTGACCCAAGAAATGACAAATAGAAGCTAATTAGTTCCCCTGTTATATGATAGTACTGAGGGGAAAATACCCTCTCTTGATCTTTTACCTGACCTAAAATATCTCCACACAGAAGAGACATACTTATTCTAATGACCTGATGCACCCAGGCCAATTTCAAAAAAGTAGATAGTAGATATCTCTTTTTGATGGAAATTACCTTAATGATAACATGGTAATAATGATTAAATTGCACCCATGTATTTGGTATGTAATGTATGTATGCATGTATACATCAGATGTTGTGCTTGATACATTATGCATCTTTAATCTTTCAGTGTATGAATACTCCTAATTTGTTGTTTTTTTCTTTCAGTGTATGAATACCACTAATTTGTTTTACATTACTTTGCTGACAAGGGTCCGTCTAGTCAAAGTGATGGTTTTTCCAGTAGTCATGTATGGATGTGAGAGTTGGACTATAAAGAAAGCTTGAGTGCCAGAGAACTGATGCTTTCAAATTGTGATGCTGGAGAAGACTCTAGAGAGTCCCTCAGATTGCAAGGAGATCAAACCAGTCAGTCCTAAAGGAAATCAGTCCTGAATATTCATTGGAAGGACTGATGCTGAAGCTGAAGTTCCAGTACTTTGGCCATTTGATGTAAAGAACTCATTTGAAAAGACCCTGATGCTGGGAAAGATTGAAGGCAGAGGAGAAGGGGACGACAGAGGATGAGATGGCTGGATGGCATCACTGACTCCGTGGACATGAGTTTGAGCAGGCTCTGGGAGTTGGTAATGGACAGGGCAGCCTGGCGTGCTGCAGTCCATGGGGTCACAAAGAGTCAGATACGACTGAGCGACTAAACTGAACTGAACTGAATTTGTTGTTGAAGTCAGATAGGTTGAGATTTTTGCCCAAAGCTACAAATCCATAAGATTCCAACACCAGGATTCAGATCCAGAAATCTTTGGTTCTAAATGTCACCTATTTCTACTATGCTAACCTGTTTTCTGATATAATGAAAGTGGAGAACTCTAAACAGACACGTAGGCATAGGAGAAAGATAAGTCAGCAGAATTTTCTTTGAAGAAAGATAAAGGCTCTGAGGTTAAGAGAAAGATGATGCAATCATATAAGACTTATTTGTGGGCCATGTTAGGATTAGGCCAGAATTGAAACTGAGTATTAAATTTTCACAGCTAAGGTCCCATTACTGAATCTCCTGCCAGTTACTGAAAAGGCTTTCTCAAAAGTTAAGCTACTGAGATAATGACAGGATTCTGACGGCCATCCCCATACTTACAGAACTGTTCAGACTTATTTTTTCTGCAACATCCATTGACATCACCCAACAACCTGGCAGTCTGAGGGACTAGACTGATATTGAAAGCTTTTGACTGATTGCTTGAATCAAACATTGTAATCATGGTATTTCCACAGTTGTTCTCCTATGTCAAGGAAACACCCGTGAGACAAGCCCCGTGGAAAAAGAGTTAAATAATATTCTGGGACATGATCATCTGCAGAATAGCGGAACATGGTTTGCTTGCCCTCCAGCTCTAGTGAACGGAAAAGAAAGGAGACTCATTCATCCATTTATTCAAAATACATTTTGAAGAGTTCCTGTCATGTAGAGGTTACTAATTACTGAAGAATGCCCAGTGAATGATATAGGAATCAGAGAAGTCCCAATCTTTATCCCTAACCTATTGTCAGGACTGATTTTATGATTCAAAGTGCATGATTCTTTCTGGCCGATGTTGTCTATGTTTAACAATCATTTATGGTACCTTAGTTATTAGATCACAGGATGAAGAGCCAGGAAGGAGTGATCAAATCCTAATGTTCCTGCTTACCAGATATGGGACCTCTGATAAATCAAAGAAGTTCTCTGGGATTCAGCATGTATGGAAATAAGAATATTTCAAGTCAAAGAAAAAATCGAAAGCAATGATCCTTTCCTCCATCTTATAAAGACTATTTCCTCTCCTCCGAATCTACATGAGAGAATCCCAGGGTTCAGGGAGACTTATGAAGTATCATCACTCCAAGATGTATGCAATCAAGCTGTTATCTGGTATCCTAGCAGGGTCTTGGGCTTCCCTGGTGGCTCAGACAGTAGAGTCTGTCTGCAATGCAAGAGACCAGTGTGTCGTCCCTGGGTTGGGAAGATCCACTAGAGAAAGGAATGGCTACCCACTCCAGTATTCTTTCCTGGACAATTCCATGGGCGGTGGAGCCTGGTGGACTACAGTCCATGAAGTTGCAAAGAGTCAGACAGACTGAATAACTAACACACACAGCAGGGTCTCAGGTGGGCAGGAAGCAAAAAAATGTTTTACTTTTACCCATGCAATTCCAAGAATCGCCACTTGGTGGTGCCAGATGGCCTACGTTTGTTTATTTTCAACTGGAAAAATTTCCAGGCACTTTTTTTTTCCTTTTCTGTATTTACAGGGTTACCGGGGAGTTTTCTCCTCTTTGCTGTTTATAAATATTTTCAGTCAGAGTTTAATCCATAAAAAGGTACTGAATGGGAAATCTGAAAATCTTGAGAGTGTAGTAAACTGAGGAGAAAATAAAGGAGAAAGGAAATAAGGAGAACAGTAGAGGGAGGGAACAAATGTGATACCCAGCAAAGTGTCACAAACCTCAGGTTCAGAAACAAACTCAAGTAATTGGTTTTTAAAAAAATATTTGTCTTAGTTGTGGCAGAGGAGACCTTTGTTGCGGCTCACAGGCTTCTCTCTATTTGTGGAATGGGCTCGAGTGCCCTGTTGCATGTGGGATCTTAGTTCCCTGACCAGGGATTGAACTCACATACCGCCCCCACCATTGGAATTGCCTTTAATCATAAGTTGAAGAGGTGGTATGGCCACTCTTGGGCTTCTGTTGGTGCCTTAGTGGTAAAGAATTCCGTCTGGCGATACAGGAGATATGGATTGACCTTTGGGTCGGGAAGATTGCCCTGGAGAAAGAAATGGCAATTCACGCCAGTATTCTTGCCTGGGAAATCTCATGGACAGAGGGACTTGGTTGGCTATGGTCCAGTTCAGTTCATTTCAGTCGCTCAGTTGTGTCCAACTCTTTGCAACCCCATGGTGGCTATCGTCCATGAGGTCACAAAAGGGTCAGACATGACTTAAGGAGTTAAACAACAAGAACAACGATGATCGCTCACAGCTTCAACTCTCTCATCTATAAAATGAAGATAATGATTCCTTATCTGCCTGGAAGAAAGCAGAACATGATGACAGGCTAGCTTCCAGCTCTAGGACCTCAGGTTTCTGTTAAAGGGACTGATCAAACTGACATCCTGTTTACCTATTAGGATCCTTTCTCTCCCCACAGGAGAAAGATTCTAAGCAGAATGAGTTTATCTGCCCAAGGTGGCAGTCACATGTTCAAGTTCAGAGACTCATCATAAACCCCATGTGCACTGTTGAGCCACTCACCTGAGCCATCTAGTGTTCCTTGTGACCTAAGACCTTAGGCCTTCTTGATAGCCTCCCCTCTCCTCTTTCTCTCCAACTGCCCCTGTAAACTAAATCGTGCACTGTTCTTCAAATCCATCAGTGGTTACCCTTTGCATTCAGAGTAAAAAAACCTACACTCCTTTCTGTGGATGCCAAGGTCCCCTATGATCTGGTGTCTCTCTGCCCATGACTTACAATGCTGGTTGGCTATCCAGTGCTGTTATCAATGGGCTCTTTCTTATGAGCAGAAAACTGATGCTATCGGTGACAGCATGAGCTCATCACAAATTCTCAACTCCCTGGACTCATGTGAATTAGGAGTAGCCAGACAACCCATCTATGGATAATGAAATATAAGGGGAAGACTTCTGGGGAGGTCTTTCTGGGAAAGCTTTTTTCATATTTTGTTAATCCTATTGCATTTTAATCACCATCTAAGAATCTTCTTAGGGAGTCTAACTTTCAAAGGACCTGTGTCTCCTCCAGGCTCAAGCAGTAAATCCTGCCTGTGCTTGTCTGGAGCCCCTTCCCTTTCTGTGTGGAGCCTAGGTTTCAGAAAGTGGAGACACAAGATCGCTGAGTCATCACATGGGTACAGCAGCCTGAGGAAGTGTTTGATCTACAGCAAATTTTGTGTCATCAAGAGATACATTTTTATGTGTTAACCGCTGAGGTTTGGGAGTTATTACCAATGCCTAAAGCTAGCCTGCCCTACCCAGGGTTTTGACCACACAGATGCAACAAAAACTTTCCGGTATTCATTTTGAAATGCCCTTTGCTCATCAAGATAAAAAGAATGTGATTGGTCTCTTATTAGCCACCTGTAGACTCCCCCTGACCCCATGAGTTAAAAGTCACAAGACGGAAGTTGAGGAGGCCTTTGAGAAGAGAATCATTTTGAAATTTGAAATAGACCCTTTTCCTCAAACTCAAGGCATAACATCAGTTCTTCCTTCCTCTGGATCAGTCTTTCTAAATTTTCATGATGTTGTTCTATTCTTGGATCCTGCCATTTATCACCTTCCTTTTGGGTTTGGTTGAGCCATGACTCATCTGAAGACTTTGCAGTACACTGTATTAGGAGTCGAGCTCTTTGATCTAGAAAAGGCAAGGCCATGCTTGCAACTGTTCCTGTTAGTTCCTTTATTAGGAATAATATTTTGCTTAAAGGGTTTTCTATAAAATGGTAGAAGCTTGACACACAATGTCTATTAAACAAGAAGTTTTTACCATAAGGAGTTCATTAAATTAGAGTTAAAGATCAGCCACCAGAGAAAGGAGTGCCAGCTGGTGTGGTGACTCCGAGGGGAGGGCAATGAGGCTGGTTATGTGAGTATTCGAAACCTGCCACCTGGCTTAGCCTCTGCCATGGGCAGGAAGAGCTTCTGCTGAGGTCAAGAAGGCGGAGGCTGCAATGACTTATGGGAGCAGAAAACCTACAGGAAAGACCCGGGCCCTTCTCTTTCTTCCTGCCTTTCAGTCTTTCTGTCACACTTGCTATTGGCAGAATTTGATGGAACAGCTGGGAAAGTAGAAAAGTGCTTGGTTCGGTCTCAGCCCCAGAACCACATGGCAGAGTGTAGAAGGGCGACCTTCAAGCCGAGAGACAATTACCGAATAATCAAACTATCAGTTATTAGCCACACAGTGATTCAGTTTTCCTTGGTTTTTCTTCCTGTTTAACTACAGCAGCAGATCCACCAGGAAGACATAATATTACTCTCCCTAAACAAGTCCTTAATTTTGTTGACTTTTTTCCTTCTTTCTGAATGTAAACTTGATCTAGCGTTCTATAACCTCTCACCTTGACTTTGGCAGTATCTGTCTAACTGGTTTTCTGAATTTCACTGGCTTTCTTCCAAATTACTGATACTTATTCATTCAAGAAAGATTTGTGCATCATCTTTTATGCACCAGGCACTGACCCAGGCACTTTGATTGTAATAGTGAACAAACCAAATGAAACCTGTCCTAATAGAGCTTTATTTTATTCACTCTTGTTGACACAAAGTAGCAAGATGGTTCTATTAAAATAGACTTTACATTGGGTAGCTGCTTAAAACCCTTCAGAAGCTTTTCTGTTTCAAACAGAACAAAAGCCAAACTCTCTCCATGAAGTATAAAGCCTAGTATGATGGAATGACTTCCCACCTCTGCAGACTCTGTGCTGTCCCTTTCCTCCTCTATGCTCTGGACACATTGACCAAATTTCAGTTTCTTGGACAGGCCAGAATTTTAAGTAAGTGTATTCTTTGTTAGACATGTCTCCCCTACTGGGCTATAAGTTTCATAAGAGCAGGATTCATGTCTGTATTCTAACAAATAATGCACTGCCAGATACTCTATAAATATTTGTAGAATGAATTAATCAATTAAAAGCTCCAAGAAGTCAGTTTATTTTTTAAATTATAAATTTATTTATTTTAATTGGAGGCTAGTTACTTTACAATATTGTATTGGTTTTGCTATACATCAACATGAATCCACCACGGGTGTACACGTGTTCCCCATCCTGAAGCCGCCTCCCACTTCCCTCCCCATCCCATCCCTCTGAGTCAACCCAGTGCACCAGCCCCGAGCATCCTGTATCATGCATTGATCCTGGACTGGCAATTCGTTTCACATATGATATTATACATGTTTCAATGCCATTCTCCCAAATCATCCCACCCTTGCCCTCTCCCACAGAGTCCAAAAGACTGTTCTATACATCTGTGTCTCTTTTGCTGTCTTGCATACAGGGTTATTGTTACCATCTTCCTAAATTTCATATATATGTGTTAGTATACTCTATTGGTGTATTTCTTTCTGGCTTACTTCAGTCTATATAATAGGGTCCAGTTTTATCCACCTCATTAGAACTGATTCAAATGTATTCTTTATAATGGCTGAGTAATACTCCATTGTGTATATGTACCACAGCTTTCTTATCCATTCATCTGCTGATGGACATCTAGGTTGCTTCCATGTCCTGGCTATTATAAACAGTGCTTCAGTGAACATTGGGGTACATGTGTTTCAGTTCTGATTTCCTCAGTGTGTATGCCCAGCAGTGGGATTATTGGCTCATAAGGCACTCCGGTACTCTTGCCTGGAAAATTCCATGGATGGAGGAGCCTGGTAGGCTGCAGTCCATGGGGTCGCTAGCAGTCAGACATGACTGAGCAACTTCACTTTCAATTTTTACTTTCATGCATAGGAGAAGGAAATGGCAACCCACTCCAGTGTTCTTGCCTGGAGAATCCCAGGGACGGGGGAGCCTGGTGGGCTGCCGTTTCTGGGGTCGCACAGAGTCAGACACGACTGAAGCGACTTAGCAGCAGCAGCAGCAGCAAGGCAATTCTATTTCCAGTTTTTTAAGGAATCTCCACACTGTTCTCCATAGTGGCTGTACTAGTTTGCATTCCCACCAACAGTGTAAGAGGGTTCCCTTTTCTCCACACCCTTTCCAGCATTTATTGCTTGTAGACTTTTGGATCACAGCCATTCTGGCTGGTGTGAAATGGTACCTCATTGTGGTTTTGATTTGCATTTCTCTTGATGTTGAGCATCTTTTCATGTCTTTGTTAGCCATCTGCATGTCTTCTTTGGAGAAATGTCTTCTGGTACTCCTATAATTTGAATGTTGGGGCATTTAACATTGTCCCAGAGGTCTCTGAGATTGTCCTCATTTCTTTTAATTCGTTTTTCTTTTTTCCTCTCTGATACATTTATTTCTACCATTCTATCTTCTACCTCACTAATCCTATCTTCTGCCTCAGTTATTCTACTATTTGTTCCTCCAGAGTGCTTTTGATCTCATTTATTGCACTATTCATTATATATTTATTGACTCTTTTTTATTTCTTCTAGGTCTTTGTTAAACTTTCTTGCATCTTCTCAATCCATGTCTCCAGGCTATTTACCTGTGATTCCATTTTGTTTTCAAGCTTTTGGATAATTTTCACTATCATTATTTGGAATTCTTTGTCAGGTAGATTTCCTATTTCTTCCTCTTTTGTTTGTTTGATGGGCATTTATCCTGTTCCTTTACTTGCTGGGTATTCCTCTGTCTCTTCATCTTTTTATATTGCTGCGTTTGGGGTGGCCTTTCTGTATTCTGGCAGTTTGTGGAGTTCTCTTTATTGTGGAGATTCCTTGCTGTGGGTGGGGTTGTACGGGTGGCTTGTCAAGATTTCCTGGTTAGGGAAGCTTGTGTTCTGGTGGGTGGAGCTGGATTTCTTCTCTCTGGAGTGCAATGAAGTGTCCAATAATGAGTTTTGAGATGTCACTGGGTTTGGAGTGGCTTTGGGCAGCCTGTATATTGAAGCTCAGGGCTGTGTTCCTGTGTTGCTGGAGAATTTGCGTGGTATGCCTTGCTCTGGAACTTGTTGGCCCTTGGATGGTGCTTGGTTTCAGTGTAGGTATGGAGGCGTTTGATGAGCTCCTGTCAATTAATGTTCCCTGGAGTCAGGAGTTCTCTGATGTTCTCAGGATTTGGACTTAAGCCTCCTGCTTCTGGTTTTCAGCCTTATTTTTACAGTAGCCTCAAGACTTCTCTATCTATACAGCACCGTTGATAAAAACAACTAGGTTAAAGATGAAAAGTTTCTCCACGGTGAGGGACACCCAGAGAGGTTCACAGAGTTACATGAAGAAGAGAAGAGGGAGGAGGGAGACAGAGGTGACCCAGATGAGATGAGGTGGAATCAAAAAAGGAGAGAGCAAGCTAGCCAGTAATCACTTCCTTATGTGTGCTCCACAGTCTGGACCACTCAGAGACGTTCACGGAGTTATACAGAGAACAGAAGAGGGAGGAAGGAGACAGAGGTGGCCAGGAGGATAAAGGGGGGAATCAAAAGGAGAGAGACAGATCCAGCCAGTAATCAGTACTCTAAGTGTTCTCCACTGTCTGGAACACACAAAGAGTTTCACAGAGTCGGGTAGAGAAGAGAATGGGGAGGGAGGAGATAGAGGTGACCTGGTGGAGAAAAACTAGAGTCCAAAGGGGGAGAGAGCAGTCAAGCCAGTAATCTTGCTCCCAAGTAAAAATGAGTACTGAAGTCTGGGTTCTTAAAAGGTACAAAATTGATAACAAATACCAAAAAGTGTATAATGGACTTTTGGACTCAGAGGGAGAGGGAGAGGGTGGGATGATTTGGGAGAATGGCATTCTAACATGTATACTACCATGTAAGAATTGACTTGCCAGTCTATGTCTGATGCAGGATACAGCATGCTTGGGGCTGGTGCATGGGGATGACCCAGAGAGATGTTATGGGGAGGGAGGTGGGAGGGGGGTTCATGTTTGGGAATGCATGTAAGAATTAAAGATTTTAAATTTAAAAAAAAATTAAAATTAAAAGAAAAAATAAATAAAAGCTGTAAAAAAAATAAATAAAAATCCAGAGTAGAGGTTGGATTTTCAAAAATACAATATTAAAGAAAAAAAGTCACAAAAATTCTAAAATATATATATATGAAGTTTGCTTTAAAAAATAGGGTCTCTCTCTCTCTTTTTTTTTTTGCAAAGTAATAGTAGGTTATAAAAATGAAAATTAAAGGAGTAATAGAGGACTTAATTTTTTTTAATTAAATAAAGAATGATAGTAAAAATAGTAAGAATATATCTAGGACTTTCTCTGGTGTTATTGTGGGCAGTGTGGGGTCAGTTCATTTTTGGATAGTTCCTTGACCAGCTTATATGTCTCAAGATCTATAGGCCCCTTCCTATACATAGTTCCTGGCAGAGAACTATCTGAGGCCAGCCCTGGGTTGTATGCACTTCCCAGGTCTAACCTGCTCAGGTTCAGGCACTTGGGTAGTCCTCAGAGGCACAGACTTGGTTGGGCCTGCGTTTTGTGCCCTTCTCAGGTCCGAGCACCTCAGGTGACCAGGTGTTTGGCCAGCACGGTTGCTGCGAATTATCACCTCCCCCATCCCTGCCACTCGGTTTTCTGGGTGTACAACCAGCACACCTTCTCAGCCGGATGTTGACCGTCCAGAATCCCAAGAAGTCGTAGTTAGCAATGAAGCCTGCTTGCAGTTTGGTAGATAATGCCTCTCTAGGGCGCAATTGCACCCTTCTGGCTCTGGCTGCCTGTCACCAGAGGGG
This sequence comes from Ovis aries, assembly GCF_016772045.2. Taxonomy (NCBI): domain Eukaryota; kingdom Metazoa; phylum Chordata; class Mammalia; order Artiodactyla; family Bovidae; genus Ovis; species Ovis aries. Next base: position 38,268,664 of record NC_056072.1, read on the forward strand.
GATGGTCTACAGCAGGCTAGCTCTGCTCAGTCCTTTGTTCTGTGAGCTGGCCTGGCGGTGTCTTAGGTTAGGGCTTTTCGCCTTGTAGCTATCCCACAGTCTGGTTTGCGAGCCCAAGTTAGTTCCTTCAGGGCATTCAGGCCCGGTCCTTACTCTAAGCAATGCAGCCCACACCTCCCTGCCCAGTCCCCGCTTGCTAGTTGCAGATGCAGGCGTCTGTGCTGCTTCTCTGCTGGGGGAGTTACCACTGGGCACGTAATCTGTGGGTTTTAATATTTATTTTTCCTCCCGGTTATGTTGCCCTCTGTGGTTTGAAGGCTTGCCACAGACTCGGCAGTGAGAGTGTTTCCTGGTGTTTGGAAACCTCTCTCTTTTTTTTAAGACTCCCTTCCCGGGACAGAGCTCCGTCCCTACCTCTTTTGTCTCTCTTTTTGTCTTTTATATTTTTCCTACCTCCTTTCAATGGGCTACTTTTCTGGGTGCCTAATGTTCTCTGCCAGCATTCAGAAGTTGTTTTGTGGAATTTACTCAGCGTTCAAATGTTCTTTTGATGAATTTGTGGGGGAGAAAGTGGTCTCCCTGTCCTATTCCTCCGCCATCTTAGGACCGCCCCTAAGAAGTCAGTTTAATGTTGTTTAATCCAACAGTACCCAATCTTATTTGTCCACAGAATCATTCTTCACATAATACCTCTCAACACTCCTTAAGAACTTAGTTTTGTTAATACAGATCGAGGAACACATGCTTTCAGTCAGATCTCTGGCTTCATGTTCAACTCCAGGAAAAACATTTTTTAGCCACAGAGATTTAGAATCAAGTTTTATTCTCTCAAAATGCAAAGAAAAAAGGATTTATGGGTCCTTTTTTTATGAGACCCCAGGAGGCATCCTAAGTTGGAGATAATGCTAAGATCATTAAATTCTAAAAAGATTGGATTCCAATGCCAATTCTCATCTGTGAAGTGAGATTACAATTGAAGATTACAATTCTGACATTTCAGAATTGTTGGAAGATACGATGAAATAAAACACACAAAGCATCTGATATGATATGTGGCACAGAGTAGGTTCACAGTAAATATTAACTCTCACATTTTCACCTATCCCCTTTTGTCCATCTATTGGAGAAATACTTAGCTAACAGTCTGCAGAGAATACTGAAGAGATACAGACAGCATAATCTTAGCATGCATTTTATTAACTACTAGTGGACAGGATGATCAGGTGATGCATTTTTGTAATTTTTTACCTCTACAATTTGTTCAGCTCTAGAGTAAATAGAAGACATGGTCATGCCCTTGAGAATTTTAAAGTTAACTGGAGAAAAACAACTAAGCCAAAAGAAATAACTAAAAAGATAAAGATGCTAGTAGGAAATAAGATTTATAAGAGAGGAAGCGTAAGAATGGACACATCTAAGGTTCTCTCATGAAGGCATGGATCTGCAGTTCCTCTTAGGGAGCCTCCTATACTGAGCAGTTTAACAAGTGCTTTTGGATGGAGTTGGGGAAATTCACCCCAAATAAAGTGAAATTTTGATTTAACAATGTGTTCTACCAAGATCATGGCGTGTGTTATGGAGTCTGTCAGCATAAAAGCCCCAACTAAAGAAAGATCCAAACTATTAGGTTGACCAAAAAGCTTATTCAAGTTTTTTCAAAAGGTGCTATGGAGAAACACTTCTCATGCCCCCATACTTCTGCCTGCCCATAAATACCCCACCCTGACCCACTTCCAGCCTTTTGCCTTCCAGGCAGGTGGTGGGTTTGAAATTTGTTCTTCTGTCTTCCCTCTTCACTGTCTTTCTCTTAAATCTCCTTTTTGTTGTAAACCTTAGGGTCTGAGCTTTTGGGTTTGCTGAGCCCTGGACAAAACAAAGCTAGTTCAGTCATACTGAGAAGCCCAAATGTCAGGCTACTGTTTCCTCTTCACCAAAATTGTAAATTGCTTGAACACTCAAAAGTCTCCATCTTCTACCAAGGCAGTTGAAAACTAAAGAGAACAAAATCAGAGCAGGACTCATCTGTGGAGACATAGGGCTGGTGGGAATTCAGCAGAATACTATTTCTGCAAAAGGCCGTCACCTTGGGTTTCCTTGGAGAAAGATGGGAACTGAAGGAAGGCACTGTGGGTCCCTGCCCTACAAGCCTAATCTGTGAAAGTAAATGAGAAGAGAGTCTGGGGAAGAGGCTGAAGGGTAACAGTAAGAGTTTGTTGCATACCGAGTATGAGGTATCAGTAAAATACTAGGAAGATATTAAATCTGAAGTTAGGTTACCAAAAATGTTCATCTGCAAGTAGGGTAACGCTGACATTTTTTAAATGAGTCCTGCTGAACTTTATAATTTCCCAAGGGGACACGGAGGAAGGAGAATGGGCATATCAGATGTCCTGTACCCGTCTCCTTGCCCAAGCAGCTCCAGTCTGTTTTCTTACTCTTAATTCTGTCTCTGAAAAATGTGTTCCACTGCTTTAAAAAGACAAAGCTACAAAATTAGGTGATTTGAGGATTCTCCAGAATCTAAATGTGAATTTATAGAACTGGGTGTATTTTCAGTACAAAACAAACTCTGGCTAAAGTTCCCCTCAGGTGGTTCCCTTCTGGTATTATAGTTTTTCTTATATGAGGTAGCATTTTTTCTCCATTGAATTTCTCAACTTTCTTATGATCTATTGCTGACTACAGATTTCCTGTGATTTATAGTTTCTCTATCTTCAAATGCAGAGAATGTAATCAATCTGATTCCAATCCCAAAGAAGGGCAATGCCAAAGAATGCTCAAGCTACCATACATTTGAGCTCATTTCATATGCTAGCAAGATAATGCTCAAAATCCTTCAAGCTAGACTTTAGCAGTATGTGAACTGAAAACTTCCAGATGTACAAGCTGGGTTTAAAAAAGGCAGAGGAACCAGAGAGCGAATTGCCAACATTTGTTGGATCATAGGGAAAGCAAGAGAATTCCAGAAAAAAACATTTGCTTCTGCTTCATTGCCTGTGCTAAGGCTTTTGACTGTGTTGTTCAGGGTTGCTCCGTCATGCCTGACTCTTTGCAACCCCATGGACTGTAGCCCACAGGCTCCTCTGTCCATAGTTCTCCAGGCAAGAATACTGGAGTGGTTTGACTGTGTGGATCACAATAAACTGTGGAAAATACTTAAAGAGATGGGAATACCAGCCTACCTTACCTGTCTCCTGAGAAACCTGTATGTAGGTTCAGAAACAGCCGTTAAAACCAGACATGGAACAGTGGACAGGTTCAAAATTGGGAAAGGAGTACGACAAGGCTATATAGTGTCATTCCGCTTATTTAACTTCTGTGCGTCCTCCCAAGATCATGGCACATATTACTGAGCCTGTCATCATGCAAAACGCCAGGCTGGATAAATCACAACCTGGAATCAAGATGGCAGGGAGAAATATCAACAATCTCAGATATGCAAATGATATACTCTAATGGCAGAAAGTGAAGAGGAACTGAAGAGGATCTTGAGAGTGAAAGGAGAGTGTGAAAAAGCTGGCTTAAAACTCAACATGGAAAAAAACAAGATCATGGCATCTGATCCCTTCTCTTCATGGCAAGTAGATGGGGGAAAAGTGACAGATTTTATTTTCTTGGCCTTCAAAATCACTGCTGACAGAGACTAGCCATGAAATTAAAAGATGCATGCTTCTTGGAAGAAAAACTATGACAAACCTAGACAACTTATTAAAAAGCAGATACATGACTTTGCTGATAAAAGGCCATTTAGTCAAAGCTGGGACTTCCCTGATATCTCAGTTGGTAAAGAATCTGCCTGCAATACAGGAAACCCTAGTTTGATTCCTGGGTCGGGAAGACCCGCTGGAGGAGGGACAGGTTACCCACTCCAGTATTCTTGGGCTTCCCTTTGGCTCAGCTGGTAAAGAATCCGCCTGCAATGTGGGAGACCTGGGTTTGATCCCTGGGTGGGGACGATCCCCTGGAGAAGGGAAAGACTACCCACTCCAGTATTTTGGCCTGGAGAATTCCATGAACCGTGTACTCCATGGGATCCCAAAGAGTTGGACATGACTGAGCGACTTTCACTTTCACTTTTCACTTAGTCAAAGCTGTGGTTTTTCCAGTGGTCATGTACTGATCTGAGAGTTGGACCATAAAGAAGGCTGAGTGCAGAAGAATTCATGCTTTTGAACTGTGGTGCTGGAGAAGACTCTTGAGTGTCCCTTGGCTAGCAAGGAGATCAAACCAATCAATCCTAAAGGAAATCAACACTGAAGATTCATTGAAAGGACTGATGCTGAAGCTGAAGCTCCAGTACTTTGACCACCTGATGCAAAGAGCCTGCTCATTGGAAAAGACCCTGAAGCTGGGAAAGATTGACAGCAAAAGGAGAAGGGGATGGCAGAGGATGTGGTGGTTAGATAGCATCACCAACTCAATTGACATGAATTTGAACAAACTCTAGGAGATACTGAAGGAAAGGGGAGCCCAGCCAGCTGTAGTCCATGATGTCACAAAGAGTCAGACATGACTTAGTAAGTGAACAGCAACAGATGATCTATTGACTTGATTACAGCTTTCAGTAATAGGTAGAAATTTTTCTATTAAAAAAAAAAGTCTAATAAAGAGAGAGAGTCTTACATGGGATTTGTCAGATGAAATGTAAACAAAACTCTAGTTTAATGAATTTGCTAATGATTCATCTTTAACATTGAATTTTTGTTGGGATCATCTGTTGGGCATATAAACACTTGAAAATCCACAAAACAGTATATTGTTGGGGAGATGCACCAGCTAAAATACCTTTCAGATATTTACTAAGAAAATTCAAAGGAAGCACAGAAAATGGAAAGAATCAAAGGTTAAAAAGAAATAAAAGGAAGAGGGGGAAGATGGGAAAGGAATAATAAACAACTTACAGAAAATCAAGACAGATGGTTTTTTAACAAAAAACCTAAGTGGTTTCACCTTCCTTTCTCCATCATTATTCAGCCACCTCATGTTGTTCACTGTTCTGAACAGCTAAAAGGACAGCAATGGTGATTGTGAAAATGACTAACAGGAAGGAAAAGAGGGTGGAAAATAAGTAAGGTTTATAGGAACCCAGACCAATCAATCTACTTTAGTCGCAGCAAACATGATTTAGAGCAACCTTCAAAACTGATCCTAAGATACAGAAAAATAAGGAATTCAAAGGAGAGAACTTGTATAAGATGATTTTCATCAGCAATCTGTTTCCCTAGACAGAATGAAATTTCTCTTGGCCCCGATCAGTCTTAATTTCCATGAGGACTTAGCTTTCAGCTAGATTACTTGCTCCTGAAGGAAAGTGATCACTAAAAATAGTCTTTGCTTTATTCTCAACACCCAGTGTATAGTTAGGTAGTGTGGGTGATTACAGTACTCAACAACCAATGCTGACCAGAGACGCATACAGAAAATAATTTTCATTAGTGAATCAGGTGTACCTGAACTGAACCTATTTTAATTAGTAAAATGGTTTCCACAATGATGTTTGACTTCTTTTTTTTTTCCTCAGTAAAAACAGTGTCCTCGTAGGGGGAAAAAAACATTTGTTAGCTACCATGAGTTCTGTGGAATTTTCTAAGCCCCATTGAATTGCAAAATCGGAATGAATCCAACAAATGTCTAACAAACATCAAGCACAGGTTTTTAGACAACACTGAGCAAGATCAATACCATCCATGTCTTGTGGAGCTTCTAGTCTGTTGAAAAGAGGGATATTAAGCAAATAAATAATTATTCAGTTAGGGCTTCCCAGGTGGCTCAGTGGTAAAGAACTCACCTGCCGTTGCAGGAGGTGTGGTAGCTGTGGGTTCAGTCTCTGGGTTAGAAAGATCCCTTGGAGGAGAAAATGGCAACTCACTCCAGTATTCTTGCCAAGATAATTTCATTGTCAGAGGATCCTGGCAGGCTATTGTTCCTGGGGTTACAAAGAGTTGAACACAGCTTAGCGACTAAACAACAGCAACAGTAAACTTGGACCATGCAATGGGAACTTTCTTAAGAGCTCCTTGAGCACAAGGAACATTTCTTTACTGCTTTCTGACGTTTAACTCTTGACATGTAGGGCTCAAATGATAGAATAGATCCCCTAAAGAATGAGGGAGGCAGTTTCAACATGGTATTAGTTCTGCTCTTCCTGGGTTGCAGTGTTCCCTTTAAAGAAAGTTCTTTGGTCAAACTTTTGGGGGAAATAGTAGGCTAACTATTTCTGAGCCTTTATTATTCTGTGGAATCCATATTTCTTACCAAACTACTGCATATAAATCTCAGACTGATCCAAGGGGTATAGAATGACTATGAAAGACATAGTCCCTGACCTCATGTAGCCAACCTGGACTGTAATCCTGCAAGATGAAAATAGCCTTTATAGGACTTCCCAGGATTACTTGAGTACAGAATACTTTTTCAGCAGAGCACCCCAGGATGTTGTGTGAGAAATAACTTGCTAGTCTTATCTAGAAGAATCAGTACTAGTCATTCCCCAAATACTTAGATTGAGTTTTTTTTTAAAGATACTTTAAAAAATGCCAGGCAAGTCCTTGTTTTTAGGAGGACAAACTAGATGACATGTGGTAGGATGCCCCTTTTAACTAATGAAGAAGACCTTATGTGCCCCAGAGTGAGAAATGATAACCCCTTCTCTGCTGGATTTGAGAACAGCATTGGGAAGTTCTTGATATAAATGTAGAAACCCACATCTTTCCTCACACCAACTCTGGAGATAAATCATTTAATGTTTTCCAAGTAATTTAAACCCCATGCCAGTTTTGTAATAATTAGATCCTGGTATGACATCTATTTGGATGCAGTTTTTATTCAAAGAAGAGTATCACTCTAGATGTGAGGCTAATTAAAACAACCATCTCTTGTCTTCTGAAAACTAATGTACTTGTGGAATTAAGATCTATACATGCTCTCACTAGGTGATTTAATTGTATATGGGTTTGAAAAAACAGTTTGAAAAAAACAGGAATCTGGAGTTTAAAAAAAAATGGATCAGGGGCTATGAATTTAAGAGAAGGGTCTTCAGTGGCAGGGAGGACAGAAGAAAACCACTCATGTATTGTTTCTGGCAAATCCTTCCCTTGATATAAACGTTCTCAACCATCAGGAGAACCCTAAAACCCTTATTCCCGAACCAAACTTTCCAATGGGTTGTCACCACTGTATTTAACATGCTTTTGGGGCTTGTGGTCTGATTTGTCCAGTTATTCTCCTGAAAGGATGTGCAGCATCTTATTTCAGATGAGTTTCTGACTGCAGTAGATAGTACATTATGTACTCCTGCCAGGCAGGAAACAGAGCTATTGCTCATACAGTCTGTAAATACAAAGCCAGCTTTTGCAATCAGACAGAGCTCACTTTTCCTCAGAGATCCACTGAATGAATATGATACGACTTCTCTTTTCAAGCATCTGTCAAGGGAAGAGCATACAAACACTCCACAAAGGGGCTACAGACAGTAGTGTGCATTCAAGAGACAGAAGTGTGACAATTATTTCACTGTTTTGTAAGAATCGGCTGTAACAATCACTGGAGCTTAACAGCAACTCCAAAATTCCAGAGGCATACCCTCCACCGCTGTGAATGAGAAGAAACACACCGCATCGAGGGCAGTTCTGTTTCTTTCATTTTAGATACCAGGTGGTACATGAAAAGACAGAAGAGACTGCTTTCTGGAATGTTTGTTCAGAGAGGCTCCAGTTGCATTGATTTCAGTGATTCATTTGTCTGTCCAGATACTGTAAGCATATGAAGACTAAGCTGTGCCAGAAACCGTGTTCATGCTAGGGAGACACCTGGATGCAAAATTGACGTGGCCCCTGTCAGTGAGGAAGGAGGGTCAGAAAGATGATGTGAAGACAGTCATCACAGGTAGAAAATGACAGGAATGGGAAGGACAGTGTTGTGGGAGGCTAGGAAATGGAGAAATGATCCTTTGAAAAGGTGTTGGGATGCGAGGTGTGGGGGAGATGTCTAGATAATTCAAGACATTGATGAAGACTCCTAACAGAGGAGAGAGAAAGATGTTGTTGTGGGTTGAATTGTGTCCCCCTCAAAAAAGATACACTGAAGTCCTAACCCCTGATACCTTTAAAATGTGACCTTATTTGAAAATAGGGTGACTGCAGATGTAACTGGCTGAGAGCAGGTCAAACTGGACTATTAAACAGGCCAAGCTGTTAAACTGTCAAACACGTCAACTAACTGTTGTTAGTTAATCCAGTGAAATTGTTGTCATTATCAGGCGAGGAAACATACACACAGAGAAAATGGCCATGTTAAAACAGAGCTAGAAATTAGAGTTATGCTACCATGAGGCAAGGAACACCTGGTGACCCCAGAAGGTCACTTTGATTTCAGACTTGTAGCATCCAGAAGTGTGAGAAAATAGATTTATGTTGGTTTAAGCCTCTCTGTTTGTGGTGGTTTGTTATGGCCAGCCCCAGGAAACCAGCATGTGAAATAAGACTGGTGTTTAACCAGTTGGAGTTCAGATCAGGCCAGAGCACATACGGCCTGGAAGATAATATTAAGGGCCTTACTCTTTGAGTTAAATACGCATTTTGAAGCAGTGAGGTGATAATGACTGGGTACTGTGTAAGAACCAGTGTGCTTTTATGGCCACCTGAATTTTTTTTTCATTAAATGTATTGGAAATACGTGAGAGTTAAACAACATTACAAATCACTGACCTTTCAAAACAGCTACCCAGATAAATCAGTGTATTCCTCCAGCTACACCAGATTATAGGAATCATGCTTTCTGTGCTCGATAATATTGGACACCTAAAACCCCTGTTTCCAAATGGTGTTCCATGGAACACTAGTTCTGAGAACACATTTTAAAAGTGTTCCATGATCCAAGAAGATTTGGAAATACTAAGCTCCTTTGTATTTCCTCTTACAGGGTCATAATGGGTATTAACATGTTGAAGTCTCTGGAAAGTTCTACAGTAAAGAAAGAGTTGAACCCGAATTCCCAAATATGTTTGATCATGCAGTACCCCTAGGTCAAACGAAAACCAGGAATATGTGAGACTACCTGTTATGAACCTAATACATGCAGTTTTGGACATGCAGAGAGATTTTTTAAAAAATGTTTTCATGCTCTCAACCCACTTTTGAAACCAGGGAATTCTACCCAATTCTAAGTTGAAAGCTTGCTCTGCTGTTACTCTCTTCCCTGAGTAGGTAGACTGCTGGGGAATAGCTGCAGACAACCTGTGAAGCTCAAATCTCCTTTCCTTTGTTTTCTCCCATCTGAGCTTCCCTTGAGGAATCTGCCCTCAAGCAATTTTACAAGCAGAGGGTGGGGAAAAAAATGTCTGAACCGTCAGGTGCAATTTGAAATGGGTAGCTCCAAACTTAAAAATGTTGGCCTTCATTACAAAGGCAAATAACACTATACCTGATAAGGATTCAAGGAGTCATTTGGTACAAAATGCTCATTTTGCTCCTAAATAAACTAAGGCATTGGGCTTCCCAGGTGGCGCAGTGGTAAAGACTCTATGTGCAAAGCAGGACATCTGGGTTCGATCCCTGAGTTGGAAAGATCCCCTGGAGAAGGGAATGACTACCCACTCCAGTATTCTTACCTGGAGAATTACAACTAACACACACACACACACACACACACACACACACACACACACACACACACACACATACACACACAAATTAAGGCATAGATAGCCAAAGATCCCCTGGAGAAGGGAATGACTACCCACTCCAGTATTCTTACCTGGAGAATTACAACTAACACACACACACACACACACACACACACACACACACATACACACACAAATTAAGGCATAGATAGCCAAAGATCCCCTGGAGAAGGGAATGACTACCCACTCCGGTATTCTTACCTGGAGAATTACAACTAACACACACACACACACACACACACACACACACACACACACACACACACAAATTAAGGCATAGATAGCCAGAGACAGCACCAAAGCCGCACAGTTGTAGGAATAACATAGCCAGGAGGAGGTCAGTGGTGTTTACTCTCAGCCCACCTTCTCTTGAAATACGCCATCTGGGGCTTATAAAAAAAACTTACACAAACTCCTGACACAGCATTTGATCCCAACATTAATAGGAAATATAAAGATCACCAAAAAGACAGTCTAATTCAGGAGTCTCAGTAGCATATACCTTCCCTGCATAATGCTAATCAATGCAATAAACTCTAAAAATAACACCCAATAAAGTTTAATGTTCTTGTTATCCATGTGCCATGTAAATGGTTTCCTTCATTACCACAAAATAACCCGTTTGACGTTTTTATGTATTCATTATAAGTTTTCTGTTCTTGGTTAAGGAGGTTTTGTCCTTTAAACAAAATATTAAGAAAATGACTTTGAAAATACCTGCTTTGGGGTTTTTTACTTCCATCTCCTTCCCTTCTGCAATCTCTGGTTGCAAATAGAAAGTCTTTTCTAATCAGTACCACCCACTTAAGAGAGTAAAGTCATGTTCTGCTGTCTACACTCTTTCTACCATCCAGGCTGCTAAAAGTCCTCATCACTGCTTTTATGGAAGTCAATTTCCACTCATTCTGTCATTGCTGCCCCACACAGATACACGTTCTGCATTTGTGACTCAGCACCTAGACCGCAGCCTTTCAAACAAGGTAATGGGGCACAGCAGGAGGGAAGATGCCTCCCTCTAGGTGGTGCTGCCTGAGCAGGAGTTTCTACTGGGAGACATGCACAGGCATCTCTCCAGGTGTGCACTTCTTACAGCCACTCAGAGAAGCAGTGTTCATGCAACACAGCCCCTTCACACAGACCTGCTTCTCTGCCTCGTACTGCCCTCAAGGAAGAGCAATTTGTTCTAATCCTGGAGCATCGCACGCTAAGGGAACCTAAGGTGATTGTTTGGTAACAATTTTTCCTTTCTCAGGAATTTTTAAGGGTAATTTAGGGCTCCCTGCAATTTTCTCTTTTACTAGTTAGTTTTAGAACCTAATCCACACGCAAAATGTAGACTTCCAGATGAAATTTTGTCATGGTAAAATAGGAGTGATGCCGCCTAGACACATCTCAATTTACTCAAGCCCATCTGCCTTCTACTGGCCCATTTTGCTTCTTCTGTTTAGACATGTTTTTCCATCCTATTTAGGCCAATCTTAAAAGCACATCTAGGTCCTAATGTTCTCTCATCTCAGAAAGCAGATAAATCTTTCAAAATGCTTGGAAAGCTGCCTACAAAATGCTGCCACTCCTCTGGCAATAAACACCTTGAGGAATTACAGTCAGCATTCTTTTTCGAATTCAGGCAGAAGCCCAATGTAGGTCAAGAAGGAAAAATTACAAAGGAGCAAGAGTCTAAGTCATGGACCCACTACTTGTTTGCTCAGGGACCTTGGGTGAATTTTCTTTATTCTGAGCTTCAGTTTCCCCACCAGTAAAATAAGAGTGATAATATTGACTGAAAATACTGTTGGGAAAGGAACCGAGGCTTGACAACATTTGTATTTAGTTGCTGGCACATCAAAGCTCTCAGCATGTCTACTTCCCCTTCTCACCTCTGGCTCCTTGGAACCTCAGAATTCAACTCCATGTAACTTCAGACGTTAAATGCCAGCTGTCTAAAACTATCTAAAAGAAAGTTCTTTGTGAAAGTTTAACCTAAAGGAATTTGTCATCCTGAGTGTGTAATATCTAGACTTAAATACAGTATCATTAAAAGAATGCATTGGGGGAAAAGTACAGAATAGACAGCAAGTGGACTCCACAGAATGGCATAGTGGGGGCTACTTATGTTCCTGAATAAGAACTTAAGAAAATGAAAATACTCAGTCCAGTATATCAGTTCAGTTCAGTTCAGCCCATTGTTGAACTTTCAGTTCAGTTCAATTCAGTCACTCAGTCGTGTCCAACTCGTTGCGACCCCATGAACCGCAGCACGCCAGGCCACCCTGTCCATCACCAACTCCTAGAGTCCCACCCAAACCCATGTCCATCAAGGCGATGATGCCGTCCAATCATCTCATCCTCTGTCGTCCCCTTCTCCTCCTGCCCTCAATCTTTCCCAGCATCAGGGTCTTTTCAAGTGAGTCAGCTCTTCACATCAGGTGGCCAAAACACTGGAGTTTCAGCTTCAACATCAGTCCTTCCAATGAATACCCAGGACTGATCTCCTTTAGGATGGACTGGTTGGATCTCCTTGCAGTCCAAGGGACTCTCAAGAGTCTTCTCCAACACCACAGTTCAAAAGCATCAATTCTTCGGTGCTCAGCTTTCTTCACAGTCCAACTCTCACATCCATACATGACTACTGGAAAACCATAGCCTTGACTAGACGGACCTTTGTTGACAAAGTAATGTCTCTGCTTTTTAATATGCTATCTAGGTTGGTCATAACTTTCCTTCCAAGGAGTAAGCATCTTTTAATTTCATGGCTGCAGTCACCATGTGCAGTGATTTTGGAGCTCAGAAAAATGAAGTCAGCCACTGTTTCCACTGTTTTCCCATCTATTTGCCATGAAGTGATGGGACCGGATGCCATGATCTTCATTTTCTGAATGTTGAGCTTTAAGCCAACTTTTTTACTCTCCTCTTTTACTTTCATCAAGAGGCTTTTTAGTTCCCCTTCACTTTCTGCCATAAGGGTGGTGTCATCTGCATATCTGAGGTTATTGATATTTCTCCCGGCAATCTTGATTCCAGCCTGTGCTTCCTTCAGCCCAGTATATATGCCATATCTAGTCCACTGTTACCTATAGATATAAGATTTGTGGGGGTGTTGGACAGACTCAATACGCAGTTAAATGTAGTGCTTAACTGCATACATTTGGAGTCAAATACAGCTATGTTCCAATCCCAGCTCTGCCACATGCTAAGTATGCCTTCTTAAGCAAGCTATTTATTTATTTATTTTTTTTTTTTAAGCAAGCTATTTAACTTCTGAGTTTGAGTTTTCTCATTGGTAGAAAGGGGATAATACAATAGCGTTTAATGTATGGAGTTGTCTTTGGGAGTAATAAATACCGTAATGAATACATAGTGCTCAGCCCACCGTCAGTCAAGTAGCCTGTGTTCAATAAATGCTATCAGTTATTATTACTATTCATGTTATTTTCCTTTTTTTTTTTTGAGACACTTGAGGTCAATTCTGATTCACTTGTAATCAGGACTTTAGCCATTCAGTCCCCCAAAATGCATAAGAGGAACCCAGTGCTTGGGAACAGAAACAAAAGAACATTTTCTCTGGTGAATATTCCTCCTCCATTAAACAGTCAGGAAGTGCTATGGGGACTGTCAGTAGGAAAGGACAAAGCTGAGCTGTTTCTGGCTATCAAGAAACATACAGTAAGTTGGAGTCTGTACTCTACAGCCATCACACATGAGATGTGAATTTTGTGAAACTGCTTATTTTAGCTTGATTGCCAGCTTTTCTTCTAGGACAAAACTAAGAAGGTTAATCATGTTACCAGTGGGGAAGCTTTTGCCTTTGTCCTAGCTAGTTGGCTGGCATGACAGCTGAAATAACAGCACTTCCCAGTCTCTTTAGATATCTAAAAAAGATAGAAGATCTGGGTCTCTGTATGAAACAGCAAGTATTCAAAAAGAAATCCAGCCGATGTATCTGTAGTTTCCTGGGTAAAAGTAAAAGAAAGATGCCAGTTTTTCTTTATTTCATGGAAGCATTGACAGCAAGTTCTTCATCATCATGATGCCAGAGATAAAACATCTCAGCCCCAGGCTAGAGCAGTGCAGGGATTTAGCAAGTCAGCCCAGACCAGTGTGATTTGGGATGAAAAGGAAGGGGAGTGCTTGCTACATTACTTGCTTTGTGTGAATACCAGTTGGGAACAGAATATTTGGGGGAAAAAGTCGATGAATGAGGTCAAAAACTCAAATGGATAGCTCTTGATAATCATGGACTGGGTGTTCCAGGAGTGAATAGCTGAAAACATTTTAATAATTTTACATATTAAGTAGCAGGCATATATGAATATATTCATGTTATTTAAATAGTAAGTGTATGTTTTTGTTTATTTGTGTGTGTGGGCTTCCGAGGTGGCGCAGTGGTAAAGAATCTGCCTGCCAATGCATGAGAGGCAAGAGATGCAGGTTTGGTCCCTGGGTTGGGAAGATCCTCAGGAATAGGAAATGGCAACCCACTCCCATATTCTTGCCTGGAAAATCCCATGAACAGAGGAGCCCAGAGGGCCACAGTCCATAGTGTCAAAAAGAGTCAGACATGACTAAGCGACTGAGCGTGCATGTTTGTGTGTGTATACATATAACTTGACATATTGAAAGGCTACTATGAAGTCCTAAAGTACTGTGAAATTATAGAATTTATGATTCAAATGAGAATGCCTCTGGGTTGGTTTTGTACACAAATGTTTATGACAGCTTTATTCATCATCATCAAATGCTAGAATAGCCAAATAATTTTTAGCCTGTGAAGAGATCAACAAAATGTAGCACAGCCATTCTGTGGACTGCTACACAGTAAGAACAAAGGAACAGATTAATAAAGCACGCTCTGTGGATGACTCTGAGAAGCACTATGCTCAGTGAAGGAAACTTGTGTCAACAGGCTGCATCTGATTTTCTGGAATAGGCAAAAAACTGATCAGTGATTGCCAGGGGCCAGGGGTGGGGTTAGGATCTGTCTACAAAGGGGCATGAGAATTCAGGGAGATGTTATATATCATGAATGTGTGGTGGTTATGAAAGTTCATAGAACAGTGCACTAAAGAGGATAAATTTATCTCTACCAAAATTATATCTCAAATATTTTAAACAAATCTGAGTTTAACAAAATTCCATGATGGAGTACAGCTGCTCAGACATAGCTGTGGATTGCCGAGGTCCCTTCTTGAGGCAACCTAAGTGGCTTAAGGGGAGACTTCCTGAAGTGCAGGCAACTGCTGGCTGACCAGGCTGTAAATCACTTGCTCTCAGCCTCAGTTATAGCCATAAATACCAGTGAAAGTGGCAACAGTTGCCCACCTGAGACCCTGATTTTCTCCTTCTTCCCCTTTGGGTCCCCTTGCCCCAAGCCCCAGCTGGATACTTCTGGTCCCCATATCAGGGTTTCTTCCTAGCTTCAGCAGGTTAGTGACTCAACTCAGATGCTGCCCAGATTTCTGGGCACTCTCTTTCCCTGAGACTTCTCCCTGTCTCCGTATATGAAAAAGCACCAGTAAGATAAACCAACCTTCTACAATGGCCTGTACTTCTAGATGCCTGCCAGGCCTTAGGCACTACAAATGCCCTTGTTTGAAACAGCAGAAAAACTATTGAAAAAGATCAGCCTCTTTGCTGGAATTTCCAGAATGAATCAAAGGAGAAAACAAGACTAGAATCAGGGCTCAGGTGTGGGAGAGACTAATAATCCACAAGGCTGCCCAATGAAAAATCCATGAATTAGGTAGGACTCAGGGTTAAGTAACAGGAATCAACTTGAATTAGAATGGTAATATATCTCCATGTATTAGTCTGTGCTCTGTATACATTTCCTTCTGCTTCTAGAATGCCAAGGATATTGTCTTCCCTCTCCTTGTTAATACAGAATAACTGCATCTGACTTTCCAGACTAAGATATAATTATCTGCACTATTACTGTCAGGAGCAGAAGAGGGCACCCTAAGAATATTTAAGTAGCAGCAAACCATCGCTCTAACACACTTTATAATACTACAATGAATGCCTTTTCTCAAACATAGGAAAGCAAAGCACGGTCTGTTTTGCAGCTAAAATTATTCTACAGATTTCCATGATTGGGGATAAAGAGCAGGAATGCCCAAGTACTCTGTAAGAAACAAGGTGAAGCCTAAAATAAAACTTAGTATCTGTCAAACAGGGTATATTCCCAAATAATTGAATCGAAGTGTCACACTGATTTAGTGGAAAAGGGTGCTCAGTTATTATCTTTGTTTCATGAGTATGAATAAGGAAACAGTAAAATTTCTATAGAGCACTTTCTGTATGCCAATCATATGTCTGTGAACATAGTTAGTATTATACAGCAGGAATTCCTGATGGTCCAGTGGTTAAGACTCCATGCTTCCAGTGCGGGGGGCATGGGTTTGATCCCTGGTCGGGGAAGTTCCACGAGCCTCTCTTTGAAGCAAAAATCATTTTTTTTAATTAAAAAAATTTGTATTGCAACTCTGAGGTAGGCATTCAACCTCCCTCCCCTCCACTCCAGTAACTAAGGGATCGTTTTAACTAGCCCCTTTTCTGGCTGATCCAAATAGTCTTCTTCATAAGGATAGATCTGAAATAAGCAGGTTGATTATTTTTTTAAAAACTACATGGAATTAAACGGATTGAGAACAAAGAGGAAGGAGAGGTGTAGATAAAGAGAAGAGGGAAAGATAGCATCGTGGCGTGGAGAAAAAAAGGTGGGGGAGAAGGGGGGAGAAATGGAGAAGAGAGTGTGAGGAGACAGAACAGGGAAGCCCAGAGAAAGCAGGGGACAGGGACAGGGGGAAGCTTCTCCTAAGCCTTCAAAAAGATCTTCATAGATCTGAGTTGTGAATGTTCCCTTTATTCTCATACACACAGCAGCCCAAATACGCATATTGCAGAGAGGCTCCAACATGGGCATCAGTGTCCACGCCTCGCAGTGAACATTCAGAAAGGAGCCACATGCGCTACTAGGCGGGGAACCATCCAGGGAGGGTATTGATTGAGCAAGCTTGGGAAGCAGGCTTCCCAGAAACGCTTACCCATCTCCAGCTGTTCATTAGTTAATGAATATGAAATATTGACTCAACGATGGTTCCACAGGTGTTCAGGAAAACAATCTCATTTCAAACCAGTCAGTTGCACAGGACTGGAGGGTAGGTAGATGGGGGAGGGAGAGAGCCCTTTACCCTTCCCCCTCCCCCATTAACATCTTCCTGGAGCCTCAGGATAAGCTGGGTCTTTGGATCCACATACTTCCCCGGTTCTGTCCTACGTGGGGGAGGTCCTGAAATAAAAACAAAGGGCACATCCACTCCCCGCTGCTCTTTCTGAACACGTCAGGATAGGGGCAAATTGAGTCCCAAAGTTGGGCAGTTGCAGTAGCTAAAACTCCCCAACTCCCTTTTTAAAAAGTTAACTCCCATGAATTTATTTTAAAGTGTCGTTGAAGAAAAATAAACTTGCATATAAAGCCCTCAGTTTCAGAGCTGTTCGAGTAATGTCAGAGGAGCCACTTACTTACTAGAGAAACTAGTGTGTGGATATAACTATAAATATTGAGAACATAGTGTTAATGGCTGCAGTTTCAGAAACACAGATTTAAGGCACATGAACTAGGAGCGTTGGAAAAATGAATGGGTGAGTGGGTGGACGAGTGGTAAGTGTGTAGATGAATCAGGAGTGTTGGAAGTATAAATGGGTGGATGGATGGATGGTTGGATGTAGGATAAGTGTGTGATATAAGATGTTTCCTGAACTATTAGCTCTAGCAAAGTGGGTTCTGTTGGACTACAGGGCAGTAGAAGCAGAAAGGAGTCCACCTACTTCTGGTCCAGTGCACCTTGACAAATATAGGGTGGCGTAGTCCCTTCGCAAGTGAGCTGGCAACCTGTGTTAACTAAAATGTTTATTTTCCTTATGATGTCAGGATCTTACCAAAACTGTTGAGAGTGTGGGCTCTGGAGTCACACTTCCCTTGGTAACCTCTAGCTTTTAATGTTGACCTTGAGCAAGTCACCTTACCTTGGTGCATATGCCCCCTCAGCTGTAGAGCAAGGCCAGTCTGAGAACTTGACCTGAAGTGTTGCTGTAAAGTTTACAAATAAAGGCGGCAAAAACAATCAACCTATACAATCCAAACTGACATGACCTGATGGATGATTTTATTTTAATGGAATTAAATTGAAGATGTTAAATGTAATAAAATGAAAAAATAGTTTGCAAGTTTTAAGTTTCCCTTGTGAGTTTGAATCTTTCAATTCAGGTCAAAATGATTATTGATTTTATGTTTTTTCTTTTTCCATTTTTTAACAATAAAGTTATTTCTTAGACTCTAATCATTAGTTTGATAAGTCATTAAATTTAATTGTGTACTGCTAAACATAATATTGAATTCTTAAATAGTTGTCTAATGAAAAATATATTTTGACCTATATACTACTTTGAAAATAACATTTTTTGGTAGACAGCTTCTAAAATAGCTCCCAAACACCCCTCCTTGTTACCATGCCTTTTGTGTAATCCCTTCCTCTTTGGCATGCACCAGACTAAGGGACTCAGATTTGATGAATAGAATGTGGCAACAGTGAACAAATAGATCACGTCTGTGATTGGGTTACAAAGGACTCCAGTTTCCATCCTGTCTCTCTCATCCCTCTGAGTCCTGGCTCTGGAGGAAACAAGCTGTGTTGTGTGGAGGTTCACATGTCAAGATCTAGTACCTCTGGCCAATCGCCCATGAGATGAACCAACCATGTAAGTGGTGGTGGAAGCAAGTCCTCTTCCAGTCAAGCCTTGAAGTGACTACAGCCCTGCTGATACTGTGATCACAGCTTTGTAAGAGACCCTAAGTCAGAGGCCTTGCCTCAGAGACACAAGGAAGATAGTGGTTTAAAAAAAAATATGTTCATATTTATTTATTTATTTGGCTGTGCCAGGTCTTAGTTGTTGCATTCAAACTCTTTAATTGCAGCATGTAGGATTTAGTTCCCTGACCAGGGATCAAACCCCAGACCCTGCATTGGGAGAACAGAGTCTTAGCCACTAGACCCCCAGGGAAATCCCTGATAGTGTTTATTTTGAATTGTGAAATTTGGAGGTAATTCGTTATGCTGCAATAGAGAACTAATATGTTATCAACATTTAAGAACTGATGCTGAAGCTGAATCTCCGATACTTTGGCCACCTGATGCAAAGAGCCAACTCATTAGAAAAGACCCTGATCCTGGGAAAGATTGAAGGCAGGAGGAGAAGGGGATGACAGAGGATGAGATGGTTGGATGGCATCACCGACTCAAGGGACATGAGTTTGAGCAAGCTCTGGGAGATGGTGAAGGCAGAGAAGCCTGGCGTGCTGCAGTCCATGGTTTCACAAAAAGTCAGACATAAGTGAGCAACTGATAACGACGAAGAACCTTTAGAACCTTCAAGAAACACTATACTAAGCTACCAACGTTGTTCTACCTATTGTGCATGTGAGCTTTGGTCGTTAACTCAACCTTTCTAAAGTCTATTTCCTCATCCATAACATGGGAATGATAAATCCCACAACATTGTTGTTTATTTAACCTTTGCTGTAGAAACTGGTAAGAGAGTTTCTTACCCTACAAAGAGGTCTGTG
This sequence comes from Ovis aries, assembly GCF_016772045.2. Taxonomy (NCBI): domain Eukaryota; kingdom Metazoa; phylum Chordata; class Mammalia; order Artiodactyla; family Bovidae; genus Ovis; species Ovis aries. Next base: position 38,287,968 of record NC_056072.1, read on the forward strand.
AAAGCAAAAGCTCCCTGTTTGCTCCATGCCATGAAGGTGGAAAGGATGGACCTTTGTGTGTGTGTTACTCAGTTGTGTCCAACTCTTTGCAACCCCTTGGACTGTAGCCCTCCAGGCTCCTCTGTCCATGAAATTCTCCAGGCAAGAATACTGGAGTGAGTGGCTATTCCCTTCTCCATGGGATCCTCCCAGCCCAGGCATCAAACCCGGGTCTCCCATTTTGTAGTCAGATTCTTTACCATCTGAGCCACCTGGGAAGCCTGGACCTTCCGAGATGAGGTTGCAGAATTTAAATACTGGTGTTTGAAATGAGGATTTCATCTTGGGAAAACTAAAACCCTAGATCAATGTACTCAACCTGACTTTGACTCCAAAACAGGAATTCAAGTCAAATTAAGTCCACTTAGCTGTCACCGCTTCAAGGAGGTTTACCCAGATGACCTGTCAGGAAGTAGCTCGTGCTTTTATCTTTTCGCAGCATTTAGCAGCTATGGAATTTACTGCATTCATTTCTTTTTCTTCTCCTCTCTCAGGAAAGTTAATATTTTGAGGGTAGCGACCTCTGCCTGGTTCATGGCTAGAGCATTGCCACCATGCACTAGAATCTCAATACCATTACTGCCTGCCTGATATGGGGAGAGGAAATGTGCTTTCTGCCTTCATCATCCTGCTAAGAAAAAGTAGCTAAGCCTTTAGGGTAAAGGACCTGAGTAAAAACAAAAAAAGTCATCTTTATGTTCAATTTTAGGATTTTTCTGGTTTTCATAAGATTTAGTATTGATTATAGTAGAGAGGCTATAAAACTGTTTCAAAATCTCTTAGCCCAGAAAGGTTTAGAAAGTGAGATGGGCCAAAAGATGTGAGGCCCTTCTACCTGCTAGCAATATCCTTTGAAACACTGATGTTTCAAAAGGGGAAATTACCCTGTTTTCCCTTCACTGTCATTGTTAATATTTGCTAAAGGAAATAGACCCATTCTTGGTTCATAGGTGGCTAAGTACCCGTGTTTAGAACTTATAATTGAGAGAATAAGAGCTTAATTTCTGAAATTCTTATTTGGAAGGTGTTAATTTCCTTCTACTGAACCACCATTTATCTTGTTCCGAGAACATATTCTGCGTTTTGCCAGTAGGTGTGTGCTTTTGTGTGTGTGTGTGTGTGTGTGTGTGTGTGTGAGTGTGTGTGTGTGTGTGTGTATGTATTTGAGGGTTGAGGAGCTTTGAAAGAAAGAATGAAGGGAGAAATGGGTATATTCACAGTTTCAAAAGTACCGTAGTTGAAAATATTTCCATGTAACATTCTGGAAAAAGGACATCATTTATTGCAGTCCATTCAAGGCCCTAAAAGCATAACATGCAGTTGTATTAAATAAATTGCTTTAGAAAGAGGTTTAGAAAATAACAGCCCTATATTTGGTTCTTCTTCATCTCAGAGACTTACTTGAGTCTTTAGCCTAAAATACAGATCTAGTCTTCTCATTTAGTTTACCTTCTAAAGCAAATATCACAAGATGAAACATTAATTTTGTGTTTTCATAGCTGTGGTAAAGGCTGAGAGGGAGCTGTTTTCCTTCTTACTTAACCCTTCTTCCCTCAGGCCTGATTCTGGAGCTGAATCCAAACAATATGTTCCAAATTGCCAACCACATTCATCTCTGTGTGGGATGCTTAAAACATGCAAATGGCTCTGAAAAATGTCTCTCATCCTACCAAGATAAATGAATGTATGCATCGCCATCAATTGCAGTGGAAGTCAAAGGAGGACAGAAAGCGTTGATAAAAGAGGAATCTTTGCCTTTCCCCATAGACAAACATTCTATCAGGAAGCATGAGTGCTGATGGATGACATCAGTCTCCTGACTGTAGGCACACCTGTAGCCTCCACAGCAACCCATCTTCTTTAGCACTGCTGGGCAAGTCTTCCTGAAGAATGGCTTTGTTTACTTTCATGTGCGAATGCCTTCTTTGGCTCCCTATTGTCCATTAAGGAAATAAAGCCCCACTTTATCATCTCAGTGTCCAAGGCCCCAGTCAACCTGGCCATCCTTACCACCCACAGCTTCTCGATTTGTTTCTTATATTCCAAAGTCAGCTACAAGTGATCCTTATTCCTTGAGAATGTATCAGAGTCTTTGTAGTGATGCTTTCAAAAGGGAATCAAAGCTGTAAGGTATATGATCTCTTCATGGCCAATCTGTGAAAGTCAAGTATAAAGTGAAAGAGGTCAGTCATCTCATGATATCATATAATTGTATCAAAAGTATCACATGCACACCCCAGCCTTGATGCATTATCTGCTTGTGTACATTGACTCAGCTAAGTCACTTCAAACAAGTCCGACTCTTTGGAACCCTATGGACTGTAGCCTCCAGGCTCCTCTGTCCATGGGGATTCTCCAGGCAAGAATACTGGAGTGGGTTGCTATGTACTCCTCCAGGGGGTCTTCCTCACCCTTATCTCTTATGTATCTCTTATGTCTCCTCCATTAGCAGGTGGCTTCTTTACCACTAGCACCACCTGGGAAGCCCCAATCCATTGTCTAGTCACTTAGCAAATTGCTGTGATTATACTTAACAGAGCATAAAATATAAATTACTTATTTTTTAAGTTTTTGTTTCATTTTTGAGATAAATCTCCAATCAAATTTTCCTTCATTTACTTAGGAAATTTTGGTTCCCACTGGAAATGAATTCCCTTTAATGACATAGCAATTTCCTTTTGCTCTTGCTTCTATATCAAAATATTCCCAACTTCTCTATTCTTGATGGAATGTGCCTCTTCCTTATCCTTTCAGGAACAGCTCAGATATTATTTCTTCTAAAAATATTTCCTGCTACTGCTGCTGCTGCTAAGTCGCTTCAGTCGTGTCTGACTCTGTGCGACCCCATAGACGGCAACCCACCAGGCTCCGCCGTCCCTGGGATTCTCCAGGCAAGAACACTGGAGTGGGTTGCCATTTCCTTCTCCAATGCAGGAAAGTGAAAAGTGAAAGTGAACTCGCTCAGTAGTGTCCGACTCTTAGCGATCCCACGGACTGCAGCCTACCAGGCTCCTCCGTCCATGGGATTTTCCAGGCAAGAGTAATGGAGTGGGTTGCCATTGCCCTCTCCAAAAAATATTCCTAACCTCCTTTAATAAAAAGGAATCTTTCTCCTTTAAACACCCAGCAGATTTTATTTGTAGCAGCTACAGAACATATCAGATGTTGCCCTGGGGTATAGATACTTGACTACATAGGCTTGGCCAAGGATGGGTTCCTTCATTCATTCACTGAGCTAATATTTGAACTCTTCTTATGTATGAATCAGTGCTCTGGGATTGGGGGAAGATAGCATTGTAAACAATATCTATCTTGAATTCTATTTATTGAACAAAGGGCACATAAGAAAGTGAAGATTTACATTTCCTTTCTATGGACTTTCCAAAAAAACAAAAGAAACAGTTACGAACTTTCATGTCACTTAATGGAAGGTGTATTCCTTTTCACTGTGGACCTCTACTCAAAAGGAAAAAGAGGGATGATGGCTTTCTTGCAGGGGACCTGGACCCTGGCCAGCTCCTCTCCTGTCTTAGCCCGCAGCGTGGTTGTTGATGGTCTGCTGCTCAGTCTCTTGAGGCCAAAAGTAAAGAATTCAGCAGCTGGTGCTCTGATGGCGTGGTGTCAGATGGAGCCACAGGCTCTTTCCCTGGTGAATCCTCTAATTAGTTTGGGTTAGTTTCTGCAGAAATGGAAAGCTGTTTCTCAGAATAACATTGGCCAATAATTCACCAGTTGATCCAACTTTGTGTCCAAGATCCTTCAAGGAGAGGATATAGAAGGTGGTTCTTGGCTGAAATCTCTGTCACACTGATCAGTGTTCCGTCTCAACCTTTGAAGATAAATCCAGAATTTAAATTGCTAAAGGATAGAGAGTTTGGTGGTCATGGATCACTCAGTGTGCTGAGGCCAGTCACGTGACACGAGTGTATGAGGTGGTCTCGATGTAGTAGTGAGGACTGACAGGTGAGCTGGAGATTGCACACCCTTTTTAACAGGGTCAGATTCAAGTTTTTTGTAAACGTGTGCTTAACACAACATAATTTTGGGTTTGATGGGGCCTAGGGATGCCAGTTTGCAGATCCTAATTTAGGAAAACAATGAATCTTTGCTTGAAAATTATTTCTAGTTCCTTCCTTCCTTCTGTCTTTCCTTCTTTCCTTCCCTTGGTATTTGCGGCTGAGGCATCTTCCCAATATCTCTTTCTGCTGACACCAGGGTCATTTGTCTTATTCAGCTCTTCTACTAAAGCAAAGGAGAAGGTGGCTATGTCACCTTTAGCTTGGCTAAACCCCCAGGGTGTGTCTCCAGCTGTCTTTTGGGAAGGAACTGTAGAGAAGATCTGCCTGGGTCAGCATCCAATCTTGGGGTTCTCAAGGAAAGGAGGTCTCTTCTAAAGAGGGAAGCTACAGGATACCTCCTTCCTGTCTATCCCAGGACAAAGTTCATGATAGTTTAAGCAGTTTTTCACTCAAAGTTTCAGGGGACTTTATCAAAGCTCTACTGAGAGATTAAGAGGTTGGAAGGAGAAGAGATCTGAGGTGCTGTAACCTAATTACTCCCTTTCCTCACAATGCACAAGGGTAATCCTTCGTGTGAACTCTCTTTAATCAGGTTCTTAACTTGGCTGTACATCAGAATCACCTAGCTTAAAACACATACCTGGGTCCTAACTCCTAGAAATTCCAATTTGACAGGCTTAATAGAGCCTGCTGCTGTTTAGTCACTAAGTCATGTCCAACTCTTTTGTGACCCATGGACTGTTTCCCTCGAGGCTCCTCTGTCCATGGAATTTCCCAGGCAAGAATACTGGAGAGGGTTGCCGTTTCCTTCTCCAAAGGATCTTCCAAACCCAGGGATCGAACCCTAGTCTCCTGCATTGCAGGCAGATTCTTTACTGCTGAGACATCAGGGAAACCTGATGGAGCCTGAGCATCAGGATTTTCATTTGGTTCCAGTGTGCAGCCAAGGCTGAGAAACACCAGCCTTGACCTTCAGATACCTGTTTGTGTGATAGAATGAGGGTGGAGGGTGGCCTCTGAATCCTCTATTCACCCAATGCCTTTCCTTCCTCACTTCCCACTACATTTTCTTTAAACTATTTGCATTTTCTCTCTAGTGTATGTCCCCATTCCTACATAAATAAACAAAATCCAGCCCCTCTTTTGGACATCTTTTCTATGTCTAGCAAAATTGGTAGCCTTAGGTGTCCCTTGAGTGTTAGAGCTTGTGCTTCAGTATTAGATTATGCAGTATTTTTCTCCTTTGTCACCAAATGTCATAAATATAACTGTAATGACTGCATAGTGTTGTCATGTTTACACATGATCATTTATTAAAATATCCCCTCACACTTATACATTTTGGTTACTTCACACTTTGTGATATTACAAATGAAGTCGCTTTATTTAAATATGTTTGCCCTCTTCTCTGATTATTTCCCTAGGGGCTCTTCTTAGCAGTAAAAATTATTGGTGCGAAGATAATAAACATTTTTAAGGTTCTTGGTACACAAGGCCAAACCACTTTTCAAAGGGGCTGTATTTACTTATAAAACCAACCAAGATTATATTCTCTAATTAATTCTTTCTTTGTTGCTGAGGTGGGTGCATATCAGTTGCACGGGATAATTTAAACAGGATTCTATTAAGGCCTAAGTTGTAGGCTATACTATTCAATAAGAAGTATTAATTCAACATGCTGTAATATTAATAAGCATTTTTGTGCTTTCCAAAAAGAGCTACATTTTATTTGTTCACTTAAAAGACTTCATTAGTTTCCTATAATCTTCAAAATAGTAAAAATCTTTTTTTTCATCTTGCATAATTTCCTTTAAAAAGTGTAAGAAAATGGAATATACTCATGGCTTGTAAACAAGGTCATACTGTAGGACATACTGTGGAAGAATCATAGAGAGATTTTGAACAATATAAATTCAAGGATTCCTCGCATGGGAAACTTTCACTTATTAGATGTGAGCTAAAGTCCAAGCATCTGTATGTTAGCAGAGGTTGCCGAGGTGAGGCCAGTCTGTGTTCAAGCTTGAATACCGCTGTACTGTGTTATAAGAATGTCTCCATGACTCTCATATACATACATATATCATCATCCTTCTTAAACTTGACACTTATTTATAGCCAACAATTCAAGATTTGACCATTGTGCTCCTTTTAAAATTATAATGGATTGATGGACTGTCAAATGGTTATGTATTAGAATTTGATTATTTGTTTATTCTGTTTAATATGTAATAAAATATCACAAATATGTTATAATTATAAGGCATAAGATACATAACAGAGTCCAGAGACTGTTAATAGAGTGGTATACCAGTCTAGAGTGAGCTGGTAAGTGTGTCTTAAGCATCCGTTTACAGGTTAAGAGCATTGATGAATTGGATGCAACCTTGCATGTTCCTTTTGATCATGGGAATGGCACACCATTTCCCAAGTCATACCTCTTTTTTTATGATATACTTATGTGCATTTGTGTGTGTTGCCCCCATATTAGAGAAAAAAAAGAATGTTATCTTTAGAGTACTTATATATTATACTACAAAGAGCACCCATACTGAGAAATGAAGTTTGGGAATTGCTAACTGAATTAGGATGTGTACTGTTGCAAAGGGAAATACATTCAAACCATCTCATGCAACAAAAAGGTTTAAGAAAAGAAAATAAGAGTATCTCACATGAACCAGAAATGACAGCATCACAACTGGCACATAGTAGGCTTTTGCTAAATTTTGGTTGTTGAGATGGTAAACACGTCTTTGAAGACACCTGGAAATCAAAATATCAAGCTGCCTAAAGTTTACAGTCTATCTTATAGGTGAGAAATGAGCAAATGAACGTCAAGATTCTGAGTGGAATGAGCTTCTGTGTTTTAGGCTGGCAAATGGGAACAGCATTTGGAAGATTATTTAAAAACATAGAAGAGTGAGATAGTTAAAGTAGCAGTGATTTCTCTGTGATTTTTGAATGTAGACAAACAAAATGGCTCCCAGATATACATCTTATTTTTCATTTAGACCCTGTTGTTTGAATCCCAAATAAAAGAAAGACTTCTACTTGTCAGTAGAAGTACCTACTGGTGAATAATTCAGAACTGATCCAGCAGGGCTGGATAAATCACAGATTGGAATCAAGATTGCAGGGAGAAATATCAACAACCTCAGATATGCATAAGATGCCATTTTAATGGCAGAAAGTGAAGAGGAACTAAAGAGCCTCTTGAAGATGAAAGTTGGCTTAAAACTCAACATTAAAAAAACAAAGATCATGGCATCTGGTCCTATTACTTCATGGCAAATAGATGGAGGAAATGTGGAAACAGTGTCAGATTTCATTTTCTTGGGCTCCAAAATCAATGTGGACAGTGACTGCAGCATAGCCACAAAATTAAAAGATGCTTGTTCCTTGGAAGAATAGCTGTGATGAACCTAGACAATGTAGTAAAAAGCAGAGACATCACTTTGCCAACAACTTTGATCATAGTCAAAGTTATGATCTTTCCATTAGTCACATATGGATATGAGATTGAGACCATTAAAAAGGTTGAGCACCAAAGAATTGATGCTTTTAAACTGTGGTGATGGATAAGACTCTTGAGAGTCCCTTGGACAGCAAGGAGAGCAAACCAGTCAATCCTAAAGGAAATCAATCCTGAACGTTCATTGGAAGGACTGGTGCTGAAGCTGAAGCTCCAATACTTCAGCCACCTGATTCGAAGAGCCAACTCATTGGAAAAGACCCTGGTACTGGGAAAGATTGAGGACAAGGAGAGAAGGGGAGAGACAGAGGATGAGATGGTTGGATGGCATCACTGACTCGGTGGACATGAGTTTGAGCAAACTTGGAAGATAGTGAAGGACAGGGAAGCCTGGCATGCTGCAGTTCATGGGGTCACAAAGAGTTGGACATGATTTAGCAACTGAACAACAACAAAAGGTTTTTTTTTTTTTTACAACATTAAGCTTTTCTCTTTAGAAAGACATTACTTAATCTTTCTCTGAATGTATATTATCATTCTAAAAAAATATTCTAAAAATAATAAAAATCTCTTGCTTCTCAAATATGCCACTCCTAGAAATAATCACTAGTAGACATTCAACATATGTATATACATACATTCCGTGTGCATGTAGATTTAGTATTGATAGGCTAATACCATATCATTATTCTATAATCTGCTTTTCACTTGACATTGACATATTGACTCCATTTGTATCAATAAACATATATGACTGCAGAACTTTCTGTCCTACAGCTGGACCATAATTTGACACCAGCCTTTTCATGGACATTGCTTTTCCTCTTGAATTCTTGAATTTGTAAATATCTGCACAGTAAGTTATAATGCATATATATTTATCTCCCTGTCCTTGTATCCTTAGGCAATTCTTAAAAGTGGAATTTCTGGATTAATATCCAATTAGTTTGTGCCAAAGTCTGTGTGGCAGGCAGAATAATGCCCCCTTCCCAGTCCCTAGAGATGTTGACATCCTAACTCCCAGAACCTGTAAAAATGTTAGGTTACATAGCAAGGCAGAATTAAGGTTGTAGATGAAATTAAGGTTGCTATTCAGATAAATTTTAAAAGGGGGAGATTATCCTGGATTATTTGGATGGGCCCAGCATAATCACAAAGGTTCTTAAAAGTAAGAGAGGCAAAAGAGAAGGTCAGATGTGAGTACAGGAGGAAAACACACAGAGATGCAACTTTGTAGGCTTGAAAGATGAAGGAAGGGACCAGGAGCCAAGGCCTGTGGGCAGCCTGTAGCTGGAAAGGCAAGGAAATGGATTCTCCCCTAGAACTTCAAGAAAGGAACATAACCCTGCCAACATCTTGATTTTAGTCCAGTGAGACTTATGTTAGATCTCTAACCTACAGAACTGTAAGGTGATAAATTTGTGTTGTTTTAATTCACTGAATTTTTGGTAATATTTTTTAGCAACAATAGAAAGCTAATGCAGTCTACTACTGTGATTGAGTTACAGTCAACATCATTTCTCAACTGGTTTTTGTTTTGTGTTTCACTTTAGCAGGAAAGGATGGCTTCGGGGATCTCATGATATCATGAACTGTGGGCTACCTCAAAAAGGGCCTTAAGTATCATAAAGGGATAAAATTTGGGAGGTTTATAAGTATAATTTTTCTAAATTTCACACAACTAGTTGAGTGACAGTTACAACCCATGTCTCTGGGTTCAGCCCACTGCCTTTTCCCCTAGCATGCCTCCCCAGTCCCCTGCTGTGGCAGACAGCCGATGGCTTTATTGAACTGCCAGTGACAACTTCCTTTGTCCTAAAGCCTCGGTGCTCCTCCACATGTGACATGACATTGTTCTGCTCTGGCCAATGAATGGAAGTTGGCCGGCACACCCTCCTTCCTCATTTCTCCTACCTTGATTAAAGACATGAAAGCTAGATCTCCAACATCCAACTTCCAGTAATTAGGAACCATGAGAACAATTAAGACCATGAGAATGTCAGAGACACTGGGCCTGCCATCACTGGGTCCCTGAACCAACGTCAGACGTCTTGTTATGTAAGAAAAGTAAACTTAAATTCTTGTTAATTGTTCGTCCTATCATCTGTTGCCAAAGTATTCGTAACAGAAACCCCTTCTATTCTTACTCATACCTTACGCTGTTTCTCTCTTCCAGCCTAATCTTACCCATCCTCAAGCAACCTCTTTCCAAAAAGTTTCTTTCTCAATATGGCTCATGAGAATTTCCACCTCCTCCCAACCTCTCCAGCACCATCCAAGCTGGTTGGTATTTTATGTTGTATGTTTTTCTGACCGCTTCATGTGTGTCAGCCCTGGCTGCTCTCTGAGCAGTGCTGTCCAATGGAACTTTCTGCCATAAGGGGACTGTCTGTATCTGTACAGTTGGATATAATGATCACTAACCACATGTGGTCACTAAGCACTTGCAGTGTGGTTAGTGTTGACTGAGGGAACTAAAGTTGTATTTAATTTCATTTTAAACAGTTACATGGGACAAGTGTCAACCATACTAGTCAGCCCAGCCCTAGAGTGACAGTTCCTTAAAGGAAACAGCAATGATTCATACATTTCTTTGCTCCAGCAGAGGGGTAGACAGTAAAGTGAAAGTGAAGTCGCTCAGTCGTGTCCGACTGTTTGTGTCCCCATGGACTGTAGCCCACCAGGCTCCTCCCTCCATAGGATTCTCCAGGCAAGAGTACTGGAGTGGGGTGCCATTTCCTTCTGCAGGGGATCTTCCCGACCCAGGGATCGAACCCGGTCTCCCGCATTCCAGGCAGACGCTTCAGCCTCTGAGCCACTAGGGAAGCCCAATAAATCATTCTTAGATAACCTCTAATTACTCCACATTGCCCCAAACTGAAGGGTGAATCCATGTGGTCAAATATTTCCATTTTGGAAAATCTAGAAATGGGGATAAATAAAATCTGAAAACATATTTTTTAATGTTAGTAATTAATTTGAAATTTAAGAGAAAATAGCTCTGGTAGCCCACATGAATGACATATGTTGGCTGGATGTGACCAGAGGCCTACTAGCTTGAAGCCTATGACCCATAAGATAAATTTCAGGTTTTCCCCAACATGGGAGACCTGCTGGCATCCCAGGCAGGACTCCTGCTGTTTCCCCACAATGGCTCTAGCAATCTGGGATCGCTCTGTTTCCCCAAACATATCCTGCGCTTGTGTGCCTTGATGTCTTTGCTTCTGCCATTCTTGTTGCTTCTAGGCACCCTCCCCTGTGCACGCCTCAATACTTTTGTCTTCATAGGAAGTGAAAGTTGCTCAGTTGTGTCCAACTCTTTGCGACCCCATGGACTATACAGTCCATGGAATTCTCCAGGCTAGAATACTGGAGTGAGTAGGCTTTCCCTTTTGCAGGTGATCTTTCCAATGTGGAGATCGAACCCTGGTCTTCCACATTGCAGGCAGATTCTTTACGAGCTGAGCCACAAGGGAAGCCCCAAAACCTCATCTCAGGGTTTCACCTCATTGTCTTTCCATAAAGTCTTCTCTGAATCTGCACAAAACCAAAACTGTATCGTGTTGATGTATGGCAAAACCAATACAGTATTGTAAAGTAATATAAAGTAAAATTAAAAAATAAATAAATAAAATAACAGCTGTATTGAGATATAAAAAAAATAAACCTGAGTTCTCCAACTCTCCAAGTGTGGTGCTTGGTTTCTCAAGTTAAAAACAAAACAAAACAAAACAAAAAAAACTGTATCATGGCCCTTTGCACAGACAGCTGCTATTTGATTTCTCCTGTGATAATTGGGGTCAGTTACTTACCAGGCAGCTGTAGTAATAATTACGGCCAGTTTCCAAGCACTGTGCTTGTGCTAGGTGACTTGTACAACTAACTGTGCTAACAAGGGTTGTCAGCCTCAGTTGCTACTTCCTTCTCTGCAGAGAATAGATAATGATAGTAACTATCTCCTGAGCTTCTGAAGAATAAAAGAGACACTACACATCAAGTGCCCGGTACAGTGTGTGGAGCACAGTACCTTCTCAGTTTGTCCTTTTTGTCATTTCTTACCCTGGATATAGAGTGTGCTCTGTGATCATGTGATCTGTCTTAAATCTTAACTAAATTTGGTGGAAAACCAATAACTAAATTTGGTGGAAAACCCATGCAACTATTTTAACATGGAATAGGAAGTAGGCAGAACAATTTTATGCAGAATTTTCCAGAGTTACCAGGGTGTTAAAGCAGGGATTTAAACTCAGGTCTGTTTAAAATCAAAGTCCAACAATGGTAAAGCTCAGGAAATGGGCTGACCATCCATTCCCCAGGCTGGGAAAGACCACCAAGATTGGCTGCAGGACTTGACAAGGGTTACGCTGCCCAAGCAGGGATCCCAGGTCTAGGTGTCCTGAATGCAGAGCCTTCTTCCATTTTAGCCAGAAGCTTCTCCCTGCCTGAAAAGCAATTTGCATTCAGGACCATGCTGAGGAAGGATGGTACTTCTGAGCGGCCTTTGTATTTCCTTAAGAACAGTCTTTGGAATAACAGCCTGGGGCAGACTCAAGGGTCATCTTGCAGGGCACTCGGGCTCTGAGGATGCCACAGGGCAAAGGGGAAGGGCCACTGACCTGAATTCAAAGATGACAAGCAGCCCTCTTAGGAGACTCAGCTGAGCTCTTCTTGCTTTCTTCGTGGGCATTTGAAAAACCTGAAATAGTCAGAAACATCTGTCAAAGAGCAAGACCTGAGCTTCCCAGAAGAATACCTTCATTTCTTAGAAGAATAGCATTCATAAGGCTGTGAGGCCTTTGGCTTCCAAGAATTAAGAGTGGTAGAAAGTCACATTAAATCCTTTTTTATTTCCTTGGAGGGAAATGGATTTATTTTTTTATTGTGGTAAGAGTACTTAATAGGAGATCTACTCTTTTACCAGATTTTAAGTGCAAAGCACTTAAAAGTATCATTAACTATAGGTGTGATGTTGTAATACTGCACATCTCTAGAACTGATTCATTGTGTATGACTGAAATGTTATACCTGTTGAGAAGCAATTTCACATTCCCCTCTCCCAATAGACCCTAGAAACCACCATTCTGCTCTGTTTCTATGAGTTTGACTATTTTATAGATCCTTCATATAAGTGGAATTATACAGTATTTGTATTTTTGTGACTGGCTAATTTTGCTTAGCATAGTATCCTCCAGATGTATCCAGGTTGTCACATATAGTGGGATTTCTTTCTGTTTTTAAGGCTAATAATAGTCCATAGTCTGTATATACCAATTTATTTTTGCCCTGTCATCTGTCAGTGGACAATTAGGTTGTTTCTGTATCTTCCCTGTTGTGAATAATGAACAATGAGCATGACAAGACTGATAATCTCGTCAGGATTCTGATTTCAATTCTTCTGGATATATACCCAGGAGTGGGAGTGCTGGACAGTATGGGAGTACTGTTTTTTCATTCGAGGAACCTAGATACCGTTGTCCCTAGGGAACATAACATTTACATTCCCACCAACCATGTACAAGAGTTGCAATTTCCCTAACTTACTGTATTCTGGTTTTTTGATAATTGGCATCCTAACAGGTATGAGATGATAGCTCATTTGGTTTTCATTTCCTTGATGATTAGTGATACTGAACATCCTTTTATATATCGGTTGGCCATTCGTATTCTTTTTTAGAGAGATGTCTATTCAAGTCCTTTGCCAATATTTTAGAATGAGTTGTTGTTATTCTATTGAATTATAGTAGTTGTTTTTTTGGTTATTAACTCTTTACCAGATGCGGTTAGCAAATATTTTTTCCTGTCCATAGGGTCTATTTTCACTCTGTTGATTATTTCTCTTGTAGGGCAGAAGGTTTACAGTTCAGTGTAGTTCCATTTGCCTATTTTTATTTTTGTTGCTGGTGCTCTTGGTATCATATCCAAAGAAAACATTGCCTAGGCTGTCATCATGAAGCTTTCTCTCAGATTGTCTTTTAATGATTTTACCATAAATGAAAACACAGTGTATCAAAACTTACAGGCTATAGCAAAAGCAGTACTAAGAGAAAAGCAATCAATGCCTACATTACAGAAAGAAGAAAGATGTTAAACAACTGAATTTTGTACCTCTAGAAACTAGAACGAGGAGAAAACCTAATCCCACAGTTAGCAGAAGTAAAGAAATAGTGAAGATTGGAACAAAAATGAGTGAAATTAAGAATAGGAAAACAATTTAAAAATCAATAAAGCCAAGAGTTGGTTTTTGAAAGATTAAATTAATAAATGCATAGTTTTATTAACTAAGGAAAATTAAGACTCAAAATAAAAATAAGTTGAGACGTTACAATGCCACAAAAATAAATAAGCTCATAAGGGTCTGCCATGAACAATTATACATCAACAAAGTTGTTAACTTATAAGAAATGGATAAATTCCTAGAAATGTACATGCTAATGAGACTGAATCATAAAGAAATCGAAAATCTGAGCAGACAAATGACAAAATGATTTAATCAGTAATCAAAGAACCTCCCAACAAAGAAAAAACCAGGACCAGATGGCTTAGTGAATTACACCAAACATTTAGAGAAGACCAGGAGAGAATCCAGATACTCCTGACCACAGCCCCCTGACTGATGTTCATGTGTTTGCCCGCCTGTCCTCCTTCCCTGGAGGATGAGCCACGTGTCTACATTGCTGCTTCCCCAGCATCCAGGAACTAGAACGTACATGGCGCTCAGTCAGTGAGTGAATGAAGAAACCATTCCACGGGAGGGAAGAGAATTAAAGGAGTCTTCTCACTAAAGCAGCATTCTATCATTATTATCATCATTATTATTATCATTATTATCATTCTATCATTATTATCTATTGTCTTATTCTACCATTTTTATTTTTACACCCTCCACCAAATGTCCAGACAAGTCTGAGCATAATCTCAACCGCACTTGAATAATTCTGTCATTTCCAGGTAAAATCCTTCACACTAAATCTCAGCCTCATTAACCTGAACTTTGTCTGCCATGCAGGATTCTCATGCTGACAGCTCCCGAAGAGAGCTGGGTCCTTTGGTGCAGGACTTCCGTAGTTAAGAGCTCGGGGAGAGACCCCAGGAGTCCCGACTCAGAGGACCATGTGTCCTTCAGAGTTCTGCCAAGAGAGATGAAAAAGGTAACCACAGTCCCTGGGGGCTGAAAGTTTTTTTGCTAAAAGTCTGAAAAATCTCTGCTTTGAGAAGCAGACATCTGACAGGAGCTGCAAAGTTGGCAAATCTAATTTTAGACCACCTAGGAGGAAAAAACAAAAAGCAAAACAGGATCCCAAATGCAGCTGCAGCGGCTTTGAGGAGAATTCAGAGGACCTGGCTAAGCACAAGTGTATATGTGAGCTATGATTAGGCAGGCAGCTCCTTCTGACAGCATCCCAGGCTTTGCGGGGCCTCTTTTACCTCCATGGGGAATCACAGCAAACCAAAACTAAAGGGAACTTGGATTGTCACATCTGTGCATCTCATTTCACATAAGCAAGCCAAAGATAGGAAAGAAACGACTTTGCAAAGAGACACTGTTAGGCATGAACACTTGCTTATCAGCTCATGGGTGCCTTTGTTCCCGCTAAAGCAACTGGTCGTGTGAAGACACTTCTCTGGCATTTGGTAGCCTAGGAACTTGAAGTCTACCAATGTACTAAATGGCCTGACATTTGAAAAGGTTGAACAACTTTCCCAAGAATCAGTCTACACAAGGTTTTAAAATTTCTTATATTAATAGAATCTCTCATCAAGCTTTCTTGTTCAGCCAGCATTAGTTTAAAAATAATATTAATTTATCCATCAATTTTCATTCAGACTCAGTGCTTGGAAATAGCAGATACCTTTCACCTTATATGTTCAGTGTGTGGCGATGCCCTTTCTCTGAGAAATACCCTCAGAGGACTTCTGCACACCCACTCCCCAGGCATATTTGTGTCATGTGACTGTTGGGCTACTCACATTTGGTTGGACCATGGGTTGGTACCCAGCTGGACCAATCAGACCCCCATTTGTATGGATTTTGAAACCTGAGAGGTTTAGGAAATTCACCAGTCATCTGAGCTGGTCTCTTAAATGGACAAGTATAGTCTGGAGTGTTGTGAGGAACACTTAGCTATGAACATGGGAAAACAAAGACAGCCAGTGAAAGGGAAAACAGTGAGAGATGGAAAGAAAAAGAGAGAGAGGGAAAGGGAAGAAATGAAGGGAAAAAAACAAAGGGACTGAGGGAGACAGCCAGAGGCAAAGATACAATAGAGCAGGGAGGGTTGGGAGTGAGACAGAAACAGAGATTAAGAGATTAAAACTGCCTGTTTCACATTTCTTTTTCAAGTCATTTAAGAGGCCCAGCTGCTCTGGAGTTCCATGTTCTCACAACATTAACACAGTGTTCTCGCAATAATTCCCCCTTTTTATAATTTGAGCTTTTGTTGTTTTCTGTTAATTGCCATGAAGAGTTTTGACTCTAAACAGCTTGGCACTCATTCAAACAGCAGTGCTGGTGAAAAAGCAAAAAGAGAAAGAGTGCAAGCCAAAAAGTGACACATGATGGATTATGACATATTTGGAGACTGCATAGGCTGTTTCAGAGCCTTTCAAACACTGCCTAATTATCTTAGGTTAATAAAACCTTCACCATCAAAAGCGATTCATTTTAGCTCTGCCACTGGGAATGTCAATTAAAAGTTCTTTTGCTAGACCCATAAGATGGGTCTAGCAAGTTAATGTATCCACGTTTGAAGGAAATAGAATGGAGATAGCTAAAGAGAGCTGCGTGGTTTGTTAACACACTAGAGCCCAGCCAGAGGTGTTGAAGGCTTCATTGAGAAAGTACCTTTGGTTTCCAAATGTGGGAAGCGGGTGAAGTCAGTGGGTCTCAGCCAGGTGGGGCAGATGAATGGGATTAACCCATTGCATCATCGTTGTGTGTTGTCTATGGCGACATCTGTCCGCACTGTATACTATTAAGTTACTCTCCTGGACTCAACCTTTGTATCCTCAGTGCCTAAACACATCATTCAGTTTCATGCCTCTGTTTCTACCTTGCATTTTCTCCACAATGCTCGTAACTTACTCCTCCATAGATCAATCCTGGTGCACTTTCTGAGGCTCTGCCCACTCTGGTGCTTTCCTCAACCCATGCTGGACAAACCGAGTCACCTCATCCTTGGTTGCCTCCATTTTACTTAGCACTGATGTCTGTCACCTGCCAGGGACAGTTCTAAATGTTGGGACCACAGCAAGAAGCAAAATCCTTGTTGCATTGGTGCTATATTCTGTTTTGAGAGATAGCAGACACATACATGAATAAATACATAATTTTCAGTACTGATGCATATTATGAAAAAAAGCTGTGTAAGGTAGTAATTGATAGGGGAGAAAATGGGATCTTAGTCTAGTAATTTTCATATGTTAGAACTAGTTGTCCCTGTGACTGTTGCAGTAACTAAGAGCTCTGAGAAGCATCTTTGCCTGGCACATAGCAAGTCAGGCACAATAATTTTATTACAAATTATTAAATTTGTAATAAAAGTGGGATACGTCAAGGCCACAAATCTAGTGTTTCACAATACATGGGATGCTGTTGCAGATTTTACAGACAATAAGAGAGCTAGAGAGTTAACCAATTTCCCAGTGAATGAAGGAAAATTATTTTGTTCCCTGAAAAATGTAAGTATCATATTTGTCTCTGACTTCACCCGGGAATGTAATTAACCGGAAAGCTCTCAGTAGTGGTACCAAACATCGATATTCCATTTCTCACTTTCACAAATAGCTTCTTAGACTTGGCCCCACATTCCACTTTCACTGGCTTCAATTATTTAATGCCGCACTTCCCCGTCCAAAACCTGCTGTTTATTATCTATGTGTCTTGCCTTAGTTTTTCAGCCACCAACCCAGCTAGATTGTAATTTTCAATCCAGTACCCTGGGGTTTGTTGTCTGACTTCCATTCCAAATACTGGTTAATTTGGCTATGGAGAACCTTGAGGGGCTGAACTACTTGGCTGGAATAAGATGCAATTTGTTGAGCAAGAATACCCGACTCATTTCTGAATACAGGCATAAGGATGGAAGTAGAGAAAATGCTCAGTAAGTTGGAACATAGCATTAAAGAAGCCAGACTCAGATTTGGACGGCAGCAAAGGCTTTGGAACCAACTAGAGTTCTGTCTGAATATGTATTTTTCCACTTACTGTTAAGGTGTTCTCAGATAACCCAGTCCAGGTTCCTTCTTTCAAATGGAGGAAATTAGTATCTCCTTTGCAGCGTCACTGCAGCAATCAAATATAGTGTCTACAGAATACCTACAGAATATCTCACACATAGTAGGTATCTATAAAGTAAAATTAATAGACATCGATCAAAGTGGACAATATTTTTATAATAAAAGGGAATCTGCGTTCAGTAGACTCTCTGTCTAGATCATATCTCAAAACTGACTATGTCTAGTCATAGGCAGCATCATATACTGCTACTCAAACTCTTGGTATCAGTACTTTGAGAGAGGTGTTCTTGAACACAAAGCCTGGGTTTAAAACCTGCCTTTACCTCTTCCAACTGGGTGACCCTGGACAAATTACCTTGCAGTGAGTGCCTGTCTCCTCATCTATAACCTGGAAAAAGTCGTAGGATTATTGAGAGGTTGAATAAATACATTCAAGTTGCTAAGAATAGGAATCAGGAGCACCAATTGCTAGTGGCAGTGACACCAGGTTCAGAAGTAGGACCTTAGCCATCGTTACCTAACTCTCCTGCACCTTCACGTTTCCTGTGGGAGTCAAAGGAACTGGGATGCAAGGTTTCTAATGTTGCTTGAGATGAAGCTAGGTTTACTGTATCCCACAGTTTAGCACTGTTGGAGAAACCTTGAGTGACCCATCCGTTCTCTGTCGAAATGACCTGGCCACTTTGCACTGCTCAGAATTTCTTGGATGGGTAATAGCCTCTACTCGGCTAGAGGGACAGTTATTTAAAGGCAAGGACAGTGCTCATTTTGTATTCCTTCTAATACCAGACCATGAAAAAATAGCTTCATTTTTATCTGTTGCATCAAAATAGAATGCTTAACAATATTTACTTTTTGGTTAGAACAGAAAGAGACAGAGACAGTAGAAGTACTGACAGAAGTGCATTCTTGTCGCTCTTAATCACTCTGAGATCCTCTTGTAACTCCAGATTCACAACGTACAATGCTTTGTACAGACTTACCACCTTCCAGCATGGAAGGCCCAGGAATAAACAAGTAAACCACAGGTAAACCTCACCTTAATATATTTTTAAAACTATGTTAATTTTAAAAAACATTTTAAATCTCTCTATGATCATTAAAAAAAATCTCTTTGGAATCCTTACTAAAACAATGTTATAAAACCACCTTTTCTTCTTTAATTATAAAAGGCTATTTCAAGTCATATAATTGAACCTCTGACAGATTTAATGTTCTGTTTTTTAACTTATCTTAAGCATCTGACAAAGCATCCTCTTTTTTTGTAGACCCCATTTTTTTTAAAAAATTTATATCAACAGGCCTAACCATTTTGCTAGGGCATTCTTTTCTTTCTTCTCAATTGTTATTCCATAAACTTGGTAGGAGGCATAAAGAGAAAGCTCAGTTGGTATGTAGATGGTGGGAAGCCAGCTAGGCTCACTCATTAGCCTTGAGACTCAACCTTTATTAGTAGAGTTCTTTGGTAGCAAGCAACAGAAGTTAACTCTGGCTTCCCAGGTGGTGCAGTGGTAAAGAATCTGCCTGCCAATGCAGGAGATGCGGGTTTAATCCTTAGGTCAAGAAGATCCCCTGGAGTAGGAACTGGGAATCCACCCAGTATTCTTGCCTGGAAAACTCCATGGACAGAGAAGCCTGTGGGCTACAGTCCTTGGGGTCTCAAAGAGTCGGACACGACTGAGCACACACACACACACAGCATGGAATAGAAAAAACAATTTTTTTAGAAGGAAACGTGTGGAGATCACAGAGTAAAAAGAAAAAGCTATGCGTCAGGTGGTTGAAACAGAGACATGCACGTGTGCGTGCTCAGTCACTTCAGTTGTGTCTGATTCTGCTACCCTAAGCCCACCAGGCTCCTCTGTCCACGGGATGCTCCGGGCAAGAGTACTGGAGTGGGATGCCGTGCCCTCCTCAAGGTGATCTTCCTGACCCAGGGGTCAAACCTGCATCTCTTATGTCTCCTGCACTGGCAGGCTGGTTCTTTACCACTAGTACCACCTGGGAAGCCCAAACAGAGACATAATGCCCCATAAATCCTAAAATATTTGCTAGCCATCTTTTTACAGAGAAACCTTAGTAATCCCTACTTAAAGTAATGGAAGTGGATAGATAGTATTTTCAGGATATCATGATGGGGTGGAATTATTTTCCGTCCTTACATCTTTTATTTCAAGTTTCAAATTCCTAGAAGACAGAGTCCAACTGACTGAACTTGAGTCACATACCCAGACCCTTCTCAGGGTTCTTGGCCGACCTTCCCGCTACTGCAGGATCCAGCACAGTGAGGCACAGTGCCTCAGAGTGAACCCCAGAGCTCTTACTGAAGAATGGAGGATAGGAGCCAGGCAGGCAAAAACAACAGATGTACAGTACACATACTCCCACACAGCAGCCGTGCGGCAATTCAGGCTCGTGCTTCAGTAAAATGAAAATATATGCACATGTTACAAGCCAGGGAGCTTCAGGTCGTTCACAAATAGTCAAAACCAGAAATGGTAACTTTGAATTCCAAGGGTCCAATATATTCCATTTCTCCTAAGTCCCAAAGGCATTGGAAATAGCTCCTGAGGGTAAAACCAAGCAACCACACTAAACAGGCCTGACACTGATAAGTAAAATATGTCACCTCCTAAGACTCAGTTTCCCCAACCTTCCCTGCCTACCTAGCAGAGCTGGAGTGAGGTGCAGTGTCAGGTATGGAATGGGTGCTCCTTAAATATTTGTGAAATGATTGAGGATCTTATATGAATAAATGGCATGAGGTATGGAAAATCATTAGACAAGAATAAGACATGATTAAAAACCCAAAGCAAGTCATTTATGGTAGCGTTTGACTGTCTCCAAATGCAGTTTGCTACAGTCACATATTCTTTGCTTGTCAGTCATTTATTTCGATAGTATATAAGTATCAAGACTTTTCTCTCCCTCGCCCCGAACCCCAAAGCTATCCTCATCTCTCATGGGTGTAGCCTACTGAGATAACATGGTAAATTTGGACACCAATCCAACTTGTAGATACAAGGAAATAATACTGACTTCAAGATACTTAGTGCCTTCTTAGAAATAGATAATGCCTCAAGATCAGTTCATTGGTAGAAATTTTCACAAAACTTTGCACAAACTAGACCCTTCTGAATAGCACAGCCTTCCTCAAGATGCCTACCAAGGTCAGCAACACTTCTATCACTATAGCAACCCACTTTCGCAGTATTCAATGATGGTTGTTAATCTGATGATTTTGTATTTCTCACTAGAACTCCTAAGACCCTGGGATGTGCAGCCCCAAGACTAATTAGTGCTTTAGGTCGGTCTAGTAATAATAACACGGAGAAGGCAATGGCACCCCACTCCAGTACTGTTGCCTGGAAAATCCCGTAGACGGAGGAGCCTGGTAGGCTGCAGTCCATGGGGTCTCTAAGAGTCGGACACGACTGAACGACTTCACTTTCACTTTCCACTTTCATGCATTGGAGAAGGAAATGGCAACTCCCTCCAGTGTTCTTGCCTAGAGAATCCCAAGGATGGTGGAGCCTAGTGGGCTGCCGTCTGTGGGGTCGCATAGAGTCAGACACGACTGAAGCAACTTAGCAGCAGCAGCAGCAGTAATAATAACAATCATAAATCCCTGAAACACTGTCCTAAGCATCGTGTTAAGGCTGTATTTCATTTACTTGGTAGAAGGTACTTGGCATCATTTAACAAGTGGGATAACTAAGACCAAGAGATATGCAACAAGCTGAAGGTCAGAGAGCTTCTAATTGCTGGCACTTGGAGTCAAGTCTAGAGTGGCTCACAGGAGGCCTATCGGGGACAGTGTTTCATCATTTAAAGTCATCAGCAGTAACAAAAAGAAGGAGAGCACTACTGTCATGTAGATTAGGAGGAAATAAAGGAAAGAAAGCAATAAAGTATTCTTATTGAGATCAGTTCTCTTTTCCTTAATTATAAGATAAGAAAGTACCAACTATAGATAGAGAAATGCAGAAAGTTGTAATATGCAGACTTAATAGGCCAAACAAGTGAAGGATGTTTGACATCTGTGTTCCATGCCTCTGCTCTAAGCTAGGTATTTAGTAGAACTGACCCTAGGCCTGGACTACTAGTAACTACTATTTATCACTTCTTAGCACGGTGTTCTTGGGTTCTGAAAGAAGGAAGGAAGGAAGGTAGGAGAAAGTCTACCAGGTGACTCCTTCACAAACAGGGTGACTTCATCTGTCTGATATCTGTCCTGCTCAAGTCAATGGTATATGGATAGAACTTGTAGATTGAATAGGAATATCCAGGAGGAAATGTGAAAGACTTGATCCTGACCTGAAAAGAAAACCACTTACCCAGCCAGTCACAGGATGGCATGACTCAGCTTGGCAGCAAAGCAATGGCCTGCCTTGTTGGCCTTTCACCCACTCTATGACAGAAGATACTTAGTCATTTAGAAGCATGGATTTGCACTCACAACTTTTGTATTTCTCTAGCCCGTATCTTGATTTTTTTAGCCAACTGCCTCCTTGATAGCTCCATTTTAATGTCAGTTTCAACATGCCACAATGGTATGTTTTTATTTCTTTTACAAACTCGGTTCAGCTTCCTCACTTCTATAATCAGCAGAACCACCCTTCTAATGGGTCAGGCCAGAAATCTTGGAATCTTTCCTGATTGTAATTATTCTATCAGTAAATCCTGTCAGTTTCACCTCCAACATATATCTCAAATTCATCTAATCCCCGAGATTTCTACTGCTAGCCCCTGAACTACGCTACATCTTCACTTTTCTGGCCCTCTGAGGGAACTTCCTCTTTCCATTTTTGACACTTACAACCCAGTGGCAAAAGGGACCTTTGTAAAGCATAATATCTGGTCCCATCATTTTCCTGCTTAAAAGCCTTCAGTCACTTTCCATGGCTCGTAGGAGCCAAAACGCTTCATAGTTCATATATTTCTTAGCTGCCTGCCCTCTCTCTCTTCCTCAGGATCATCTAGGCATATTTGATTTCCTTGAGTTGCTTTTTGCTTAGGACTTGGCTGTGTACTCCTTCATTTGCCAGTCTGACTCTATCTCACACTCCAGCGTCAACTTCCCTTACCAGACAGTTATACTGTCCTTGTTTCTTTCTCTCACACTATCCCATTCCTCTTCTTTCTAGCACTTATTACAGAAATTCTAACTATTTGCTTTCTTGTTCAATATGTCTCCCCTATCAGGCTGCAAGTTCCTCAAAGATGGGAAGAACCTCAACTGACTGATGTACCACTGATCTCCAGCCTTGAGCGCAGTGCCTACCACTCAATAAATATTAAATGAGTAAATAATGAATGACTCAGTCTACCTTTCATTCTTTATGGTCTCTGCCATCTCATTTATGGTTTCACCAATGTGTTTCCCTATATCATCTCCTTAGAAATTTATAATTTGCAAAGCTCTTTCACTGTCTTTGTCTTTTCTGTGAAGAAAGAAGAGCAGATGAGTTCATCTCTTAGATACAACTAGAGAAAAAATAAGGTTCTGTTTGTTTAAGGGACTTACTTAAGGCTTAAGAGCAATAAGTTTGTGGCAGAACCAAAACTAGAACTTAGGAATTCTGATCTTTCCTTTAGCTCTCTTAAGCCTCATTAAATGCTTTGACTTGTCTCTCTTAAGGGATAAATCGTTATCAACAAAAATTTCAAAATACAATGAAATGTAGAAAAGGATATTCAAATAGAGATAGGAAAAAGCATAGTTCTATTTAGTCTCATTTGCATTGTTTATCTTTTCAGGTAACAAGAAAATAAGGCTCATTTATGCATTCTGCTCCAAGCAAAGCTAGACAGGACGGCCTATCTCTGGAATTCAGAAATGAAAACTCTTTTCAGGTTTTATGAAGATTTATTACAAGTGAGACATTATAGTGGGTAATAAAGCGAGCTTCATTGACTGCAACAATGATGAAAAGTAATTAAAAGCTGTGGCCATACTAGATTTTAATTAGTGTAATGAACATGTCTAAAATGCAGGTATATCCATTTATTATTCTCTGAAAGTTCCATATTCTTGAAAGCACTAATGTGCAAAAATGTATCCCAAGACAGAATGGCTACATATAATGGATCATTTTAAAGATGAATGTTATTTTAAGTTTTGGCCGAGGACAGTTAATATTTTCAGAAATATCATCTAGGTCATTTTTACTGAAAAGTTTATCATAGGACCACATAAGCTCCCTTCTTCTTCCATTATCTTTCTACAAAAGCAACTTATCCCTTCTTAATTTGTAGAAAAAAAAACATCAGCACTATGTGAGCATGGCTCTTCAAATATCACAACCGAACCATTTATTTTTATCTTTGAAATTAAAATCACATATGCAAAACAAGGTGCCTCCTCACCAGTCACACTTCTTGACTTTTCTAGGGATACTCTTATCCACAAAAATAAATGTTTTTGCTGAGAAATGTATGAATGAAATTTAGTTACCCATAATGATTAAATTATAAAACGTAGGTTGTCTGTAAAGATGGATGACAACAGTTTCTCCCAGGCTTGTCATGTCAATCCTCCCCTTGGAACCTACTCTCCCTCCTTGAATCTGAGCTGCGCCTACAAGTTGCTTTGACTGAGAGAAGGTAACAGAAGAGACAAGGTGAATTATGAACAATGAGGCTTTAAGACTCTTTGCAGCTCTCGGTTTTGTCCTTTAGGGATCTAGGTCCCATGTCAAGGAGCTCAGGCGATGCCACTAAATGAACCTTGGGGAGAGAGAGGTCCAGCCAGTCAGCCATTCCTGCCAGCCCTGCCAAGACACCAGACATATGGGTGAATCTTAGATGTTTGAGCTCTTGCTGAATTCCTAACTCAATGAAGCCACGTGTGACCTCAGCCAACACCATGTAAAAAAGGGACAAGCTGTACCCACTTGCCATGCTCTAACTTTAGAGTCACAAAAAAAAGAAATGGTTGTTGTTTTAAGCCACCATTCAGAGATGGTGTTTTTATGCACGTGAAACACCAAGATAATCACATTTATCTATGTTGCATGTAGACAGAAGCAGAGCTGGTCGGTATAGTACAAATATATTGAACAACTGCTATGAGAGCTGTGGGTACCACAATAACTGATACACAGTTCTAACCTTTAGGGAGCTTCCTGTCTAAAGAAGGATACAGAATCAGAATCACAGAACTATAGCATAATGTTTGAAGGGCTGACACTGAGCTGTGTAGTTGAGTACTATCCAGGCCAACCTACTAAATCAGAGAAGGCTATGGAAGGAAACAATTGAGCTGGGTCTTGAAGAACAATTAACCATATGTATAAGGGAAAGAGGTTCTAGAGAAAGCAATTTAGAGGAGAATGCTGGGCGGGTCGGGGGGTGGGGTGGGGGATATTGGGGTAGGAAGTACACATGGTAGGGAACTGAAAGTAGTTGGGTGTGTGAAAAGTGTGACAAGAAACTGGAGGCGATGCGAGGGAAGCCTGGGGAAGATGCAGAATGTGGTTAACTTTGTATCATTATAAGGGCTTGGTCTGTTCAGGACAGGGAATAGACTGTACATTAGACATAAATCAGAACTAATTTTTTAACAAGAGTCATCAAGTTGCATGCATTAATGGGATCCGCCTCTATCACTGAGATAGCTTGGACTCTTAGTTGTAACAGAATCTCAGTTCAAAATGTATTATGCAAAACAGAATATATAATTTTTGGATTATGTGGCAGTGAAGGAAACTGAGGCAGCTCACAGACTGGAAGAAGAGTAGGGACTCAAAGAAACCTGGGACTCTAAGAACAAAACCAGAAACCCCAAATCACCAGGACATACTCAACACAGCCAAGACACATTTACTGTCTCTTGATCTCCTCCCCAGGGGCACCTACTGAAAAACCTTTAGCTGTTTCTTCTGCTTATTTCCCTATATTTCTAAAAAAGAAAATATGCCTACATTTCTTTTTCTTGAATTCTGAAATTCAAGCATTGTCCACTCACTTCCTCTTTAGAGGGATGGTGTTAGTTCTATTCATTTCCCCTACTTCTACCCCTTTCAATATGATTACATCACAATTTTTGATTAACTGCACTTCAGTGCTTTTACTAGTATGTCTGTGTAAATATTTCTCACTGTTCAGTGAAGTAATGTAACCATAATTACATTTAATCTCTTATCCCACTTTTTTCTCACCTGCATTAAAATTAACTGCTTTTTACTGCTCTGTTTTATGTAAATAGAAGAAATCTCTCCACATTTTGTAATAACTCTTCAACACACTTTTCAATACTTTTTTTTTTTAATGACAAACTTAGAATCTCTTAGTTTCAACAGTTTCTTGAAGACATTTCTCCCGGTTCCCTAAATTCTACTTTAATCTATGCTGCCATCTCTCTAGCACAACTTGAACCCCAGGATTTTTCTTAGCTAACATTCTGGAATTTTCCTTAATCTGGATTTGAAGTTCATCTTTTCTGAATTCCTTTCCCCTAGCTTAGTCCATTCTTCCATTTTGCTGGAACAGAGAAGAAAGGGTGCACTGAAATAGGAAAGTCTTAAAAGTGTCACCGTACTGGGCCCCACCCCTGCATCCTTATATTTGATTGATAGTTTCAGTTCAATCACTCAGTTGTGTCCAGCTCTTTGTGACAGCATGGACTAGAGCACGCCAGGCCTCCCTGTCCATCACCGACTCCCAGAGTCTACCCAACCCCATGTCCATTGACTCGGTGATGCCATCCAACCATCTCATCCTCTGTCATCCCCTTCTCCTCCTGCCCTCAATCTTTCCCAGCATCAGGGTCTTTTCAAATGAGTCAGTTCTCCGCATCAGGTGGCCAAAGTATTGGAGTTTCAGCTTCAGCATCAGTCCTTCCAATGAATATTCAGGACTGATTTCCTTTAGGATTGACTGGTTGGATCTCCTTGCAGTCCAAGAGACTCTCAAGAATCTTCTCCAACACCACAGTTAAAAAGCATCAATTCTTCAGCACTCAGCTTTCTTTATACTCACATCTGTACATGACTCCCAGTAAAACCATAGCTTTGACTAGACTGACCTTTGTTGACAAAGTAATGTCTCTGCTTTTTAATATGCTGTCTAGGTTGGTCATAGCTCTTCTTCCAAGAAGCAAACATTCTTTAATTTCATCACGGCAGGCACCATCTGCAGTGATTTTCAAGCCCGGAAAAATAAAGTCTCTCACTGTTTCCATTGTTTCTCCATCTATTTGCCATGAAGTGATGGGACCAGATACCATGATCTTAGTTTTCTGAATGTTGAGTTTTAAGCCAACTTTTTCACTCTTCCTCTTTCACTTTCATCAAGAGGCTTTTTAGTTCCTCTTCACTTTCTGCCATAAGGGTGGTGTCATCTGCATATCTGAGGTTATTGGTATTTCTCCTGGCAATCTTGATTCCAGCTTGTGCTGCATCCAACCTGGCATTTCTCATGATGTACTCTGCATATAAGTTAAATAAGCAGGGTGACAATATACAGCCTTGATGTACTCCTTTTCCTATTTGGAACCAGTCTATTGTTCCATGTCCAGTTCTAGCTGTTGCTTCCTGACCTGCATATAGGTTTCTCAAGAGGCAGGTCAGGTGGTCTGGTTTTCCCATCTCTTTCAGAATTCTCTCCAGTTTATTGTGATCTACATAGTCAAAGGCTTTGGCATAGTCAATAAAGCAGAAATAGATGTTTTTCTGGAACTCTCTTGCTTTTTTGATGATCCAGCAGATGTTCGCAATTTGATCTCTGATTCCTCTGCCTTTTCTAAATCCAACTTGAACATCTCGACATTCATGGTTCACGTACTATTGAAGCTTGGCTTGGAGAATTTTGAGCATTACTTTACTAGCATGTGGGATGAGTGCAATTGTGCGGTAGTTTGAGCATTCTTTGGCATTGCCTTTCTTTGGGATTGGAATGAAAACTGACCTTTTCCAGTCCTGTGGCCATTGCTGAGTTTTCCAAATTTGCTGGCATATTGAGTGCAGGACTTTCACAGCATCATCTTTTAGGATTTGAAATAGCTCAACTGGAATTCCATCACCTCCACTAGCTTTGGTTGAGAAGTGAGAAATGCTGAAACAAAGGAAAACAGTCTAAGGAGACTAAATAATATTAATGTAGTCATTAAGCATAGTCACTAGCTTTGTTCGATTGTTAGTTAAGAAGGTATAAAGTTCTAGGTTGAAAATAACTTTGTCAGAATTTTGAAGCTATTCTCTCATTGTCTCTTAACTCTCCCTGAGGCCTTTCTGATTACATTTTCTTTCATATGAATTGTATCCCACCTACCCTGGATAATTTGATGGTCGTCTTTTCATCCCTGATCTTCTGAAATGTCATGAGGACACCTCAGCATGGGTCTGTATGTCACCATTGTGATGTGTTCCTAGTAGGGTCTTTGACTCTGGATACTCATGTTTTCTAGTCCTTGCAAATTTCATAACATTCATTATTTCTACTGCCCAAGCTTGAAACAGTGAATTTCATGCTTTAATTGATCACTGTATTGCTTATTGCTTTGCACTGCCCTTTAACTTCCTCATATGTGTCCCTCGGAAGGGGACACATGGTTTCTCCCTTGGCCTTCAGAGGGAACTAATCCTGCTTGATTAGTTCTTGATTTTGGACTTCTGGCCTCCTGAACTACGAGAATAAATTTCTGTCATACTAAACCACCTAGTTTTGTGGTAATTTGTTAAAGTAGTCCTAGGAAATGTACATGGTTACTTATTGTTAATCTCCAATGGCTTTATCCATGAGTGATATGTTTGTTTGTTTGTTTATTTTTCTGTCTTTGGAAGCACATTTGGCTTACATGTGAATACGCCAAATATCCCTGGAAGCTGCCTTCAAATGTGGCACAATTATATCTTACCCTCCTCTGCAGCCAGGGCCCTCAAGTCTGAATTCTCTTTGGTTCACTTCTATCAGGGCCCATCCATTCTTTCATCTTGTGAGGGGTCTTAGAGGTAGAGCTCTTGGGACCTGCAGATACAATTACTCCTTATACTCACTTTCAAAATGTGTCCCTGTTTTCAGTCACTGCCCGACTGCCACAGTCTGGAAAACCTGGTGCCTTCAATTCCTGAGCTTTTGAGAGATTCTTCAGTGCAATCTGACATCTGAGTAAAGAACTACTCTGCTTGGTCATTTACCATGCCTACATCTAACTTCTGTTGTCATGTGTTATAGTTTGGGAGTTACATGTTTAACTTAATCAAAGGTATTTTAATCCAAGATGGAGTTTGTATTTTTGTATTCCTTGGAATTTTAGGGGTGATTTTCAAAAGGAGAAAGTTGACTTTACAACTTAATAAGTGGCAAGGTGACTGATATATAAGCAGATAAGTTTTACATTCTTTGCGACCCCATTGCCTGTAGCCTGCCAGGCTCCTCCGTCCATGGGATTTTCCAGGCAAGAATACTGGAGTGGGTTGCCATTTTCTTCTCCAGGGGATCTTCCCCACCCCAGGGATCGAACTCAGGTCTTCCACATTGCAGGCAGACTCTTTATGCTCTGAGCCACCAGGGAATCCCCAAGTTTTACATTAATTAGAAATATATCAAAACTAAAAATGGGAGCAGTTTAAATGAAATCTTGTTCCTGTCTTACTGATTTTTGCATGTAAACTTTTAATCATAAGGTCTCAGGGCAAGGAACCCACACACTCCTATTTTTCATACTGCTCCTAGCTATTTGGTAAATATTATATAAGGTAAATTAAGAATGGGTAAAAACCCCACACATCCCTATACTTTTCCTCCAGGTCTAAACTTTATCAGAGCATCGTTTACATTGCAACCTTTGCAAACCAAATTTTCCAGTTTATTTCTTACCCATGAATACTTCTGCAGTTTGCAAAATGGAAAGCTGACTTCATCTCCTTGTTTCAGAACTAAACTCTGCAGTTCTTCAGGAAAACAGATAACTACTGTCTCATATGTTAGGTCCAAACTATCAGTGACTCAGTTCTCTATAAAAAGCAATTCACACCTCCCTCCACCCCTCTCAGAGTCCATAAACAAGAAGAGCTTCTGAAAAAGAAAAGGATTGAAAAGAATTTCATGACTTTTCAAGATGATCAGATAAGGAATGGCATGAAGATAACACAGGAGACCTGATTCCCAGGGGGAGCAGACAAGCTAGCAGTCATAGGGCAGCCAAAGAGATGTCCTGTAGAGAAAGCAATCTGTGTCAAATACATCTGGCAATCCCTGGATAAGTATCTCCATCTTGAGGATTCTCAAAGTCTATTAAAAGCTCTGAGAAGTCCTGTAGTAAATAGAAACAGCTCAGTGTGGATTAACTAAAGGATTCCAAACTATATTTGAGAATGTAACTTATTTTTTTTCAAAATGATAATCTACCTCTCTAAGACTTGATTTCCTCATCTATAAAATAAAGATAATAGTTTCTAGTTGAAAAGGACATTTTCAGTATTTAATATGATAGTTTTTAAAATAGCATTTAACTGGTACCTTCAGTAAATTTTAAATGTAGTAGTTTGTTGAATTTCAGTTTACTTGTGGTAGTTAGGAGTTTTATTGTTACTAATAATATAATATCTTATGGAATATGCCTTGGGAAATGCCATATGAGAAGTGTGTCAATATTTGTACACCACAATCAATTAAACTTGGTAAGTAAGCAGTTCTGAGGCTATCGCAAGGCTCCCATAGGATCAAAGTTTCCAAATGTCCCCTAAAGTCCTCTGACTTAGTTGTTTAAGCATGCTGTCTGAGTTGCTAGATTCTGTCGATGTCCAGTATGACCTGGGTATCAGAAGAGTCACGAAACCATCACACTGGGACTCCAGGGATACAACGTAAATGTGTGGAAAGAACATCAGTTTTGGAGCCTGAACACATCTGGGTCAAGATCCTAGGTCGACTCTTTGCTCTTTCATAGATAGTTTGCTTAGCATCCTGGGCTTTTCTCTGCTAGAAAATGAGAAGAATGATTTCTCTTTGATCATCTGGTTGGGTAGATTGTCATTGTTCAGTTGCTCAGTCATGTGCGACTCTTTGTGACCCCATGGACTGCAGCACAACAGACTTCCCTGTCCTTCACTATCTCCCAGAGTTTGCTTAAACTCGGGTCCATTGTGTTGATGATGAGCAGATGAACTTGGATTAGTGGTGGAAAATGAGTGACTTAGTACCTGGTCCCTATGGGGTTAGTTTCTTGGATATTCTGGCCTTTGTGTTACTTATGCGGATGGCCCCTGCTCTACTGTTGGAATCCAGAAATTTAATTCTACTGGTTTACACAGAAGCATAGCAATTGTCTGTTGACTGTACCTCTCTCTACCCTCATATGACCTCCCCAGCTTGTGTCTACTGAGCTCAACCCCATAGGGCATTATCCATGAGGATCCAAGCGCTAAAATCTCACTTTAGTACAGCTCTGAGGTAGCTATTCCATTTATGTAGGCTGACCAATAATAGAGAGGGTTGGGGAACATCAGAATCTTTTTGCATAATCTGGAAAATTTATATTCCAACTCCAAACATAAGACTTAAAAAAAAAAGAAAAAGAAAAAAGACTTTTATATACAAGCCTTATCTCATCTGACATACATAACAGCCCCATAAAGTAGATGTATCACTTTATTATCCTCTTTATACAGAAAGAGAAACAACTTCAAAATTGGTTTAGGATTTCCCCAAGGTCATATTTTGCAGTGGAGCTAGTGCTGGAATCAAGTCTTTTGAACCCAGATAATCCATACCAATAACACATGAACTACTACGACAAAGACCATCTTGGACTATTCAAGCCTGTCATTTGCATATCACATTTCATCCTGAAAACATCTTTGAGAGGAAGGTGACATCTCCCTTTCATAGATGAAGAAAACAGGGCAGCTGAGAAGTAGCAGAGCTACTTCGGATTCAGCTAAGGTCTGTTTGACTTCAAAGCCCTTGTCCTGCACACTAAATGAGGCAAACTCCAGAGAGACCCTTTGGATCCTGTTAATGCTGTGAAGGCCTTTGGTAGTATGTGCTCCAGTAAACTAGAACCCAGGGCTGCAAATGAGTTTTGATGAATATTTACTGTATACACACATCTTGTGGGCTGTTCTCTAAGTACAGGTTTCGAAGTGTCTGGGAAGACTGGCAGAGTGAGCACAGTTTCATCAGGAGTGAGTCAGCCAAATCCCAAAGCTCTGTCAACAACTGAGTCAGTGTTTGGCCAGCCCCTTTGGTTTCCACTCTCAGCCTTTGTTAGTTGTTCTGTGCCCTGCCCTGCACAGGATACTCTGAATACTGGGCTGCTTTCTTTCCTTGATTTATTTTGGATCAGGAATAGGCAATGAATGGTAACAGTTAACATTTCTGGAGAACTTACCATGAGGCAGGCACCATGCACAATTCTTTATCATTGTGTTGAACATGCCTAAGTCTCCACCGAGTTACTCTTAATTAACCCAGTTTTTTTCAATGAGAAAACAGACTTGGAGATGCTTTGTAACTTGCAGAAGGTCACAGAGCATGTAAAGTGGTAGGGGCATGATTTAAACCTTGCCAGTCTAATTGCAGATTGCGGCACTTCTGCCATTTTGCTGGACTGCCTGTTCTTCAGAGAGAGTGAAAAAGAAAATCGCATTAAAAACCAACCCATAAGAAACACTAGCTGCCTATTCATTTATCCTCAAATACTGATTCCAGTAAAACTAGAGAGGGGGACCAAGAGCAGTTTAGATAACTTTGGAAAGATATACAGAAGTGAAATTGGCCAAAAAAATTTTTTTTAAGTTTCGCCTCTGAAGACTCTACCTCTGTGTCTTCCTGTGTGTTACAGCAACCCAGGGGATGCTGCAGACACATCCATCAAACACCATGTCTTAAGTTCTTAAAAGGCTCACTCTCAGGCTGCCCAGAGAAACATGAGTAAATAACCCACCTCATAAGGGACAATTGCTTCACTTCATGTGAGAACCCTATGTATATTTCTTGCTGGATTATCTTGGTTTTAGAGTCTATTTGTTTTCCGTGGCTGCTATAATAAATTATTCCAAAGTTTTTGACTTGAAACAACACAAATGTATTATCTTACAGTTCTAGAGGTCAGAAATCTGAAATGGATCTCACTAAGCTAAAATCAAAGTGTCATCAGGGATGCATTGGCTTTTGATGGCTCTTAAGAGAATTCTTCTTCTTCTTCTTCTTTTTTTTTTTTTTTGGTCTTTTTCAAATCCTAGAGGCTGCCCCATATTCCTTGGCTGTGACTCCCCTTCCATCTTCAAAGTCAACAATGACCAATCCTATCTTTCTCATGCTGTATCACCCTGACACTGACTCTGCCACCTCTCTCTTCCACATTCAAGGACCCTTGTTAATGTCAGCTGAGTACCAACTTTGGCATGTAACATAACATAATCCTAAATTCTAGGAATTCGAATATGAGCGTTTTGGGGGGACCATCCTTCCGCCTATCGTGTGGAACTGTTTGTAAATTCTGTCTTTGGATGGAATCCTTCAATAGTGTGAGGAGTGAAAACAGAAATGAAAACCTAAGCTACAAAGATTAACTGATTTCAAGGAGATGTGATGTATAATGAAACTTAGCATTAACAGCATCCTTTATATTTAGGAATATTTCAACATACAAAGCATGTTAACTCATTAATCTACACTGCGAAACTCTAAGATAGTCACTACCCACAACATTTTAGGGGTGAAGTAATCCAAGGCCCAGAGGTAGCACAGGAGCACTGACAAAGGCCATTGGCTGCCAGGACTAAAAGTGCTAAGGAACTAAAGCATTATCTTTTAGGCTCAGGGTATATGGAAACAGATGCTCAAGGCATCTTCAATTGGAACATCCCAGGTCCAGCCTTCTAAGCTTATCATATGGATGGGTAGCTAAGGTAGCAGGTTTCTCCTGGTTTCTTAGCTTCCCTGAATCCTGGGTCTGTTCTGTCTAAGAACAGTGGGTGGCAAGGAGCTCACAGCCCCAATTCCCTTTTTCTATTTGCCAGTCGAAAACAAACATCCTAGTCTTCCCATTTGCCACTCCTCTGCAAGATAGTGAAACCAGTGTAACTCACAGTTTTTAAAATGAGAGCATCATGGAGAATCCACGATGTGTTGGTCACCCTAATAGAATGAGAGAAAATGTCTTTTTAAAATCCTAAATTGGACCCTAGTGTTCTTTCCAAAGTACCCATAGACTCTTAATTGTTAAATCTTTACTGATATTAAAGTGAGTATGTGTGGCTTCTCCTCAAATATATCTGGGTCCGAATCCATCTCTACTGATTACAAAGCTGTGTAATGTTGGACAAGATGCTAAACTGTTCTGGTCCTCACTTTCTTTATCTGTGAAATGAACATAGCAGTATTTTCATCCTAAAGTCAATGCGAAGATTCAATGACACAATGCTTGCAAGTTTAGCAGACTGAGCTCTGAGTGATCAGTAGTAATTACTACCCTTACTGAACTAATTGGTTCAGTAAATATTTAAAAATCCCCCAATGTTAAATTGGTCAGGACCGCACAGAGATGGGATTGTGGCTGCCTAGTTACACAAGTCTTTGCTTAAATTCCAACTTCTTTATTCTTTGAAGGATGATTGACACATTTTACCTTCACTGAGCCTCTTCTCAAGGGAAAATGATAGTGTATCCTTCAAAATGTTATCACTTTAGGAGATAAATGAAATGATATTTAGGTCTTAGCATATGTCCTAGCATATTATAAATACTCAACAAGAGATGTTGCTGTCATTGTTCAGTCACCAAGTCGTGTCCAACTCTTTGCAACCCCATGGACTGCAGCACGCCAAGCCTCCCTTTCCCTCATCATCTCCCGGAGTTTGCCAAAGTTCATGTCCATTGAATCTGTGATGCCATTCATCTATCTCATCCTCTGTTGCCCTCTTCTACTTCTGCCTTCAGTATTTCCCAGCATCAGGGTCTTTTCCAATGAGTCAGCTCTTCTCATCAGGTGGCCAAAGTATGAGAGCTTCAGCTTCAGCATCAGTCCTTCCAACGAATATTCAGGACTGATTTCTTTTAGGATTGACTGGTTTGATCTCCTATCCAAGGGATTCTGAAGAGTCGTCTTCAGCACCACAGTTCAAAAGCATGCATTCTTTGATGCTCTGCCTTCTTTATGGTCCAGCTCTCAGATCCGTACATGACTACTGGAAAGACCATAGCCATGACTATACAGACCTTTGTTAGCAAAGTGATGCCTTTGCTTTTCAATACACTATCTAAGTTTGTCATAGCTTTCCTTCCAAGAAGCAATCATCTTCTAGTTTTATGGCTGCAGGCACCATCTGCAGTGATTTTAGACCCCAAGAAAAGGAAATCTGTCATTGTTTCCAACTTTTCCCCTTCTATTTGCCATGAAGTGATGGGACCAGATGCCATGATCTTAGTTTTTTTTTTAATGACTTTTAATCCGGCTTTTTCATTGTCCTCTTTCACTCTCATCAAGAGGCTCTTTAGATACTCTTTGCTTTCTGCCATTAGAGTGGTATCATCTGTGTATCTGAGATTGTTGATATTTCTCCTGGCAATCTTAATTCCAGCTTATAACTTATCCAGCCCAGCATTTGTCATGATGTGCTCTGCATATAAGTTAAATAAACAGGGTGACAGTAAACAGCCTTGTCATACTCCTTTCTCAATTTTGAACCAGTTATTTGTCCCATTTAAGGTTCTAAGAGATGAATGTTATTAATTATGATATTCTTTTAGGACTTCTTGGTTGTAACTTTAAAAAAAAAGGTAGGTATTTTATTGGCTTGTGGCTTTAAAAATCCAGGCATAGAGCAGGCTTGAGTTATGCTGGACTTTCTAGATGCCAATAATGATATTATTAAGAAGCTTGCTCTCTCTCTCTCTTTGTTTCTTGGCACCATTTTGCCTTGGTACTAACTTCACTCTCAAACAAGCCTCGTATATGATGGCAGGACCCTACCAAACCCTATAGAAAGAAATCCACTTCCAATATTTCCAACAAAATTTGTATGTTGGCTATCACTGAGCCCACATGATTTTTGTGTCTGTCCCAGAACCAGTGTGTGACTAGGGTAATAAAAATGCTGATTGGCCAGGCCTGGGTCACAATGACTATCTTTGGACCTGAAGGAAGTGAATTCCAATTGCCAGTTCTGCCTGGATCAGGAGAGGTAAATGGGGGTTCCCAAGTAAATTTAGAAAAGAGAATTGATCCTGTGCAGGCGGAACAGTAATTATTCTTTACCATTGCGTTATTATCACATTATTTTAATTAAAAAAAAAATCCAACTCTAGCCAAGGAATAAAGGGCCATCAAATTGCCACCTAATGTGAAACTTGAGAAACCTCTCATGCAGTACAATTTTGGCAGTCTGGTTCTTTGTGGTGGCTTAAATTTCCCTGTTAGTGGGTAATGTTTAAGCCAACCAAACAGCAGGACTGTGGCAGTTTTAACATGTGTCCATCAATTCCTTGACATTTCTCCTCTCAAGATTTGGAGCTTAATTCCACTCACCTTGAACAAAAGAATTCACTGGACTGAATGAATCCTGCAGATGAACAGAATATGGGAGGAATGATCATGTGTGACTTCTGAAGTGAAAGTCACTCAACTGTGTATGACTCTCATGGAATTCTCCAGGCCAAAATACTGGAGTGGGCAGCCTTTCCCTTCTCCAGGGGATCTTTCCAACCCAGGGATCGAACCCAGGTCTCCTGCATTGCAGGTGGATTCTTTACCAGCTGAGCCACAAGGGAAGCCCAAGAATATGCAGTGGGTAGCCTATCTGTTTTCCAGCAGATCTTCCTGACTCCAGGAATCAAACCCGGGTCTCCTGCATTGCAGGTGGATTATTTACCAACTGAACTATCAGGGAAGCCTTGATACTGACTTCTGGGTTAGGTCAGAAAAGACACTGCAACTTCCTCTTTGCTCTCCTTCTTAAAAGATTTTCTGGGGGAGGTCAGTTGCCATGCTGTGAAGACACTCAAGTCATCCTAGGCAAGGTTCCATGTGGTGAAGAACGGAAGCTTCCTATCAACAACCAGTGAGAAATGAAGGCCTCCAGTCAACAACCACTATGTTGGAAACAGGTCCTCCAGTTCCAGTCCAGCCTTTATGCTTGCGGCACCAACCCACATCCTGACTGTAACCACAGGAGAGACTCTGAGCGAGAACCACCAATCCAGACCTCTCCCTGACCCTCAGAAACTGTGGGAAATCACAACTGTGTATTTCTGTAAATCACTAATGGTTAAGGTAACTTGTTACACAGAAATAGATAATTGATATAAAGACACCAGAGTAAAGAAAATTGGAGTAATAGCATGAGATAAGTATTAGAACTTTCGGGAGATGTAAGTTTGTATTTTGGGCAAATTAAGCATCAATATCTTTGCACTAATGACTTAATTTCTCTGAGCTTTAGTTTCTCCAAATGTGAACTGGGAAACAGTACATTCCTGCATATTTTACAAGAACTAGTGATGATCCAACTATATAATGTAGGTATCACTTAAGATAGTAAAACAAAATGCAGTTGTATCATATCACAGTAGGGGGGAAAACTTTTAAATTATTAATTGTGTAAAAAATTGGATATCTTACAATTTTAAGGGAATGTGTAGTTCATTCCCTTGTATTTTGGGCATTTAAGATTTGCCTTTCAGTCACAGGATCCCAGAAAGTTAAATGAATAGTGAAGGTCACAGAGAAGCAAAGGGGGAATGCAAGATGGAGAAAAATCACTCATCAATCATTTTTACCCTTTATAACTCTCATGGGTTGGCTTCTCCTTGAAGTAGGCTCTGAGACAAAGTTGAACATGTGAGATATTTTTAAGCAGGGTGCTTGGGACAAACCCCTGTTGAGGAGAAGGAAGCAGAATTGGGCAGAGGGAGATGTGGAGCTGCCATGCAGTTCCAATGCCAGCCTGGACCAACCCCACAGGAAACTCTGCAAACAAAATGACCAAAAGCTTTCCTGCATTGGGCTGACTTGGTCCAGCCTTTACACAGTCACCTTGATCCATCACTGAGGGAAGCTCATGACCTTGGAGAAGTCAGCTCTCTGAAGCTGAGGCAAGTCCTAAAGGAATTGGTGAGAGAAATCTGTCTGCTAAGGGCACTTTCAGCAGCTGCAGCAACAGCTTGCAGAGGGACATGGGTGGCTCATCACGGTGCTCACTGCAATCATGATATATGTACCTGGCACCTCATAGGCAATTAATAACTAAGAGCCACTAGCTGGCTCTGGCTCCAGGCCACTCTACAGCATGGCTGTGATCTCTCTCCCTGTAACCATGAGGGAGCTTCATCCCCTGCAGCCTCCAGCTGCCGGGAGCCCCAAATTGAAACCAGTGGACACAGGGTGCACCTCAGAAAACCACCAGAGGAGACTGTCCCATCAATGTCCTAATGTTTTCTGGGCGGTGAGTCTTGTTCTTAACAGACTATTTCTAGGAGCTCTGGATCATGCAGGGATCTCGCCGGAATGCCTGGGGTCTGGCACAGAAGAGGAAGACTGATGTGTGTGCTGCCAGGCACTGCTTCCTTCCCCAGGGTTTCTTTCTTGGTCTTCGGTTAGCACAGAGCTGTCTGCTAGCTGCAGCTGACCTGTCAGTGATGGTCTACAGCCCGAGCCAACAAAGCAGGCAGCTGTTCATGGTGGAGGTAGGGTTCTCCATCAGGGAAGTCTCAGCCAGCTCCTCCAATTCAGGCAAGGACAAGCCTTCTAATCCTCAACCGCCACGCTGTACAGAAGAAATCAGGTCAAATGAATATCACAGGCAGCCTTGAAGGAAAAGAGAAATGACCAGAGCTGAGCCTCAGGGAAATGTGAAAAGGGAGGACGGCTGATTTTTCTTGCCTGGAAGTGAAGGGTTTATGGACAGACTACGCTTAGGAGCTGATTAACTCCCCCTTCCCTCTGCCTTTCTCAGGCATTGCCCAGAATTTATGGGTAGAATTTGAGTGATTGTCCTTTTGTAACAACTGAGGGGCAGCAGTAAGCACACCAGCATTGCAGGGACTTTCATTCATTTATTTATTTAGCAAATATACTGTGCCAAGCATAAGGCTACAGCAGGAAGCAGAGAGCAGTACATTTTCCTAGCCACAGACTATGATATTACAGGGCCCGTATCTCACAACTGAAATTTGCCTTCCATGTTAAGAGTATTGACCTCAATTCCCTAATCTTCACCACCACCATTTCATTTTGACCTCTTCACCTCCCACCATGGATCTCTACCCACTCACTATTTATTTGTTGTTGTTTACAGCATCAAAAACCCCCATGTTTGTTGCATGTTAAACTGTAGAAAGATAGGCAGCCTTCTACCCTGTCTTCTGCTTCACTTCTTTAACTAATGTTGTCCTTGAGGGTCACCCAGCTTCTTGCAACCCTTGTTCATCAGTAGCCCAGTTCATTTTCAGACAGATCTGAGTGACAGAATTTTATTATTTACTCTCAGCTAAAATCAATTTGCTCTCTCGCAGCCTATCTCCAGAGTGTGACTCCCACTTCCTTCCAGTCTCTCCTCCAAGTGTCTGTCTTTCTAATTAGGCTACAAACTTCCTTTTAGGTCTTTGAATGTACCAAATTCTTTCCACCTTTACTGTTCACTTTGCTTGGCATGCGTATTCATAGGGCTGTGATGAAGGCATCTTTCAGGTCTCAATTTAAATGTCACTTCCTCAGGAAAATCTTTTGTAAATCCTGAAATTATATTAAAATACTGCATCCTGTGACTCTTTCCTCTCAGTTTATTAGATGGGTCAGTGAATGGAATGGTTTCCGTATGGTTTTTGATGCCGTCTTTGGGGCTTCACTAAATGGATCTGGTTCCACTTCTTTTTGAGATCCCTTCCATTATTTGAATAACAGGTTTGTACCCTGTCTGACTTTTTTGCAGTCTGAACATCCTCAGCTCCTTCTGTGTTCCACTGCAGATCAAAGCATCAGCATGGCCTCTATTGTCCAAAAGCCACCTTTCATGGTTCTGTTTGATTCAAGCTGGTTTTGAATAGAATGGAATTTAAAGCATGGGGAAGAAAAGAATCCTTGACAGAGGGCCAGCTGTGAATGAAAGGAGCAAGGGATGGAAACAATGACAGGAAATCAATATAGTAATATTGCCAGAGGCAGCTAAGTATAGAAAAGCCTCACATTTATGATATTTATACCCTTCTTGCAAATACCAAAAGACATTTTCTAGCCAGCCCTTTCCCCAGGAGGTCTAAAGTTCCTCTTGATACGGGGTTAGTCTGTATGTAAAACTGACATTATTAAATAATAATGGCTTAGAGCCTTTTGTAACTTCTTTACTTTTAATATTTGTAAAAGTGGTGAAGTCAGTCATAGTGCCTGGGCCATCCTCCTGTCTCTTACCCTTCTTTAGATCTAGCATCTTGCTTTAAAGAACCATTTCAACTCTGAGAGTTAGTTTCCTCATCTGTTAAAAAGAGGATGATAGCCCCTGTGTTGCTTGTGTGCTCAGTCACTTCAGTTGTGTCCGGCTCTTTGTGGTCCTATGGACTGTAGCTGGCCAAGGTCCTCTGTCCATGGGATTCTCCAGGCAAGAATTCTGGAATGGATAGCCATTCCCTTTTCCAGGGGATCTTCCTGACCCAGTGGTTGAACCCAGCATTGCAGGTAGATTCTTTACCACTGAGCCACTGGGTAAGCCCAACCCCTGTGTTAGTTGTCCATAAAAGATCAAATGATATAAAGCAAGCTGATGCACTATACAAATATAAGGTATGTTTAGGGAGATGATTTTACTTAGGGAATAATAAGAAACATGTTTTAAATGAACCATCATGTTTTAATTGAATGTAGCTCTGGGAAGGATTTAATGTAAACTTTAAGCAGCTCACATTTTCACAAGTGGGATGTTGAGGGATATTTCTAGGGCTGTTGATTTGGTTTCAGAAGGCAGCCAGTGTGTGATAAGATTAGCAAGTAAGATTCTCTGATGGTGAATTCCAGTTTATGGAGGCAGACGTCTCACCCCCAGAAGTGTGACTTTTCCTAACACACACAGAATCAGATTTTGGACTGAGAAATCCTTTAAAGAGTTGCTTTATTTCCATGTTGACATTAAAAGCCCTCCTTTCTATAGTTCAAGGAAAAAATGGATAC
Organism: Ovis aries; assembly: GCF_016772045.2. Lineage (NCBI taxonomy): Eukaryota > Metazoa > Chordata > Mammalia > Artiodactyla > Bovidae > Ovis > Ovis aries. The sequence continues at coordinate 38,328,835 of NC_056072.1, forward strand.
AACATGATATTTGGGCAGTATAGTTAGTGGTTCAAAGCAAGCTTTTGAAATCAGATAGACAATGGTTCCAGTCCTAGCTCTGTGCCGTGTAAGTTGTATGGTCTTGGCCATGTTGTCAATTAAGCCTAGTTTTTCTCATCCAAAAAGGTAACTATATCTCTCTCTATGTCTGTCTATATCTATCTTCATACAGTACTTTGGCATATAGTAGGAGCTCAATAAATTAAAGTGGTTTTCTTTGGTTTGAGGCAGAACTAAGGAAATATCTCATGCAGTTATAAATACTGCAATGTACATTGATATTTACTACAAATGTCTAACTCAAGTTCTACTAGGAAAGAGTCAAGAACAAAAAATGAGTTTTAATACAATGATGAAAACATTTTGAATTTGTAATAGGAACTCATAGATACCATTTGTTAAAGTTGCCCTCAAATACACTCTGAAAATCAATGTCTTAAATAGATTTAAACTCTTGATATTATTCCTTAAGCTACTTGGCAGAAAAATGATATAGGAAGCATTTAGTGTGCCCCCCACTCCCCCGAGCCATCTACCCAATGCCAAATCTCAAGATGCAGTCTAAATAGTCTCTACATTACCCCCCTGCCTCCCTTATCCATTCCCGCATAACAGCCAAAACCATCCCCTTAGGACACCAATTAGATCCAGTTACCTCATTCCCAACAACACTGCCATGTTGCCTAAAATCCTTCTATGACTTCTCCTTACATTTAAAATATAGTCCAAACTCCCTGCCATAGTTCATAAGGTCTGTCTAACTTTCAAACTTCTCCAAACTCATTCTGTGCCAAGGATCACATTGCTCAGTGTGCTCTAGACAACCCAGATTTAGAATAACACTTAGAACAAACCGAGAGTTTATCTCTACCTGGAGCATTCCCCTGCCCTGTGTTCATCCTACCCTGATCCCCAAAATTCAAGTCTCAATTTAAATATCCCCTCCTTCAGAGAGGCCTTATCTAAGATAGCTCCTAGTCCCTCACTTTCTATCAAGGTACTTTGTGTCTGTCTTAAACACTTGTTACAAACTGTCATCATTTTACTTATTTACATAGTCACTGGCTTTTGGTTTAGC